>NC_090440.1:561013094-561620594 GCF_031143425.1 Pleurodeles waltl | reverse complement strand
GAGGGCATATTTGAGACCTAGCTCTCTTGGCTTAACTCCCATGAAGGAGGCACTATCATTGTTGCACAGTCAATGTGTAATCTGTCAAGATGTACAGTTTACCCTTTACGTCTTGCCACTTATAATATAGTGTTAATATCACAAACGTTCAACAGAGCTGCCGCTATCTGCCTGGGATGGAACCAACCTGGTGAGCTCTTTCCACAGTGGAAAAAGGAGGATAACCCCTGGGGGAATGACCATGCTGGCCAACCACTTCTCAACAATTGATCCCTGCTGCCACTTTAGCTAAGGCAGCGTTCCAGATGTTACTACTCCTAGTGAGATCTTCATAGTCTTCTGCTCTTCCTTCCGGGAACTGGACTCTGTCCATGAGCTCCTGGACTCGTTTCTGTAAGTCAGTTGCACAAGGCTGATTCTCCTGTAGGGAGGTCTGGTTGTGTTGCACTCTCTCTGTAAGCTTGCAATGGTCCGCTGTGGAGGAGGCCCATGCCCATAACTATTAGTCTACTTTAGTATCCAGTGCATTTCTGGTCTCAGGTATACCCTCGAGGATCTTATCCAGCTTATCTAGTGTATGTACCCAACCCGCTCCTTCTCTTAGTGTGGCAACACCGCATGTCCATTTTGACAGTTCTGTGGCTAGGGGAGGTCCCTTCATGGAGCCTGCTGCCTTCAGCCACTCAACTGGTTTTATCCAAGGAGGCCCAGTTTTGACTGGGTGGAGCGGATGGGTATCGAAACATTGTCCCCACACGTTTTTCATTCGCTGTGAGCAGGCTTGCTCACTTGCCTGCCGAGCCCACATCTTGGCCCCTGTTCCCTGCCACCAGCACCGCAGGCAGGCTCCAGGCGGTGTTTATTCCCGGCTCACCTGCCTCAAGAGACAAGGGCCCGTAGTCAACAGGATGCGGAAGGATGGCAGATCCTGAGCGCTAACTAGATGATGTTGGAAGATTACGCCAGGCCGCGAACATGTCCTTTTGTTGTCAGAATTCTTCAGAGGAAATCGGAGGACGAGATTTTGTATAAAAATGCATCACTATGATATACTTAGGTAAAAGCAGATGTGAATTGTAAAGTACACTTTGAAGTCACATTTACAAATAATACATACCCCCGCAAATGGGTTAAAAGTATTGCAGAAAAAGGTACTATTTATATACAAATTATTCCCATGGCTCAAAAACGTACTATACATATACCCATCCATACGTACCTATAGCAACAGGCTGTCAAGCCCAGGGAGAGTGTATTAGCATTGGGATGGTTAAGTGCGAACAAAAGAATGTTCAATACTTACACTAAGAATGGGCAAAAGAACACAACTATCACTGTCCTGAAGTACAAGTTTTGTTCGAGCATAAAATGCTCGTATTAATTCATTTGCGAGTTTCCACGTGCTATATGCGATCCTTGATCAATGGGATTTCTCTTAATACCTTATCAGAGGAGACATTGCAAAACTCAATAGTCAGCCAGATGTCCTACCTCGAGGCACTGCTTTCGAAGCAGATTTGGAAATCATTGAGTAACCTGCAAAAAAACATTCTGCTCTTTCTGTTCGTGATTTTACAACTCGGATGCTACATGGTTTTTTGTTTTACCTTAGGTGCTTAAAACTTTACAGGGCTTTTTTATTTCTACAGGTTCTTGTTACAACTAGGATGATATATGGATATCTGTTACAGGTTGTGTCAAACGCCATGCTCAGAGGAAGGCTCGGTTATAAGTGCAGGAATTCAATTCTATCCTCTTCACATTAAGGGTCAGATTTATACTTTTTCACGCAAAACTGCGTTAGCGCAGTTTTGCGTGAAAAGTATAGCGCTGGCTAGCGCCATTCCAAGACGCCAGCCAGGTGTCATATTTATGGAATGGCGCTAATACCCTGTTAGCGTCCTTGGAAAGGATGCTAACAGAGCGGGGGAGGCGCAGGGGAAACCAGAGCTTGTGCACCTAATTATGGCACTACACTGTTTAGAGGCAGAAAAATACCTCTAAGCAGTGTAGCGCCATTTTCTAGTGCACAACCCCCATGGACATGACTCCTGTCTTAGTAAAGACAGGAGCCATGCCCACCACCCCAATGGCCATGCCCAGGGAATGAATGTCCCCTGGGCATGGCCATTGCGGCCATCACCGTTCAGGGGGCCCCAAGTCAGGGCCTCCGAGCGGGGAAAAAAAAAAACTTTACAGGACTTACCTGGGATGGGTCCCCCATCCTGTAGTGTCCTTCTGATATGGGCGGGGGTGTCCCTGGGGCCTCTGACCATGGAAATATGCCTACAGGTCCCCTTATGCCTGCCCATACCCAAGCGTTAATAAATGGTGCTAAGCAAGCTTAGTGCCATTATTTAAGGCCCCCATCCCCGTGCTGGATTTTAGCATGGGAAGATAAATATGGCGCAAAGGCCATATTGTCCTTTTCTGGACAGGAACGCCTACCTTGCATCTTATTGCCGCAAGGTAGGTTTTCACGTCCAGAAAACAATGTTAACTCCATAACTTTGGCTCTAGACATGTCTAGCACCAAAGTATAAATATGGAGTTAGGTTTGCACTGAATTAATGTAAAAAAAAAATGATGCTAATTCAGCGCAAACCATAAATGTGGGCCAAAGTCTCTGTCATCTTGGGCTATTGGACGTCTTTTCCAAGGCTGCATGCCATGGTCTTATTAAATCTGTCATCGTGCCATACCAAGCGTGTGATTTCTCAGTATTTTACCCTTATATGTGTGAGAGCGTTAATGGAGCTGAGGCCCATATTTACACTCGGTTTGCCCTGAATTAGCGTAAAAAAAAATCCCGCTAATTCAGCGCAAACCTAATTCCATATTTATACTTTGGCGCTAGACACATCTAGCTCCAAAGTTATGGAGTTAATGTACTTCTCTGGACGTGAAAACCTACCTTGTGTCAATGAGATGCAAGGTAGGCGTTCCCGTCCAGAGAAGGACAATATGGCCTTTGTGCCATATTTATCCCACTGTGCTAAAATCCAGCACGGGGGATCGGGGCCTTAAATAATGACGCTAAGCTTGCTTAGCGCCATTATTTAACGCCTGGGTATGGGCAGGCGTAAGGGGACCTGTAGGCATATTTCCATGGTCAGAGACCATAAAAAGTGCCCCCAGGTGCCCTTCTCTGGCCCTAGGGAAACCCCCACCCACACCAGAGGAATACCACAGTATGGGGAACCCATCCCAGGTAAGTCCCGGTAAGTATTTTTTTTCTCCCCGCTCAGGGGCCCTGACTTGGGGTCCCCTGCACAGCGCTGGCCCCAATGGCCATGCCCAGGGGACATTCATCCCCTGGGCATGGCCATTGGGGTGGTGGGCATGGCTTCTATCTTTACTAAGACAGGAGCCATGTCCATGGGGGTTGTGCGCCAGAAGAGGCATTTTTCTGCCTCCAAACAGTGTAGTGCCATAATTCGTCGCAGAAGCTCCGGATTCCCCTACGCCTCCCCTGCCCTGTTAGTGTCTTTTCCAAGGACGCTAACAGGGCATTACGCTGGCTAGCGCCATTCCATTATTATGGCGCCCGGCCGGTGTCTTGGAATGGTGCTAGCCCACGCTATACTTTTTCACACAAAACTGCGCTAACACAGTTTTGCGTGAAAAAGTATAAATTTAGCCCTGAATAACCACATGGCGAAGTACCATCTCACCAAGAGCTGGGAGTCAGAGATAAGTGACTGAGTGATGCATTGAAATCTCAGATTGCGGCTATGATGCCAAAGGAAGGGTTTGGGAAGCTTACACCCATGCTGGAGACCAGGAGCGAAGTGTCCCTGGGATGTAGGGTAGAAATCAGGGGAGGAATCTACCAACAAGCCCTTTACATGTAGCAGGGCATAATTCTCCCTCTCTGACCATCAGTCTGAAGGGGAATGTTTAGGGATCAGATCTGTCGATCTTGGGGTAGCCCATTAACATATCATAGCTGAGGGGTGATCCACAATACCAAATGCAACTGGAGCTTTTGCTGGTCTTGGCAACAGTAATAGGCAACCCACCAAATTGCACACCCGCAAGAAAAGCTGAGGGAACAGCTCCACTGGAATAGTTCTTTTCATCTGCGTTCTTAATCACCAGAGAACATAAAGGGTGATGATGATGGGGATGACGAGGGGCGAGAGTGCTAATGGCGTCCTTGAAAGCAGCAGAAAAAGTTTAATAATTTTAAGTCCAGATTTGTGCTCGTTGAGTGTAAGCTGGAGGACACTACATCCCAAGTAGAAGAAGCTTGAAGTGTAGGCCTTGGAACGGAAAGTTGTTTCTGAGGTCTTCATGATGCACTAGCAGGATGTATCCGAGAAAAATTCATCTTTCCATTTATTAACATCTTCACTTGAAGCTGACACTAAAATTCTAGAGAAGAAGAAGAGTCAGACCACCTTTTGACTGTTAGATTGGAAGGTGAGGATAATATGAAGGAATCCATTGAATGTGTTTGAACACTCAGGTATCCTCCAATTCGATTGGAGAAGGATGTTGAGATTCTGTTGTGAGGAAATCAAATAGACCGTGATGACTGAGGGACGGTTCGTATCATCCTTCGAGATGGGGATGTTACAACAAAATATAAAGGATCCTTCGTATGGACCGAGGATCACAGTAACAGCAGCAAAAACAAAAGCCTGCTAGGTTTTGTGGAAAGAGTTTGCTAAGCAGGGCATTCTGGCAACTAGTCGGTTTCCTGCCAAATTAAAAGCGGTGATGTGATGTAAGTCCTCACTCTGCCCTTGTGGAAGTGACCTCATTACAATGAAGGGCTTTAGGTCTTGGGCTCAATCTAAGGTACCTGTCAAGTAAGGGTATAGCTCGCAGGGTGCAGTGCTGTTACTCCTATTGTACCAACTGCTAATGCTTACACTAGTTTCTGCCTCTACAGTTGTGATCTTTCCCTGTCCGGTGGCATCCGAGACCCCAAGCGTTCCCCTGCAAGATTGTAGGAAACATTAGAAGTGACTTCTTTTAAGCCTGTCTCGCCTCTGCCCCTCCCCCCTCCTCCGCCACCATCCTTCCAGGGGTATTTTTCGACACTTGTTTCAGATTTCCCGTAATTATTACTTGCATCTGTGACATCCTTTCGAGGCAGTTGCACAAGTATTTGACTTTTTATTGGTTGCTATTGATAGAGCTATGTGTTTAACATTTTCTGTTAGTAGCAGCATCTAAAAAAGGCAGATTAAAGAAGAAAATGCATCTTTATCTCTATCCCCAACTCAGTTATCATTTCTCTAAAACACGTATGAGCTGAATATCTCCAGCTGCAACTCCTATCTGGTGTTTTTAAGGCTCCGCATTCGAGGGAAGGGAGTTTGGCCGACATGCTTTGCTATTTTATTCTGCTTCTGCTGAGTTGCAATTTATCTCAGGTATGCAGTCTGTTATTTCCTCAGCCCTTATAAGGGGTAGGACGTCCGGCGGGGGTAGCGCGCGATGCGCGGCAATAAAAAGGACTGAAACCGGCCTTTGTTTGATAGAGGCGCGGCCGAGTGCGTACACGATGTTTTACAAGCCCGTCCGCACGGGTCTTCCTTGCGCGGCGTGTCTCCGTGCGCATCTGCCGCACCCAGCCACGCCCTTCTTTATTTTATAGCTCCCGGCCGCCGGCCGAGGAGCAAACCAAATAACAAGAATAGCAAAGGGAAAATGCCCCGAACACATCCGGGTATTTCACCCGCATCATTGATCACCCCCACAGCGGCACACCAATGTGCTGGCCAGTTACGTCACTGGCCAGCGACATTACATTCCTCCCCAAAATGCAAAAACACACAACAACCAAAAGAAGTACTATCATGAAACGTAAATCAATAATCACACACATAATCCCGGAGACGGGATGAAGGACAAGGATTGCCCCGCAAACCATATCCGGCAGACCCAGATCGCTTAGAAAATAGGTCAGTGGAGGAACCATCAGTCTCGGATTCAGACGGGATCGACACTTGACCATCTCCGACACCACTCAGCGATCCGCTTATTGGGATGCCCGCCTCAGGCCCCTCACACACAGGAATACGGGCCTCAGTATCTTCCGCAACTTCCTCCCGAATGTCATTCTCACCATGAAACTTTTTAAACAATGACACATTTCGGGTCACTGTGTCATTTCCACGCTGCACAACCACAGCGGATCCATGTCGTTGAACAACTCTCCACGGGACTGTCGAAAAAGGTGTACGAAACTTGCTACCAGGCAGAGTCTGCTTGAGTAATACCTGATCACCAACCTTCAGATCAGAATTCGTGGCCTTCCTTGCACGGCTGACCCTTTGATTTGACCTCCGCCTCTTCTCTTGGACCACACCCGAGCCATTTCAGGAGGACACCATGAAGGATGATGGGGAATCGCATCAACAGACGCCCTTCCAAGCGCAACATGACCTGGAGCCAAACTAGTGGTGGAGTGAGGTGTTTGGCGATAGTTCCGTAAAAACGAAAAAATCGCATACTCCACAGACTGGCCACCGGCCACCGCAATTCTGATTACCTTATTTAATGTCCGCATAAAACGTTCCACCTCACCATTGGCCTGAGGCCAGCGCGGAGTGATTCAGCGATGACGGGTGCCAGTAATCTTCATGTACTCCGCAAACTCATTGCTCTGAAACGGCGGTCCATTGTCAGTCTTTATCTCGGCAATGAGACCATGAGTAGCCATCATCTTTTCCAATCTAGCAATCACCACGGCAGCGGTGAGGGCCGGAATGATTTCAACCTCAGGATACTTTGAAAAATCATCGATTACCACCATGGTGTGGCGACCATCGGGCAAACTACCAAAATCCAAACTCGCCGATACCCATGGACCTCTAGGGGTTGGTTCAGTTTCAACAGGAACAGGCCTCGCTGATTCACCAGTGGCCTGACACCATCGGCATGACCTGACCACCTGCTCAACCTTCTCGTCCATGAGAGGAAACCACACCTTGGACCGGAGTCGGCTCTTGGTCTTGACCATACCCTGGTGGCCATTGTGTGCCAAGTCAATCGCTTTGCTGGTAAGAGAGGAAGGGATGACCAGACGACTTCCCCTTAACAAACAGCCTTGAGAGTCAATGGTAAGCTCACCCTTTACCCCAGAAAGGCTTTCCATGATGCGTCGAGCTTCAGAGTTCAATAGTGGTAACTGACTTTTGATTCGGTACCACTGACTGGTCTGGACAGCCTTCATTACTTTCTGCAGACACTCATCCGATTTGGTCGCTTGTATGATTTCCCCCATGGTCATAGGTAAGGGCCGGGAACGATCAGCCACGTATCGGACATATTCTTCAGTCTCTCTGGCTTCTTCGACCTCTACTTCTGAGGCACTTCTGGGATGCCTCGATAGGTAGTCAGCCGGATTTTCGGATCCCGGGCGATACTCCAACTGGCATCTATAATCTTGCAATTGTAGCATCCACTTCTCTATTCTTGGTGGGGGTTTGGAAGCAGTTCCGTTGAACAATGGAAGCAGAGGCTTGTGGTCAGTGGTAACTACAAACGGGCGGCCATATACATAAATGTGGAAATGCTTGCACCCCCAATGTACCGCAATGGCTTCCTTCTCAATCTGCGAATACCGCTGTTCAGTGTCAGTCAGCGAACGGCTGGCATATGCGACAGGAGCCCACATTCCTTCGCGTTGCTCCTGCAACAGTACAGCTCCCAGACCTTTGGGTCCTGCATCAACAGCAATTTTGGTATTTCTTCTTGGGTCAAAGTACTTCAGTACAGTGTCACTGGATAACGCCTCTTTGATTGTTTCAAACGCTGTTTGTTCAGCAGACCCCCACTGCCACGACTCAGACGTTTTGAGAAGGTTCCTCAGGGGTTGGGTCAGATTGGATAGATCTTTTATGAATCGCCCACAGTAATTAACCATTCCTAAGAAACTTCTGACTTCCGTGACAGTGGTGGGCGGTGATGCCTCCTTAATGTCGTTGACTTTCGCAGGATCAGGGGCCACTCCTTTCGCTGAGAACAGGTAACCAAAAAACTGTATCCGGTCTCTCAGAAACTCACACTTTTGTCTGTGCAAAGTCAGTCCAGAATCCTGGATGCGTTGTAGGACCTTTTGTAACCTGGCGCTGTGTTCCGCAACAGTGGGAGCATGTACCAGGATGTCGTCACTGACATTTATGGTTCCCGGTAAGCCCACCAACAGCTCCTGAATCACATTTTGGAATACTTCCGCCGCACTTGATATCCCAAAACTTAGACGCTTGTACCTCCGGAGCCCAACGTGAGTCGAGAATGTTGTTATGTAGCGGGATTCCTGTGCCAATACCAGCTGGTGGTACCCCGACCGGAGGTCCAGCTTCGAGAACCACCTTGAATCACTGAGCTCCCCCAGAATGTCATCGATCGTAGGCGTCAAATGTCTTTCTCTTTTGATAGCCGCATTTGGGAGACGCATGTCCACACAGATTCTTACTTCGCCTGGTTGTTTAGGCTTCCGAGCTACCACAATGGGCGACACCCAAGGGGTAGGCCCAGACACCTTCTCAATAATCCCAGCCTTTTCCAGATTATCTAATTCTTTCTCCACCTGGGGCCTGAGATGGAACGCCACTCGCCGGTGGCGGAGAGCTATCGGTTGGATGGTGTGATCAATATGGAGTTTGATCTCCCGTCCCCGTAGACACCCTATGCCATTAAAGACTCCCTCGTATCTGGCAACCAAATCCGTCACCGATTCTTGGTGAATGCTGAGCGCGAACGTCACAATTTGTAACTCCTCCGCCGCCTGACATCCTAACAGCATGCCAGTCCCTCCTTCGGTCACGTAGACCTTTGCTGATATCGAGTTTTGTCCATGAGTAATCGTAGTGTGGAACATACCCCTTAGGGAGAGGGGGGTGTTTTGTCCATAGGCATACACCTTAACATTTGTCGTTGTCAAAGGTGGGGTCGGGGACATCTGGCGATGTTCATCAGCCGCTAATAAATTTATAGATGCTCCCGTATCCACGACAGCTACCACCTCATGATGACCCATCCGTATCTGGCACTTCGGATGTTGTGCTTGGCGATAATTGGTAGGTGTGGTCGCAAATAAAGAGTGAATGACATGAATAACTGTTTCATCATCATCCATGTCACTCCCTCGCTCTGATTTTTCACGAGGGGCGTCTTCAAGCGCAACATTCACAGTTGCTGTTCGGGCGTCTTTGGACCTGCATACCTTTGCGAAATGATTCATCTTTCCGCAGCTCGCACAAATCTTTCCCCTCGCTGGGCACTCAGATGCTCGGTGTGGTACTCCCCCACAGTACCCACATTGTCTGGGTCGCGGACTACTCCCTTTTTGTGGAGTTTTCTTCCGGGGTGTCACAACTGCGTTGATGACCTCTTCTTTTATAGGACGTTGTAACGCCGCCTCCATGTGGTAAGCCCTGGCTTTCGAGAGCTCCTTCGTTCTACCTAGTTGTAGAATGTCCGGTAGTGATTTCCCTGATTCTTCTAGGATGCGTTCCCTGAGGGGAAGGGAAGCACACCCTTGTATTAATTGTCCTCGGACTTCCTCAGTCTCATCATTAAATCTACACGTGCCCGCTAGCTCTCTTAATCTTAGGTGAAAAGCATCCAGCGACTCATCCGTCCGTTGTCTCGCCTGTCTAAATATGAACCTTTCATAATCAGTATTGACCATTGGCTCAAAATGGCGGTTGAGGGCAGCTATGAGTGTTTTATGTGTTTTGGGTGTATCTTCTGCGATATTTTTCACAATCTTGTAAAGGTCCTTGCCTCCTATGTGAATGAGCAGGGCACGTTTCTGGTCATTCGCTACTTTTGTGGCTTCAAAGAACACCAGCACTCTTTCCACCCATTCTCTCCACTTGGGCGCTTGTGTCGAGGGAGCCCCTTGCACCACAAAAGGCTCTACTGGGGGTATTGCTGACATTGTGGTTGGGGTGGTGTCGGGCTGGCTACTTGTTCTTGTGCTAGCACTGAGAGTATATTTTTACTCACTGTTTCCTGCTGATTTCTCTTTCTTCCCAGTCTTGGCGATGGTGCACTACTCCAGAATTGCCTTATTGCATTGGATACTTCCTGTAGGCACTTCTCTTTTTTTTTTTTAAACTGAGTGCCCAAAACTCTTCCTGGATTCCTGCCCTGCCGCACGAGCACCGCAGTAGACACGCGGCCGCAGCAGGGTTCGACCCTCGAGGCGGGGTTCTTATCACCTTCGTCGCCAAATGTTATGTCCTCAGCCCTTATAAGGGCTAGGACGTCCGGCGGGGGTAGCGCGCGATGCGTGGCAATAAAAAGGACTGAAACCGGCCTTTGTTTGATAGAGGCGCGGCCGAGTGCGTACACGATGTTTTACAAGCCCGTCCGCACGGGTCTTCCTTGCGCGGCGTGTCTCCGTGCGCATCTGCCGCACCCAGCCACGCCCTTCTTTATTTTATAGCTCCCGGCCGCCGGCCGAGGAGCAAACCAAATAACAAGAATAGCAAAGGGGAAATGCCCCGAACACATCCGGGTATTTCACCCGCATCATTGATCACCCCCACAGCAGCACACCAATGTGCTGGGCAGTTACGTCACTGGCCAGCGACATTACACAGTCCACCCACTGTGTTCCGAGCAGTCTTGGGTATTATTATCCCTACTGGCAGTGCTTTAAATGGGCCGGTACTCTCCAGTACTGAGTACCGGCACTTTTTTATTTTGAGAGAGAGAGTACCGGCATATCTCAAGAAAAACGAAATACTTTTAATTGGAGAGTACCGGCACTTCTCAGAAACAAGCAGGTACTCTGGTACAGAGTACCTGCACTTCTATTTTCCCATTTAAAGCTCTGCCTACTGGGGTCCATACTGAAGACTTTTCCATCCAGCCTATACTTGCAAGATTGCTTTCCACACACTAACTTTACAAATGTATAATCTCTTGCCTATGGATTATATCCCCTGGCCACCTGCCGATCAGCCCTATATTTTGATCCATTCATATGGGAAATATTTTGCTAGCTTGCTTTGCTTGCGCTCTGTAGCAGCTTGTATATGGTAGCCAGCACTTTACAAAGCCCTAAATAACATAATAAATGGCATAGCCTGTGAGGGCGCGTGAAGTCACACAGGATTCACAACAATACCCTTTAATGGGAGAGTAGGAATGCAGCCACCGCTCCTCTTTACGGGGTTTAATTATATGTCTGCCAGAGCAAAACTAGAAAGCTAATGCATTTTTTATGAATTGAGGGAAATGGGTAGATCAGCTTGGGTAGAGACAGTGCCACACTGCAGGGCATTGCTGTTCTTTGTGTCGATGATTCCTAGGAATTAAAGCACCATTAACAGGAGTAAGTGATAGCTTGTTGCTGGTGAGACAAAACCGAAGACCAGGTTTTCATCTGGTGCTAAAATCCCAGATGGGGATGGTTTACACAATTAATCTCTTCTTCTGCATTTTAAAAGGGGGGCACACGCTATCCACAACTCCTCTATCTAGATAAAGTTCTGTGGGATTTTGCTCAGCAATAGAGCTTGTTCCTGCTAGTTTACCACTGAAAAGATCAAAATCACAACAGTAGAGAGCATGATCAGGCACCTCTAATTATCACATAAGGGGGAGATTCTCTAAGAAGCTCTTGACCTCCCCCAGGTCCACATCTTGAGCCATGAGGTGGAATTCCAATTAGGCGCCTTTATGATTTTTATTCGCAGTGGGACAGCAAAATAACGGCATGGGCTGGGCAAATGTCTTAGTTTGGTACACAAAAATATTTACATTTACACCAAAAGTGTAACTTATATTCGGATTTTGTGAATAGTGAAAAAGCATTAAACTTACTCATTCGGTACAAGTCATTGATTATTAGGGATAGGACTCAAATTGAATCCCTTGGTTAGAGCTCTCATTGGTCGAGGTCACCTAACTGCTAGATTTGGATCTTTCGTTGGACCTAGGGGCTGGACTTTGGTTGGTCTAGGTCACCTGACCACTACAGCTCCCCCTCCTACTTAAACAGCAACTTTGGGGCATGTAGCCCAGGCATCCTGGTGAAAGCGGACTGGGTAAGGGTGTTGTTTGGGCCCGGACAAGGCCTGGGACGAAGACTTTGTCACTCCTCCAGACCTACAGGAAAGCAACCACTCACCAGTGCAGAGAACAGCTATTACTGGCTGTAGGAGACGAGCATTCCAGGGTACAAACCTCACAATCATTCACAGGAAAGGCTCAGCCAAAACAGCAGACCCCCAGCAATGTCACTTGCCAAGAAGGTAAAGCTTGGGACAATGCACATGTGCAGGTTCACTATATTCCTTGGTTGCACATTTCTCACTTCCTCTTCCACCTCATCCAGCCCACTCTGCAACACTGACACAGCTTCACCACAACTACTTCCATTAAACAGCCTCCAAATCCGTACCTATCCCTCTAACTTCAGTGTTCTCTAACCTAGAAGCCCATTCAATCCCATAAGTCCACCCATCATTCCCACCTTAGGCTACAACCTGAGCAGCACACCCTTTGCCGGCACTCCCATGCCCTCCCTCCTCCTCTACACCATGTCCCACATTCTCAATGCATCCTAGTGATATGAGGGCTAAGGCTTAACAGCTAAACTGCCTTCTTATTAACGCGAGGTCCATGAAACAAATTGTCACAGCATATTTCACCTACTATCCAAATCAGTACCGGTCCTCACGGTCATCACAGAAACATCTAAAACCCAAAAAGGGGCAACCCCCCTAACCTGTGGGCCTAGGTAAGGAGAACTATCATCGAACAAGTGGTCTTTGCGGGGGAAGTGTAGCCCTTAACTTCCACAGCAAGAAATTAAATGAAAACCCTCCTCATAGGTAAGAGTTTTGTTCAGTAATTCATAACCTTTGTAGTTGGAGCCAGACCAAGTAGAACATATGGTGTTTCTTTTTCAAACAAATTGTCCTGATGATGACCCATCTCTAGTGAATAGTGTTGACCACCACGACTAACTGAATCTTTGTCGGTAAGATGTCGCCTTACTCCACCCTTCACTTGTTCCTCCCTCTTAAACTATAGAACACCTAACCACAACATACTTTTGAGGATGCCTTACTAGATGCAGTGGCCAAGACTCTACTAAACCACCCAACCTGTACTTTGTAGGATACTTCAACATTTGGTTTTACCAGAAAGATTTAACCACAGCTGCCGTATTTTACAATCTTGGGACTTCCAAATTGGTGTCCAATGTCTATAAAGCATGGAGAGCTGCTAGGGTAAGAGAGCAGCAAAGGGATATGGATAATCAGGAGCATAGAATGGGAAAAGGTTTTCTTACATGTTAAAAAATATTGAGCAATGCCAGATACAAATTGGACCGCTGGGGCCATGGTCGGCGGGAGCACCGCCGACAGACCGGCGGTGCCCCGCAGGGCATTCTGACCGCGGCGGTTTGGCCGCGGTCAGACTAGGAAAACCGGCGGTCTCCCGCCGGTTTTCCGCTGCCCTACAGAATCCTCCATGGCGGCGGAGCGCGCTCCGCCGCCATGGGGATTCTGACACCCCCTACCGCCATCCTGGATGGCGGTAGGGGGTGCCGCGGGGCCCCTGGGGGCCCCTGCAGTGCCCATGCCAATGGCATGGGCACTGCAGGGGCCCCCGTAAGAGGGCCCCACTTTGTATTTCAGTGTCTGCTTTGCAGACACTGAAATACGCGACGGGTGCCACTGCACCCGTCGCACCTTCCCACTCCGCCGGCTCAATTCTGAGCCGGCGTCCTCGTGGGAAGGTTGATTTGCCCTGGGCTGGCGGGCGGCCTTTTGGCGGTCGCCCGCCAGCCCAGGGCAAATCCCAAAATACCCTCAGCGGTCTTTCGACCGCGGAGCGGTATTTTGGTGGGGGAAGTCTGGCGGGCGGCCTCCGCCGCCCGCCGGACTTAGAATCACCCCCATAATGTCCTACAAAGAATTTACCTGACCCTTCTGAGGTTAAAAAAAGGTACCATTGTGGAGCAAAAAACGACCCTAGATGTAGATTTGGTCCTTTAGGATAATAGCTGAAAACTGGTAGGAGAGTATGACGAAGCTGCATCCAATCACCGGAAATACCCAACAATCTGAAGATAAGCAATGCCTGCTATAGTTCCGACAACTAAAGACAATAAACTGAGACATAGGTTCGCAGTTTGAGGAATCATACTGACTAAATGCTGATATAGCTATACACTGACCTCACTCCTGAGGCCTCAGAAGGGAGGTGTTGGAGAAGAATCTTACAGAATGGGATCTGGTAGAGAAAACCTAGATCACAGCCACTAGCACCAACTTAAAAGCTGAAGAAGATTTGAAGTTAGATGTACTAAACTTTTTAGTAGTTGCGAACACTACGATTTGCAAAAACAGAATATTTGTATAAACTAAAAAGTCACTTGATATGTACTAAAACCATTTTAGGAGCTGTTATCACAGTTTGGGAGGGGCGTGTTGCTGGTGTCCCTCCAAATTGCAATTCATTACATTATGTATCAATGGTTTCTGGGCAGAATTCCAGTCGCAAGCCATAAATAAAATACCAACTCCCAGAGTTGAGGTGGGACCCTATTGGCAAAAGAAAAGGGGTCCCATACTCTTTGCAAATTGGGATACTGGCTTTAGAGGAAGTCCAGAGGACCAGTGCCAAGTCTCACCAAAGTTTTAAAAAATTGAAAACTGTACTTTTTTCTTTAAAAGCAACTCTGTTTCCTTCGGCTCTAAAAAAGAAAGAGAAAAAGGTTTCAGTTTTGAAAAGCAATTAAATGCATTGGGGTCTGCTGACCCTTGCACGCCACCATCAGTATGAATCTAGCCAATCTTACTGGGTTGCAAATTGTGACCTGCCTAATTAATATTCATTAGGCCTGTCATTCTGGGACCCACTAGGATTTGTTATTTTGTGAACTGACCTATTAGTATATAGGTCGGTTTGCAAAACAAGATTCCAGTTGGTGCACAATTTGCAACCACTTTTTGCGTATTGAATTATCGTGCATCTACTTTGGAGAAGTGGATGGTTGTGGTTAAGAAACTGACAGACCAATTAAATGGAAGAGCACCATCGAACCACAGTATAACCGAATATGGGCAGATACCGAAAGGAAAGGAAATGACAGGAAGGATGAGGTAGGGAACTTGAGTAAAATCTCTCATGAATGATAGACTCGAATGAAAGATGAGAACACCAATGAATGGGGATTGGAGCTGCTATACATGGAGGGACATACCTGGCAGGAACAAAAATGATGTGTGACAAATAAGAAGATATCTTTGGGAATATATTAGAAGCCTCGAAAGATGGCCACAGCCTTGGAGTGGTTATGCTTGCATGACAAATGTGACTGTTGATTGTTGAAAAATATGTGAAGAATCAGAATATTTTTGTAGCATTCATATGATGTGATGTATTGGTATGCACTTGATAAAAGGGTAAATAAAGAGATTTAAAAAATCTTGAGACCTTCAACCTCCAACAGATCATATTGTGCCCATGTCACCCTGCAGGTCACGCACTGGATGTCATGTTCGACTCCCTTGTACATGCCTTTGTGCTTGTCAACTATCAAGACATAAGGAGCGACCACAACATCATTACCTACAGGATCAGCTACCATTCTGTCACAACACCTCCAGGACCACACTATCAACCACAAATTCACATGTAGACAATGCACCTCAAGTCCCACCTCGATAACACACCAGTCAAAAACACACCAGTCAAAATCAATCTATGAGTTCAGAACATAAAGACCATCTACATCTGAATTTCTGCTGCACTAAAGGACCAGAGTGTAATAGAGCTGTGGATTACCCGACAGCCCCAACATTGCTGCCACTTCTCAGCAGAGTGAATGTAGCAGAATACACCCTGTATGAACAACCGCAGTGACAACAAGGAAGGACTAGATCAAACTGGGGTGTGGGAGGTCAGGATCACGGAGAAGGTGTAGCTGTGTGAGAAGCGACGCGGAGGGCAGGACGGCAGAAACCCTGAAGATTCCGAGGTCTGGAGTGAGGTAGAGGAACTGCGAAATGTGGAAAGGACATCACTGGGAGCCGGAGAGAAGGGCGGCCACAGAACGCAGCCACGAGCAGACAGGAACACCAAGAGATCCCAGGAAGACGAGCGCAAGGAAGGTTAAGGCGAGAAGTGCGCAGAAGCCCGTTGAGCTCGGAGGTAGAGAGTCGCCGAGGCTTTCCCAAACACAGTCCAGGAGGGCTGTGGACTCAGGCAAGTCCCGGGTTCTGGGAAGGAATTTTGGCAAAAGTGGTGGGCTGGGGTGAAATGAGCAAGGGGAGAATGGCACTCTGATACACAGTGAAGAATGCATGACAAGTCACTATTGTTGGTGACGGGCACTCCCAGTAAAGCACGTACACTTTCCCACTACCTGGTTAAACTGAACTTAGGGCCAGATGTAGCAAACGTTTTGCGACTCGCAAACGGCAAAATTTGCCGTTTGCGAGTCGCAAAACGCGTATCCCAATGCAGAAATGCATTTTGCGAGTCGTTACCGACTCGTAAAATGCATTTCAGACTCGCAAATAGGAAGGGGTGTTCCCTTCCTATTTGCGAGTCGCATTGGGATGCAATACCATTTGCGACCGCATATGCGGTCGCAAATGGCATCGCAGTTACCATCCACTTCAAGTGGATGGTAACCCAATCGCAAATTGGAAGGGGTCCCCTTGGGACCCCTTCCAGTTTGTGACTGGAGCCCAAAATATTTTTTCAGGGCAGGGAGTGGTCCAAGGGACCACTCCCTGCCCTGAACAAAAACCGAAACTAAAGGTTTCGGTTTTTTTTGAAGTGCAGCTCGTTTTCCCTTAGGGAAAACGGGCTACACTTAAAAAAAAAAGAAACTGCTTTTTTTAAAAGCAGGTCGCTAACATGGAGGTCTGCTGACGTCAGCAGGCCTCCATGTTAGCGAGTGCCTATACTCGCAATGGGGCCGCAATTTGCGACCCACCTCATGAATATTCATGAGGTGGGTCATTGCGAGCCCATTGCGAGTTGCAGTCGGTGTCTGAGACACCGTACTGCATAGCAATTTGCGACTTGCAAATTGCGAGTCGCAGGGACTCGCAATTTGCAAGTCGCAAATTGCTTTTTTCCTACATCTGGCCCAAAGTACGGTATTCATTCTAACCAGCGGTTTTTGTATTCTGTGTTTGTTTTTGCCTTGAGGGATTGCTTCTGCCACCTGACACTGAGGGTGGGAAACAAACAGAGGACTCTGTGGCACGCCATCCTAACTGGGAACACGAGTGAACGCTCTACACCATGGGTACTCACAAACTTTTTCTCGGGGGCCAAAATTGCAGTATGGTTTGTGGCCGAGGGCCGCACTGACGTGACAGCGGGGGGCGGGGCTTAGAGGGGACGGGGCTTAGAGGGGGAACAACCACCCCACCCCCTTTTTCAAAACAATGCCCCTACCCCAGTAACACACACAGCGCGCACACATACAGCGCCATCTGCTCTCACCCCTACCCCAGTAACACACATAGCGCCATCTGCTCTCACCCCTACCCCAGTAACACACACAGCGCCATCTGCATACAGCGCCATCTGCTCTCACCCCTACCCCAGTAACACACACTGCGCCATCTGCACACAGCGCCATCTGCTCTCACCCCTACCCCAGTAACACACACAGCGCGCACACACACAGCGCCATCTGCTCTCACCCCTACCCCAGTAACACACACAGCGCACACATACAGCGCCATCTGCTCTCACCCCTACCCCAGTAACACACACAGCGCCATCTGCTCTCACCCCTACCCCAGTAACACACACTGCGCCATCTGCACACAGCGCCATCTGCTCCCACCCCTACCCCAGTAACACACACAGCGCCATCTGCTCTCACCCCTACCCCAGTAACACACACTGCGCCATCTGCATACAGCGCCATCTGCTCTCACCCCTACCCCAGTAACACACACTGCGCCATCTGCACACAGCGCCATCTGCTCTCACCCCTACCCCAGTAACACACACAGCGCGCACACACACAGCGCCATCTGCTCTCACCCCTACCCCAGTAACACACACAGCGCACACATACAGCGCCATCTGCTCTCACCCCTACCCCAGTAACACACACAGCGCCATCTGCTCTCACCCCTACCCCAGTAACACACACTGCGCCATCTGCACACAGCGCCATCTGCTCTCACCCCACCCCAGTAACACACACACACAGCGCACACACACAGCGCCATCTGCTCTCACCCCTACCCCAGTAACACACACAGCGCGCACACACACAGCGCCATCTGCTCTCACCCCTACCCCAGTAACACACACACACAGCGCAATCTGCTCTCACGCCTACCCCAGTAACACACACTACATTAAAAACAAATAAATAAAAAACCAAAGAGCCTTACCTGACTCAAAGCACTGTAAAGATGCCACAAATGTGGAACAGCAGGCAGGCAGGCGGGCAGCAGACGTGGAGCCGGTGACAGGAAGCAGACGACCAAAGCCCCATAAAAGTTAGCTGCAAGCGCTGACTTTTATGGGGCTTTGGCTTCCAGGATCGTCAGGGCAACGGCATAAACAATGGCCGCCGTATGTAAACATAGAGGAGGGCCGCGGGAGCATGCTCCCGAGGCCCTCTTCTATGTTTACATACTGCTGCCATTATGATGTGGCGTTTGGTGTGCATCTCGCGGGCCGCCAAGCTAGGTCCGTGGGGCCGCTGGCGGCCCGCGGGCCGTACTTTGAGTACCGTTGCTCTACACCAACAATATCCATGACTTATTGACGTTGTTTTGTGTATTTTCTAACTCTCTTTTTGATACGGAGAATTTATCTCACCAGATAAATACTAAACATTAAACATTTCACCTCTGCCTTTTTCCTATATATATAAGTATCCTTCTGAAAAGGGTACAATTGCCCTCTTAAAGACCAGGTTAAATCCAAGAAGACCACATAGTTTAATGACAACACCATAACAGGAAAATGCAAATAAAAAATCCTGCATCACATGTAGTGGTAAACAAGGGATGAAAATGACAGGTTACTACTGCATCACTATAAGAGAAGCCTATCAAGAAGCCATCAGACCGTGCTTTGTGTTTTTTTTCTTTACGGTGGATCCACTGAGACTTTGGCTGTAAAATAAAAACACAATAAAATCAACACTATTCTGAATGCATAATGGAAGCTGACTGCGCACCAAAAGAACTCCCCCTGATTATAGCAGAATTCAGGGTTAGAGAGCGCCAAAATACAGAGACCCTATAATAGCAAGTATTCTGAAACCAAATCTCCATGAAAATGATCTCAAAATTGAAAAGACAGAAACCCACAATTAGGACAAAAACAGCTAACACTCTTCCTACACATGATAGAACCACCACAGAGATGGCCAAGAACAATCTCCCATCTCTCACCACCTTCAACACACTCTCTGAAAAGCAGTTGTATGATATTATCAATGCAAGCAGACCATCAAGATCAATTTCAAACTAGCCTTCCAAAAAATCTTCAGAGCTGTCTTTCGCACAATAGTTAGAAAGATGCTAAAACAAGCCCATGGAACTAGGATTTTTCTTACATGACCTAAAAACCTCTTACATTAAACCACTCCTCAAGAAGAAGAATCTAGACCCATCCAATATAGAAAAATACAGGCCAATCACCAAAGGTAAGCTAGTTGAAAGAGCATTTTGTACTCAACTTTCCTATTTTACTAAAGTAAATAGATATTTGATCAACAATCTGAATTTGTAACAGGTAAACGCACAGAGTCAGCCCTTGCAACCATATGGGATGGCCCAAAACTCACCTTGGACAAGAACAGAGTGGCCTCCTTACCAGGGGTGTAGGAGACAATACATTTCTGGGGGGGACAGGGACAGCCTTGGGGACTTTCAATCAACCCTATACAAATCGCTCGTTGTTTACGAACTGCAGGCTCCGATAAATATACACAATCATATATACTGGAAGTGAAATAGGGAGAAAGGAAGGCATGTTTTCACAGTCTGAAAGTGTCTTTAATTGTTATTTACATTCACAAAGTAATTAGCTCAAATAACATGTTGATTAACCTTGCATCTTCTTGCACCAAGCAAATAAAGTTAGGAGGGTAAAAAGGAAGAACATACCCTTTGTGGCCCACACCCACCATGCCCATCGCCTCATGCCGATTGGAACCGCACTGGAGATATCAAAAGTGATTATGTACGAGAGTTGTAAACTGTGCTCGGAAACCATAGTTCTAATAACACTTCTACTCCTGTGTGTGATCTTGGGCAGCTCAGCTCCACATCAGTCATAACTAGAAGCATTTCAACTGAATTAGCTCTTGCAGTTACAGGCTATATAAACATGGATTCTCTAATCTCTGTATAAACTGCAGTCACTAATTTCTTTAGAAACCGCTGTTTGTGATGCACCAAGTCACTGCGTATAAAGAAAAGACATTCACTGATTATAAAGAAAATACATCGGAAAATGACTATGATAGTGTTATTACAGTCGAGTTCTGACATTACAGTGCCTTCTGCCAGAGCTAGCAGCCAAGGTAAAAGGCAGATCAGGTCACAGAGCATAATTAATGCAGCTGTTTAAAGCACAAAATTGAATGTTGCTTTTCTTTCTTCTGCTCTACTTTAATAGCTTGGAATGACAGAAGCTATGCACTAAGATTTTAAGTGGTTTGTGGGAAAGTTGGTGGTGTGACCATGTATTATATGGGGTAAAATACCCCTGGCATACATAAGGATATTCCAAGTCACCTTGAAGATCATACATTATAAACAAGCATTGGCAAAGCCAATAGGTCTCGCCTATGCAAGTTCTATTGCCTTTGCCAATTTGTTTTAGCCATGCTGTACACTAGTGAGACTACTACTCAGCATGGCTCAAAGTTAATGGCATAAAGGAGAATGATGTGTCACCGACTGGTGTGGCGTAGTGTCATGGAGTAAGTAGAGTGTCCTAAAATAGAGCAGTAAACTAACTTTAAAGGAACAGGGGTCCCTTGAACAAAATGCAACACCACTCCCATAAACAATGATATTAAAGTAGTATGCAAATGGAATGTTTCATACATTTATTCAATCAAAATATAAAAGATCAAATGTAGTGGGAAAACATCAACAGGGGAAATCAAGAAAGACTGGTATTCTGGCATTACACACGTTATCTGGATGACCCAATGTCACAAATTACAAGAAAAATGTAAAAAGTAACCTATATAGTACAGTGGTTTAGAGGAGGCTGGCCTGGTTTGTATTGGGTACCTATGGTACTTACACCTTATACCAGGTCCAGTTATCCCTTATTAGTGAAATGTAGGCAGTGTCTACAAGCCTGGCTCTCTAGGGGTAGCTGTAGTCAAGGCTCATCTAGGAGACATGCAAAGCTCATGCAATACCACCGTAGTCACACAGCACTCACACACATGAAAGAAAATACTCAGTGTTACAAAAATAAAGGTACTTTATTTTAGTGACACAAATGCCAAAAATACCATAGAGACTATACTCCCTTAGGAGGTAAGTAATACACCAATTATATACACTAGTATGCAGCAATAGCAATAAAAACAGTTAGAAAAGTGCAATTAGTGAAAATCACAATGGTTAGAAATGGGCCTAGGGGAAACACAAACCATATACTAAGAAAGTAGAACGCGAATGTCGGTTTCCCACCTATGCAAGTGTGGTGTGTAGAGGGGCGCTGGGAGTATTAGAAAACACCAAAGGTAAGTAATAGAACCCACCTCAGAGCCCAGGAAAGCAGGAGTAAATCACAGTAACTTTCCTAGAACACACAAGAACATGAGAAAGAGGATAATGCAAGAACCAGAAGATACTTCAAGACACAAAGGGTGGATTCCTGGACCTAAAGACCTGTGGAAGAATGGGATTAGGTCCAAGAAGCACAGAAGAGTACAGGGAGGACAGGAGCCCCTGCTAACCCGAATCAAGGTGCAAAAGAAGAACCACTGGTGAAGAACAACAGTCAGTACTGCACCCAAGAAGATGGATGCGGGTTCCTGGTTGGTGCAGATGATATCCCACACTGGTTGGATGATTGCAGTCTGGTTTGCGTCGCTGGATTCCGCCAACAAACCTTGGCACACACAAAGCTCACGATTAGCGGAAAATGGCACTGCCTGGGACCATGAGGGACCTCGTTGACTCTACCCAGGAGGAGGAGTCAGAGGGGGATCTCAGCAACTCAGAGAGCCCACAGAAGACCAGCCAATCCAGCACAGGGACAAAGGAGTTGCAAAAGGAGGCCAATGCAGCACAAAAACAAAGGATCCCATACCGACAGAGAACCACTCAGGAAGCTGTGCATTGCAGGAAGGAGTGCTGGGGGCCAGAGTTACATTGTGCACAAAGAATTTCATAGAAGGATGCCAACAAGCCTTGGAAACAGAAAAACACGTGATGAACAGGTTTACTGTCTTGCGTGGGAAGGCAAGCTCTTACCTCCACCAAAGTTGGACAGTAGGACGTCAGGACCATCGGGACCACTTCAGTCCACCACCCGTGATGTAGGATCCATGCAACTCAACAGGAGAGGGGACCCAAGCAGATGGTCGTTGTTGCAGCATGGGAGTGACTCCTTCACTCCAAGGGAGATTCGTTCATTCTTCTGGTGCAGGCTGAAGGCAGGCTGTCCTCTGAGTATGCACGACCGGGAAACAGTTGCATTTGCTGGCAAGAGCTGAAGATACAATGTTGCAGAAGTTGTCTTTCCTTCGTTGTTGCAGTTTGTGGAGTTCCTGGAGGGTCCTGATGCAGTTTCTTCAGTGAGAAGGTGAAGTAAAGGATGCAGAGGATTCCTGCTGGAGTCTTGCAATCCGAATCTGAAGAACCTCCCAAAGGAGAGACCCTAAATAGCCATGAAAGGGGGACTAGTCAGCTAAATAGGTAAGCACCTATCAGGGGATGGCTCTGACACCACCTGCTGGCACTGGCCACTCAGATGCTCCCATAGTTCGCTGCCAACTTGGAAACCAAGATGGCAAAACACAGGGACCCTCTGGAGGAGCTCTGAGCACCACACCTGAGTGGTGATGGACAGGGGAGTGGTCACTCCCCTTTCCTTCGTCCAGTTTCGTGCCAGAGCAGGGACTCAGGGTACCTGAACCGGTGTAGACTGGATTATGCAAGGAGGGCACCAAATGTGCCCTTCAAAGCATTTCCAGTGTCCTGGGGAAGGAAGCTACGCCCCCCAAGCCTGTAACTCCTATTTCCAAAGGGAGAGGGTGTAACACCCCTCTCCCAAAGGAAATCCTTTGTTCTGCCTTCATGGGCTTGAGCTTCTCAAGCAACAGGAGGGCAGAAACCTGTCTGAGAGGTGGCAGCAGCTGGGCCTGCCTGGAAAACCTCAGAAGGCTGGAATGGCAATACTGGGGGTCCTCCAAGGAGCCCCGAGAGTGCATGAAATCATACAACCATTGCTTGCAAAAGCCTTGGGTTATGATTCCAACATGTTTGATACTAAACATACCTATGTCTGGAGTTACCATTATGTAGCTGGGAATAGGTAGTGACCTATTTCAAGTACACGTGTAAAATGGCATCCCCGCACTCAGGAAGTCTGGGAAAATGGTCCTGGAGGTCGTGGAGGCACCTCTGCTAGTGCAGGGGTGCCCTCACACACAGTTACTCTGCACCCTGCCCTCAGGGCTGGAGGGCCTGCTATAGGGGATCTTATAAGTGACCTGGTGCAGTGTAATTGGCAGTGAAAGGGTGCATGCACCTTTTCACACAGGCTGCAATGGCAGTCCTGCAGAAGCCTTTGCATAGGCTCCCTATGGGTGGCAAAAGAAATGCTGCAGCCCATAGGGATCTCCTGGAACCCCAATGCCCTGGGTACCTAAGTACCATATACTAGGGACTTAGAAGGGGGCACCAGCATGCCAATTTTGGGTGAAATATTGGGTTACCAGTATGCAACAACCATAATTTAAAGGAGAGAGCATAACTACTGGGGTCCTGATTAGCAGGATCCCAGTAGACACACTCAAAAACACTGGCAAACAGGCCAAATGTGGGGTAACCAAGCCAGAAAGAGGCTACTTTCCTACAAGGTTAGCATCCACAATAATGATTTACAAGCTTTTATACACCGACTTTTACATGAATGACTCAAATAGTGAATCAAGAAGTCATTAGCTCATAGTACCTATGCTTATGCCAACTTATGTACAATATCACAAATTCAAGTCAAGGTACTTTGGCCTACGATATTTCGATCCCCTAGACAAGTATCAGGATCACCCTAAGCCTTCGTTAAGCTTGAGTTAAAAGGGTTACAGAGTGCTTGTAACCAAAACGGCGAAAATAAATTGGACTCACTTCTCATATGAGTGAGAAGGCAATCAATGGAGATCTGAATCTCAAATCAAGGGCCAATGCCATAAAGTAGTAGTAGAGTGGAGTAGTGTCACAGTGTAATAGAGTGTCATAGAGTGGAGTGGCACAGTGTCGTAGAGTGGAAAGGCATAAGGAAGAATGAACTGGAGTAGAGTGAAGGTAAGTAATGTGAAGTGGCATATAGAAAGTTGGGTAGAGTGTTACAGTGAACATAGTACATTGTTGTATAGTGGAGTGGCATAGAGGGTTGTGCAGTGGCGTTGAGTAGAGTATCATAGTGGCATAGAGTGGTGTGGAGTGGCATACAGCGGTGTGGAGTGGCATACAGTGGAGTAAAGTGGAATGGAGTGGCGTATAGTGAGTTGTGTAGGGAGTTACAGAGTGGAGAAAGTGTTAGAGTTTAATGGGATAGAGTGTCAGAGTCTAGTATCATGGAGTGTAATGTCAGAGTGAAGTGTCATAGAGTGGAATTGGTGGTCTAGAGTGAAGTGGCATAGAGTACAGTGGTGCAAAGTAGATTGGTGTAGAGTGTAGTGGTATAGAGTGCATTGGTTTTGAGTAAAGTGGTGTAGAGTGCATTGGCGAATACTGCAGTGGTTTAGCGTACAGTGCAGTAGCCTAGAGTGGTGAAGAGTAGAGGGGAGCAGAGTGGAGTGGCACAGCATAGATTGCAGCGGTTTAGAGTGCTGTGTCACAGAGTGATGCGTTGCATGGTAGAGTGGAGTGGTGCAAGGTAGAGTAGACTGGTGTAGAGTGCAGTGGTGGAGTGCAGTGATGCAGAGTGTAGTGGCATATAGTACACTGGTGTAGAGTGCAGTAGAGTGGCATATAGTTGAGCGGTGCAGAGTAGAGTGCTGTGGTGCAGAGTAGAGAGGAGTATAGTTCAGTGGCAGAGTGCAGTGTTGCAGAGTAGAGTGTCATAAAGGGCAGTGCTGTTGAGTAGAGTGGCATAGAATGCATTGGTGTAGAGTGCAGTGATGTAGAGTGATGCAGAGTAGAGAAGAGTGGTGTAGAGTACAGTGGTGCCGAGTAGAGTAGAATAGAGTGGCATAGAGTGCAGTGGCATGGAGTAGATTGCTGCAGAGTACAGTATAGTGGTGAAGGGTAGATTGTTGCAGAGTGGAGCATAGTGATGTAGAGTGCAGTAGCATAGAGCGGTGCAGAGCAGATTGGAGTGGTGCAAGGTACATTGGCGTGGTGCAGGATAGATTAGACTGGCATAGCATAGAGTAGAGTTGCGTAAATTGCAGTGGCATAGAGGAGCTGATTTCAAAGTAGAGTGAAGTGCCCTACAGTGGAGTGGAGTGGTGTAGAGTAGATTAGAGTGCAGTGGTGCAGAAAAGAGTGCAGTGGGACAGAGCACAGTGGCATTGAGTGCAGTGGTGCAGAGTAGAGTGGTGTGCAGTTCAGTGGCAGAAAGTGCAATGTTGCAGATTAGAGGATCGCAGAGTACAGTGGTGTATTGTAGAGTGACATAGAGTGCAGTAGCATAGAGTGCTGTGGCGCAGAGTACAGTGGCATTGAAAGCAGTGGAATAGAGTGCTGTGGTGCAGAGTAGATTGGCATAGAGTGCAGTGGGATAGAGTGCATTGGTTTTGAGTAAAGTGGTGAACAGTGCGCTGGCAGAGTGCAGGGGCGTAATGTACAATGGTTAGAGTACAATAGCATAGATTGCAGTGGCGTGGTGTAGAGTGGAGTGGTACAGCATAGATTGCAGTGGCGTAGAGTTGCACAGAGTGGAGAAAAGTGGTGTAGGGTGCAGTGGCATAGGGTAGATTGTTTCAGAGTAGAGTGAAGAAAAGATAGAGAAAAGATAATATACTTCAATATGCTGAAGTATGTAACGATAACAACATAAATAATAACGCTAGGCATAACGGCCCAAAATTAAATATGGCTTCTCCCTGTTAGCCACGCTGTAATCAAGCGCTTCAGTACCTAGAAAATAAAACATTAAACATAAATGTTAGAAAAATATACCCTTCCAATAGCTAAATTGTTGTGTGAAAAGGTAAAATCTGGGCTCAATCTTGACTTCACTGTTTCACCAACTGGTGTGATCTTAGGCAAATACAAAAATTGTGTTTCAAAGAGTCTCCTTTCTAGACTGCAGGTGTCAGGCTGAGTGGGACTCTGTTCTTTCTTTAGATATTCCTCATTGTCTTGAAGCTCCTCTTGAAGGCACCCTGCAGTGCTCCTCTTTAAGGCGGCAGGTGATGCAGACAGTAATCATCCAAAACTCTTTCTCCTCCTCGTGCCCTTTGTTCTTATGAACACCCTTAATGCCCACAGCTGTGTACAGGACAAACAAAAGGGCAGAGGGCGCAGGGGGCCTCCAGAATCACCTTCATTCTGTTACCATCAGATTGGAGGATGGTCAGTACAGGGCTATAATAAGTAGCGCTTTTGTGCGCTAATGGCCCTATGAATAATAGATGTGAGAGGGGAAATTATTGTGTCCCCTTGTCCCCCCCACCTTCGTCCCCCGTGTCCCCCACCCTCCAAAATCTGGGGGGGATACATCCCCCGTGTCCCCCACACTTCCTACGCCCATGCTCCTTACTGCTTTCGGGCTTCCCGGCATCATGTGACACTGTTCATCACTAGATTCTTCCACAGAGACTATACCATCTCGAAATATGCAAAAATGCCCTATTATATATCCTACCTCATAGACAGACAAAACTTGGTTTTATTTCCATCTTTCATTTCTACCCCTCATACCCAAAAGTGTGGTGCCCCTCAGGGGTCAAATATCTCTCCTTTTCCCTTACCAGACCTGCTCAGATCATTCAACTTTACATATTACAACTATACAGTTGAAAAACAAAATAATTAAAGAAAATGAGGGGGTGGGCTGCAGCTCTCTCCAGATCAATACTTGGTGATTGCCTTCATGCCTCAGAGGTACAGATGATGATTAAGCAGCTGCAACTCAACACCACAAATATGGAGATCATGACTGGTTGAATTAGCACACACACCAGAATACAGACATATGGTCTACAGAGCCTGCTGCACCCCCAGCTGTGTAAACAAAAGTGAGAAGGCAAGAAGTAACAATGGACTTAGATCTATCCTTAATAACACATGCAATCAAGTCACAATGAACACCTTTTACACAATAAAAACAATGCAATGCATCTCCCATTCTCCGTTTGCCACCAAAAACTACAACCTATCCTCATTCCTGTTAAGAATCAACAAACACAACTATACAATTACCTTGCACATTGGCATCCACCCAGAATGATAATCCTTTTGTCAATATAAGCAGTTCGAGAGCCTTGGTGCCTTTGCTCACAAGATACCAGGAGGACAGACACAGGCATTTGACCCATATTGGGGAGCTTCACCCAACACGACCTCACAATGTCCTTGAAATCAAGATGAAATTTAATAAGTATGCCTCTTAAATCAAGAATTGAAGTGCCCCCTTCCACTCTACAAGTGAAGACCAGCAACCTGCCTAATGACATAAGGAACTATAACTATAACTCCTTCCCCAAGACTTCACTGACATAATAAATGAGATATACCGTAACCTTAACCTCTAAACACATAATGGAGTTCAGTTAATCTAGTCTTTGTACCAGTCTTCCTTGTATCAATTTGATATAATCCGATACCATATCATATCCTATATTGATTCAATTCCTGACCCCTCATCGTCAGTGTGACAGGCATATAATGAATGAAAAGACCTGTGGAGCCTTTATGGTAACTGGACAGCAAAGATACAGGCTATAATGCATCAGAGCCTCCTCCAATTCATTTAATAAAACATGTCTCCCATTTCCTTATTACAGCTGATTTGTGAAGAGTATATTCACTGATAATAATGAAAACGGCATAGCTGCTCAGCTGTAGTAACTTATTATAGTTTAGCTGTGATGTCACAATGCCTCTTCAAGATTAAAAGCAAGTCACAGAACATAATTACAGCTGTAGTTTAAACAACAAAATGGAGAACTTGCTTTTCATGCGTCTGATCTGTTTTTCTAAACTAAACAGTGATCAGAGAAAGGATATATTTATGGCAACGTTTACTTTTTTAACGCCATTGATCATTATGAGGAAGACTGAATCTCTTTGCATGTTTCTGCACATTCTGAGCAATACCTTTTTTTAAAATAAAAATTGAGTTAATCTTATTACAGTATCTTTTTGTAACAAATTCCTAACTACTTTTTGCACTGCAGTTTTTCAAGTATTCTAAATATTTCATATGAAAGAGCAAACTCCAACAAATTATGCAACTTATGAGAAGGCTGATGGTATGATCATGTATTGTAAGGAATAAAATACCTTCTGCCGTATGTTAAAAGCAAGTTGCTGTCACCTCAGAGTTCCCTGACCCTGTGAAATAATTTGCCCTTCTGTCTCTTTCCTCTGTAGAGTCAAGGAACGTCTTGTAATATACAGCAGGGGATACGTTATTCATACATACCAGCATGCTTAAATAACCACCCAACACTAACCAGACATGTCTGCTGAGACCAAAGAGATCTGACACAAATTGCTGGTAAACAAAGGACTCAAACATATTTTACCCAGCAGGTCCTAAATAGTCACATATTTTGAGCATTGACATCCTATAATGACAAAAAGGGAGACACTAAAGCAGTCCATGTTGCCAAATCTTTGCAATGTAATCTCATAATGGCACTCATACAAAGGACGAGTGTAACCCATTTTATCTAGGCAGCTCTGTGCTCTCCCCTCACTCTTTATTAACATCTGTTGCCTCTTGCGAATCCATAGGTTCACAGAGTTAACAGCCTCATGCCAAAGCCAGCATAACAAATCAGATCCAGGACATAAAAGATAAACTACTGACACAATAAAGGGAACTCCAGAACTGCCAGAACTTTAACAAGCACTGGCAAAGCCAGTTGGTCTTGCCTGAGCGAGAATTATTGGCTTTGCCAATGTCTTTTAGTCATGTTGTACAGCAGTGTGGCTGTGCACCATGGCTAAAAGTAAAGTTAGAAAAAATGCACAAGTACGTGGCCAGTACTAGCCACATCATAGTGCTTTTTTTCTCGTCTGGTGGGTGGAGTGGGCAGGATGGATAATGGGAGGAAGGGAGGGCATGGGCAAGATGGATTATGGGGGGAAGGTTGCAGGGAGGGAAAGGGGCAGTTACAAAAACGCTATAACACGGATAGCGCAGGCTGCGTCACAGCACTTCTTTTTGTTATGGCGGGTGGACGGGAGACAACACAGACAATAAGAGGGTGAGGGTGGGGAGGCCAATGAGGGCTCGGGATGTCGGAGGTGAAGAAGCAACAGGGAAGACGCAAAAGGAGCATGGGGTGGGAGGAGAAAAAGCAACAGGAGCACTGGGTGTTGAAGGGGAAGAAGTAACAGGAGCACGGGGTAGGAGGGGAAAAAGCAATAGTAGCACGAGGTTTGGGAGGGGAAGAAGCAACAGGGGCATGGCGGTAAGAGGGAGAATAAGCCAGAAGGACATACACTGGCATAGCCAGTTTATTATGGGCTCTAGTGCAAGGAAGGAAATGAGGCCCCTGGCCACTGTTTGAATAGTAAAACCCAGCATTAATTAAGGTTTGGTGCTCTCCTCAAGCCTCCGTGCCCCGGTGTCACTGCACCTGCTGGACCAATGGAAGCTGTACTCCTGGCAAAGCCACTTATGTCCTTGGGCAAGATTTTCTTTATGTGAAACTGTCAAAAATATAATGTTAGTACTGTCTGTCACCCACCTCCATTCAAATCCTTCAAGTATTGAAGACCAAGCATTAATGTTTGATGACAGAAGAAGAAGGTACCTATCTACTGGCTGATTTACAGTGTGCGCACATAGTGTTGCTGAATAATCCCAACTTCCCTGCTTGACAGCTTGTTGTGATGCTAGGCAAATACGTTATGTCACCAAGCCTCTTTTTGCTCACTGTTCTTTATGCGAGTCCAGAGCACCTTCAAGCAGGTAATTCAGGATCCGAGGTGTGTAAAACCCTCTTGTGTTTCAATTAATTACCTATAATGTTGCTTATTTACAATTCACTTACAAAAACAAAGGTTACAGGGATTTTATAGTTAGGCTCACATTTGAAACATACAAAACCATAGAAATTCACCAGTTATAGTTAGAGTTATCTCAAGTAACTATAACTTGTGCCCTAAGGTAACTATAACTCACGCCCTAGCCATGCACTGCTAATTACCCCACAAATTACAGCACTCATGACATCTTTGATAACATCACTGAAAATATCACTGTAATGTTTGCAGTAAAAATGTTTACGAAAAAACTGTGCATGGCGAGGGTGCGAGAAAAATTAATGGGGAACACGTGTTTTGGGACCTCCCCTTTTTCTCAGCCTCCCCCTAGACAGATCACCCCAAAACTCTCCAGTCAGCAGCTGACGTGACTAGCAAATGTTTTTGTAAAGTTTCGTGAAGATTCATCAAGTGGTGCTGAAGATATAGGCAAGTAAAAAAATACTTTTGATATAGAAACTAGGTCCTAACTATACCTACCTAGTGACGCCTGCCACTAGGTAATAAGAATGTAGGCCACATTTAGGAGGTACATAATGACTCATGACATGCCTCTTAGTTCACTAATAGAAGCATCATCATGGCAGGCGCATGAATGTTTCTCAGTTCATGTTTAAAAGCACTCTAATAAATACATATAATTCTCAAATACCCTGATGCACTTGTAACGTGTAAAGCTTCAGTGCCCTAAGAAATGTTTATTTGAATTTTGAAGACCTTGCCTCATCACATTCTACCATGATGTTTGCTGCATGATTGGCCTGCAGTGCCAAATATTATCAACTCTTGGCTCATCGAAGGTCTATTAGTGGGCGCCTGGGCCTTTGCTCGGCTGTCTGATCTCCCTGACAATTTGAGCACCTAAGGGGTGAGTCATTGCTTTGTGTGCATGCTGACTTGCTGGAGACTAGGATAAAGCATGGAGCAGGCAGCTGCAGCAAGGAGCATAATCTGGCAAGCGATGGCACTCTTTCAAGATGATTACGTTTTGAATAATGAAAAATGCACAGCACAGTTTATTACTTTTATTAATTGTTATACGCACTGCATGTAAGATCAGTCCAGCCTGCAGATTCTATTTGGCATGGCCTTCTTCACTCTCTCTCCCTCCTGCGGGGATTAGTAGGCCTCAGGCAGAACAGCAAAGAGGCAACGCAATGACAACAGCAACTTTGGTTGGTTGGCCACTAAGAGCAGCCCATGGGCAAAAAGTAAAAACAGTTCAGCAGCTCCAGTGTGATGTCACGGTGGCGCTAAAGCTGCTGATTGGATAAGACACCTAGCGCAAATCATTGAAGAAAAACTATCAATGTTGTTCACTCACTGTTCCGTCCACCTACGGTGACGCAGTGAGTAACAGAACACAATTTGTTGGGTGTCATTTCTTCGCTTCATTTGCCTGTAAAGGTTTACATTAAGTGCTTAGCAAACTTCACTACTCTCCCTGTGTGGTCACACCACATACAACACGCATTTGCAATGCAATAGGTCTCACATTTGCTTGAGTTAGAGCTATTGGCATAAATTGGTCAACCCTGCCTCAGAATTTCGACTTTTCCTGCCCTATAATTCCAGTGGCTCTCCATATAACGAAAGCACTTCCATTTACCTTCTTCCTCTATCTGCAGCAAAAAATGAAAATGTTGCCATTTAGCATTCTAATTTAAATCTGCCAATTTAAATCTGCCATGCTAATTCCAATAGAATACCACTGTCACCACCCCACCATCAGAATTGCTGGCTGGCTAATACAATTTCCCAAAAAAGACACAAGACAACCACAGAGGAGAAATAAACTAGAAGGGTCACCCAAACATACCAAGAATGCTCAAACAGTCATAGTGTAATAAGGATGTCAAGTTGTCCTCAGTTGTCCTCAGTCATGGTCACAATTGTAATAAGGGTAGATTATTGAAGTTTATACAATTATCATGTAAATCTTTATCAGAAATAAGATTTTCGCATTAGACTGTAATGCTCAAAACAGCCCCTAATGGGAACCATAGCAAAAAATATCATTTGTAAGAAACATAGTCAAGTAACCATATTGTTAGCCCTTAGAGGGCATAACTCCATGAAAAAAACAGGAGAAAGAAATGCAGTGTAACCATGTACTTGGCCCCTAGAGGGCATTTTTTGGGCTAGCAGGCCTACTGCAATGGTATTACAAACAAGGCCTTTGCAAACAAAACTTCTCCCAGCTGTAAAACAAAAGTTCTAGCTTAAAAGACAGTGAATGGTGGGAGGGGTTATAATTTTGGGGTCCCCACTAACCCAGTGTGGGGACCCAGAGATTATGTAGACAGAAAGAATGTTTTGAAGGTGGTCTCATTGTCCTAGGATCACCAAAGGCTGGGTTATGAGCAAAAATGTGTTGTTGGGTGAGTTTTCATGCAGCAAATAGCATAGTGTGTTGACTGCAATGCTCAGAACAGCCCCTAGAGAATACCACAATTGAAATAGCAATTGGAAGATACATGGTCATGTAACCGTACAGTCAACACTTATAGAGCATAACCACATGAAAAAGAATGGGAGAAAGTAATGCAGTGTAACCATATATTTAGCCCCTAAAGGGCGTAGTGCATTACACATTTTAAAGGCTAGCAAGACTATTGCAATGATATTATAAACAAGGCCCCTAAAACATAACTTCTCCCAGCTATAAAACAGAAGTTCCAGCTATGTGAGGGCTTTAAAAGATTATGAATGGTGGTAGGGGTTATTATTTTGGAGTCCCCACTAACATGGTGTGGGGACCCAGAGATGCGGTAGACACAAAGAGCACATTGTGGTAAATGTTTTGAAGGTGGTCTCATTGTCTTAGGACCACCACAGGTTTAATTATGAGCAAAGATGTTCTGTAAAAGTAACACCCTGTAAAGCATTATGGGACAAGTGTCTGTGCCACAAATATTTTAGTATGTTGCCATGACTGTAATGCTTAGAACAGCCTCCCAGAAGATACCACAATGAAAATACTATTTGTAAGAAACATGGTTATGTAACTATATAGATAGCCCCTAGAGGGCATAACCTCACACAAAAAGAAAATGGCAATAAATATTGCAGTGTAACCATTTATTTAGCCCCAGAGGGCATAGTGCATTACACATCTTCAGGGGTAGCAGGCCTATAGCAATGATGTTACAAAGAAGGCCCTTAAAACACAAGCTATTCCCAACTATAAAACAAAAGTCCCAGCCATAAGAATGCTTAAAAGGACACTGAGTGGTGGGAAAGGTTATTATATTGGGGTACCCACTAACCTAGTGTGGGGACCCAGAGATGACCTAGACAGGAAGAGTACGTCGTACTGAACATTTTGGTGGCGGTCCCATTGTCTTCGAGCCACCACAGGCTGAGTTATGAGCAAAAATGTTTTTTAAAAGTAATTCCCTGCAAAGCATTATGTGGGGCGAGTTTCCCGAGTGCAGTGAGTATTGTAGTATTGACTGTCCCACTGTGCTGGTAGAGCCACTTTTGCTTTGAGGATTTCTGATTTACATAAAGCATTTACCAATTTCAAGTGTTTTAAGGGGAGAGCCACAAGAAATTACTCCGATTAGGTGACTGTGAACAATGTGACCAGCGCTCCAATACCGTCGATCGAGTTCACGCTGTTGTGCCTGTTCGCACTGTGAGTGACATGGCCGCCATGCAGTAGGAAGGGGAGAGACAAAAGAAAAAAAATAGTTTGCCCACGCTGAAGTATGTCGGCAATCATGCAATAATCCGTGTATCAGGGGCAGTCTGCAAGGCTTGACAAAAAGAGCCTCAAGGTGGGACAAACGTAAAGCATTTACCAATGACACCAAGTGATTTTTGGAAGGCAACCCCAGGAATGAATGAAAGTGATGGGTGTGAGGTGGGTGTGGTTAAAAGCCCACAATACGTACAACAGGGCAAAGCACTTGTGCGCTTGACCTAAAAATAACCAGCCCACTAAGTCCCAAAAACAAAAAAACGACCTGTTGACTGGCCTTTTTAGGCAATCCTCTCAGGCAGTGCCTGGTAGGCCAGTCTGGTGCTGGTGTTGTACAAGTGTTGAAGGCGAACTGAGTCACATTCGACCTCTTGGCCCCGGTGCAGTGCATCGCCTGCATCAGTGGTAGCTACACCCCTAGGTCATGAGGTAAAAAGCAAATAAAGACAATAGTAATGTTAACTGCTACACAAACTGCACTGAAATCGGGCAGGAGATAAAGAAACTTGAAAGTTGATGACAACTGAACAACAGTGCCTGCCCATGCATGTCCCCTAAAGACTGTTAAAATTGATGCTGAAGGAGAACATGCACAAATTACTTACCAATTAACTACTTCTCTGGGGCATGAGTCACTGTCGTTCTGTCCCTGGGGTATCCAGAGGCAGGGTACAAAAATACGCAATACAGCCCTTATGGTACATAAAAAATACCTTTAACAGTCTGCTCATGTTGCAAACAACGTACCTTCTAATAAAGTTGTATGTAAAGGTGGCTGGAGTAAAAGATCTAAAAGTTTCCCGTAGAATTTTTTTTGTGAATCTTTAAGTTCTTGCCTGAGAAATCACAGGAAATGAAACGAGAAGGTAACAGTGGAAGCAAATGGTTAAAACAGGCGCGGTAATGGAAGAAAAACAAAGGGAGGATCAAAGAGCGGGCAATTTAAATCTCCAAAGGCTGCATGAAATAATTTAGACCACCTTCATCGGGCCAAAATGCTTTTTTGCACTTTAACATTGTCAGCAGTGGTAAGAAATAGGGTCCGAAAGGAATTTCTTATCATGGAGCCTCATCTCCAAGCACAGCGCGATCAGTGGGTGGAAAGAGGAACTACACTAATCAAGCGAAGTCAATCAATAGTTGGTCCACGTCCCACACACAAAGGAGGAAGTGAAGCAGGCTTGCACTGGCCAGTTAGGAAGCAACAAAGAAGAGTGACAAGGAAGCTAACGAATAGTAAGCAAAAGGCGGGCTCCAAGCCCTGTATAATAAACAATATCTTTCGCAGTGATAAAGGATGCGCTGCCGGCAAGCGAGACCTTACAATGTGCATCTATCTCTCATGCTTTCTGTAGTACATCACACTACTAAGCACTGCATCGCATAACACAATAGTTGCACCTCAGTGGTAATCAGGAAGAGCATGAAAACACTTCCCACATTGGCTCAAAGCAAGCACAACACCCTTCCAACCATGCACCCACACGGTGCAGTATGCTCTTCACATTCACAAGAGTTGCACAGCCCCCAAAGGGTAGTAAGTTCTATAGAATATAATGTAATATACTAAATGTGTATTTTTGTGGCGCAGACAGTGAAAGAATCAGACAGCTTGCGGGAGGAAATGTCTGAGATTGGAAGATACTAAAGGAACCAGGGGTTTAAGTGGGCTGGGTCCTGTTGGTACTCAACACCTGCAGTTCTGAAATCCAGTTGCTGAGATGGGTCCCTTTTTGCATTTCCATTTATTCCATCAGCTTGGAGAAAATCCTAACTACAGCAATACCACCCATCAACGACCTTTGATGTAACAAGAAGACTCCTATGTTATGCATGCTGCCACGATCAGGCCTAATCAGAATATATGATTACCTGGTTGTGATCTTAACGTGCACGCTGTGGAATCTGCAGAAGGGGTGAAGGGCAGAGCCCAGGCTCTAACTGTAACAGGTCTACAGTGCCAAACCTGCTGCGGGGGCTGCTGCCAAGTGTTAGCAACTACTAGACATTTTTCAAGCACACAATAAATAAAAGTAAATATTTTACAAGGAATTTGATTTAACGTTCCTAATGGAGTATTATAGTCATTTTGCAGTCTCACAATTTCAGAATTGAAACATTTAAAAAAATATTTACAATAAAGTCATTTTTGTTACTCATTTATCTTATGCCACTAAAAAACACAAACAAAGCCAATAGTCCCGGATTGTTTAGGTATAATGTCAGTAGTTGTATTATATTTCTGGATGCAGCTACAGAAAGAGGCAGCAAAATACCAAGACAGCGACACACTATGCTAAACACAGATTCTTAGCTTGTTTACGCCATGCCCTTAATTACAAAGGCCACACCCTTTTGAGAGACCCCCCAGTTTTTACATCCCACTTACAGCCTGAAAGGAACAGTCTTATACCTGGGAGCCAGGTTCACAAGATTATTGGTGGTGCCCAACCCCATGTCATATGAGTAGCTTCATCAAGCCAACATGCATCAGACAGCTCACAGTATGACCCCATTTTAATTTAGTATATCACCAACAAACCTGCACTGGACAACTCACGTGCCTGACGTTGAACCCAGAAAGCGGGCAAAACGCCTGAAAGAAATTACGCATGAGACAAAGTAGCATAGACATGTTTTGTGATCTCACATGACCTCGTGAAGTAATGTCACAAACCAATCATACCCTTTAATTTAGTGGAGCAAATATAAATCTCTCCACATGCTGTGCTTCAATCTGTAAAAGTAGGAGTTTATTCTGGTTGGACATGGGCATCCAAGGGTAATATATTTACTAGAAAAACACTCACTGAGTGTGCAAGTCAACAAATGCACAGCTTGTCTCAGGCAATCTTTGTTCGGTATATAAAAAATTGTATAACCATAAAAGCATACAGTAATATATATGTGTGTGTGTATGTATAGGTGTGTATAATATATAAAAATCAATGCACTTGTTAAAAAGATTCAGTCTGAAATCATCACTTTATACAAGGAGAGACAAATGAAAAAGAGCTGAAGTGCAGTTGTAAACTCCAAGAAGTACACTTTAGCTCAAAATCAAAGTGCTACTTATCACTGTTGAGCAGTTCTGGCAACGGGAAATACCAAATGTAGTTATGTACTTCCCCACCAGCTTCCTCAGGCACACAGCGCTATATAGAAACTTATAAACCATCAGGCAAATGTACATCAACTGAAGGAGCTGTAAGTAACACAGTGCAGGTCTACAACTTCTAATATTCAGGTGCCTCAGTAAGGGAATCCGTAACTACTTTAGAGGGAGAGTATATAATTTGCGAACTGTAGGAGAGACTGGGCCGATACTAAATCACATGGACAGAGGTCCAAGTCTGCATCATGATAGGCAGAACTGGGATATGAGAACAAAAAAATAGCTATATCAAATCTAAATCTAATCAAATAAAATCTCTGTGAATAGGAGAGAGAAAACGTTAGGTATGGTTCCATAGACACAGTAGTAACAAGAGGTAAACATTCTGTTACCCATTTTTTTAGACTCATGCTCAAACCTCTGATGGAAAAATATAGTGAGCAGATCGTGTTTAAGCTGTCTTTTTAATGGACGCTATTAATGGGGGATCAAAATAACAGTCTTCTCTCCCCAACAGGGCCAGCTGGACCTCTACATAATATGACCAAGGGAGGTTCTGTACTTTGTCTAGAGACATGCAATCATTGATTATAGCTTTATTAAGCAAAGTTTCTTGTTTGATCCATAGCGATCTCGATAATAATTAGGGAAGTACTTTACCATAATCTACTAATGGAACAAGACCCAGTTCTAAGTGACAAAGATATATAGGAAGACTATTAGGGACAGACAACAATCTTCTCAAAAACCTATTATCTGACATCTGGAGGGCATCTACATTGCAATAGCGCCAAAGCCCTGCTCCGCACGTCACTGAGGCTAGACAGCGAGCATTATATATACTAACCATGGAAGACAGAGGTTTGTTACCTAGCTTCCTTGCAAACCTAAAAACTGCTTCAGTGGATTGTTAGAGTCTTTTTTCCCTAGTATTGGTCAGGTAAGTCCATATAGATTTCTTATCAAAAGGAACACCCAAATACAAGAAAAAAGAAACGCATGAAAGTTTCTCACCACTAATATAGTGGGGCCTAAGAGTGGAACAGGTTTTCCCTATATCAATAACATATGATTTTGTGGTGTTTGTCTTTAGGCTCAAACCAACCATGAAAGATTAAATCTATTAAGTAGTTTGTAAGGTTATTCCTGTTCTTGCAATTAAAACACAATCGTCAGCGAGCGGATAGCTTCCTAGGACCAGACTTTTGGGCATCGACCTCCTCCGCGTCTCCTCAAGATTTGTTATATAAATACAAAATAAAAAATGGGCCACTACGCAGTTCGATCCACCTTGGTTTCATGGATTTAACTTTTACATTTGACTGTGTGGAAACTGGGAAACTCTGGGCCTTTCACCCCAGTTCATTTCAAATAAGTCACTAAGTTCACCATTCTTCCCATACCTCCCCTGACCTATCCCACCATTATGCATGAAGGCAAGGAAATAGACCAAAGCAGGATCAAAACCCATGTTCAACATCTTGGCCCAGAGTTTCCCAGTGTCCACACAGTCAAATGTAAAAGTTAAATCCATGAAACCAAGGTGGATCGAACTGCTCTTGGCCATGGTATATTTAGAAATAACTAGATGGAGATTGAGGCGTTGCTCTAGAGTGCCCAAGCCCTGGCTAAACCCGTTCTGGATTTGAGAGCAACATCGCTTTTCAGTTACCCATGCTTCAAGACATTCAAGAACGATTCTCCCCATAAGCTTGCTGGTAGTGTCTATTAGAGAACTGGGGCGGTAGCATACCGGGTGAGACCGATTGCCCTTTTTAAAGATGGGTAGTATGTTTGAATTAAGCTAGGATTTAGGAGGACCCTCAATCGCCACACTTCTCAAGATGTTAGTCAGTAGCAGAACTCACAGATCAGGGTTATCTAAAAGAGGTCTGCTGGTATCCCATCAGGGCCTGAGGCCTCCTTCTCCGAGTGCACTTTAAAGCAGGGGCAACCTTGCTGCAAATAGGCAGGATGATCTCCATACTATCACCTAACAGGATGAGAAATCCTCGTTCAGGGTATATTGCTTGGAGAAGTGCTCAACACATTCGTGGAGGGGGATGACAACATCTATCTGTGTATTGTGAGCATTGTTAAGGAAGGGATCATTTATGGTCTTCCAGAAGAGACAGGAGTCCTTCTCTGAGCAGGCCCCATTTAGTTTTCTTCAAGCCTCGGTTCTAAGGTCACTTTTCCCTTGTGCAATAGCTTGTTTGCACCTAGTTGTGCACTGTCTCACCCAGCCCTGGTCTCTTGGGGTTTGTTTTAAAGCACACAAAAGAATCCTATGCGCTTTGGAACAATTTCTATTTCTGTGGGGCCTGCTTCCTCCCTCTTCGTGCATTGAGTTGTAAGGAGGTTAACAATTGATTGACAGATTTCCTCAAACTTATTTAACATATGTAGGAAAGTACCATCTTGCCTGGCATGTTACCCCCATTTTTCACTGTATATATGTTGTTTTAGTTGTATGTGTCACTGGGACCCTGGTAACCCAGGGCCCCAGTGCTCATAAGTGTGCCTGAATGTGTTACCTGTGTAGTGACTAACTGTCTCACTGAGGCTCTGCTAACCAGAACCTCAGTGGTTATGCTCTCTCATTTCTTTCCAAATTGTCACTGACAGGCTAGTGACCATTTTTACCAATTTACATTGGCTTACTGGAACACCCTTATAATTCCCTAGTATATGGTACTGAGGTACCCAGGGTATTGGGGTTCCAGGAGATCCCTATGGGCTGCAGCATTTCTTTTGCCACCCATAGGGAGCTCTGACAATTCTTACACAGGCCTGCCACTGCAGCCTGAGTGAAATAACGTCCACGTTATTTCACAGCCATTTTACACTGCACTTAAGTAACTTATAAGTCACCTATATGTCTAACCTTTACCTGGTAAAGGTTAGGTGCAAAGTTACTTAGTGTGAGGGCACCCTGGCACTAGCCAAGGTGCCCCCACATTGTTCAGAGCCAATTCCCTGAACTTTGTGAGTGCGGGGACACCATTACACGCGTGCACTACATATAGGTCACTACCTATATGTGGCTTCACAATGGTAACTCCGAATATGGCCATGTAACATGTCTATGATCATGGAATTGCCCCCTCTATGTCATCCTGGCATAGTTGGCACAATCCCATGATCCCAGTGGTCTGTAGCACAGACCCTGGTACTGCCAAACTGCCCTTCCTGGGGTTTCACTGCAGCTGCTGCTGCTGCCAACCCCTCAGACAGGCAGCTGCCCTCCTGGGGTCCAGCCAGGCCTGGCCCAGGATGGCAGAACAAAGAACTTCCTCTGAGAGAGGGTGTGACACCCTCTCCCTTTGGAAAATGGTGTGAAGGCAGGGGAGGAGTAGCCTCCCCCAGCCTCTGGAAATGCTTTGTTGGGCACAGATGTGCCCAATTCTGCATAAGCCAGTCTACACCGGTTCAGGGACCCCTTAGCCCTGCTCTGGCGCGAAACTGGACAAAGGAAAGGGGAGTGACCACTCCCCTGACCTGCACCTCCCCTGGGAGGTGTCCAGAGCTCCTCCAGTTTGCTCCAGACCTCTGCCATCTTGGAAACAGAGGTGCTGCTGGCACACTGGACTGCTCTGAGTGGCCAGTGCCACCAGGTGACGTCAGAGACTCCTTGTGATAGGCTCCTTCAGGTGTTGCTAGCCTATCCTCTCTCCTAGGTAGCCAAACCCTCTTTTCTGGCTATTTAGGGTCTCTGCCTCTGGGGAAACTTTAGATAACGAATGCAAGAGCTCATCCGAGTTCCTCTGCATCTCTCTCTTCACCTTCTGATAAGGAATCGACTGCTGACCGCGCTGGAAGCCTGCAAACCTGCAACATAGTAGCAAAGACGACTACTGCAACTCTGTAACGCTGATCCTGCCGCCTTCTCGACTGTTTTCCTGCTTGTGCATGCTGTGGGGGTAGTCTGCCTCCCCTCTGCACCAGAAGCTCCGAAGAAATCTCCCGTGGGTCGACGGAATCTTCCCCCTGCAACCGCAGGCACCAAAAAGCTGCATTACCGGTCCCTTGGGTCTCCTCTCAGCACGACGAGCGAGGTCCCTCGAATCCAGCGACTCTGTCCAAGTGACCCCCACAGTCCAGTGACTCTTCAGTCCAAGTTTGGTGGAGGTAAGTCCTTGCCTCACCTCGCTGGGCTGCATTGCTGGGAACCGCGACTTTGCAGCTACTCCGGCCCCTGTGCACTTCCGGCAGAAATCCTTTGTGCACAGCCAAGCCTGGGTCCACGGCACTCTAACCTGCATTGCACGACTTTCTAAGTTGGCCTCCGGCGACGTGGGACTCCTTTGTGCAACTTCGGCGAGCACCATTTCACGCATCCTTGTAGTGCCTGTTTCTGGCACTTCTTCGGGTGCTACCTGCTTCAGTGAGGGCCCTTTGTCTTGCTCGACGTCCCCTCTCTTTTCAGGTCCAACTTGCGACCTCCTGGTCCCTCCTGGGCCCCAGCAGCGTCCAAAAACGCCAAACGCACGATTTGCGACTAGCAAGGCTTGTTGGCATCCTTCCGGCGGGAAAATACTTCTGCACGACTCTCCAAGGCGAGGGGGATCCGTCCACCAAAGGGGAAGTCTCTAACCCTTTTCGTTCCTGCAGAAACCTCAGCTTCTTCTGTCCAGTAGAAGCTTCTTTGCACCCGCAGCTGGCATTTCCTGGGCATCTGCCCATCTCCGACTTGCTTGTGACTTTTGGACTTGGTCCCCTTGTTCCACAGGTACCCTAGATTGGAAATCCACAGTTGTTGCATTGCTGGTTTGTGTCTTTCCTGCATTATTCCTCTAACACGACTTCTTTGTCCTTAGGGGAACTTTAGTGCACTTTGCACTCACTTTTCAGGGTCTTGGGGAGGGTTATTTTTCTAACTCTCACTATTTTCTAATAGTCCCAGCGACCCTCTACAAGGTCACATAGGTTTGGGGTCCATTCGTGGTTCGCATTCCACTTTTGGAGTATATGGTTTGTGTTGCCCCTATCCCTATGTTTCCCCATTGCATCCTATTGTAACTATACATTGTTTGCACTGTTTTCTAAGACTATACTGCATATTTTTGCTATTGTGTATATATATCTTGTGTATATTTCCTATCCTCTCACTGAGGGTACACTCTAAGATACTTTGGCATATTGTCATAAAAATAAAGTACCTTTATTTTTAGTATAACTGTGTATTGTGTTTTCTTATGATATTGTGCATATGACACTAAGTGGTACTGTAGTAGCTTCACACGTCTCCTAGTTCAGCCTAAGCTGCTCTGCTAAGCTACCATTATCTATCAGCCTAAGCTGCTAGACACCCTATACACTAATAAGGGATAACTGGGCCTGGTGCAAGGTGCAAGTACCCCTTGGTACTCACTACAAGCCAGTCCAGCCTCCTACATTGGTTGTGCAGTGGTGGGATAAGTGCTTGAGACTACTTACCACTCTTGTCATTGTACTTTTCATAAGAGAAAAATATACAAAACAAGGTCAGTGTATATACACATAGCCAAAAAGTTTTGCATTTCCTCTTTTCACTCTTTTCTAAGTGCTGAAAAGTACTTCTAACTTGCTAAAAAGTTCTAAAAAGTTTAAAAAGTTTTTTTTCTTTGTCTTTCTAAAAGCTCTGACAAACTTTTTATCTTTTACTATCACTTTTACTCTCTCTAAAAATGTCTGGCACAGGCCAAAATGTGGATCTGTCCAAACTTGCATATGACAACCTTAGCTGGAAAAGAGCAAGGAGTCTCTGTATAGAGAGAGGTTTGAGTGTAGGGAAGAATCCTTCCTTGGAACTGTTACTTAACATGCTTAGAGAACAGGATAAGGCCATAGGTGCCTCATCTGTTGAAAAAGTACCTAATAGTTCTCAATCTGATTCAGGGACTCCCCCAGGAAAAGATTCAGGAAAGAAACTTCCTAGCCTGCCCATTACTAGACAGTCTAGCATAGTTGGTAATGATGATGAGCCACACCATACAAATAGTGTTGTCTCACATCATAGCAAAAGCATTTATTCTCACCATACTGGTAGTAATGTTTCTGTTAACCAAGCTGTTAGGGTGGCTTCTGTAAGGGACAGGTCTCCTTCTGTTCATTCCCATCATACCTCTGTATCTAGGAATGTCCCTCCCACCAACCCTGATGACAGAATGTTAGAGAGGGAACTCAATAAGTTGAGGGTGGAACAAACCAGACTGAAGCTTAAAAAGCAACAGCTGGATTTGGATAGACAGTCTTTTGAACTAGAGAAGGAAAGACAGAAGTTGGGTTTAGAAACCCATGGTGGCAGCAGCAGTGTTCCCCATAGTCATCCTGCAAAAGAGCATGATTCCAGGAATCTGCACAAGATAGTTCCCCCTTATAAGGAGGGGGATGACATTAACAAGTGGTTTGCTGCACTTGAGAGGGCCTGTGTTGTACAGGATGTCCCTCAAAGGCAGTGGGCTGCTATCCTATGGCTATCATTTAGTGGAAAAGGTAGGGATAGGCTCCTTACTGTGAAAGAAAATGATGCTAATAATTTCCAAGTTCTTAAGAATGCACTCCTGGATGGTTATGGCTTAACCACTGAACAGTACAGGATAAAGTTCAGAGAGACCAAAAAGGAGTCTTCACAAGACTGGGTTGATTTCATTGACCATTCAGTGAAGGCCTTGGAGGGGTGGTTACATGGCAGTAAAGTTACTGATTATGACAGCCTGTATAACTTAATCCTGAGAGAGCATATTCTTAATAATTGTGTGTCTGATTTGTTGCACCAGTACTTGGTGGACTCTGATCTGACCTCTCCCCAAGAATTGGGAAAGAAGGCAGACAAATGGGTCAGAACAAGAGTGAACAGAAAAGTTCATACAGGGGGTGACAAAGATGGCAACAAAAAGAAGGATGGTAAGTCTTCAGACAAGGGTGGGGACAAATCTAAAAATGAGTCTTCATCAGGCCCACAAAAACACTCTGGTGGGGGTGGTGGGTCCAAATCCTCCTTTAATCAGAACAAGGAAAAGAAACCATGGTGCTATTTATGTAAAATAAAAGGCCATTGGACAACAGATCCCAGTTGTCCAAAGAAAGGCACCACTGCTCCTACCACTACAACCCCTACTGTTACACCTAGTGTCCCTACTAATAGCAGTGGTGGTGGGAGCAAACCTACTAATAGCCAATCCAAGGGAGTAGCTGGGCTCACTTTTGGTAATTTAGTTGGGGTTGGCCTTGTTAGGGAGGCCACAGAGGCTGTGTTAGTCTCTGAGGGGGCTATTGATTTAGCCACCTTAGTTGCTTGTCCCCTTAATATGGATAAGTACAAGCAGCTACCCCTAATAAATGGTGTTGAGGTTCAGGCCTACAGGGACACTGGTGCCAGTGTGACTATGGTCATAGAGAAACTGGTCCACCCTGAACAACACCTACTTGGTCACCAGTACCAAGTAACCGATGCTCACAACAACACACTTAGCCACCCCATGGCTGTTGTAAATCTCAACTGGGGGGGGGGTACTGGTCCAAAGAAAGTTGTGGTAGCCACAGATTTACCTGTAGACTGTCTACTAGGAAATGATTTGGAGACATCAGCTTGGTCAGATGTGGAGTTGGAGGCCCATGCAGCAATGCTGGGCATCCCAGGGCATATTTTTGCTTTGACAAGGGCTCAGGCCAAAAAGCAAAAAGGACAGGGAAGCTTGGATCCTGGAACAATGGACCAAGTGCTCCCTAAAGCTAGGGCTGGTAGAAGCAAACCACTTCCTACTATCCCTCCCTCTACAGTGGATTCTACTTCTGAGGAAGAAGAATTCCCTCCCTGTGCAGAACCTACACCAGAGGAGCTGGAAGCAGACACTGCTGAGCTTTTGGGTGAAGGGGGGCCTGCCAGAGAGGAGCTGAGTGTGGCACAGCAAACCTGTCCCACATTAGAGGGTCTCAGACAGCAAGCTGTCAAACAGGCTAATGGGGATGTCAGTGACTCTCACAGAGTTTACTGGGAGGACAACCTCTTGTACACTGAGCATAGGGATCCTAAACCTGGAGCTGCCAGGAGATTAGTGATTCCTCAGGAGTACAGAAAGTTCCTCCTAACACTGGCACATGACATTCCCCTAGCTGGACACCTGGGTCAAATGAAAACTTGGGACAGATTGGTTCCATTGTTTCATTGGCCTAGGATGTCTGAGGACACAAAGGAATTTTGTAAGTCCTGTGAAACCTGTCAAGCCAGTGGCAAGACAGGTGGCACCCCAAAGGCACCCCTTATTCCACTGCCTGTGGTTGGGGTTCCCTTTGAAAGGGTAGGGGTTGACATAGTTGGCCCCCTTGACCCTCCTACTGCTTCAGGCAATAGGTTTATCTTGGTGGTAGTGGACCATGCCACAAGATATCCTGAAGCTATTCCTTTAAGGACCACTACAGCACCTGCAGTGGCAAAGGCCCTCCTGGGAATATTTTCCAGGGTGGGCTTCCCAAAGGAAGTGGTATCAGACAGAGGAAGCAATTTCATGTCTGCATACTTAAAGGCCATGTGGAAGGAGTGTGGTGTAACGTACAAGTTCACAACACCCTATCATCCACAAACAAATGGACTGGTGGAGAGATTTAATAAAACTCTCAAAGGCATGATTATGGGTCTCCCTGAAAAACTCCGCAGGAGATGGGATATCCTTCTACCATGCCTCCTTTTTGCCTACAGGGAGGTACCCCAGAAAGGAGTGGGCTTAAGCCCCTTTGAACTTCTTTTTGGACACCCAGTTAGGGGTCCACTCACACTTGTAAAGGAGGGTTGGGAACAACCTTTAAAAGCTCCTAAGCAGGATATTGTGGATTATGTACTTGGCCTCAGATCAAGGATGGCTGAGTACATGAAAAAGGCCAGTAAAAACCTTCAGGCCAGCCAAGAGCTCCAGAAGCAATGGCATGATCAGAAGGCTGTTTTGGTTCAGTACCAACCAGGGCAGAAAGTGTGGGTCTTGGAGCCTGTGGCCCCAAGAGCACTCCAAGATAAATGGAGTGGTCCCCACACAATTGTTGAAAAGAAGGGAGAAGTCACCTATTTAGTTGACTTAGGCACTGCCAGGAGTCCCCTTAGGGTGCTCCATGTCAACCGCCTGAAACCCTACTATGACAGGGCTGATCTCACCCTGCTCATGGCAACTGATGAGGGACAGGAAGAAGACAGTGATCCTCTACCTGATCTCTTCTCTTCCACAGAACAAGATGCTCTTGTGGAAGGTGTAGTTTTGGCTGACTGTCTTACTGCTGAGCAGAAAGATAATTGCATAAATCTCCTAGATCAATTCTCTGAACTCTTCTCTACTGTGCCAGGTACCACTTCTTGGTGTGAGCACACTATAGATACTGGAGACAGTTTACCTGTCAAAAGTAAGATCTATAGGCAGCCTGACCATGTCAGGGATTGCATAAAGCAAGAGGTCCAGAAAATGTTAGAACTAGGAGTGGTTGAGCACTCTGACAGTCCATGGGCTTCTCCTGTGGTACTGGTACCAAAACCCCATTCCAAAGATGGAAAGAAGGAAATGCGGTTTTGTGTAGACTATAGAGGTCTCAACTTGGTAACCAAAACTGATGCTCACCCTATACCCAGGGCAGATGAGCTCATAGATACACTGGCATCTGCCAAGTATCTAAGCACTTTTGATTTGACTGCAGGGTATTGGCAGATCAAATTGTCAGAAGATGCTAAACCTAAGACTGCATTTTCTACCATTGGAGGACATTACCAGTTTACTGTAATGCCTTTTGGTTTGAAAAATGCACCTGCCACTTTTCAGAAGTTGGTGAACACAGTCCTGCAAGGGCTGGAAGCTTTCAGTGCAGCATATTTGGACGATATAGCTGTCTTTAGCTCCAGCTGGGATGATCACCTGGTCCACCTATGGAAAGTTTTGGAGGTTCTGCAAAAGGCAGGCCTCACTATCAAGGCTTCAAAGTGCCAGATAGGGCAGGGTAAGGTGGTTTATCTGGGACACCTTGTTGGTGGGGAACAGATTGCACCACTTCAGGGGAAAATCCAAACTATTATTGATTGGGTTCCCCCTACCACTCAGACTCAGGTGAGAGCCTTCCTAGGCCTCACTGGGTATTACAGGAGGTTCATTAAGAACTATGGCTCCATTGCAGCCCCTCTTAATGACCTCACATCCAAGAAAATGCCTAAAAAGGTATTATGGACAGCAAACTGTCAGAAAGCTTTTGAGGAGCTGAAGCAGGCCATGTGCTCTGCACCTGTCCTGAAAAGCCCTTGTTACTCTAAAAAATTCTATGTCCAAACTGATGCATCTGAATTAGGAGTAGGGGCAGTCCTATCACAACTTAATTCTGAGGGCCAGGATCAACCTGTTGCTTTTATTAGTAGAAGGTTGAACCCTAGAGAAAAGCGTTGGTCTGCCATTGAGAGGGAGGCCTTTGCTGTGGTCTGGGCTCTGAAGAAGTTGAGGCCATACCTGTTTGGCACTCACTTCATTGTTCAGACAGACCACAAACCTCTACTTTGGCTAAAACAAATGAAAGGTGAAAATCCTAAATTGTTGAGGTGATCCATATCCCTACAGGGAATGGACTATACAGTGGAACATAGACCTGGGAGTAGCCACTCCAATGCAGATGGACTCTCCAGATATTTCCACTTAGACAATGAAGACTCATCAGGTCATGGCTAGTCTTATTGTCCTTCGTTTGGGGGGGGGTTGTGTAGGAAAGTACCATCTTGCCTGGCATGTTACCCCCATTTTTCACTGTATATATGTTGTTTTAGTTGTATGTGTCACTGGGACCCTGGTAACCCAGGGCCCCAGTGCTCATAAGTGTGCCTGAATGTGTTGCCTGTGTAGTGACTAACTGTCTCACTGAGGCTCTGCTAACCAGAACCTCAGTGGTTATGCTCTCTCATTTCTTTCCAAATTGTCACTGACAGGCTAGTGACCATTTTTACCAATTTACACTGGCTTACTGGAACACCCTTATAATTCCCTAGTATATGGTACTGAGGTACCCAGGGTATTGGGGTTCCAGGAGATCCCTATGGGCTGCAGCATTTCTTTTGCCACCCATAGGGAGCTCTGACAATTCTTACACAGGCCTGCCACTGCAGACTGAGTGAAATAACGTCCACGTTATTTCACAGCCATTTTACACTGCACTTAAGTAACTTATAAATCACCTATATGTCTAACCTTTACCTGGTAAAGGTTAGGTGCAAAGTTACTTAGTGTGAGGGCACCCTGGCACTAGCCAAGGTGCCCCCACATTGTTCAGAGCCAATTCCCTGAACTTTGTGAGTGCGGGGACACCATTACACGCGTGCACTACATATAGGTCACTACCTATATGTGGCTTCACAATGGTAACTCCGAATATGGCCATGTAACATGTCTATGATCATGGAATTGCCCCCTCTATGTCATCCTGGCATAGTTGGCACAATCCCATGATCCCAGTGGTCTGTAGCACAGACCCTGGTACTGCCAAACTGCCCTTCCTGGGGTTTCACTGCAGCTGCTGCTGCTGCCAACCCCTCAGACAGGCAGCTGCCCTCCTGGGGTCCAGCCAGGCCTGTCCCAGGATGGCAGAACAAAGAACTTCCTCTGAGAGAGGGTGTGACACCCTCTCCCTTTGGAAAATGGTGTGAAGGCAGGGGAGGAGTAGCCTCCCCCAGCCTCTGGAAATGCTTTGTTGGGCACAGATGTGCCCAATTCTGCATAAGCCAGTCTACACCGGTTCAGGGACCCCTTAGCCCTGCTCTGGCGCGAAACTGGACAAAGGAAAGGGGAGTGACCACTCCCCTGACCTGCACCTCCCCTGGGAGGTGTCCAGAGCTCCTCCAGTGTGCTCCAGACCTCTGCCATCTTGGAAACAGAGGTGCTGCTGGCACACTGGACTGCTCTGAGTGGCCAGTGCCACCAGGTGACGTCAGAGACTCCTTGTGATAGGCTCCTTCAGGTGTTGCTAGCCTATCCTCTCTCCTAGGTAGCCAAACCCTCTTTTCTGGCTATTTAGGGTCTCTGCCTCTGGGGAAACTTTAGATAACGAATGCAAGAGCTCATCCGAGTTCCTCTGCATCTCTCTCTTCACCTTCTGATAAGGAATCGACTGCTGACCGCGCTGGAAGCCTGCAAACCTGCAACATAGTAGCAAAGATGACTACTGCAACTCTGTAACGCTGATCCTGCCGCCTTCTCGACTGTTTTCCTGCTTGTGCATGCTGTGGGGGTAGTCTGCCTCCCCTCTGCACCAGAAGCTCCGAAGAAATCTCCCGTGGGTCGACGGAATCTTCCCCCTGCAACCGCAGGCACCAAAAAGCTGCATTACCGGTCCCTTGGGTCTCCTCTCAGCACGACGAGCGAGGTCCCTCGAATCCAGCGACTCTGTCCAAGTGACCCCCACAGTCCAGTGACTCTTCAGTCCAAGTTTGGTGGAGGTAAGTCCTTGCCTCACCTCGCTGGGCTGCATTGCTGGGAACCGCGACTTTGCAGCTACTCCGGCCCCTGTGCACTTCCGGCGGAAATCCTTTGTGCACAGCCAAGCCTGGGTCCCCGGCACTCTAACCTGCATTGCACGACTTTCTAAGTTGGCCTCCGGCGACGTGGGACTCCTTTGTGCAACTTCGGCGAGCACCGTTTCACGCATCCTTGTAGTGCCTGTTTCTGGCACTTCTCCGGGTGCTACCTGCTTCAGTGAGGGCTCTTTGTCTTGCTCGACGTCCCCTCTCTCTTCAGGTCCAATTTGCGACCTCCTGGTCCCTCCTGGGCCCCAGCAGCGTCCAAAAACGCCAAATGCATGATTTGCGACTAGCAAGGCTTGTTGGCGTCCTTCCGGCGGGATAACACTTCTGCACGACTCTCCAAGGCGAGGGGGATCCGTCCACCAAAGGGGAAGTCTCTAACCCTTTTCGTTCCTGCAGAAACCTCAGCTTCTTCTGTCCAGTAGAAGCTTCTTTGCACCCGCAGCTGGCATTTCCTGGGCATCTGCCCATCTCCGACTTGCTTGTGACTTTTGGACTTGGTCCCCTTGTTCCACAGGTACCCTAGATTGGAAATCCACAGTTGTTGCATTGCTGGTTTGTGTCTTTCCTGCATTATTCCTCTAACACGACTTCTTTGTCCTTAGGGGAACTTTAGTGCACTTTGCACTCACTTTTCAGGGTCTTGGGGAGGGTTATTTTTCTAACTCTCACTATTTTCTAATAGTCCCAGCGACCCTCTACAAGGTCACATACGTTTGGGGTCCATTCGTGGTTCGCATTCCACTTTTGGAGTATATGGTTTGTGTTGCCCCTATCCCTATGTTTCCCCATTGCATCCTATTGTAACTATACATTGTTTGCACTGTTTTCTAAGACTATACTGCATATTTTTGCTATTGTGTATATATATCTTGTGTATATTTCCTATCCTCTCACTGAGGGTACACTCTAAGATACTTTGGCATATTGTCATAAAAATAAAGTACCTTTATTTTTAGTATAACTGTGTATTGTGTTTTCTTATGATATTGTGCATATGACACTAAGTGGTACTGTAGTAGCTTCACACGTCTCCTAGTTCAGCCTAAGCTGCTCTGCTAAGCTACCATTATCTATCAGCCTAAGCTGCTAGACACCCTATACTCTAATAAGGGATAACTGGGCCTGGTGCAAGGTGCAAGTACCCCTTGGTACTCACTACAAGCCAGTCCAGCCTCCTACAACATAATCTTAGGTATCAACTGATCTTCCAAGCAAGTTAGCTCTAGGCCCTTGTTTGTTTTTAACAATTCCTCAAAGAAATGGCGTGAATCCACCATAGTCCAGTTATGTAGGACCCCGTTATTTAGATTATAAGCTAATGGGGTGGTAAGAACAGTCAGAGGTTGATTAGTCTTACTGGTGTCAATATACAAACATAAGGGGTAGTGATCACTTCAGCAATTTGAGGAGATTGCAAAGGCAATGTTCTTTGAGCTATAGGACTGGGACAATGTTATAAAATCTATGACTATCTTTCCCTTTTCTGGGAAGGAAATTAGCTAATTGTTGATGTTGTTACTAAGATCTACTGTTAGATACAGAGTCAGCTTGCTCAGTATCGAATCGAACATTTCCCCGCAAGTTCAACATGAGAGGATACCTTAGTATCCCACCCAGACTGACCGCAAACCACCGGAACTTTTACATGTCAGAGTCTGCAGTTAAAATCACCTCCCCAGATAAAAAAGTAGTCTGAATTAATATGATCAATGTTATAACTTGATGTTTGCTCCAAGGACAGTGCGATAGAGACTTGAGCCAGATTTAAATTAATATGGTAAAAATTCATAACCACAAGGACCAACTTCAGTTCAAACCTAATAAATATATTTTAAAAATAAGGAGACTCCAAATAAGTTGTAATAATCCTCTTTTGAAAGGAAGTTGATATTAAGGTTAGGAGGCTAACTTTAAAATGGCCACCTCTAGAGTTTTCTGCTGTAGTATGAATTGAAATATACCCGTCATCTGCCCTATATCCCTGCTCCAAGTTTCCTGCAAGCATACAATGTTAAAGCAGTTAATTGTATTACAGCAATCAACATTATTTACCTTGCTTAAAACTCATGCCACATTCCAAAATATACATTTGAAATCATACTGGGTGCCCGTAAGGTAATGATCAGGCCCAACCAGTCAATCACAATCATCCACAAATAACAAAGGTTCATATCTCTTGGAGAGACCCAGTTCACACGGAACTGGAAGACTCTTTCTGGGGTTGACAGTACGTCTTGGAAGCTGCCGATGAGTTAACTGAGGGGCACACCCCACGAAGGCGGGTCTGCAGGAAAAACCAAGGGGTAAAACCATGATGGAAGAGGGTGGCCTGAATGAGGCCAGAATTTTCCAAGCCACAAACTGCCTGTAACTACACAGTCTCCGTCAAAAGGTTTGACATCTTTGCCCAACCAGCTGACCCAATGAACCATGTTAATCCATCCGCCTAGCCGGAGCCCCAGCAATGAATTGAGATGTAGCCAATGTAGCCAATGCACAACTTGTCTATTTGTCAACCTTAGTTTATTTTATTTTTTCAGCATAAAATAAATTCCATAAGTGCATCTACAGTATACCAGCACACCCTATGTTATACAGGTAGCTTCCTCTCTGGCTTTGGGTCAGTGCCATATTGTTTTTTACCCATCGTGCATTTCACTAATCATTTATTCCAAATTTTAGATAATTGTTAAGGATGCATGCCAATGCACCTGGTTTAGGTGCTAAAGACTCACAATGTTTTAAGCCAAGAACTGCTCTATGTTAGCTGCCTCCTTTATAAATTTGCCTCCACTCAGTGTAAGTAAATGGGGAAAATATATTTCCCAATTTTCTTTAAAAACTCCCCTCATTCGAGTTTCCAGACGTTGACATGTGTGGTTAACTTCTTTACTTTCATTAGCCAGTTCAATCATTTGATCAGGTCATTATATCGGATCCTCTTCTTCAATTTTCCCAGACCATATAACATTATTTTCATAGTGTATTATGATTTGAAAAGCACCTACTGCCGCGTTCCTTGCTGTCACTTCTTTTCAGGCAACAATAAAAATGTCAAGATAACTCCATGTTTAATGTTCTTTAGGGAGAGAAACCGGAGTTCTGTCTAGTGGAAGTTTTGACTCTATCTTGAGGTAATGCAGAGGGTTACTATGCCTGCTGCAAAGAATGTGTTCCATGCAGATCACAAAGTGCATATAATGTAAAAAGGTCAGAGTGCTACTGCTCTTGTCAGAGTGATCCTTTTGTTACTTGCAGTGTATATAAGTTAAAATCCTAATATAGAACAGTAAGCTATTAAATGTCATCAAACAGCTGCATGCAAACATCAAGGTATTGATTTGAGATTTATAATTTTTACCCAGTCTTCCATTATCCAATTCCAATTAATGTTTGCAAAAAGGGTTCATTTGGGTAGAAATCAGTTCCTATTATTAAAGATAACCCCTAACCATGGTGTTACATTTTAAATTCGGAGTGTGTGCTTCTCCAGAACAAGCACTCTTAAACTACACTGCCTACTGGCATGGATGACCTGTGACTCCTACACCCTGTAGTCCGCTGCGTCACATAACATTTACTATATACCCTCTTTTACACAGGTAGGATTGATTGTGTCTGTGCTCTGACACCCTTCCCTACACTGGTATTAGTGATGCTATAAAACTAATTAAATGCATCTGAGAGAGTGGTTTTGGAGACTTGAGCGGCTCTGTTAAAGGGTGGTAGTGGGAGAATCCATAGCGGAGGAGGTTATTGAGGTGCACCTACAATCATGGTTGCACTGGGCCTGGGTGCCACCAGCCTTAAAGCCGGCCCTGAAACCGAACAGCAAAACTTTTACTATAGAACCTGTATACCGCGTGATTTTACTTGCTAAACTTTCTAGCCTTAACTAAGGCATTTAGCGCCCTCTTGTGACATAATATGGGAACATACGAAACTCCCGAATTACACTTTGTGGTTTTGTATTCCAGTCTCATTTTCGAGACCCTCCAATACATTACTCTTGTTCCAGTATAATTCTGACGTTTTATATATGTGATGACGTACTCTGTGTTGTACATTATAACAATATTGCAATTCACGGAACATCTCCGTGACCATGTAGAGGAATGAAGAGAAAGGCGAGGCTGGGGTGACTTGCAAAATAATTTTGATGTTAGACATAGGGTATTTTATTCCTTTTGATAGAGCGTCATACCATTACTCTGCCCTCTTCTCCCTACCCCCAAAAACTTGATTCCTTGATCTTTTGTTCCTTAATATAAATAAGAATGGGTGGAAATAGTTATAATGCATGTAGAATCTGTAGTGCAACATTAAACTCACCAGTAGGTAGCTAGTAATTCATTGCAAAAAATGATTTTGTGCAGTTCAATGTAAGTCCCTTTCAAATTGTTCAATTGTAGCAAAATACAGAGGCCCTCATTACAACCCTGGTGGTCGGTGATAAAGCGGCGGTGGTAAAAACAAATGGAATCACTACCATGGCGGAAACCGCCATCACAGACAACCACTTTAACACTCTGACCGTCACAGCGGTAGAAACAAACACCGCGGCGGTCACCGCCAACAGACAGGCGGAAGACAATGTACCGCCCACACTATTACAAGGCACCAATCCACCACCTTTTCCGGGGCGGTACCAACGCCATCAAAAGTACGGTAGAAACAGTCTGTGGAACGGAAACCACTCACCTCTTGACACCCAGCGAGGAACCAGGACGCCATGGAGCCCGATTTACAGGTGTTACCAATGTTGGTTTACCTCCTCTTCTACCAGGAACATCAAAGACGGCGGCGTCGACTACGGTGAGTATTGCACCTAGCACACAGGGGAGGGGGGGAGGAAAAAGACAGTGACACACACACGCAACACCCCCACCCCTCACCCACAAAAACAGACACACAAATACATCCAAATACATCACAGATACAACCTGTCACACCTTGGAAGAATGCCAGGACCAAATTAAATGATTGTAACAAGTGTAATAATCGAAAATACAGATAGGCCAACATAACTTTAAAAGATCAGTATATACAAATACTTACAGCAAGTACACAAGTCCGTATACTGTTCCATTACATGTCCGTGGACCAGTGGTCCCAAAAAGCATGGGCGAAGCCCACACATGACACCTGCCTCAAAACAGAGAGAACACTGCAGGGGCATCAGGTAGAAAAAAACACAGGCGCCTCAGGGGGAAGGGGAGGGGGGCACCTCAGCCGGATGACGGGACGACGCCACTGCTCCACGAGGGGGCTCCATGCCCACTGCTTGCTCCTGGGGAGTGCAAAGCCACAGTCTCTCAAGTCTCTCAAGTGGGTGGTTTGCCCACTGCTTGGTCCTGGGGAGTACAAAGCCACAGTCACTCAAGTGTGTGGTGTGCCCACTGCTTGGTCCTGGGGAATGCAAAGCCACAGTCTCTCAAGTGGGTGGTTTGCCCACTGCTTGGTCCTGGGGAAGGCAAAGCCACAGTCTCTCTAGCGGATGCTGTTCTCCACTGGTTCTGAAGGGGGCATGGTGCCCAGAGTGCTACATCCTGCCAAGGACTGGGGTAGTGGATGCTGTTCTCCACTGGTTCTGGAGGGGGCATGGTGCCCAGAGTGCTTCATCCTGCCAAGGACTGGGGTAGTGGATGCTTTTCTCTACTGGTTCTGGAGGGGGCATGATGCAGAGAATGCCTTATCCTGCCAAGTACTGGGGTAGTGGATACTTTTCCCTACTGGTTCTGGAGGGGGCATGGTGCCCCGAGTGCTTCATCCTGCCGAGGACTGGGGTAGTGGATGCTGTTCTCCACTGGAGGGGGCATGGTGCCCAGTGATGCTGCACCTGGGGTGTGGCAGTTCCCATTCCCTCACCTGGGTGTGTGGGCCACGCGATTTTCAGGGAACAGGTAGCATGATACTCCATGGAGGCAGAGACACACCCCACCCTGAGGTGACTTAGCCTGCCAACTGCTGGTACTGCCAGTGCTGGTTTGGTGCCTCATGTAGTGTGTGCAGGGTCCAGGACGTCTCCTGCAGCCTCGGACGACTGCCCACTGGGGATGCTGCTGATGTCTGCTGTGGCGGCACTGGCTGGGAACGTCGCGGGGCAGGTGGTGGTGGCTGCGGTGGTGTGTGGGGCGGAGATGCTGCCGGTGGTGCAGGTGTCAGCACCTGTGGAGGGAGACAACAGGCCATCTCCTGCAGTCTCGGAAGGGTGCACACTGGGGATTATGCTGGGGAATGTAGTAGAGGCAGCAGACATGCAGGTGGCGGTCGTTGCGGCGGTAGCCACCGCCGTACAGGTTACTGTTCTGTCTTGCAGAAGAGGTGACACCAGTCCCTCACCCGGAGGCTCCGTGCCCTGAGCTGACTTTCCTTTGCCCTTGTGTCCCTTCCCCATCTTGGAAGTCGCTGCTGGGACCTTGGCACTGTTCTCTTTTGTTCTGGAAGAGGCCTTGCTGGGTGGTTGGTGCAGCATTTCCCTTCGGCATGTGGGCCCCTTCTTCACCTTGGAAAGTGGCGGAATAGGGTGGTCCTTGGCCTCACTAGGTGGCACACTGGCAGCCCTGATGGGGGCCGCCTTCTCTCTTCCCGGACTTCCAGGGACCACAGTGCTCGAGGATTATGTGGCTGAGGTGCTGGGCTGGGATCTGGACATCCTGGCCCAGGGGGGGAGGTGTAGGGAAGAGGTCAATGGAAGCTAGGAAAAGCTTTTTAGACACACTGGGTCGGGAAGATGGAGGGGGTTTGGGAGTGGAGGAGGAGGTAGTGGTTGTAGGAGGTGTACGTCTGCTGAATTTGGGTGAAGGTGCATGGGCTGGAGGCTGTTGTGAGGTGGATGGCTGTTCAGTGGATGTGTGCCTGCATTTGTGTAGTTTGGGAGGAGGGCTCACAGACACACTGGGAGAGGACACAGGGAGGGAGGTGGAGGACGTGGAGGAGGGGGACACAGTGGAGGCAGTGGATGCTGGTGTGTCTGCATGGGTATGGTGCTTTTGTGAGTGCCTGTGGGATGTGTGGTGTTTATGTTTGCCTGAGCCACTTTTGTGTGTTGATGTGTGTGCATGCTGGTCTGATGGTGTGCTTGGGATAGGCTGAGGTAGAGGGGATTGGGTCTGGGTAGTGGAAGTTGGAGGGGGGAGGCTGGACACAGGGACAATGGCTGCCATCAATGCTGAGGCCAGAGCCTGAAATGCTCTCTGTTGGGCTGCCACGCCAGAATGAATGCACTCCAGGTATGCATTTGTTTGTTGCAAATGCCTCTCGACACCCTGGATGGCATTCAAAATGGTTGACTGACCAACAGTGAGAGATCTCAGGAGGTCAATAGCCTCCTCACTGAGGGCAGCAGGGCTGATGGGGGCTGGGGCTGAGGTGCCGGGGGCAAAGGAGATGCCCACCCTCCTGGGTGAGCGGGCCCAGGAAACACGCTGATGGGCCACTGGGAGGGTGGTGCTGGTAGGGGGGGTGGTGGCTGTACCTGTTGTTGCAGTGGGCATGGAGGTGCCCGCCACCACAAGGGAGCTCCCATCAGAGCAGTCGCCGCTGTCGCTGGTGTCTCCTCCTGTCCCCATCGTGGAGCTCCCCTCACCCTCCGTCCCACTGGTGCCTTCAGACTCCGTACATTCACCCTCCTGGGCCATGTGGGTTGCAGCTCCCTCCTGCTCCGGTGCCACTGCTCCTCCGCCAGATGATGCTAATACACACAAGGACAGGGTGAAAAAACAAAAAGGGGGGGGAGACAGAGTAGACACATGGTCAATGCCAGCAACAACACCACCGTTGGCGGACACAACACACAGGGAGCAGCCCTATGCACTAGGCCATGCACTAACAGTTCTTAGGAAAATCATCTTGCCATGGGGGACTGTGCCTAAGCCCATTTGCTGCACACCTGGAACCCACAGGAGCCTGACTAGGTGTAGATGGCCACTACCACTATTGGGGTTGGAGTGCCACAGAGCCTGCCTAACAAGGGATCTACCCTAGCAAGTTCGCCCTGGCCTAGGGGAACCCACAGCCCACTTCCCCCACCCAGACACCTCGTAAAGCGCGCAGAGTCAGCTGAATTACACTGTACTCACCCCCTTGTGGCTGCTGTGCTGTCCTCAAATGCCCATCCAACTCCGGATATGCCACCGCCAGGATCGGGTACATCAGGGGGGTCATGGTGTGACAGGCACCCCTTCCATGTTGGGAGGCCATCCCCAGCTGGGCCTCTGCCGTCTTCTTGCTCCATCGGCGCAGGTCCTCCCATCTTTTGCGGCAGTGGGTGCTCCGTCTATGGTAGACCCCCAGGGTCTGCACTTCCTTGGCGATGGCACACCAAATACCCTTCTTCTGGTGGGCGCTGACCTAGAGGAAAGGTGAAGTAAGAATGGATTTTACTCCCGTCCAGTTATTCTTACTCATTGGCCACAACTTCCCAGCCATGCCCTGAAAACACATACACTGACCATCCTCACATGCCTGCCAAAGCCCCCCCCCACATGTATCTTCCATCCACGCCACTCCATACATTCATGTCCCATCCATCATGCTCACAGTGTACTCACCAGTTTGTCTGGAGGACCGTAGGGTGGCGTGTACTGGAGGAGGACTCCAGCCACCAGGTTGTCCAACTCCTCCGCGGTGAAGGCAGGGGCCATTTCCCCAGACACTGTAGCCATTGTCGCTTCCAGACTCAAGTCACAGCAGCACTTGCAGTGTAGGTCCTCTCCTGTTGAAGGTCAGGTATCAAGTGAGTGAACAGATAGACAATGGCGGTCACATCTGCGGCGGTGCGTACAGTCAGCGCCGGCGTACATCGTCATTGGCTACTGGAACCCATAGGGCCCAATGATAACCAATGCTGAATTGCGCCGCGGTCTTCGTCCGCCTACCGGAACGCTGCACAATGCCAGCGCAGTTACCTCATTTCCCCTTGTCCCTCCTTACAAGTCAGGCAGCCGCCATTTCAGGGGGCCACATGGCAGGGCACCTAACTGCATCACAGCAGTTTTGGGCAGGAATACGGACAGACAGCGCCGCACACTGATTACATCACAATAGTGCAAAACACCCTTGTGCAAGCTATGTGGTATATGACCCTCTGCTCACCCTTCTCCTCCATAGGGCACATCCGCTGGGGCAGATGATGAGATGGCGTCATCCTCCGGTATACAGACCCTTGGTGGACCTGTCGACAATGGAAGACAGACACATCATTATCACCTACAGACTTGATCGTGCCACAATGCATGAACTGTGTGCCCAGTTGGAGCCTGACCTGATGTCAGCTATCCGCCATCCCACAGGAATCCCCCCTCTAATGCAGATCCTGTCAGTGCTCCGTTTCCTGGCCAGTGGTTCCTTTCAAACAACAGTGGCCATGGCATCAGGGATGTCACAGCCAATGTTCTCTAACGTGTTGTCCAGAGTGTTGTCTGCCCTGCTGAAACACATGTGCAGCTACATCGTTTTCCCCCAAGTGGAGGATTTGCCCACAGTGAAAGGTGACTTCTATGCCCTGGGACATATCCCCAATATCATTGGTGCCATTGATGGTACACATGTGGCATTTGTCCCACCCTGCAGGAATGAACAGGTGTACAGAAACCGCAAAAGCTACCGTTCCATGAATGTGCAGATGGTGTGATTGGCAGACCAGTACATCTCCCATGTGAATGCCAAGTATCTTGGCTCAGTGCATGACGCTTACATTTTGAGGAATAGCAGCATCCCTTATGTGATGGGCAACTCCAGAGCCACCGTATGTGGCTAATAGGTGAGCCCAAGGTCCCCACACAGTTTGAATAGGTGTCTGGGTATGGGAGAGTCCCTAAGGGTTGGTGTGTGTCTAACAGATACCCCTCGATATTTGCATGTGACTCTGGTTACCCCAACCTGTCATGGTTACTGACCCCAGTGAGGAATCCCAGGACAAGGGCAGAGGAACGCTACAATGAGGCACATGGGCGAACTAGGACGATTATAGAGCAGACTTTAGGCCTCCTGAAGGCCAGGTTCCGGTGCCTCCATCAGACAGGTCGTTCCCTATACTACTCACAAAAGAAGGTGTGCCAGATCATTGTGGCATGCTGTATGTTGCACAACCTGGCTTTGCGACGCCAGGTGCCTTTTCTGCAGAAGGATGCACCTGATGTTGGTCTTGTGGCAGCTGTGGAGCCTGTGGACAGTGAAGAAGAGGAGGCAGAAGAAGAAGATATAGACAACCAAAACAACATCATCATGCAATACTTCCAGTGAGACACAGGTAAGAGACTGGCACTGCTCCTCTCATATCAGACTACTGTAGGACATTGCATGATTCAGACTTTTTACCTCTGTGTATGGACCCTGACAGTTCACTTTGCCTTTACTTTTCACAGATCTGGGTACCACATTCTGCTATGTTTACTGCTGCCCAACAACTGTCATACATTGGTATGTGCAAATGAACATTGACATTGATATTTGTCAGAGAGGTTGTAATAACAGACTTGTGAAAGCACAGACTGTTTCCAGATCATTTTGTGATTCAAGGGTGTTTATTTAAGTGCTATTCAGTGGAGGGGTATGTGCAATGGGCTGGGGTGATGGTGGAGGAATGTTCATGGTGGAGTCCAGTCTCTTTGTATCACAGGTGCATTGTCCAAGGGGGCATAGGAAGTGGAGTAATGGCAGTTCAAGGTGGTCAGGGTGACATAGGGGGACAGAAGGGTGACAATCAGGAGATTCTTATTTCCTGGTGGTGGTCTTGGCAATGTTCTCCGTCTTGTGCCTGGATCGCAGGGACCGTTTGTGGGGTGGTTCTCCTTCTGCAGGGGGTGGGGTACTGGTGGCCTGTTGGTCCTGTGGTGGGACCTCCTGTCCACTATCGGCGGCGGACGTGGAGGGCTGTTCATCGTTCAGGCCAGTGTCAGGGGCCCATTGGTGTGCCACTGTCTCCCTCATGGTGTTGGCCATGTCTGCCAGAACCCTTGCAGTGGTAACCAGGGTGGTGTTAATGGACTTCGAACCCTCACTGATCCCCAGGTACTGTTCCTCCTACAGCCACTGGGTCTCCTGAAACTTGGTCAGTACCGTGCCCATGGTCTCCTGGGAATGGTGGTATGCTCCCATGATGTTGGAGAGTGCCTCGTGGAGAGTGGGTTCCCTGGGCCTGTCCTCCCCCTGTCGCACAGCAGTCCTCCCAGCTTCCCTGTTGTCCTGTGCCTCTGTCTCCTGAACCGTGTGCCCACTGCCACTGACCCCACGTCCCTGATTGTCTTGGGTTAGTGGGTTTGCCTGGGGTCCCTGTAGTGGTGGACACACTGCTGATTGACGTGTCCTGGGGACAGTGGCATGGGCCCGCTGGGTGGGTGCTGTGGTGGTGTTTCCTGAGGGGGGGGGGTTTAGTGGTGGTTTGTGACTGTGGCAGGGGAACTGACTATCCAGAGGTCCCTGAAGGGCCGGGCTGGTCATCCTGATCCAGGCGTGCAGAGCTGCTGTCGTCACTGTGGGCCTCTTCTGCGGGGGGACTGGATATGGCTGGCACCTCCTGTCCAGTGACGTTGGGTAGGGGTCCTGTTGGGGTGTAAGTGCATAGTTATTGTATCTGTGTGTGCCATCTTGTGCAATGGGTAAGTTTCCCTCTACTCCTGTGCTTGCATTATTGCCTTGGCCCTTGTGTGATTGGTGATTTTGTGGCCTGTGTAAGTCTCTCTACTGGACATGCTTTGATGATGGGTGTCCATGCAGATCTGTAATGGGTGTCCATACATTGGTGTTACATGCAGGGCTTGGTTTTGGGATGTGTGGGTTGTGATAGTGGGGTATCTGTGAGGTGTTGGGGTGATGGGTGTGAGGGTAGGGGTAGGAGTTTGTGATAGCATGCAGGTAGGGTGGAGGGATATAATAGTAAATATTTGCCTTACCAGAGTCCAGGCCTCCTGCTACTCCTGCGAGGCCCTCAGGATGCATGATCGCCAAGACTTGCTCCTCCCATGTTGTTAGTTGTGAGGGAGGAGTTAGGTCCACCGTCAGGCCTCTGTACGGCTACCTGGTGTCTTGATACCACGGAATGCACCTTCCCCCGTAGGTCGTCTTCCTGATGTCATCCCGTGTTCTTGGGTGCTGTCCCACTGCGTTGACCCTGTCCCCAATTCTCCGCCATAGCTCCATCTTCCTTGCACTGGAGGTCTCCTGCACCTGTGATCCGAATAGCTGTGGCTCTACCCAGATGATTTCCTCCACCATGACCCTGAGCTCCTCAGAAAACCTGGGGTGCCTTTGAGGTGCCATAATGTGGTGTGGGTGATGTGTGAGGTGATGTTTGTTGTGCTGTGTGAAGTGTTGTGTTGGTGTGTGTTCTTTGAGGTGCGTGGATGTTGTATGAGTGATGGTGTTGTGTGCCTGTGGATGCTGGTGTTGTGTTTGCTATTCTCTCTCTCTCTGCTTATTCCAAAAAAGTCGTTGTAAGGGGTTGTGGGTAATGTGGGTGTGTGTTTTATAGTGGTGTAAGTCTGTGGGTGTGGTGTGTGTGTATGTGTATCAGGTGTGTGCATTTTGAATTGTCCAATGTGGTTGTGTTTTGTAAATGTGTGTGTATTTTGAGTGCGGCGGTGAGTACCGCCAATGGATTACTGCAGTTGAAAGACCGCCGCATTGATTCGTGGGTCGTGATACTGTGTAGGTTTTGCTATCGCCAGTTTATCACTGACCTTTGGTGTGGCGGACTTGTGTGGGTGTCTGTATTGTGGCAGATTATGGGATGTGGGTCATAATACTTGTAGAGGATTTCCACCGCAGCCACGGTATCTTGATCACCGTCAGCACGGCGGTAAGTGGGATTTACCGCCAGGGTTGTAATGAGGGCCAGAGTTTCTGCTTTCCTCTAACTATCTGAAGCCCAATAAAAATGTAATAATGCTGCCGTAAATGTCTTGGTCTGCAAAAAACTATTCATTTTAGGAAGACAGATCACAAGAGCTCAAAAGCTAGTTATCGTTTTCATTGATAATGAAACATTTTAATTCTGCTCCATGACCTGCACTATTGGCTCTGCTAGCAGGCACTGTAACATCAAAATTCTTCTGTATTAAATTATACATTTGAGCAGAGATGCCATTGCCTTATTAAATGTGACTAGACATGTTACTATAAGTCTGTTAGGAGGAAAATTAGAGGAATCGTTTTATATAGAATTGAAGGCTCCAAGGTATTTTATATATTACACAGTGGCAGCTGCCACCGTGTAGTAATGGCTCAGTTGCACTTTCCATTAAAAATGTATTTGTGCCTTGCCCATACCTTTTGCCCCATGGACGGATCTGAACGACATTTGACACTCACTTACCGTATGCACCTAAAGGATTACATGCCAGTTTTGTGCAGATTTAAAAAAATAGTGGGGGAGGCTTGAAAAAAGATGCTTTTTCCATTTTTGCTTCCCCCGGTAAATGTGCCTGCAACTACAGCACAACATACTGAATAGATTTTAACCAACTTTGGCATGAAAGTAGAACTGATTCATGAAGTGTGATTTTTGGTCATAACTGCAAATTTAGAGCCGTATATAAAATGGATGCACAGTTTGGCAAAAACCCTAGCAATGGTAAAATATATAAAGCATCATCTGACAAGATGCAAAATGGGAAAATGAAAGACCACATATTTCACACTCTTGAACTTTAGACAACAGCACTATCCCTTGTGTTAGACAGATCTACCAGGCTCGAGAGCAAGTGGCAGACATGTTATAGGTTCAGACAGCAGGCATATCCCCTAGGTTACCCTGTTCTTACAGGCTGTGGCCACATGCAGCAATGTCCCAAGGATAATAAATGCCTCCTCGTGGATCATGACATAATTACCATGGTGGCAAGTGCCCCTTTGCACAAAAGACATGATGACATACGTCAACAGTACCTTTTCCTAATTGGGTATGAAATAACACCCACATATATTTTGAGAATTCTCTCATTCTGTCCCCAAAAATCAGCATTTCTGTTTAAGAAAATACAACTCTGTTTTATCCCCAATTTTCCCTTAATGTGAGATTGAAAATTTCTGAAAACACGAGGTTGCTGCTTTTAATTTTTAATACACTAACCACCCCCAAGACCCCAAACACCAGTTTGCATTTTCCTAAAACACATTCGTTTTGCCATCCAACACATGCATGTCATTTTCAGTACGTGCATTCACTTAGCCATCAAATATCAGCATGTGTGGCACCACTTCACATTCCAGAGTCCAGCCTCCTATGTTCACGTACCGCTCTCAGGTGCCAAAGAGGATGACCAAATGGCAAGCATTGTTACCAACTATCTGAGATAACCAACAGATGATTGGAGAGCCACCATGTATGAGAAATGAATAAGTGCCCATAGTGTTGTATGCTAAAGCAGTCGTTTACACACAAACGTGTACGCACACATTTGCAGAAGTGTGCACTCCACAGAGCCTTCTGAGTCTCGCAATAACCTGCATGGTGTCTCTTTGCTCAGCTGCCCCCTCCTGGCACCTAATGGCTTGTATCGCATGCATTGTGTGGGTATAGGGGTCCTTGATGGCATCACAAGCCAGTATTAGGACTGATTCACAGATATGGAAAGACTGCATGTCTGGAGCATGTGTGGTGGCTACTAACAGGGCACCAACCCAGAGGATGACCATTGGAGTGACCACATTGTGTGAAGCAACAAAAAGGAAGTCTCTTAACTACAAACCAAGGAATTGATACGTTCAGCAGTTTCAGGCATTTTTCAATAAGTTAATCGATAACAGTAAATATGTGACCGAGATTGTGCATAGTTCCTGCACACTAAGAGGAACTCTTTTTAGAAAAAAGTATTCCTAAAGTTTAGAAAAAGTCTATCCAATTCCACTACACCTACAGCCCCCAAGTTCTGCTGGCTTCAACCAACTCACAGCTTGATCCACCAATTAACCTCTCGGGTCAGTCACATGCCTAAGACTGGTTCTTAGTTACTCAGTTCTCGTTGTAAAGGATTTTTACATCTTTTAGAGTCCTCATTAGTTCTCATTTTATGTTCCTGCTGTATTCTATTTTCATTCCTTACTATGTTATTCCATTGTTGGTTTCCAAATGTTTCTCGCCTTTACCAGCACCCTGAGATGGCAACTTATGGTTTGAGCACTCTATTAAAACTTTATTTAAATAAATCGCTTGATGGGACACAGTGATGGACTGATCTATAGGACAAAGTCCTAAAGGTCAGTCTAACACTGGAGGGACGGGAATGTTCCCTGAATGGTTTTGCAGGCATGCAGCTCCTACTCTGAATTACCCAAAATGTGATCCTCTGGTATTTTTGGACCCGTTATTGGCCTTGACGCATACAGCGATCATGAGCATGCTTAGGGCTGCTGTTGTGATGCTTTGCAATCCAGAACTATTGGGTCCAGAGTAACACACCATGTGCACTTTCCATTGAAAGCGTGACTACTACCTGCTCACTGGATGGCCCTAGATGAACAATTGTGGCAGTGTTGAATTATAAGCTGGAGGGCAAGCCTTTGTTTTGCTACTGGTGGAGGGCAAGTGGCCAATGCCTATTTAATCTGTCTGTTCGGTCTTTAGCAATGGGGTCCTTTGTGGCATCCAGTGTGTCTAGACAGCACGTCTGCTTATGGCGCAGTATGTGCATGGCTGGATGTATTGAAAAAGTGCGTCAAGGGTGAATGTTTGCACAGCGGATTCCATTGGAGGATCTCCACTCTAGAGATGAAGTACAAAATTGAGGTTGGCTTTATCCTGCCAGACGAACCATGTATACTGTTTTTATTTCTGAAGTTTTTGTGTTGGGCTAGATTCTAGGCTGTGAGAGGACTACAGACTGTGGTCTCTTTAGAAGTGTGTGGGTGGTCTTTTGTCATGGCCTCCTCTTTTTTTCTTTTCATGTGATACCCCCATCTGATGTGTAGGTGATGTGAGAAGACCCCAGAACCTTTTACTCTCTTTCAGGTGGGTGTTTGGGGAAGAATAAGAGACAACCATCAACATACCCCCCCCCCTTATTTCCATCTCTACAGGTTTTAGTGAAAGGAACTCTCATCACATCCCCGGAGAACTTGTGTGTCCATTGATGAATCTGACAATAGGAGCCCCCTCTTACGGATACAGACCCTAGTGGCCTCATTTTTGTGGCCCATACTGTAAGGTGTACTCCTTGTCGCTTACAGCTACCGTCACAGTGGGTTCCTTGTCTGGCCTGTGGGTTACCGATAAAACTGGACTCGTGAGACTACTCCACGGGCACCTTCACTGGGCACATACTCCCATCTAATTCTGCTGGAATGGGTTCCCTCCCCTGACAGTTACCCCTCCTTGTGAGTTCTGGGACTCCAAGGTGGGCTGCACTGTCTGTTGTGGCCCATACTGCATTTGGGGCAAGGGTAGCTGTAACTGCTAGGGAGGTATCTGTGGTTGAGGCAGAAATTGCATTTGGGGCTGTGGGAGGTATATCACCTGGTCACTCATGACAGATTGTGCCACAATACCACCAGGTGGTGCCATTTGTTGGCCATATGTTGCCCTTGTCTAATTGTTAAGTTCATCTTCCTTTTTGAATCTACCACTTCTAATGAAATGTCCTGACATCGTACAATAGTAGCATGTCTGTCCACTCTGGAATGTGCTTTCTCTATTTCCCCCAAATCTTCCACACCCTCCTCTTTCATTATTCCTGTTATTGCCTCTCTGGGCATACTGGTTAGGTGGCATTGGGGTGCCCAGAAAGGGCACAGCCAGGGACACTGCAGCTAGCTGGGTGGCGGCAGTAGCAATTCCTTCCTCTGGTTTCTTAGTCAACTTCTGCTGGAGCAATTTAGCTGCTGCTTTCTCTATTTTGTCTTTCTCACTTTTTTCCTTTTCCATTCTCTTATTACAGAAATGTATTGTGTGCGTGTATCTTTGTCCATTGTTTGGCATTTAAGGCCACTAAATTACCTAGCTTGTCCTAGCACTTCAGCTGGTAGACCCCTTTTCACTATGTTATACAACAGTATTGCATTCTGTACAGTCACGTCCCAACTCTCCCCTACTTCTTGTGTCCATTTTTCCTTTATTCTGCTGAAGAATTGGACTGGATCCTTATTTGGCTGCATTGTATGTGTCATATAAGACCCAATGTCTGGCCTGTCTGGATACATTTGTCTCAATTGTCTCCAAACAAAATTCCCCTTACTTTGTTAAAGGGTGCCCCATCACATTTTGGGTTGGCCATTGTCACATCCTTTATTCCTGCCTTTGTGAACAGTGTGTCTGTCTCATCTCCTTAGTAACCTTTAACCCCTTAGCTGCTGGGCCTTTCCCCCCCCAGTGCTGAGCCCTTTTTTGGCTATTTGGGGTAGTTCGCGCTTAGGGCTTCATAACTTTTTGTCCACATAAGCTAACCACGCCAAATTTGCGTCCTTTTTTTCCAACATCCTAGGGATTCTAATGGTACCCAGAGTTGGTGGTTTCCCCTGGAGGAGACCAAGAAAATAGCCAAAATACAGTGAAAATTTTGTTTTTTCCAAAAAAATGGGAAAAAAGGGCTGCCGAAGAAGGCTTGTGGTTTTTTCCCTGAAAATGCCATCAACCAAGGGTTTCTGGTGCTGAAATCACTATCTTCCCACCTTTCAGGAACGGGCAGACTTGAATCAGAAAACCGAATTTTTCAACACAAATTTGGCATTTTACTGGGACATACCCCATTTCTACTATATTTGGTGCTTTCAGCCTCCTTCCAGTTAGTGACAGGAATGGGTGTGAAACCAATGCTGGATCCCGGAATGCTAAACATTTCTGAAAACTAGACAAAATTCTGAATTCAGCAAGGGGTCATTTGTGTAGATCCTACAAGGTTTTCCTACAGAAAATAACAGCTGAAATAAAAAAATATTGAAATTGAGCTGAAAACAACAGCCATTTTTCTTTATGTTTTACTCTGTAACTTTTTCCTGCGATGTCAGATTTCTGAAAGCAATATACCGTTTTGTCTGCTGGACTCTTCTGGTTGCGGGGATATAAAGGGCTTGTAGGTTCATCAAGAACCCTAGGTACCCAGAGCCAATAAATAAGCTGCACCCTGCAGTTGGTTTTCATTCTATACTGGGTATACAGCAATTCATTTGCTGAAATATGAAGAGTGAAAAAGAGGTATCAAGAAAACCTTTGCATTTCCAAAATGGGATCAAGATAAGGTTTTGAGGAGCAGTGGTTATTTGCACATCGCTGAATTCCGAGGTGCCCATACTAGCATGTGAATTGCAGGGCATTTCTCAAATAGACGTCTTTTTTACACACTCTCTTATATTTGGAAGGAAAAAATGTAGAGAAAGATAAGGGGCAATAACACTTGTTTTGCTATTCTGTGTTCCCCCAAGTCTCCCGATAAAAATGATACCTCACTTGTGTGGGTAGGCCTAGTGCCCGCGACAGGAAATGCCCCAAAACACAACATGGACACATCCAATGTTTTTTCCAAAGTGCCTACCTGTAGATTTTGGCCTCTAGCTCAGCCGGCACATAGGGAAACCTACCAAACCTGTGCATTTCTGAAAACTAGAGACCTAGGGGAATCCAAGGAGGGGTGACTTGCGGGGCTCGGACCAGGTTCTGTTACCCAGAATCCTTTGCAAACCTCAAAAAGTGGCTAAAAAAACAAGTTTTCCTCACATTTCGGTGACAGAAAGTTCTGGAATCTGAGAGGAGCCACAAATTTCCTTCCACCCGGCGTTCCCCCAAGTCTCCCGATAAAAATGATACCTCACTTGTGTGGGTAGGCCTAGCGCCCGCGACAGGAAACGCCCCAAAGCGCAACGTGGACACATCAAAATTTTTGGAAGAAAACAGAGGTGTTTTTTGAGAAGTGCCTACCTGTAGATTTTGGCCTGTAGCTCAGCCGGCACCTAGGGAAACCTACCAAACCTGTGCATTTCTGAAAACTAGAGTCCTAGGGCAATCCAAGGAGGGGTGACTCGCGGGGCTCGGACCAGGTTCTGTTACCCAGAATCCTTTGCAAACCTCAAAAAGTGGCTAAAAAAACAAGTTTTCCTCAGATTTCGGTGACAGAAAGTTCTGGAATCTGAGAGGAGCCACAAATTTCCTTCCACCCGGCGTTCCCCCAAGTCTCCCGATAAAAATGATACCTCACTTGTGTGGGTAGGCCTAGCGCCCGCGACAGGAAACGCCCCAAAGCGCAACGTGGACACATCAAAATTTTTGGAAGAAAACAGAGGTGTTTTTTGAGAAGTGCCTACCTGTAGATTTTGGCCTCTAGCTCAGCCGGCACCTAGGGAAACCTACCAAACCTGTGCATTTCTGAAAACTAGAGACCTAGGGCAATCCAAGGAGGGGTGACTCGCGGGGCTCGGACCAGGTTCTGTTACCCAGAATCCTTTGCAAACCTCAAAAAGTGGCTAAAAAAACAAGTTTTCCTCAGATTTCGGTGACAGAAAGTTCTGGAATCTGAGAGGAGCCACAAATTTCCTTCCACCCGGCGTTCCCCCAAGTCTCCCGATAAAAATGATACCTCACTTGTGTGGGTAGGCCTAGCGCCCGCGACAGGAAACGCCCCAAAGCGCAACGTGGACACATCAAAATTTTTGGAAGAAAACAGAGGTGTTTTTTGAGAAGTGCCTACCTGTAGATTTTGGCCTGTAGCTCAGCCGGCACCTAGGGAAACCTACCAAACCTGTGCATTTCTGAAAACTAGAGTCCTAGGGCAATCCAAGGAGGGGTGACTCGCGGGGCTCGGACCAGGTTCTGTTACCCAGAATCCTTTGCAAACCTCAAAAAGTGGCTAAAAAAACAAGTTTTCCTCAGATTTCGGTGACAGAAAGTTCTGGAATCTGAGAGGAGCCACAAATTTCCTTCCACCCGGCGTTCCCCCAAGTCTCCCGATAAAAATGATACCTCACTTGTGTGGGTAGGCCTAGCGCCCGCGACAGGAAACGCCCCAAAGCGCAACGTGGACACATCAAAATTTTTGGAAGAAAACAGAGGTGTTTTTTGAGAAGTGCCTACCTGTAGATTTTGGCCTCTAGCTCAGCCGGCACCTAGGGAAACCTACCAAACCTGTGCATTTCTGAAAACTAGAGACCTAGGGCAATCCAAGGAGGGGTGACTCGCGGGGCTCGGACCAGGTTCTGTTACCCAGAATCCTTTGCAAACCTCAAAAAGTGGCTAAAAAAACAAGTTTTCCTCAGATTTCGGTGACAGAAAGTTCTGGAATCTGAGAGGAGCCACAAATTTCCTTCCACCCGGCGTTCCCCCAAGTCTCCCGATAAAAATGATACCTCACTTGTGTGGGTAGGCCTAGCGCCCGCGACAGGAAACGCCCCAAAGCGCAACGTGGACACATCAAAATTTTTGGAAGAAAACAGAGGTGTTTTTTGAGAAGTGCCTACCTGTAGATTTTGGCCTCTAGCTCAGCCGGCACCTAGGGAAACCTACCAAACCTGTGCATTTCTGAAAACTAGAGACCTAGGGCAATCCAAGGAGGGGTGACTCGCGGGGCTCGGACCAGGTTCTGTTACCCAGAATCCTTTGCAAACCTCAAAAAGTGGCTAAAAAAACAAGTTTTCCTCAGATTTCGGTGACAGAAAGTTCTGGAATCTGAGAGGAGCCACAAATTTCCTTCCACCCGGCGTTCCCCCAAGTCTCCCGATAAAAATGATACCTCACTTGTGTGGGTAGGCCTAGCGCCCGCGACAGGAAACGCCCCAAAGCGCAACGTGGACACATCAAAATTTTTGGAAGAAAACAGAGGTGTTTTTTGAGAAGTGCCTACCTGTAGATTTTGGCCTGTAGCTCAGCCGGCACCTAGGGAAACCTAACAAACCTGTGCATTTCTGAAAACTAGAGACCTAGGGCAATCCAAGGAGGGGTGACTCGCGGGGCTCGGACCAGGTTCTGTTACCCAGAATTCTTTGCAAACCTCAAAAAGTGGCTAAAAAAACAAGTTTTCCTCAGATTTCGGTGACAGAAAGTTCTGGAATCTGAGAGGAGCCACAAATTTCCTTCCACCCGGCGTTCCCCCAAGTCTCCCGATAAAAATGATACCTCACTTGTGTGGGTAGGCCTAGCGCCCGCGACAGGAAACGCCCCAAAGCGCAACGTGGACACATCAAAATTTTTGGAAGAAAACAGAGGTGTTTTTTGAGAAGTGCCTACCTGTAGATTTTGGCCTCTAGCTCAGCCGGCACCTAGGGAAACCTACCAAACCTGTGCATTTCTGAAAACTAGAGACCTAGGGCAATACAAGGAGGGGTGACTCGCGGGGCTCGGACCAGGTTCTGTTACCCACAATCCTTTGCAAACCTCAAAAAGTGGCTAAAAAAACAAGTTTTCCTCACATTTCTGTGGCAGAAAGTTCTGGAATCTGAGAGGAGCCACAAATTTCCTTCCACCCGGCGTTCCCCTAAGTCTCCCGATAAAAATGATACCTCACTTGTGTGGGTAGGCCTAGCGCCCGCGACAGGAAATGCCCCAAAACAGAACGTGGACACATCACATTTTTTCATAGAAAACAGTGCCTACCTGTGGATTTTGGCCTCTAGCTCAGCCGGCACCTGGGGAAACCTAGCAAACCAGCACATTTTTGTAAACTAGAAACCCAGGGGAATCCAAGATGAGGTGACTTGTGGGGCTCGGACCAGGTTCTGTTACCCAGAATCCTTTGCAAACCTCAAAATGTGGCTAAAATACCACGTTTTCCACACATTTCGGTGACAGAAAGTTCTGGAATCTGAGGGGAGCCACAAATTTCCTTCCACCCAGCGTTCCCCCAAGTCTCCCGATAAATATGATACCTCACTTGTGTGGTTAGGCCTGGTGCCTGCGACAGGAATAGATCACACAACGGTCAATGTTGGTCCTTACGTGAGGCAGCTGTTGACCCTGGGGTGATCCATTCCTGACACAGGCACTAGGTGTAGGCACTCAAGTGGGGTAGTGTTTTTATCAGGACAGGTGAGGAGTCACTGGGTGGTAGGAATGTTGTGGATCCCAGCATATTCCTGTAGTTTGTGTGACAGAAATGCGAGAAAAATAGAGTTTTTTCTCAACATTTCAGCTTTGCAGGGTATTCTGGGTAAGAAAACTTTGGGGAATCCACACAAGTCACACCTCTGTGGACTCCCCCGAATGTCTAGTTTCCAGAAATGTTTGGGTTTAGTGTGTTTCTCTATATGGCCGCCGAATCCAGGACCAAAAACACAGGTGCCTGCCTTACAAAACCAGTTTGTTTTGCCATAGACAATTTTGATGTCTCCACAATATGATTTGGGTGGTGGAATTTGGGGCTGAACTAAATTGGTGAGCTCCCAAGAGAGCACTCTCTCTCTGCTTGCCGCCGCATTCACCTGCTCTCTGGGTTGGCCTAACCCACTATTACCCAGTTGCACGAACAGCTTGCGAAGGGACAGCAGGACTGTCCTCATCACCTCCCTCATAATGTACTGGAAGAGGAGTTTTCGAATGGGACTCCTCTGACTGAAAAATCACTCCCAGAGTCTGCGCCATTGTCCTATCCCTCAGATGCTGTCTCAGTATCTGATGTCTCAGTCTCTGATCCTATGTCAGAGCGGTCCTCTATAACCCGAGTGCAGGCAGCAGTCATCCATCAAGATGCCATCTCTGCTATTGGCTAAACTGTTGCTCTAAAACACTAGCCTACGTAGACAGTCACAAAATCGATGGTGTGTGTGAGATACGTGCAACAGTAGAGGCCACCTTACCTGCGCTTCTTCCCTCAATCAGCACGTACTTTCAAGACACTCAAAAAACACCTTGTCACATACCATTCGTCACAGTCTTTAGCACCTCCTGCGCCCAGTCCAACAATCATTATTGGTGCTCCCACTCCCTCCTCCTCGGATTCCCTCATTACCACCCAGCAAAAGTGCCCTTCATCTCTCCATAGACTTTACTAATGTACTCAGCTATTTACATAAAATACAGATGTGCTCTTTGCAGTAGGCATATAAACCTTCTGCGCTTCTTTATGGCACTAAAACTGCCACTAGACAAGTCGGACCCTTTTCCCCCCAGGGAAACCACACACATATTGACAAAAGTGATGTATATATGACAGCCAACCACCTGAAACTCAACTCAAGCAAAACCGAAATAATCCTCTTTGGCCCTCACCAAAAAAACCTGGGACCCCCCATGGTGGCCCACCACGCTAGGCCCTGCACCCACCCCCGCCAACTACGCACGCAACCTCAGCATCATCCTAGACTCCTCCCTCTCTATGACCCAACAAATCAACGCTCTTACCTCCTCATGCTTCAACAAACTCCGTATACTGAAAAACATTAAAATGGATCCCCACAGAGACCAGAAAAACTGTCACTCACGCACTCATCAGCAGCAGGCTTGATTACAGAAACGCCCTCTACGCCGGCACCACTCTAAAACTCAAGTGCAAACTACACGCATCCAGAACTCAGCAGCACGACTCATCCTCGACCTCCACCGACACGAACACATCTCTCCACACCTCAAATCCCTCCACTGGCTCCCCATTGACAAAAGGATCACCTTCAAGATCCTCATTCTCACACACAAATCACTCCACAACACAGGCCCTGCCTACCTCAACGAGAGTCACCTTCCACACCCCCACACGAAACGTCCGTTCAGCTGACCTCTCTCTCGCCTCTGACCCCCGCATCAAACACACCACCACCGGGGGCAGATCCTTCTCCTACATTGCACCCAAAACATGGAACGCACTCACAACCCACATTCGCAAGACCCAAAACCTACTTCTTTTCAGGAAGGGCCTCAAAACCTGGCTTTTTGAACAGTGAACCTCCTAGCCCCTTTCCCTCCCCCCCGTCCCCCCCCCAGCGCCTTGAGACCCTCACAGGTGAGTAGCGCGCTTTATAAATCTCTTTGATACAGATCTACCTATATATATATATATAAATATATATCTACATAGATATATCTATAGATATATCCATGTACCTAGATATATCTATCTACATAGATATATATATATAGATATATACATATATTTTTTTTTAGTTGTTGTATGGTTTCCTTGGGGGCCAAAATGGCCCCCAGGGAAACCCTACAACATCTAAAAAAAAAATTGCCCCCACAGGGGGTCACCCTGCCCACGGGCGACCCCCTGTCATTTCATTTTTATTTTTATTTTATATATATATATTTTTTTTTTTTAAAAATCCCCTGGGGGGGGGGCGCGATCGCGCCCCCCCCCCTCCCCAGGGGGCACCTACCTTTTTATTTTTTTAGGAAAATTATCCGGGGGGGGGCGGCCCGTTTTCCGGGGGGGGGGGCTGCCCCCCAAAAGTGAAATCCCTGGTGTCTAGTGGGGTTTCCTGGCCCCCGATCGCAGCTGTGCTGCGATCGGGGGCCAGGAAACCGTTTCAGAAGGCCTCATAAGAAAGGGGAGACTCTCCCCTTTCTTACGAGGCCTTCTGAAACTGTTTCTGGCCCCCGATCGCAGCACAGCTGCGATCGGGGGCCAGAAACAGTTTCAGAAGGCCTCGTAAGAAAGGGGAGAGTCTCCCCTTTCTTACGAGGCCTTTTCAAAATGTTTCCTGACCCCCCCGATCGCAGCTGTGCTGCGATCGGGGGAGCCAGGAAACCTGAAAGTGTTTCCTGGCCCCCGATCGCAGCACAGCTGCGACCGGGGGCCAGGAAACACTTTCAGGAAGGCCTCGTAAGAAAGGGGAGTGTCTCCCCTTTCTTACGAGGCCTTCCTGAAAGTGTTTCCTGGCCCCCGATCGCAGCTGTGCTGCGATCGGGGGCCAGGAAACACTTTCAGGAAGGCCTCGTAAGAAAGGGGAGACTCTCCCCTTTCTTACGAGGCCTTCCCGAACGTGAAAAAGGCCGTTTTCCCCATGAAAGCAGGAAGCGGCCGCAAGGCTGCTTCCTGCTTTCATGGGGAAAACACCTTTGCAACGTCAGCGCGCCTCGCGGCGCGCTGACGTCACAAAGGGGCGGGTGGGGGGCGGGGGGAGACACGGTAGCTTCCGTGTCTCCCGTGGGGGGAAAAAAAATAAAAAATAAATCCTCGGGTGCGACGCACCCGAGGATTTATTAATGCCCTTCCTGGTGTCGGCCACTGGTCGTGACCCGCACCAGGGAGGGTGTGTGGGCGTCGGCCAGTGGCCGACGCCCGCATTTAAGAGGTTAATGTCCTCTATTGCAAGAGTAATCCCTGCAGTATGTTTTTCAAAAGCTGCTGTCCATTTCCCAGCACCTTCAGCGAGGAGTGGCAACTGTTTTTAAAGATTTTCTTTATCAATCTGTGGCCATGGTATATACTGAGGCACCCGTGGGCCTTTAAATATCGAGGGCAATCGTGTCAAGAATGTAGTCCTATGGCCAGTAGGGTGACGAGATTCATACTTACAAGTATACCTCTGCTACACTCTGAGATGTTCTTGTATAAAGGGATAGTCCCAGTAGGGATCCCCTATCCACTGAGAAATACACATTTCTGTATTTGTCATGTCTCAGGGCTCAGAGCTACCCTCTTGCAGCCATGGTGTCATCTGTGATGTCAATCCCTCTGTACAACTCGCTAGGTTGTCAGTAAAAGGGACAACATTATACTAACTATTCTCATGTTGGGCTACTATTTTATTGGGCGTCAAATCATTTCTTCCTCAGTGTCATCTTTCCTGCTGTGCCAAACGTTCCCTTTCTCCCGTATGGGCATGTATGCATACCATCAAATGCTAATCTCTGCAATATCAGTTGCCCTCTCTGTAAGGCTTGTCCTTCCTTATTTCTTTCTTCTCCCACACAGGCATACTGTGACTGTTCCCTATTACATTCCTCAAGAAAGGACATTCTGCTTATATGCTTAGTGATGTCCTTTGTAAAGGAGCGGCTCGCAGCAAGAAGGGGCGGGGCGGCGCGCATGGGAGGGGGGGATTAAAATTAATAAATTACCTTAACTGCCGTGCACCGCTCCACTCCCAGCCTGCCCTGCTGCCAATCCCGATGCTCCTTAAAGCAGCATCAGGATTGGCTGGGAGTGCCCAGACAGGGCACTCCCAGGCAGACTGGGAGCCTGTGTACGCTCTCTCCAGCCAAGAAACTCTGTTGCTGGGCCATGAGAGAGCCTACAGCGCATGTGTGTTTGGCTGGCCTGAGACGGCTGGCCATACTCACATGCACTCTGAGGGGAGTGCTTTGTGCACTCCCATCAAGTGCATGTCACCCCGTGGCCCCACCTTTTTACCAAACAACAATAATAAACATAGTTTATTATTGTTGTTTGGTAAAGGTTTTGCAGCTGTTGCTGCTGGCAGGGGGCGACACTCCTCCGCCCTCATGGAGTAGTCGCCCCTGCCTTCGTAGGATTCTTCACATCCCATGTCTTCTCCCAGGATGCTATGTAAAATAACTATTTTCTCTGGTCCTCTTTGTTCATTCATATGTGGCCCAGTTGGGGCCCTCCACTGTCACAGGGGCCACTCTCCCCTTTCCTGAGTCATTCTTGGGCCTGCCTGTCAATCCTCCTGCATTTTGACTCACTTGCCTACACTATTCCTGTCTGCTCCTGGGTGCAAAAACCTTGAGCGCCCTGTGGCAGGATATTCTAGTGTGAAAGCTACCTTTCTTGTCTCATTTTTGCGTGCTTTTTAAAGAAAATCTTCCTGTTTTCTAGCACCTCCAATTCTCTGTGTGTCCTTTGACCCTTTGTTAAGTGTACCCCCATCTTTCCTAATGGGGGACATCTCATCCTCTAACTGAAGTATAAATGTGGCGTCTACCATCCCTACGTATTTAGTACGGTCCCCACCCAACATCTCCCATGGTGTAGTAGACGTTCTAGGACATGGAGGTATACAAACGTATTCTCCATGCTTAGAAGAAGATTCTGATGGTGGGCTATGCTCAAAGTCTGTATATCCAACAGCAGAGAGATGTGAAGGGGTGGGTCATGAGTGCAGTGCGCCAGGTGGAGGAGCCGAAGGGGTGGTCTGAGACTTTATCTTTGAATCTCTCATATTTGTTTCACAAAAGACCTTCTATAGGTCTAGTGTGGTCTTCCTTTTCTCTAGTTTACTTACCTTGAATTTGCTTTGTAAGAAGGTGGCCATGTGTTCTACCATTGTAGTGTCAAAGGTGACCTCTTCGGCCCAGGCATGTGCAAGTTTTAATGTTCCTTTGTGCCATTCTCTACAATATTTCTTTACCCTTTCCTTATTTTCTGAGAACACCTTAACCGTGAGTTCCAAAGAAGATCCTATATCTTTTTAGTGAACTTGATCTTATGTACTATATAGTTGACACTCTAAGTAGACTATTATTTACTTCTTGGGGTATTTCCAAAACTTCACATAAACTTTTATTAGGCAGTAAAGGTGAACATCAGGTGTTCATAAATTTCTAACATCAAGGGGTTATTCAATGGTATTAGTGTCTGCTGATCTACTAAGGTCATTTTTGTTGGAGAGGGCAACAGCCCAACCGTTATAAAAATGGATAATTAATTTGAGGGTCTATTGTAATTGATTAGTTAACTGTTGAGACATTAACCTAATTCAGTCAATTACTGTAAACTTCCATGTATAATGTTGTAACTTATCCCTCATAAGAATAGAAAATCTAATAATTATTCCTAACGTTTTATGGCCACATTTCTATCTTATACATACATGTACATATGCAACAATACTAAATTTCATACTAAGGCAGACAAAAAACTACTGCATCAATTCTAAAATTGACATTCACAAAGCATTACTGGTCACTTCCCTCTGGATTCAAGGAGAGGGCAACTTTTCACTATTCTGCAGAACATACACTCATTACTCAGCCTCAAACTCTGTTCTGCCTTGTCCACTTTCAGCTATGTAGTTGAGTCCATTGTATCTTCCGGTGTTACCACCAGGATCTCTTAATATTGTATCAGTACACAATCTTGCATGTGAACAATAAAATTATATATCATTGTAAAAATTACTAATGTCTTTGCATATAAAAAAAATGGACCTCATACTATTCCCTCTTTAAAAACACCTGAGTCCTACCTGCCCCTGAGAAATGCAGAGACTTTTACTGATCAATGGCACCTTTTACCTTTCAAAAGTGCGCAAATCAGTTCTTGAGGGACAGGCAGTAATCTGGGATGGCAGTCAGTGAAGTCAAGCAGAGCTCCTGGCTGGCTCACCAATATGTTGAAGGAAAATAAATCTATCAATAAAGTAGGACATAACAATTTTATACAATAATATGGTTTTAATCAATTGATCAATTGGGAACAACAGCAAGTCTCAAAAAGAAGCCAAAGTCTGAAGTTCAAAGTTGTGGATTACAAGCAGTGGCATATATACTGCAAATGCCACAAAAAAACATCTGTTACAAATTCCTAAATGAGGTAAATAGCAAGGTGGGCAGATAAGATATTGTCAACATACATACTTTTCCAAGAATTGTGTACTGTCCATGTTTAGCAGAAGCCCCCTCTTGTGTTTTTTTTGTAGTTCTCAGAATAAGGGTGATATGACCTAGAAAAACATTTTTGTTTTTTTACATAGCAAGTGCTTATCTATTGTTTGACATCATTGGGCCCAGCCCAGCCTATCTGACTTTAATATATTCTCAACAGGCTTGCACTAAGGCAGAATCCACCATTGTTTACACCCTGTGCTCAATGACGATGCAAAACCATTTTCTTCTGTCAACTTTTTGGTGTGTTTCTTAAAACTAATATGCACTATGACCTATTTATTTCTGCAGCGGTTCACTATTTACATAGGTTTTAAAACTATCCCTCACCTAAAATATTTGTATTGGGGTTTGGGATTTTATATTTGTAGATATATCTATGAAATATATTCCTAATATTTCCCAACATCACATCCAACATACAAAAGTATTTTTGGTGTATCTTTTGGCATGTAACCAAGCTACAGAGTCACGTCATGGCCTTCATGTAATCTCAAACTAACTCCACTGTGTGTTCGTCACTTGTGCAAAACGCCTGTACTGGACAAATATGTAAAGGTGACAACAGAGCAGTGGGCATAAGGGACCTGTCATATGTCAATGACACACATTGACAATGACGCAATTTGCACATATGTGCTAGTTTAGGGATATACCTCAGTACCCATTCCTAATCTAGTCAATGGACTAAGGTATTCAGGCCAAGTCTTGCCACTAGAGCCTCATATTGGCACAATGCCAGGATCTGCAGGTCTATAGGGAGTGGGCACAGTGCCACAGTTAACATAGCCACAGTAACTCTACCCCAGTCTGGCCTGTGTCCCATACTGGAAGATACATTTGACAGGCCTTGGTCTCTGCAGGCTGAGTATACAGAACCTACATGACACTCACATTTCCATTACCTCCATGCATGGCGGTACACCAAGTGGCTATCATCAATGTGTCTTGTGTCTTGTGTGGTACTCTGAAGGGGACAGTGAGCCATTATATGCCTCTCCTAGAACAGTTTGACAGGGCCAGATGTGGGCTGAGTGATCTCGGGTTCTATATTCATTGCTTACAAGGTCCTCAAATGACTCAGACAGTATTCATAGACAGCTCATAATGTCATGCACATATATGTCGTTTGACATTCACAACCATCATATCCATTGATGTGTCATTGTATGGCTGTAAAGTCTCCTTGCCTAGATAAATAAATGCAACACAAGGATGATCTAGGCCTCAAAACACATCACACAACACAATGTGAATGTGCAATACATAGAGTACTTTTCTCCACTATCTGCATCATGTACATCCCATTTATGCCACACAAAATGTGACCACAGGTGCACAAGAAGTCTAACGCACACAGGGGCACATTGTTGTCGCGCCGCACCGCGCGGCGCGAGCCGAGCGTTCGGCACAAGCCGCGCGTTCGGCTCGGGCCGCGCTTCGCGTCTCTAAGACGCGGCGCGCCCCGAGCCTTTCTTGCACCTTGCGAGGCCCCAGGACTTACTAGGGGCCTCGCGCTGCGCTCTCCCTCCGTCTTGTTGGGGTCTCCTGACCCCTCTTACCTGTTTGGGGACTCCTCTTTCTTCTTTTCTGTCTTTCTTTCTTTTTGGGTCTGTTTTCTCCTCTGTCCTTTATGTCTTTTCCCCTTCCCAGGTTACCTCTGTCTTCCCAGCATTCCTCCTTCCCTATTCTCTATGGTTTCTGCTCCAGTCTATTCTATCTACTTTTCCCTATGCAAGATGGTGTCCTTTTTCTTCCTGTGGGTCACTTCCTGTTTTATGGTATTTAAGGGTGTTTTTTCTTTCCCTCTTTGCGCTGCAACACTCTCTGTTTCAGTTAGTGTCCTCGCTCCTGATTTCCTAGCCCTTGGCTTTGGATTTCGCCATTTCTGTGTTACGTCAGTTCCTTTGATTCCTGTTCCTCTGTTCTTGTTCCAGGAATCCCCTGCGAATCTTCTGGGAGGTTTTTTCCTCTTCTTCTGAAGGGGTTTTTTCCCCCTGGCGCTACTTTCTCACGGTCACGGTCTGTCCTTGGCGTTTCCTCGCCTACAGCACCGTGGCTACCAGAAAGAGTCGCCCCTTTTTGGGACAAAGTCGAACCCTCAAGATCCACGCCTCAAGATCGGCAAACTCCAGGCGCAAGCAGCACGTGAGTCGTGACAGATTGCAGCGCCCAACCATCCCGACGTCTTCTAACACCATGGAAGACACTGTGGTAGCTGCTGCGGATCCGGATCAAGCTCTGCTAACTACAATTCAGCAACAAGCTCAAGAATTACAGCAACTACGCAGTGAGAATGCTGCGTTGCGACAGGCCTTGGCCTTCCGTAGTGGTGATGTCCCGACGCTCTCCGCCTCTACCCATCGTTTTTCGGGTGAACCAACCAAGCTGCGAGAGTTCCTTGACTCCTTGACAGTGTACTTTGCCTTCCGACCCACCCAATTCTCCCACGACAGAACAAAGGTGGGTTATCTCATCAGTGCCCTATCTGGTCCTGCCTTGGCCTGGGCAACCCCGATGGTATCATCCAACGATCCGGTATTGTCGGACTATTCTGCCTTTGTGAACCGTTTCAAGCTGATGTTTAGTCGTCCGGGATTGGAGGCTTCAGCAGAAGAGGCCTTATGCGATATTCATCAAGGTTCACAAGAAGTCCTTCAATACATTACACGCTTTCGTCAACTAGCGGCAGAGACCACCTGGGTGGAACGTACTTTGGTGACTTTGTTTCGTAGAGGACTCAAAGAAGAGATCAAAGACGAACTAGTACATTCCACCAGAGTGGAGGATCTTCGCGGCCTGATGGATCAAGCCCTCTCCATCGAGTATCGCCTTCAGGAACGGAGAGCAGAGAAGAGAAAAAGCAGAGGGTCTTTTCAACCAAGCACCTCACGAGTTTTTCCACATCGTTCTGAGGAACCTCGCCCTCCTGTCAGAGACACCGAAGGAGAACCCATGCAGGTGGATACAACTCGAGGCCCTCTCTCCCCTAGCGAACGAGAAGAAAGACGAAAGAAGGGGTTGTGTTTATACTGCGGATCTGCCGGCCACATACTGCGTACCTGTCCAGTACGTCCATCAAGGCCATCGGGAAACGCCGCTTCCCGTCCTCTGTAAGAAGGGAGGGGACGGGATTAGCAGCCATACCTTCCATCAGTTCTTTCAACGACAATACCACATCCTTGTTCACTTTACCAGTAATGTTACAATTACCTGATGGCCGTCTAGAGAAGACTATGGCACTACTAGATTGTGGAGCTAGTGGCATTTATATGGATAAGAAGTGGGCCACCACTCAACAAGTTCCTATACAACCTAAGGAGGTTCCAGAACAAGTTCACACGGTGGATGGATCTTTGATATCATCGGGTCCAGTAGATACAACTACCCTGATGCTAAATCTACAGATCAGTAACCATCAGGAACACATTTCCTTTGATCTTATAACTTCCCCCAACCATACCATCATTCTTGGAATCCCGTGGTTCATCAGACATAATCCATATGTGAACTGGGCTACCCGGACGGTTTCCTTGTCTTCACAGTTCTGTCACGAGCACTGTTTTGCTTCAGACAAGTATTGGTCGCCTAAGAGGTCAATTATCACGGAGGGCACCACCGGTTCGACCATAAATACAGTCCAAGGAGTTCCTGAACACTATTTGGAATTTCAAGATGTCTTCCAAAAACCTTCCAAACCTGTGTTACCTCCACATCGAGATTACGATTGTGCTATTCCCTTGGAACCTGGCACTATCGTTCCTTTTGGCAGGATGTATTCCCTCACGGAAACTGAAAAGGAAGTACTAAAGGAGTATTTGGATGAAAATATTCAAAGTGGGCTTATTGTTCCATCGTCTTCTCCGGCTGGGGCTCCTCTCTTTTTCGTACCCAAGAAGACAAAGGACCTTCGCCCTTGCCTGGATTTTCGAGGCCTGAATAAAATAACTATTAAAGATCGTTATCCTTTGCCTCTCATAAGGGACATTTTAGAGGCAGTCAGAGGGGCTCAACGGTTTACCAAACTAGATCTACGGGGAGCCTATCACCTCTTACGCATTAAAGAAGGAGATGAGTGGAAAACGGCCTTTAGGACTCCATTTGGTCATTTTGAATACAGGGTAATGCCTTTCGGTCTTACTAATGCCCCGGCAATTTTTCAGAGATTTATGGACTCAGTATTCTCGGATCTCCTGAATCAGACAGTTGTAATCTACCTTGATGATATTCTTATTTATTCCAGAAATCCCAAACTCCATTCTTCCCATGTTAAACAAGTTCTTCAACGACTCCGGGCACATCAACTATTTTGCAAACCCGAAAAGTGTGAGTTTGACCAGACGGAAGTCAAATATCTAGGATATCATTTAAGTACCACCGGAGTAGCCATGGATCAAGAAAAGGTGCAAGCTATCCTAGATTGGCCTTCTCCATCCTCCATTAAAGAAACACAATGCTTTCTAGGATTGGCGAACTTCTATCGACAATTCATCGCAGACTTTGCTAAACAAACTAGCCACATAACTCACACTTTAAAGAAGGAAAATCTTATTAAAGGGTTTGTCTGGACTAAAACTGCTGAAACAGCTTTTCAAGAATTAAAGAAGGCATTTACACAAGCTCCCATCTTAAGACATCCAGATACCAACAAACGATTTATTGTCGTCACCGATGCTTCTGAAAAAGCCATTGGTGCCGTTCTACTCCAACAACAAGAAGACGATGGTCTTGAACATCCTGTTTTCTATTTATCTCATATACTCTCTATTGCAGAACAACATTACTCAGTATTGGAAAGAGAATTGTTGGCTCTGAAAACAGCTTGTATTGAATGGAGGCAGTTTCTGATGGGTTCCAAGGAACCTTTTGAAGTGAGAACAGACCATCGAAACTTACAATGTTTACGAAATTTCGTATGCCAAAATAGTCGTCAAGCTCGTTGGGCCTTCTTCTTCAGCCAGTATGATTTCTACATTACATATATTCCTGGCTCCCAAAACATTCTGGCTGATGCTCTATCGCGTCGTTATCCAGATTGTACTCCTGTCCCAGCTCAACCCCTACTGGAACCTAGTAAGATCATTGGGGTAGCCCAGTCTTTTCTGGAGGAGGTACAACTGGAGTACCCCAATCTATCTGATGATGAAATAGAGAACTTGAGGCCTCTTTTACATAAGAGACAAGGATACTATTATTATCACGATCTGTTATTCATCCCCACTAACAGAGTGAGAGAAAAGGCATTACAAATGTGTCATGATTCACCGGTTGCTGGTCATAGAGGCATCAAGGCCACACAAGAACTGTTATCCCGATTTTTCTGGTGGCCTACTTGGAAAAAAGATATTGAAACATACGTTCAGGCTTGTCCCACATGCGCTCAAGTCAAGATTCCCCGAACCAGGCCTGCGGGTTTACTCCAGCCCTTGCCGGTTCCGCCAACTCCATGGCACACCATCTCCACCGATTTCATGTGTTCGTTACCACTCTCAGCAGGAAACCGGGTAATCATGGTCACTGTGGACTCTTTTACTAAGATGGCTCACTTCACTGCCTTGAAAAAACTACCTACATCTCAAGAATTAAGCCAGATATTCATTGAACATATCTTCCGTCTTCATGGACTTCCTCATACTCTTATATCTGATAGAGGTCCTCAGTACATTTCCCGGTTCTGGAGGTATTTTTGTAAGACACTAAACATCGATAGAGCTTTGTCATCGGGCTTCCATCCCCAGACCAATGGACAGACCGAGCGTCTGAACCAGGGCTTAGAACAATACCTTCGTTGTTTTTGCAACTCAACTCAAAGCAACTGGAACACTTATCTCCCTATCGCTGAGTTCTCTTATAATAACTCAGTCCATAGTGCCTCCAAGACCACTCCTTTTTTCTGTTCTTATGGTTTTCATCCTACCTCTTTTCCTACTTCTTCTCTGTCTCCCACTCCCTTACCCGCTATTACTCATTTTTCCAAACGTCTTCTACAAATCCATAGACTGATTCGTTCTAATCTCTTACACACCAAGAGATATATGAAGAAAGTAGCAGACAAGAAACGTAGGGCAACTCCGGACTACCTTCCACAGGATAAAGTTTGGCTTTCTTCTAAATTCTTACCCTCACGTCTTTCTCAGAACAAATTCACACCTCGCTATTACGGGCCTTTCCGTATTCTCCAGTTGCTTAATCCCGTCACTGTCCGTCTTCACTTGCCTCACACATGGAAGATTCATCCAGTCTTCCATGTCTCCCAACTCAAACCTTATGTACCAGATCCGTACTCCCGTCAGTTTTCCTGTCCTCCTCCTGTCTTAGTGGATGATGTTCCTGAATATGAGGTTCAGGAGATTTGTGACTCTCGTCTTTTTCACACCCGTCTGCAGTATCTGATTCATTGGAAGGGTTATCCTCTCAGTGAGTGTTCTTGGGAAGATGCATCTTCTGTTCATGCTCCTCTTCTGACTCAGCGCTTTCACCGTTTATTTCCTTTCAAACCAGGGCCTTCGGGAGGGGGGCCTACTGTCGCGCCGCACCGCGCGGCGCGAGCCGAGCGTTCGGCACAAGCCGCGCGTTCGGCTCGGGCCGCGCTTCGCGTCTCTAAGACGCGGCGCGCCCCGAGCCTTTCTTGCACCTTGCGAGGCCCCAGGACTTACTAGGGGCCTCGCGCTGCGCTCTCCCTCCGTCTTGTTGGGGTCTCCTGACCCCTCTTACCTGTTTGGGGACTCCTCTTTCTTCTTTTCTGTCTTTCTTTCTTTTTGGGTCTGTTTTCTCCTCTGTCCTTTATGTCTTTTCCCCTTCCCAGGTTACCTCTGTCTTCCCAGCATTCCTCCTTCCCTATTCTCTATGGTTTCTGCTCCAGTCTATTCTATCTACTTTTCCCTATGCAAGATGGTGTCCTTTTTCTTCCTGTGGGTCACTTCCTGTTTTATGGTATTTAAGGGTGTTTTTTCTTTCCCTCTTTGCGCTGCAACACTCTCTGTTTCAGTTAGTGTCCTCGCTCCTGATTTCCTAGCCCTTGGCTTTGGATTTCGCCATTTCTGTGTTACGTCAGTTCCTTTGATTCCTGTTCCTCTGTTCTTGTTCCAGGAATCCCCTGCGAATCTTCTGGGAGGTTTTTTCCTCTTCTTCTGAAGGGGTTTTTTCCCTCTGGCGCTACTTTCTCACGGTCACGGTCTGTCCTTGGCGTTTCCTCGCCTACAGCACCGTGGCTACCAGAAAGAGTCGCCCCTTTTTGGGACAAAGTCGAACCCTCAAGATCCACGCCTCAAGATCGGCAAACTCCAGGCGCAAGCAGCACGTGAGTCGTGACAATTGTAGCCTGTGAGGAGGGAAAGGATTGTATTGAACAGAGTCAACTGTGCCTGTGAGGTTCTTACCTGCTCCTCTGGTGAGCATTAGAGCTGACCATACAGGGGAAGGACCTCGTCCATGAGCTTCTCCAGCTCCTCTGGAGAGAAGGCAGTGGCCCTTTCACCTGCTGGCCATGGCATGATTGTTCCCAGAGGCAGCACACAACAAAAGATGTGGTGGAGGTGTAGATTGCAGCAGTGTCAGGAGTCAAGTGAGTGAATTTGCAAAACACAGCATACATGTACGCCACATACACGGTCATCACTGCCAACAGGCACAGTCACTGGCCCGCAACCGCACAGGCAACAATGTTAGCCTATGGTTGTGTTCGCTGCGGTTGAAATCACCCACCATGTGGATGACTTCTGCTGGCAGCTGCGAGCAGTTCCTAACATCCAGTAAAGTAGGTCAGGCATCCACCATTTTGGCGGTGAAAAATGCAGTATTGGGCACTGTTAAATGCGTCCCAACACCAATATATGTGTTGGATCATCACAAACATTCTAAAGCAGTCTTTTTGGCAGTAGGTACAGATTGTTAAATTTCGAAGGGCATTTGAGGAGCAGATAGTTGGATGCTGCCAAAATCCATGTTGTGGACATGTGTCGACAACCATGGGGGGGTGTCACATTTGACCTTTGTGTAGATGACAGCTGTGATGTGTACTGGGTGACATGTATTTCCAGTCAGAAATGGTTGTCACATGGTTTTGTTGCTATACATAATGTATGTTGATGTGGACTCAGTGACTAATGCTCCAACTCATGTATTTTCACACCTAGGTACGCTGGGAGAGGGAGGCCAGACCTTCAAACCATGGAAGAATGTCACATCATAAAACAGTACCATCTGAACAGGCAAACAATTGTGGATTTATGTAGTCAATTGGAGCCAGATCTGATGCCTGAAAACAGTAATCCAACCTGCATACCACCCATGGCAGTTCATGGCAGTTCATACAATTCATGGCAGTATTGCACTTCCTGGCCACAGGGTCCTTCCAATATAAAATGGCCATATCTGGCGGTATGTCCCAACCTATGTTCAGCCTTGTGTTAAGAGATGTCCCATCAGCCATGATGAAACACATTGACAGCTATATAAGGTTCCCCGGACATGAGGATTTAACCAATGTGAAGGCTGACGTCTATGGTTTTGCTCGCCTCCCACATGTGGTGGGAACAACTGATGACACAGATGTTGCCTTGGTGCCACTGCAGGCCAGTTAACAAGTCTATCACAACAGAAAAATCTCCATTCTATCAATGTGCAAGTTGTCTGCTTGCCTGATCTCTTCTCAAACATCTGTGCCTGGTTCCCTAGTTCAGCCCATGATTCCTTTGTAATGCGGAACAGTACCATACCCCAGCTGATGTCACAACTGCAACCAGAGAGGGCCTGGCTGATTGTTAAGTCACATCTGTCCTGATTTTGTGTGAGCAATGTTAGGTGCTACAATCATGAGGGGAGTGACTCATTGTTGCATTTATGTGTCATTCTTAAACAGGATACTCAGCATATCCAAACCATCCTTGGTTATTGACACAGCTTCTTCTCATGAGTGTAAGTCTGTCATGGGAGCTGATGCTCAGGCAATATTAGCCAAAGGGTGTTTGATGAGGTAGCTTTTGACACATCCACATCTTGATGATTTTATTTTCTTTGTGTTAGATATATTGTAATGTACTTTGTTTTCCAGGTGCTTGCTATGTGACTTGTGTCATATGTATGGTTTCATACCCATACTCTTTGTTTTGTTCTTTGTTCAGGTAGCTTCACCAAGACATCTTCATGTGGGCATTTCAGAGTTGTGACATCGTCAGGAATGTGAAGCTGTTCGGACATACAAAGTGGACATGGATTGTTCCAGGGAATGTAGGTCACAGACTTTGGGTGTAGGAGACCTGTGCTAAGACTGCTTGCACATTGATAGGATGGAAGTTTAGAAGACTCCATTGGACTTGTTCCTTGTCTTGTGGTGGCCCTGATGCATCAAGTGTGTCATCATGTGGTCCGAAATATGTAGTCCTAGGCCAAAATCATGTTAGTTTCCCTTCACATTGACTAAACACTCTTTTTGTACAAACAGTATGTAGCTGTTGATGTGTTTCATCATTGTAGGCCAAAGTGCCTGTGCTACATCACTGGCATTTGTTTGTGTCATACCACCAGATGCCGACACACTGGATTCATCAGATATTGTTGTACTGCCCTCTGTCTCAGTCTTGCATGATATGATGTTGGATTACTTTTGTGTGGTAAGTGATGTAGTCGATGTATGATGGAACAACAATTACGTATAACACAGATGAGTTTACAACGCAGCCGCAACCACGCAGTAGACACTACCACGCATACAACAATGCACATTGTTTTACATGAACTAAAACATCAATTACAACACATGTTGGTACCGCGCACACCATTACAACGTAAGCATATATTGTGCTTTTGAGTGTAACGTAATAAATATTTAAGAATTCATTTCTGAGAAACAAGATAAACGGTTTAATATAATAATACAGATACATACATACTTGCAACATTTTTCAAAAAACATAAAAGGTAACTAAAATTTAACTAACAAATGAGACTCAGTAAAAACGCATTGCAAAAAAGGAAGGAATTATAGTAAATTACAGGAAAATATACTGGTAATATGAAGGAGTTCATTCAGTCCATTTTCTGTTTCAATTACTTCTGCCGTTTTCCCCCACCAAAATGGCTGTCAAACGTACACCAGAAGATCAAATAGTCATTTGATCTCTAGCAAAATAAATATATTTTTAGTCAGGAAATTAACTAAAAAAAAATAACGATTTGAAAACATATTTTAGCTTAATTTATAATTCGCATTTGAGACAAACTATAAAAAGTGCTGTCCACCATTTTGTCAGCAGTGGTGCACTGTCATTTGAAGTGAGCACAGGCGACTACAAGAACTCCGGGAACAAATGTTGGAAAATAGTGAAACACTGCCACCTATTGGTTTACATAAGTTTACTAGAAGTCTGCAATTCCTTAAACAATTACTAATTAATTTAAAATTTTACATTTACCAAGATTTAATTATATTTTGCAGAGAATTTTTAAATTCAAAGGAGGTATTACCGATTTTAAGAAATAATCTTCGTATAATACTTAGGTAAAAATACAATACCATAAATTGTAAGAAAATATGGAAAATGTTTCTATTAATAAAAAAAAATTGATAACAGTATAGTAAAAACATGTTGATATGTTTTTTTAATATTGAATGCAGAAGTTAAAAAATAGTATAATTACAAAAAAAGAAATTAAAAACATTCAGAAAGTAATGTTAGACAGTGATGTAACAAAAAAAATACTATTGTAACTTTGTATAGTACTTATATTAAGTAAGGTGAAGCAGAGTAACTAATTTAAAGATCTTATACCTAGTCTAATGTGTACTTACCTTAGTAAAGTTTTAAGACAATGACGGATGGGTAAAATTACTAGAAGAACTTTATAGGTTGCTTATCTCAGAACAGGTGCTGGATAGTGACTGGAGAGGGAAGGTTAGTATTACAATTCTGCCAGATATTTGCCTCAGGGCAGGCGCTGGACAGTGAATGGAGGGCAGAATTACTATTCCAATGCCACAGAGTAGTTACCTCAAGGCAGGTGCTGGAAAGTGACTGAAGGGTAAAGTTAGTATTCCAACTCCGCCAGGTACTTACCTCAGGGCAGGTAGTGGACGTTGAGTAGGGGGCAAGATTCCTATTCCAAATCCGCTGGGTACTTATCTCAGGGCATGTGCTGGACAGTGAGTAGGGGGCAAAGTTACTATTCCAACTCCACCGGGTACTTACTTCAGAGCAGGTGCTGGACAGTGAGTGGAGAGCAAAGTTAGTATTGCAACTCCGCTGGGTACTTACCTCAGGGCAGGTGCTGGACAGTGAGTGGGGGGCAAAGTTACTATTCCAAGTCCACCGGGCACTTACCTCAGGGCAGGTGCTGGGCAGTGATTAGGGGGCAAAGTTACTATTCTAACTCTGTCGGGTACTTACCTCAGGTGAGGTACTGGACAATGACTGGGAGGGCAAATATACTAATCCAACTCCTCCGGGTACTTAACTTAGGGCAGATGTTGGAAAGTGAGTAGGGGGCAAAGTTAGCATTCCAACTCCGCCGGGTACTTACCTCAGGGCAGGTGCTGGACAGTGAGTAGGGGGTAAAAATAGCATTCTAACTCTGCCAGGTACTTACCTCAGGGGAGGTACTGGACAATGACTGGGAGGGCAAAGTTACTATTTCAACTCCACCGGGTACTTACCTGAGGGCAGGTGCTAGACAGTGAGTAGGGGGCAAAGTTACTATTCTAACTCCGCAGGGTACTTACCTCAGATTAGGTACTGGACAATGACTGCAAGGGAAATATACTAGTCCAACTCCACTGGGTACTTAACTCAGGTCAGATGTTGGACAGTGAGTAGGGGGCAAAGTTACTATTCTAACTCCGCCGGGTACTTACCTTAGGGCAGGTGCTGGACAGTGAGTAGGGGGAAAATTTACTATTCCAACTCCTCTTGGTACTTACCTCAGGGCAGATGCTGGACAGTGAGTAGGGGGCAAGTTTACTATTCCAACTCCGCCGGTTACTTATCTCAGGGCATGTACTAGACAGTGAGTAGGGGGCAAAGTTACTATTCCAACTCCACCGGGTACTTACTTCAGAGCAGGTACTGGACAGTGAGTAGGAGGCAAGGTTACTATTCCAACTCTGCCGGGTACTTACCTCAGGGCATGTGCTGGACAGTGAGTAGGGGGCAAATATACTATTCCAACTCTGCCGGGTACTTACCGCAGGGCAGTTGCAGGACAGTGAGTTGGGAGCAAAGCTAGTATTTCAACTCCCCCGGGTACTTACCTCAGGCAGGTGCTAGACAGTGACTGGGGGGCAAAGTTACTATTCTAACTCTGCCAGTATCTATGACGGCAAAGATACTATTCCATCTTCAACGGGTACTTAGCTCAGGGCAGATGTTGGACAGTGAGTAGGGGGCACATTTACTATTCCAACTCTGCCCGGTACTTACCTCAAGGCAGTTGCTGGACAGTGACTGGGGGGCTAAAGTTACTATTTCAACTGCACCGGGTACTTACCTCAGGTCAGGTACTGGACAGTGAGTAGAGGGCAAAGTTACTAATCGAACTCCACCTGTACTTCCCTCAGGGCAGGTGGTGGACAATGATGGGTGGAAAATTACTAATCTTAATGGAGTAACTACTTACCTCAGTGCTACTGCGACCAGTGGCTATAGATAAAGATAATATAGATAGTGTGCTGTGTAAATAAAACAGGATACTTGTACCCCAAGTAATTGTTTTTTACAAAATACTCTTCTATAGGTAACTCAGTTACATTAATTATCCAGAAGTTGTTAAGCTGAGTAAACAAGAAAATACAGAAGAAAATCATCTATAACTTGAAAGAAAAGGAAGAAAGCTAGTACAGGTAAACACTCAGAAAACCATATTTATGTGAAAAAAACAGTTTTTTTCACCAAGAAGATACCTATGCAATCAAAGTAAAATACGTTTCATTTTAAGGGAGATATACAAATATATTAAGATATTGTGTAGAAGATTAATAAATAATAGAGGACAGTTTTACTGTTTAGCACCATATATGTCACATACTTATTTGAAATTATGACTTCTCTTATACTGTAGAAGTATAAATAACAATGAAGATTAAAAACAACTAAATCAAGTTGCAATAAATTGAAAAATATCTAGTATGGAACCTACAGGTAAAAAAAATATATTTCATTAAAATTCCTTCTAAACATTTACCTTACAGGTGAAGAAAATACAACTCTAAAAGACCATGGTGGCCAAACTGCTAGGGTTTCAGAATCTCCGCTGGGATTGGTAAACCCAACGGGCTGATGGTGGTGGAGATCATAATCTACTAGGACAGCATTGCATCCAGTGCAAACCAAGGGTTATGGCCTTGTTTACAGCAAACTTTTTTGAGACAGTTTCACTACTATGAAAAAGCAGTTGGCGAACACGTACAGGGGACCACAAGGTGACCCCTGAACTGCACATGCACTAGGCATGGGTAGTGGAATGGTCAGGCTGCACAGCACCATTGCAATGTTCACTATCTATTGTGCAGACAATTAACAGTGAAGGTAATGATACACCCTGCAGGTGACAACACTGTCACTGGCTCAATTATAAGGTAGAGACAATGCTAACACCTGTTTTCCACTAGGTCAGTGGGCAGAAAGCAAAGTTTCTGCTTGCCAGCCTAACAGGAAACACCTAATAGATCTGACAGGTTTTCACAACAAATACAGTGGCCACCCTGTGAGCAGTTTGATAGATGTGTTTTCCTGTGTATCAAACTTATAATTGGTCGCATATTGAACTAGGATAAAAATGTTATAAAAACCTATAGAAACTATTAAGTGGTACAAATAAAAATATAATCACAATCTTTAAATGCATTATTTATACAATGAATGTAAACAGTGAAAATTAAAGAAAAAGACAACTGGAAAATAAAATCACGTAATTATTTTTTTCCCAAACAGTAGTAAATGAAAGCAGAAGAAAATGAGAAAATGTTTCTTAAACTTTAAAAAAAAATTATATTTCTTTTTACTTTTACACACCTGCAAATCAAGTAACTGCAGTCGTCGTGCTAATTACATAAGATTGAGACACGTAATTGACTTTTGAAGTACAGGGATATATTTAGAGCCCAGGAGTCATTGGAGGTGTGTCAAATACTATTCTACCCATTGCAAAGGCAGAGCGGTTACTCTGGGTGACATGGTAGAGAGGTCAACAGAGCACAACCACTCTGCCTCTGCAATGGATTTAGAAGTTAGGGAAAATTTAGAACAAATAAAGTATTTGGTATCCACTTCCAATGAACCCTGTGGGTCAGTTCTGCGTGAAATTGCACAAAATATCCCTATGCACGTTGCAACTAAAATGCCTTCAATTCCTAACCTAAGGCGCATGATACAACGTATAAAACAGGCCAGTAATCCTCATGCGATAACACCAAAACTTTCTCTGATATTAACACTCCTCCCAAACTTACTATTACATATACTAACAAACCTTTTCTTCCTTATGATAATCAGGACCCTCTGAAACCTATACTAATATTCTCCTCAATACATAATTTGGCCACCCTTGAATTTGGATGATGGATGGTACCTTTAAATCTACACCCCATCCATTCATTCAAATTTATACCATTCACAGAAAAATGTATAATACCACTGTGCCATTAGTACATGGTTTGTTACCTGAAAGACAATCCTCTACATATACTGACTTTTTGTCAACTATAAAATCTAAAATTAACAATAAGAGTCCTCGGAAAGTCATAATTGATTTTGAAATACAAATGATAAACACAGTTACAAAGCTTTATCCAGAAACCCAAATTCAAGGTTGCTTTTTTCACTTTTCCCAGGCATATTGGAGAAAAATTAAGAAAACAACCTTAGCGGGGAATTATGTGTCAGATAGTAAACTTCAATATGAATTAAAAAAGACTTAGTGCTTTGTGCTTTGTCCCCCCTGAATGTGTAGATGACTTCTACACATCAATTATACAATTTAATTATTTTGTCAAAGAAAGATTGACACCTATTTTCAATTACTTTGAGGAAACCTGGATTGGGAATCTAAGCCGGTTCAGGTGGTAGGAGGAAGCCAAGGTTTCCTAATGAGTGGTGGAACTGCTACTCCGCTTGCTTAGAAGGGGGAGAAAAAACAAATAGTACTGTTGAGGGATTGCATAACTTTTTAAATAAATATATAGGTAAAAGTCATCATAACCTCTATAATTTTTGGGAAATTTTGAAAGAAGAGCAAAGTTTCCAAGAAATGAGAATCGCACAGTCGTTTTCTGGTGCTCTGAACCCACGTAAAGAAATAAGTGAAAAGCTATTGGCAAAAATAAAACAATTTCCACTAATGGGCACTTCAGAGTACCTAGAAAACATTTCTTACATATTACATTAATAACTTTCTCTGTTGACATAGAAAATTATTTGCCTGTTTTAAATCAAAACAATATTTACACTTGGAAATTCTATCTAAATATTTTTTTAATAATTAAAAAAAGAAATCCTACTAGAAAATGTCTTCATGCTTCGAGTCATGGATTTTTATGGTGCAGCACCTACCAACATGACTCATAATTGATCCTCACCTGAAAAGTTTTAAGTAAAATAAACATTCTGCACAACAAAAGTGTAACAGTACATAAGAAGAAAAATAAATGTTTTTTAGATTTGTTTTAAAGAATATACTATATTAAGAGTAGCTAAAAACGACTGGAATAACAATAATTAGCTGTTACATTTTAGAAAACAAATTGTAACACTTCTTATGAAGAAAATAATGTGCAAAAAGGTATTTCCCATATATATATATATATATATATATATTAAAGGAAAAACTCCATCTGAATGTATAAATATTTTGTGTAACTAAACAAATAATATATTTTTTTTAAAGCAAACGATTTACAAAAACTGTAGTTTCATACATAAAAACATTTTATTCTAAAAAAGAAAAATACCTTTTACCGGCTATGTTTTTAGACCCACGAGCTCCTCCCATGTAGTGCTATTAACCGCAACGGCCATCGGCATAAAAATGGGATTAAAGACAAAAAAATAACAAAGAAAAATGATAAAACATTGTTTAACTCCCCCCTCCCCACCTTTCATGTTTAAAAGTTGCTTACCCGATCGGAGCTCTGTTTCCCTGCCGAACACGACCGGAACCTCCACCAACTATAGAAACAGATGAAGAGCGACGTACAGCATAGGAAATAGTAGAAACAAAAAACTGACTATCTCATCCATTGATTTCAATGGAAATGAATACAAATATTCTTTTAAAATGTGTTTACAAATAGTTGTAATATTTTTTAAATTAAATAAAAATTTTACAAAAAATATTACATTTGCCTAAATATTTTTTACATATTTTATATATATTTTAATAAAATGTTATTTTTTACATTTCAATAAAAATGTGTTATTTATTTTCTTGAACATCTTGCTTTGAAACAAAAATGCAAAAGATATGAAACTATGCTTGAATTGTTTAACTTAAAATACAATTCATTTTTCTATGATTTACCAATATTTATTTTTTTAATGTGCGTACATTATGGACTGGTAATTAAACATAAGATAAGTAAAAATAAAACATTAGTAGTTAAAAAATTAATGCAGTCTGCCAACCACTAATCTTACTGACATATTTAATAAAAGTGGCACTGCACACCCTAATACCACCATGTGTACACCATATTTAAACTATGGTATGATAATTATTTATACATGCATTTTTTAATATATATTTACATGTTTAAAGGAAATAAAAAATTAATACGCAGGTATTAAATTTTAACACTTGAGTATTAATACACTGCCCACCCATAACCCCTAAATCCCTTACAACCCACCCGTAAAGGTAAGTGTTACATTTAATAATTATATATATGTATTTATTCATATAAATAAAAAATTTAAATCATTAATATAAATTAATACTCAAAAAATTAAAGAAATTGTATATGAGTATTAATGTACTTTCCTACCCATTGCCACTAAATATTTCAGAAAACAATACTAAAACTATGCATATCATACATTAATATTTTATATATATATATATATGTATATATATATATATATATACACACAAATATGTACACATTTTACCGTAAATATGTTTACTCAGATATTAAAGTTTAATACCTGAGTACTTATACACTTCCCCACCCATTACCCCTAAATCCCTTACATCCCGACCCTAAAGGTATGTGCAACATATAATAATTATTTTAATATGCTTTTAACTTAATAAATAAATACAATTCATAACCTACATCTTAGTAATCCAGTAATAATTTTTAATACTAGAGTATTATCATACTTACACACCCTTTACCCCTAATTCATTAACAACCCATCCCCTGGAAGTATATTTAACTTTATATACATGTGTGTGTGTGTGTGTGTGTGTGTGTGTATATATATATATATATATACACACACACACACACACACACACACACATGTATATAAAGTTAAATATATATATATATATATATATATATATACACATATACAAATGTATGTATGTAAACATTAAAATTTGAATACTCAGGTATTAAACTAAAATTCTGGAGTTCTAGAGCATTAACAAACCTCCCCAAATGTAACCCCTAAATCCTGTACATCATGGCCCAAAATCATAAATATTTTAAAAAAATTAAAATATGTATTAATTAATATATACATATATATTTATATATATATATATATATATATATATATATATACATATATATATATACACACACATATACATACGTATATACACATATATACACTTATAATGTATATACGAATATATACATACACACACAAACATATAATACATATTAATAAATAACCAACTTACCACACACAAACATATAATACATATTAATAAATAACCAACTTACCTTCCTTTTCAAACTCTTAAATCATTCTAAAGACTTCATTGTAAGCAGATGTGTTGTTAATACATGCGTTGTAAAAGCATCTCGTTAAGATGATGTGTGGTAAATGAAATCGTTGAAATAGCATTGTAACCTTCCTGCGTTTTTATGCCCTCCGTTATAAAGGCACCTGCGTTGTTTTTGCCTCGTTGGAATAGTCTTGCGTCTTCGTCTTGCGTTAGCAAGACTAGGTTGTAAAGGATATTTCCCGATATGGTTCAGCTGATGACATCAACCACTTTAATGTTTGCCTGTTCCACAGGACAAGGTCTGATAAATCCCTTCTTTCCATGGTCTGGAGGTCTGTAGCTGTAAATTGGATTATTTACCCAGTGTGTTTTAATCATGTATGATTTGCTATGCTTCAGACATATGGACAGCCTATGCACTGACCAATGTAATAAAATGTCTTCTTTGACAAGACACCTGTATATTTGTGTTCGTGTGGAAAGGTTGTAATCCTGAGCTAGACACTGTGTACTTGCAACATATCCCAGCTTCCACAAGTACCTTGGATCATCATCGTATGGTTCACAGGGTCTGACATATTTACATGGCTAAACGTGAAATTAAAGTCAGCAGACAATGAGTTTGTGACGGGTGAATGTATTGCAATGCTACAATTAACAGAAAATATTTGTGACATAAGTTAACAAAAATGTAAAGTGAAGGGGTCAGTCATGGTGAATGAAGTCATTGGAGTAGATGCCACACCACTGAAAGTCCAAAGGCTAGAGTATTTCTCCCATTGAAAATGGAATGTGGTTCAGGATAAGTCCACTGTGTGACACACAAAGGAGAACATTAAGGAAGAGTTATTTTGCTGGCAGTGGTGGGTGTCTTGCCTCCGCACCTCCTGGATTCTTTGCTGGAAGTCCCCGCTTGTGAGGGAGGGATCAGCTGCTGCAGAGGCAGGGGTGTCTGTGGGGGTTTGTGCTTCTGGCAGGACCTCCCTTCCTGTGGCTGCCACAGATGTACTTTGGTATGATGTAGTTGCGATACAGGGAGGGATTGATGTTGGGATAAAAGCCCTGCTCAGGGTGGTGTCGATTTCTCTCAGCACCCCTATTAGGGTGCCCATTTCATTGTTATGGGCATCCATTTTTTCAATCGTGACCCTCTGAAGCTGCCTCATTTCCTGGAGTTCAGTCAACACCTGTCCCATCATGCCTTGGGACTCCTGATACACCCCCAAGACGTGGCTGATGGTGTCCTAGCTGACAGCAGCCCCAGTGGCCTAACTACACTGGCCAACAGCACCTCTTCCACGCAACCTACCCCCACAACCCTGTGCCCTTTCCAACTGGGTCCTAAACCCTCAGTGTCAGGAGTGTTGAGTTGCACCTCAGGATTCAGAATTGGGAGGGGCACAAGATGGTGGAAACTGTGCTAGGTACACATGTTGGGAGGGTACATCGTTGCCTGGGATGTTGATGCAACAGGGCTGGGAGGTGATGTTGTGGCCACAGTGAGGCTCACTGTTTCCGTCTGACCAGGTCGCCCGGATGGGCCAGGATCATCATCCACAAGTCCAGGAGTGTTGTTATCACTGAGGGCTTAATGTAGAGGGGTAGTGGGTGTGTTCTGTGATCTTGGTGTGCCCAGTGGCAGCTCTACCTGTTGATGAAAGAAGTACATTGTTGCTGGTTGAAATATGACATCACACACACATATTTATATGTGTATGTATATATATATATATATAAAATACATATTAATGAATATTAAGCAGAGACACTTGATATTCTTAAGTTGTAGGTTAGCCTATAATGCCATGTTACCATGGTATTGCTGTATTTGAAATGACGTGGGAAGCTTGCTTAAACTATTTGACTAAAACAGCTGATAAGATCTGCAGATCAGTTTCACTTTGGATGATGGAATGAAAATTACATCTTATCAAAAGTGAAGCCAACAGAGTGTAGAGGCAACATATGCCTTTAACCATTTGGAGGCCTAGTTGAGTGAGATTAAGGCAACAACAGAACTTTGTTGTACTTGTTACTGCAGTCATCATGTGTGCAGTGCTGTGTCAATATATTTGGTGCCAATACCAATTCAGAGATACAGCCTTAGGCCTTAGGAATACTTGGTATACACACTTGGTAAGGTGATATTCTTGTCCTCAATAGTTTAATCTTGGGATAGCAGGTCAAGATGGAGCTAGGTAGACAGACACGTCTCTAAGTTGAGCGTGATCTGTAAATTGCTCACGCCCAGGTGAGTACACATCAATTGAGAGTTAACAAACCGCTGGATTTGGGCAAGTGAGCACTGGGCTGGTGTTTGGAATTACAGACACAGGGCCTCCTGAGAGTTGCAGTCAGGACACTCCCTCTACGTCCCACACTTGACAAATGGTATCCTTCCAGCTGAGTACCCTTCAATAAAGAGTCAACAAACAGGGGTGTTTGGGCAGGTGAGCACTGGGCAGATGGTTGAAATTACAGACACAGGGCCTATTGGGCTTTACAGTCAGGTCACTCCCTCTACTTCCCAACACTTGACAAATGGTATACTCCCAGGTGAGTAAACTTTATTTGAAAGTTCACAAACAGGTGTATATGGGCAAGAGAACACTGAGCTTGTGGTTATAATTACAGAAACAGGGCCTATTGGGCTTTGCAGTCAGGTCACTCTCTCTACTTCCCAACACTTGACAAATGGTATCCCCCCAGCTGAGCACACTTCAATTGAGAGTCAACAAACAGGGGTATATGGGCAAGTGGCCACTGGGCTGGTAGTTGGAATTACAAACACAGGGCCTGCAGACAGGTCACTCTCTCTACTTCCTAGACTTGACAAATGGTATCTTCCCAGCTGAATACACTTCAATTGAGAGTTAAAAAGCCAAGCCTGCATACTTTTGATTCCACCTGATGCCTCTTTAATCCACCGCCAGGCACTCCCTTGCTCTTTATCTCACTCAATTGGGTTCCTTTCCATCCCTGCTTTCTGTTTATCACTGTTTTTCATCTTTCTCTTTCTCCTCCCCCCACCTGTGTGTTTTTCTCTCTCTTGCCCTGGATGAAACTCTACTGAGGAAAAATAAGTGCCAGCCCCCAAATGTAACACTACCTCAAATTCAGCACAGAATCTATATGTGTACCCCGAAATATATATCAGACTTCTTTCCCTTGGATTTATATCTGCACTCCTAGCCAGGATAGAATGAGAAGCTATGGCACCATCCTCATCTATCTGTTTACCTTCAACTATAAACGACGACTACGACGCATTTTTCCCCACCTCTGATTTCCACACAAGGTGCAAGCTACTATCTCGCTTGTACTATCCAAACTGGATTATGCCAATAGCCTCTATCATGGATCATCTCTATCTATTATGAAAAAACTACAATGTATTCAGAACTCCACAGCCAGGCTACTATTACATGTAAAGCCACAAGCCCACATCTCCCCTGCCTTGAGAGCACTACACTAGTTACCCGTTGCCAGCAGATGCACTTTGAAGCTGCTTTGTATCACCCACAAAGCTATACATGGAACAGGACCGCTTTTTATCAGAAACAAAATGACCAAAAACATCCAACAAAGAAACCTCGGCTCAAGATTGGCACCCCGCCTTAGAACACCACCATACAAGAAAAAGACTATAGGTGGTACATCCTTCTCTGTTCAAGCAGCCAAACTATGGAATTCATTACCCCCAACTATAAGAGCCACAGATAACCTTCTTGTCTTCAGAAAACTACTCAAGAGTTGGCTCTTTCCTTCATAACCACCATATTCAAACAACTATGGACTGCATATGCCTATGTTGACAAATATTTTTTCAAATTATGTGTCTATTTCTAGTTATGTATAGTTCATTAGAAAATATGTATCGCTACTATGTCATAACAATAAAATACACACACACTCTTTAAACCTGTTTGACTAAGTATATTTACCCATGGTTCTAATTATGTATTGTATGTACATATATGTGTCCATATGTGTGTGTATTCATGTGTGTATGTATATATATATATATATATATATATATGTATGTGTGTATGTTCATGCTCATGGGTCATTGCATGGCTCCTGGATGGGTTGTTATACTAGATATTTATGAATCCCTGCTCTCATCTTATCACACTTATCTACCCATCATCATATGTCATGTCTCTATCTATATATCCTCCATTCCCACTCTGACTCATCCCAAATCCATTCTACTACTTTCATCTCTTAAATAACTCTGCCTAAGCTCTTCCCTCCGCTTCCACATCTAACTCACCAAACCTCACTCTACTACCATGACCTCCCAAACAACCCTACTAAATTCTCCCTCATTTAGCTCACCCTGCTACCATGATCTCCCTAACCCTTCCACAGACTCTTCCCTCCTCCATCCCCCTTTGCTCATCCCAAGCCTTTGAGATGAGTAAATGAAGGATATACTCCCAATTAACACTTCTGGATTTCTTTCCTCCTCCACCCCTCCATTACTGCAGTCAATTTAACTAACAAACTCTCATATCCGTGGCTCACATTAACTCATAATAATACTAAAACTGTACTCATAGTTCCCGATACTAATCCATCACTAATTCTTGATGGGTTCCGGAGTAGCGTGCTACTCGCCGAAAAGCGCTTTGACGCCTCGTCAGGGGTAGTAAGTGCTATATAAATACTATTACAATACAATACAATACAATAAATGTATTTGTGGGTTCCCTCGCTCCGGCAGAAGGAAAACACAGCTTGTAATATATTGCAGATATATGTTTATTTCTGTTAAGCTGCCACACAAGGAGATCGTAGTGCAGGCTTCATCGGCCCCTCTCCAACTCTTCAGAAGCATCATTCCATCAGTTCAGAAATTACAATACTAACATTCTGTTGGTGAAATGCTAACAATCTCTACCAACATTCTTGTTAACATTCCTACATTACTAATAAATTAATACTACAGCATTCATTTATCAAAGTTCTCCCAGCACTAGCAGCAATGTAGTCTGATTTTTAGGTCTTGCCTGCGACAGCACATGTGCTCTCACTTGCAAGAGATATTGTATACAACAAGGGTTGTCAGCTTGCCCATTGATTACCATTAGTTGGCCCCATTGTCACTCTTTGCTGTCTTGTAATTAGCCAGTGCATGCTGGCTTAACTTCTTCTTTTGGCTGATGCATGGATCAAGTACTGATTGCTTCAGCTTGATTGCTGTCCTTCCGCTGCTCACTCAGTGAATGACATACTCTTTTTATTTATTTCATGTTGTTTCTTCCCCCTTCCATTTGCTGCTTCTAAAGCCCACCCCCCGTTCCTTCTTCTGTCTGTGTTACTGATATGAGACAATGCAGACAAAGATAGGGTGGGTCTCATCATAGCGTGTTTTTCTAACTTTTTGTTTCTCTTTATGTTCTGTCATCAGTAACATGACAGACTTCTGCCATGAAAACTCTGATTTCCTAAAACCTTCCCGGCTTGTGTTCTTCTGTAGTGTGAGCCGCATAAAATATTTCAGGCGTGTACTGATTCTTAGGTGTGATGTAGCAGAAATTTAAGTACTGTTCCTCATGTCACAGTGATCATCTATACATGACAATCTATGCATTATGTTAATCAAAGTACTAATAGTTTTAAGGTAATGTGATGCACTGAGAAGTCATGATAGTATACATTTAATGTAGACTACACACTGAACCTAGGTGGTATCAAGATTAAATTACATGCTTGAAGAATTAATCTGTCATTATGTTATATTTTAGAGTCTGCATTAAATCGATACTGGATTTTCAATAGAAAGTGTTTTATATTTGTATGCAAAAATAGAGAAATGCGGTTCTGCTCCACAACAATGGAAATGTATTGACAATTTTCTTTTCTTTTAAAGTTATTATAACATGGATGCTAATGAAGGATTATTAATGCTAAATTCATAGTTTGTGCATTAAAATACACCGCCATGGGGATTCCGACCACCTTCCCGCCAGCCTGTTTCTGGCGGTGTCCACCGCCAGAACCAGGATGGTGGGAATGGGTGCCGTGGGGCCCCTGGGGGCCCCTGCACTGCCCATGCCACTGGCATGGGCAGTGCAGGGGCCCCCTAACAGGGCCCCACAAAGATTTTCACTGTCTGCTGTGCAGACAGTGAAAATCGCAACGGGTGCCACTGCACCCGTCGCACCCCTGCAACTCCGCCGGCTCCATTCCGAGCCGGCTTCATTGTTGAAGGGGCTTTCCCACTGGGCCGGCCGGCGGTCTTCTGGCGGTCGCCCACCGGCCCAGCGGGAAAGCCGGAATGGCCGCCGCGTTCTTTTGACCGCAGAGCGGTCTTTCGGCGGGAACCGCTTGGCGGGCGGCGACCGCCGACCGCCGCGGTCAGAATGACCGCCTTAGTTACCAGAAGGCTAGCTTGGTAATAGATTCCTATTGTTTTGCACATAGTTAGTTTAGAAAGTCGACCTTGAGGATGAAACATCCTGGACTGACAGTTTAAACATTTGTTTCAATCTTGCGTGAAAGAGTACAAATGAACATGGTTCTCATGACAAACAGGGAAACTATACTGATGTTTAAAGTTGGAGTTGCATGATCAACTCCTATTGGATGTTACCCCTTCAACGTCAGATGGACTGATGTACTGATGAATCATTTTGCCCTATGAGTTTTAATGTATTGATGACGAGCTGGACTTTGTTCTGCTTCCCGAAAGAGAAGAAGCAGAACCCTTTTGCCCTGTATCCTGAATGCTAAGCCCCTTGGACTCTGACAGGTATCTTCCTCTCTGCCCTTGCCCCTTTGAAATGTCTTGCTGAGACATAGAGATTTCTCCCTAACACCCAAAAAAGAAGATTCTCTGGACTGAGCTTCTGAAATGCAGACACTTCCCCTTTTTATTATTTTTTTTACCCACCTTAGTTAGTAACCTGTTCCCCAAGATTATCTTTTTCCAAATTCTTTTTGCACTTTTGATCCTTTGCCCACATGTGTTCTGCCCCACACATGTTATTCCCTGTTTGGCATAGCGGGCTGGCCGTCGCCGGCATTGGGCGTTTCCCAGGGTGGCTGGGAAGGTGGGGGCCGGTTTTGCAGTGGTGGGGACTGGTTTTGTTAGTGGGGGCAGCCCATAGTAACAGAAGCAGAAGTGCTTGGCACTTGAACCCCTCCCATCCCCCCCCAGACCCAGGGGCTGGTACAACACAATTGCAGGACTGCTGTGGGTTCCTAGACTGGCCCTGCTGATTGGCTAATCTGTAGAGTTTCCACTTGCTCAAACCAAGCTGAACCTTGATTACTTGAATTGCCTCATTAAAACTGAGCAACACTTGTTTTCAATAATCAGATTATTTTACTGATGTTCTGTATTGTCTTTGTTGAATGTTTAGTTCTTTTAATGTTTGTTCACCTGGACATATTTCGTCGCCTGGGTCAGCCCTTGGTGATACTGTATCTTTATAACTTTGTCTAGAGAATTGTATCCGACTTTATTCGTGACTGAAGTTTTCCTTGTACTGCCACATTGGTCATACTGTGTGATTATGTTGGCTTGAGTTGAAAATGTGTTATTTGGTATTCCACACCCTTATGCAGGGTCCAAATGTCTGTAGTCCTTGTTGGGCATTGAATCCTGTGAAGGATGAAAATGCTTCAACGGGTGAAATCACTGGAGTGGGGATTTCCACAATGATGTAATCCTGCTACCAGGATTCTCACACTCCCTTTTACTGCAGAGTTGTGTGTGTGTCCGTGCCTGCAGATAATCAGGAAGTAAACTTTATCCTGATTTCGCTTCTGAATAGCCTCTGCTTGCTCCGCCTCGCCTGGTTGTCTCCCAATTTCATCTCGCCCTAAGGAGACGCCAATGCTGTGCATGTTCTGCAGTAAATTAATGAAACAACCTCTATTGAGCAAGCAAATGTATTTCACTGTGCACGGACATCTTTATTTTCACTTTCTGTTTTCTGTGATTGTTTAGCTTAGTGTACAGTATTCTTCAAAAGTCTGTGCTTCACGTTTGAGCTTTTACATGTAAAGGCAATGATGTCAAACGATTGCCCTTAGACTGAGTTTCATGAGCATTTACATTCTAGTTATTACATGAAGCATACCAACCATCTGGTGGCACAATGCCATAACTGATTGTCTGTATCTTGAATTAAGTTAGACCAGCTACGGCCTTTACGTTCTTATTACTGAAACCTGGGGATGTCAAAATAAGCCTCCCATCCTGGAAATAACCAGAATTGGCAAAGCAATAGGCCTTGCCTCTTGGCTCTGACAATGTATTTAGATATGTTAAGTGCAGCATGGCTAAAAGTTAGACAAAATTAGCTATATGTATCCATGATAATCACAGCATGGCTAGAAGACATTGTCAAAGCCAAAACGTCTCTCAGAGGCGAGAGCTATAAGCTTTGCTAATGCTTGTTGCTGTTGAGCATTAACAGATGGAAGAACCTCAAGGATCCCAGAGGGTTATGCGCATTAACATTATACAATTTGAGATTGCTGTAGTGATAGTTAAAGTCATGGCATTATCTCTTTCGCACACCCACATCATTCAATCCTGATAACATTTCTATAGAACTCTTCCAAATTATTCCCAATACCATTTTCAATAGGGTCACTCATTTTTTTCAGGCCTCTCCCTACCATTAATTACGTTTCCCAAATTTTTAGCTTGACATCTGCCTAAAATAGGGAAGGACAGAAATCCTCATCTCTCTCCTTTAATTAAGGTCCAATTCTTTCACACTTATTTTTGTCAGTTAAATGCTCTCATATTGATTCTAATTTAGAGATCAGGTGTGTCCAACTTTCCACTTCTATTAAGTGACTCTCCACAAAATCTCTCATCAACATAGGTAATGAAGAAGCACTTTTACAGGCCTCTGGATCCTTCTCCTCTCTATTTATCTGTCGGCAACACATTTTCTGCACTTTGAATGCTGATGCATTTCTGGCGTTTCACGTCAAAGTGTGAAGCAATGAAGGGCTGGAGGACAGGGCAGTAGGGCAGGAAAGGAGCAGCAGGGCTGGTTGCTGATCTTGCCTCAAAGCTTCATAACAGCTTCGCCTTTCTTTAATATAGTTTTACAGGCTACCTCCAGATTTGACCAAGTGCTAGTGCAATTTAGAAAAAGACAGTCTTTACAGATGTGGTTCCTCCATCAGTGAGAGTAGATTAATTAGTGAGTTGTTGTGCAAAGCAATATAGGGTTGGTGGATGTATGTGGAGTGGGAGCAGCAGGGCAGGCAGGCAATCCTTTCCCAAGGCTGCACAAACCATCACACCCTCCTGCAATGTCATTGTTCTGGGCTGCCTCACATCTCCCACCATCACAGAAATTACCCACACAGCTTTCCTCCCGTCATTATGTCACCTTCTTTTTCGTAACACGTAGTTCCCTTTTTTACTACTATTCCACATTGCTTATCTCCACACAACCTTCTTCCCAGTCATCCACTTCAGACAAACCTGTTTTAGCTTTCTCCCGTTAAATGTTGACTCAGTACTTTCCCCCATAGTCGCACAAAGAGACAAACAATTTGCCACAATCCTTATTGACGTTCATCCCTCCAGTTCTTCCCACAACATTTTGCCACCTGAATACATTTCTTAATCATCCTGTTAAACTTTATACCACTAAATGTATCACTTGGTGAAACAACGAACTATATTTATGTTAAGTTCCATTCTAAATCAAATATCTCGCCATTCTTCTAGTCTTTAACTATACTCCAGTGTTGGTTAAGATCATTGAAGGAAACTCATCCCTATAAAACGTCAATTACAACACACATTTCATACTCATGTGTGACACAGTATGTGACTTGTGACAATTGGCTTCTGGCCACCTAGAAAACAAATCCTGCAAAAACAAAAAACTGGTTATCACGCCCACCAACCTCCATTGGCATCACGACAGCCAAAGCTATTCTTTACTAAGGCTTCTTTGGTGGCTGTACACACACTGCTGTTGTAAAGGCGCAATGCGAAAACCTGGAAGTAGATGGACCCACAGAATCTTTCAGCTCACAAGCACACAGCATACCCACGATGTACAATGATCAGCACAGATGACTATACAGTATAAGAGGATGGACAGGTCAGCAGATCACTGCCACTACAGAAGATCAAGTGGAACAAGGTGGCTTGCGAACACATGCACACCTCCAAGTAAGGCTCTTGTAAGCTCAACAAACTAGTGGGGCATCCATGGCTCTGATTTAAAGGCATACAGTAACCACAGAATGCCAGGTTGGGAGAAAGCACAATAGACGTGTGCCAGGACATTCTCACAATAACCTTTGCACAAGAATCTGAAGAAAATTAAAATTAATATTTTGAGAGTGAGAGATGCATAAACCAGACAAAAGGCAGCTTACAACGTAACTTGTCCCCAATCTTTCCACACCTCTGCAGGATCAGTGACATAATATCAATGCACACAATGTTGCAACACAAAAATATGAGAAAATAAATATTGTTAGCAAACATATCGCCTTTCTAATAAAACCACAAATATCGAGAACACAAATATTGCTGTTAACAATATTGAATTTTTGCTAGTATCAAAAACACAAGCATAGGAAACAGGGGGCCCAATTAAGAGTTTGGCGGTCGAACCGCCAGACCGCCATGTTGGCCGCCTCAAAAAGAATGCTGTGGTCCCTAGAATGCTCTATGTGTAGAGGCAGAACTGCCACTGGCCAAGCAGAAAATGACAGACCGCCTCCAGCGCGGTAGTCTGCTATAGAGGTGGTCTGACCTCCAGTACCGTCAATGCAAAAGTCAACCGCAGATCCTATTACGAACACACAGTCGCGGCGGCGGTCCCCCTGCAGTGCCATGGCAAAGCCGGCCGACCTCTGCGGTGCGCGCTCAGCAATGTAACAGACAAATGCCTATTGGCTGACTACAAAAACAACAAAACTGACACACATTGGCCCTGTAGACACACCTGCAAAGCACACAATATAACACACCCCTTCACAGACCAAAGTCCTTTGCACTTCTGTACTCTGAAGAAAGACTAACCACCATTTCCTCATTTTATAAAAGATCCATTCTTTCCTTCCACATAGGCTACAATGTGCCTCTGAGTACCAGTGAGTAGTATGGGGTGCCTGTTGTCACATTTTGGGGTCCACAATTAGGATATAGATGGTGCTGAAAGTGGAGAGCTGTTCTCTGTGTAAGGCACATTACCATTGTGTTATGGATAAGGCAGAAATCCCCCTTCTGTGGTATACATATATCTAGGCAAGCAGACTTTACTGGCATACCATGATGTATCTTTGGACATGATTTTTTTAAATGAAGGCCAACATGTATTTGCATTACAGCATGAGCTGTGTATGTATGTTGTTTGAGTCTTATGAGGACTTTGTCATCAATGTGAATGGTCCCTCAGAACACTCACGACACATCTGGCCTTGGCAAACTGCTGTCTGAGAAGCATGTTAAACTCACTGTGCACTTCAGAGTGCCACACAACCCTGTACTCACAGAGGATGGGCACAGGATGTGCTATAATGCATGGAATTGATGGAAATGTGAGTGCCCTGTAGGTTCTGTATGCTCAGCCTGCAGAGAACAAGGACTGTCAGATGTGCTCCCTATATTTGAAATAGATCAAGCTGGGGCAGAGTTACTGTGGCTATGCAATTTTGGCCCCGGCCCACTCCCTGTAGGCCTTCATATTCTTGGATGTGGCCAAAAAGAGTCTTCAGAGTCAAGACTTCGCCAGAATACCTTTGTACATTCGCCTCATTAGGAATGGGTACTGAGGTTCCCCTCTGACCTACTACATATGTCCATTGACCCTCATTGTCAATGTGTGCCATTGACTTATGACAGGTCTCTTACTCAGACAACTCTGTTGTCACCTTTTCATGAGTCATATGTGTACAGTGCAGGTGTATTTCACAACTCACCAACCTACAGTGTAGATAATTTGGTAGTTTGAGGAGAGCATTACGCGTGACTCATTGGCTTAATTACATGAAATAAAACAGACAAAACATACCTTGGTATGTTTGATGTCATCTCTGTAGAAGTAAAACATATCATAAAATGTGTGTTTAGGGACTCCAGTACATACTACACAAACTCACCCAGCAGTGGTATTGTTATTCCATTGGGTAGCCCACATGTCCACACATGCACAGGGAGAGGCTTTCTGTGACACCTGCCAGCCCTTTTCTTGTCACTCAAGTGTTAGGGGGTGGTTTGTACTATGGTATTTGCATGTAGGGACTGTATGCATTGAGTCAAAGTGGCAGGATGTAAATGTTTCTGTCCAGTCATGGCCAAGACGTTTGCCTGCAGAAGGTCATAATGGTGTGTTGTGTTTCATTGTGGCTCACATCACAGTACATGTTACTTGTGCTTGGGCTACCTGATGTCAGTGGGCTTGCTCAGTCAGTGTAGGCCACAAGCAGGGTTGTGAGTTAGTCTGCAGATGACTCCACAAGGGTGTGTATATGTCCCTGTGACCATGTGTGCTTTACACATGATTAATGTCCCTGTGACCATGTGTGCTTTACAAATGTGGTCTGTTGACGAATACAAAATGGTTGTGGTTGGTGTTTGTAAAATGTGTGTATCACAGACATTTGTTGAGAAAAATAGATTTTTGACCTCATCATTTGTCTTTGGACTCATACAGGTCAATGCCCATTGTAAGCAAGAGATTTAGAGAGCTATCGCCCAGAACGTGCAGACCCTGTGGGTTCATTGCCAATGGAGCAGGAGGTGGGAGGACCTGAGACGCCGGGCCGGAAGATCGCAGAGGCCCAGCTAGGGGTGACCTCCCAACATGGGTGGGGCACACGTCAGAGCCTGGCCCCTCTGATAGCCTACATCCTGGCACTGGCCTACCCGGAGCTTGGTGGGCATTTGAAGGACGCACAGCAGCTATGAGGGGAATGAGTCCCTAGCTGTTACATTTCCAGGATGATGGGTTAGAGTTTGCCATCTCCCTGTGGAGAATGGAGGTGGGCAATGTGTGACACACAAGCTGAGTTATTGCTTGTGTAGGTATGGAAGATCCTGCATGCTGCTGTGCCTTGTCTAATGTCCCAGTGACCTTGGACACAACAGATTACAGTCCACAACCAATATACTCTCCTGGGCAGACACATGGCTGAGTACAGTGATCAATCAGTTCACGTTGTTTAGTGTTTTGGTTGTCCTTTGTTACCAACAGTCCACTTGTCTTCAGCGTGTTAGCCACAACATCAAACAATTCTTTTTTTTAATAGATCACTGTACTCAGTCATGCGTCTGCTCACATGAGTATGTTAGCATCTGTCCCCCGTATGCCACTTGTCTTCAGTGTGTCAAGGGTGCTGGTACCCCAATAATGTTTTAAATATGATGTTGGCCTTCATACATGTGACATAGAATAAATTGTCCTTTGGGTGCAGTTACAGAGCAGTACTTCACCTTGGTAAGTATGGAATGGCCAGTGACCTAATTTTGGTACAGACACTGTTGCCCTTATTCCTTGGGCCCACATGTTACCAGGTGTCCCTTTTACGTTTGTCATATCATGTACACTGCTGTTTCCTACATGGTCTACCTGTTTTCATGGGAAGATGTCTGATTCCATCACATATGTGTGCATGCCAATATGTGTTTGGATTCAGACATATCTGATGAGTATACTGTTTATGTAGTGCCCCAGACAGGAGTGTGTCACCATTGATTGGTGACTCACACATACCCTAACCCGTCACACCATGACATTTATCATGTATAATTCCAGAAGCAATGAGGAAATGCAAGGTAGGACTACAGTAATTACTCACATTGTCCATTTCCATGCCATCACCGTAGAATCATTTTTGTAAGTACTTTGCACATGTTATTTGATGAAGGTTCATTACCTGACTGTGATATGCATCAGGGACTGAGTTGAAGGAATGTTGGAATCATATGTGAGTGTGTACACTCATTCATCCAAGAGAATCTGTGTTTGCATTACACAAAGGGACAGTGATGTACCTTCCGATTAAGCAACAAGTTCAGGCCTTCTACAGGTACTGGAGATTCCCTGACCCTCTACAACATTTAATGTACTACTGGCTTTTAGTCATAGAAGGGTGTTCTCAGCAATACTAATCAGGACAGGTGATTGCCCTGGGGCTAGCAGATTAATTGTGCTACGGATATTTGTAGACAGGTCTACCAGACATTTTGCAATACTGGTCTCCAGTGTATTTTTCTGTACAAGATGTGTAATGTTTCAGATCACCTTTGGCACAACTTCCATAAGACTATTTAAGCAATGGTAATATTTAGAAGTTTCCATTATAGAGTTTTGACAGTGTGACCTGTATGTTTCCATGTCACCTTCTTCCAGCTACTGTACTTCTTGCTGCAACATGGCTGGGTTATTTGTCTATCATCTCATCATGATGTGGTTTGGGGGATATGAGGTTTTGCTGGATGTATGACGTTGTTTGGGATGTGTAAGAATTAACTTGGCATTGCCATACTATTTGATGACAACATGTTACTGAGGGATGCAACAAGAGCGAAGCCATTCAAGGTGACAAGGTCTCCTACTTGATCCATGGATATTGTGATTGGACAACTACATTCATGCAATTTGAGATAGCTATGATTATGGTTTTCTTTGGGCAGCTGTTTATAGTTCATTTAGCATGCTTGCATTGGTGTTGAAAATGTTGATGCCACTTTGGTGGAGCTTGTGGCTGGGAACCCCTGTACATTATGGTACTGTTTGTTGATCACAGCTGTTGTTCAAGTGTAATCAGGCACATGGGTTGACCCTATTTGTCTTTGTAATTTCAGCACCATTACAGCCAAGCACAGGAAACAGGGCAGAGACCAGTAGGGAAGCAGCTGGCCACGGTACCTCCAGTTAAGATACATCTGACATGGAGGGACCCAGTGGTTGGAGGGTGGGGGGAGTGCCATGGAGGAGACAGGATATACCTCTCCATCTTCTGATTCATCCTACAGTAGCCACTCTCTAGTGGTGGTGGAACAGTCAGGACCTGCATCTATACCATCCATGTCTGCCAGCGCCAGATCCATCTCTACCCTACCTGTTGCTCCCCACACAGTTGGTCATGCCCGCTCACCCAAAAGGGTGAGCGTCTCCTTGCGCCAGTCACCCCCACCTACATTACCCCTGCTACCGTCAGTGAGGAGACTATTGACCTCTTGAGAGGTATCTCTGTGGGTCAGACTGCCATGCTGAACGCCATCCAGGTGCAGGGCAACTAGCTTCAACAAGCAGTTACGTACCTGGAAGCCATTCATAGTGCCATGTCTGATCTAGAGAGATCTCGTCAGCCTCTGACCTACTCTTCCCCATCCCATCCAATTTACCTGTTCCCATACCTCTCCCAAGCACACAGACACCTCTGTACACACTCATCTAAACAGCCACTACAAGCACCTACAAATACCACAGAACACACCAGCATGCAAGCAGTCAACAGCTACATGCACACCACCACACCCAACATTCTCCAAAACACCACCCCCACCGACGCAGGCCCACCCAGCACACAATCCATATCCCCACACACCACCCCAACAGACACATCTCCCACATTCACCATCCCCTCCACCTCACTGCCCCTCAAGAATCGCAGACACACACTATCATACACCCAACAGACACTCCCAAACATACATCAGACATCCACACAACAACACCAACAACACACACATCAGACACGACCACTCCCTCAACCTCTAAACCTCTACCACCTTCTGATGTCCCTACCCATTCTCCAAGAGAGTTCCCTGTTTTCCCTTGACCTTACCCCTTCCAAAACCACCCCACCCACCTAAGACTAAGAAGACCCCATCCAAATTCCAAGCCATCCCTACCACCTCCAGGTCCTCCCCGTCACACCTGCCTCCAACCCCCTGGACCCATCCGTTCCCCTCCCACCCCAAGAAGAAGCACACCCCTCCTAAAGTGAAGACCACCCCTCCCTATTCCAGACACCCCCCCACTCCCAAACCTGACCCCACCACACCCAAACCTGACCCCACCACACCCAAGGGTGATAATTGAGGTGCCTGCCATGACCACTTGATGCCCCTTCCTGTGGAGGTTCCTGTGGGAGTGTTCAGCGAGTCAAGGTGTGGTGCACAGTGGTGTGCAATCCATTTATGGACATCTGGACTAGCCATTGGCCTTTACTCCTCTCTAGAGTTATGCTTAATAAAGCAAGGTTGTTACACATTTGTCCTGCCATTACTTTTCTATTGTTTTGCTGATCCAAAGTAAATAGTGATGTATGCCTACAGTTGTGTCAATTTAACCCTGATTGCTGATCCATTTGCTGTGTTTGTCAACATCAGACTTTAGGAGAAGTGCTGGAGTCACCCAGGACAAGGGGGAATGTTCAATGGATGGATGTGTAAGAGGTAATCTAATTGGGGTGTCTTTGCATAGTGTGGTGCTTGCTCTGGTAAGGTTTTAATGTTGGCTTGGCCACTGTCAACATCTCTTGTGTTACATTTGTCCCCTTGATGTATGTTGCACATTGGTATCATGTGTGTGAGCTGGAGTTTCAATTGTGCTACCGTCTCATAACTTTGAATGGCCATGTGTCTATTTTCATGCGTGTGTCTTCCAGCTAGTTCATCTACATGTATGACTCATGCTGTTGCTGTTATATTTGCTTTCTTGACTTGCACTTCCACCATTTGCACATGGACACGGCACTTGTTAGTACTATTGCTTATCCCTAAGGTAAACTAGGCTCTAGCACCTGTGCAAACAACGTTTATGAGTCAAGTGCTTAGTGACATGTATCCCAGGTCAACATCCTTCCTGGGGTCCCCCTAATGCCACCATCCCTATTCTGCATGTATTCATCACATTGTGTGTTTTGAATATTGGTCTGATTAAAGACTGTGCATCTTATTTAGCTTACTCTTGCAATGTGTGTGATATGTGTGGTTCATTAGAGGTATTAGAGGTATGCTTCAGAGAAGGGGTATTTGGGTTCAATGACATCCATACATATGAGTCTTCAATATCATGACAGGCCATGGCATGTGATGAATGTGCGGGTGTCACTTCTATTTGTATTTGTGTTTGTGATGTGAAGTTGGTGTTGTGCGAGACAATGGCCCCGTCACTATCCCTGCAACTGGGATGTGCAGATGTCTAGTTTTGATAAATGTAGGGGTGCAGTGTGAGTTACGTGACCAAAGGAGCGGTAAAGGCCTGGGATTGTGTCACACGTTGCGTACACATCCGAGCTGGGACACACATGATATACCTGGTCCACGGAGCAAAGCCCCCATAGCTGCTGAATGGCAGACCATCAATTTTCTGTGGTGACAGGTAGGTATTTTGTCTTACAATCGGTTGCATCCACATCGGCGTGTATTTTGGGTGCCACTGATTAACATGAGCAGCAACAGAATGTGTATGATTCTCTCCACAGCAGCACAGGATGTGTGAAGCTGCCTACAGTTGAATTCCTCTCTTATACCCCTCCCTTTCTGCCAGCTGAGACATGGTGGTTGGACCACCACAGACAAATCAGTGGAAAGCATCATTGTAATCTGACTGGTGGGGACCACTGGAGATTGGTCCGTCCTCCGATATGCGCATTGTGCTATCTCACCACCTCAGCGGTCTTCACTGCCTGGCGGTGCTGGCGGGACCGCGCTGGGCTTTCATCTATGGAACCACATGCATCATAACACTGTGGTCTGACCACCAACACGATGGTGGTCAGACTGCCGCCACCACCATGGCGGTCCATAAAACGCAAAAGTCGTATTCAGGCCCAAAAATATTATTATTACGTTTTAATAAACATATGGCATTTAAAAAATATCGCCACACACAATATTGACTAAAATAATATCACAAAAATAATTACTTTCTCATTCATAAACATTTAAAAACGACTTTTTTTATGTTAAACAAATAATTACAATAAACATTACACCATGAAACAGTATATATACACATGTTTGAATAAAAAAATACATAATCAAAATAATTATAATTCACCCTAATAAAATATATAACTAAATACATACTATAAGAAAACAATTGTATATAAACTGCAAACATTTTTACAATGATCTAAATATTAATATATAAAACACTCAACACTATTGAATCACATATTAATTAAACATTATAAATACAACCTAAATTAGCACTTACTATGGAAGGACATAACTGATAAAAAAAAATCAAACTAAATGTAAACTAACCAATAAAATCAAACTGTAAACAGTCAACCAATAACTCACACAATCAATTAAATCAACAATATAAATTGCACTCATATTTTAGCAACGGAATACTTCAAAAACGACAAAAACTGCAAAATAAGGATACTCTGCCAGATTCTCCTACCATTTAAAAAAGAAATATATACATCTCAACGGCTACCTTGCAAAGTAAGTAATACTCAAATTTAAACAACATCTTACTTGTAATTGAAATTAAAATGGTAAAATAGTAAATAATTATAAAAACACTCTCCAAAGTCTATCTCTTCAAACGTACTTACTAAAAGAAAATACTACACCTTCTAAAAGTGCAAACATGCAGAAAAATAACACCAGTCTCAAACCATAAAAAAGACATACAAAAGAAGCACATATAAATTATTCTAAAATAGAAACTCTATCCAAAAAAGAAACTGATGCTCGTTTTCCTTCCAACAGAAAAAAGTACATGCCATGCATCTAAGAAGAACGTAAATGGAAGTATACATAATAAATGTTGTTGCATAATGTTATATATAAATACCAATCTTATAAACATTTTTAAAATTATAATTATTTATACTATTACGCTTCTTTCAGACACAATGACAGAAAGAGACAGATGCATAACATCCTAGAAAGGAAAGCAAGTAAAGTCACATGGGGTTTACTTACAACCAAGGAAGTACATAGATGGAAAATGTGAATTGGAAATGTACCATATATTATTCTAATGCATGCTATTAGATGGCCACTACAAAAGATGATATTGTAATTATTATAAGGCAACACAACCAACCCCCAAATGTGACATAAATAGAAGTAATGGACATATTGCAAGATCTAAGCGAGGCAAGCACTATCTCCCAGGATCCCACAAACAAAATCCTCAAAGATATACTCCCTAAAGTCCCTGAATACGTCACAGGTCAACTACAACCTATACCCACTTTAAAACGTTTAATTGCATGAACGAAAAAAGGTGCCACGGATACGCCTCCTGTCCCTAGAAGATATCAAGACATAGAGATACCTGAGCACTTAAAATATACACATAATAAGGAACCCTTCCTGTCATATGGCAATCTAGATGAATCCTTATATTTTCTACAGCAGATAATTCACTAAAACCAATGGTCTCATTACGAGTTTTGCAGTCCCCACGAAGGATCATGAAACTCATGGGGAGGATGCCACCACCATGGTGGTGGCGCCCCCCCACCCTATTACAATGTCCCTTAAAGGAGCCAAGTGCTATCTTGTAGCACAGAGGGGGGCCGACCAGCACACTTGGAATGTGTTGCACATTCTGAGGGTGCTGGGCAAGGGGGTCCCTACACTGCCCATGCCAGTAGCAGGGTAGCCCCCAGCATACTCTCACTATCAGCCTTTCCATGCCAGTAAAACTGCCATGGAAAAGCAGGCGGTGAGGGGAGTTTTAATCAGTCAGGGTGCGCTGGCAGGCCCCTGGCAGGTCCGCCCGCCAGGGTTGTAATTGAGCAGTCAGACAGCACAGAGTGCGGAGGTCTGACTGTCAACGCGAGTGTGGCGGTCCTCGGACGGTCGCACTCTTAATGAGGCCCTAAGCCATTAACAAACCTGAGTGATGGATTTGACTTTCAAAGTGTGTCCCAGACCATTCAGTCAGATAGCTATACATCATACATGGTGAATATCAAAATACAAATATCCCTTTTATGAATGGTATACCACCAAATTAACAAAGTAGCACTTAGTACAGAGTGTTAGACCATATTAAACTTAAAATAAATAACTACTACCTACTAAACCTAATCATAGACTTTGAACAACCCATGATTCAAACCATTTTAAAAATGTACCCCCACACAGCCATAAAAGGGTGTTACTACCATTTCAATCAAAGTATATGAAGAGACCTCCAGCAATCTGCACAAAGTGTATAATATGCTACAGTCAATTTGCCTTCGAAATTAAAAGAAAGGATAGCACTAGCCTATGTCCCTGTCACTGAGGTAGCTAACCACCACAATTTACTAATAGAAAGCCCTTTCTACAAACACAATGATCCCCCTCATGGATTTTTTTGATAATACTTGGGTTGGCAGACTACACTACTATGGACACAGATGTCCACCCAAATTTCAAATACCATGGTGGAATGTCTATGACAGCACCTTGGCACAGAGAGCCCAAACAAATAATGCAGTGGAAGGATGGCACAATGCCTTCCATCTCACACTAGGCAGAAACCAACCTACTCTCGATACATTTATAGAAGCACAACAAAAGAGTAAAGCTACCAACAAGTACAAATGGAGCAATATATAGCCCAACTCGCATTTAAACTTAGCAAACAAACCAAAAGAATGTACGACATACTACAATTTAAAATCAAACTCTTCATAAACAACAAAGGGGTAAATTACTTTGCAATAATAGCCAAAATCATATTATAAAATAAATACTAACCTACACAACTCCCAAAAAACTATAACATCGTTTTAATCAACATAACAAACCATTTTATACATAATAAATGTAACATTTTATTACATCAGTCAAAACATTAAATAAAACTACAATTTTAAATCAGACTGACATAATAAAATAATATATACATTATTTATAAAAAATATCTAAGCCTCACGAACCAAGAACCTCAAAGAACAAACTCAATCTGTTACATAAAATAATTGCAACACATAAAATACACATTTACAAATAACTCACACATAATAGTTACACCATAAATAAAATAAAAAAAATTCAATCCAAAACAAATGAATTAAAAATGAGTTAGGCCCTCATTACGACTTTGGCGGACCGAGGACCACCAAAGCCACGGTGGTGGTCAGACCATCACATTTCTGGAGGTCCGACCGCCAGTCAAAAAATATAATCCACCAAAAACAGGAAACATATTTTTAAAAAGTGCAAAAATAAAACCAATCCAATAGAGATCCTTTGAAACAATCCAAAATATAAGTGTTTAAAAAAGAAATACTCCTGAAAACCCCCCAAAAAGGAAATACAAGTCAAGAATATTGGTTTAATATAAATTAAAAGACATTTCATTTAAAAAAAATAACTCCAAATGCCCGGAAGACACATCCATAGAAAAAAACTTGCAAAGTAAAACAGAAAACCCATAAGCAAAAACGATTACATTCCCAAAAGTACATATACATTAAACTTTTTTTTTTTTAAATATATTTTTATTAACAAATTGCTGTCTTACAGTCACATACCGGGTTATAGCATATTCATATTCTCATCTTGTTCACATTTAACAGCGTTGACAGCACATCTGTCTATGATAAGCTCGAGGTTTTCAACATTTTAAACGTTTAGGCTACGATTCAAAGTCAAACTTGATCAAAGCTAGTATGTTAACTCTTCTTGACTGAGCTATCCTCACATACGAGTAGTGTATTACCTTTTATTCTTATGACTACATGACAGACTTAACTTGTGTTAAACAATAATTAAACTTGATGGCACCGTGTTGTGTAGGTAAAGACATTTGCTGGGGTAAGCCACTCTTGGAATTCTCCAAAGTCTGGGGTGATGTGTTTTTCTAGATTCCCCCCTTACTCATTGGGTAGGCGGCCTTCCATTTCCAACCTGTCCACACCCTAGTGCCTTCGGCTAAGTCCAATTGTTATCCCTGTGCCAGCTTCTTATTTGGACTTACTGTACATCGGTTTGGCCTCACTCTGACGGGTGTAGTGTAGTGTCTTCCCTCCCTCCCTATTGTCCTTTTAGACTCCTGCTCCTGCTGGTTTCTCCGTGTGTGTTCCCGTCCCCCTCGTTATGTTGTCCCATCTCGTCACTGTGGTCTCCCATTCTGGGGCAATGGGGTTTTGACGCAGGCCTCAAGCCTCCTCACTCTCCAGTACCTGCAGTTCGGCTCTAGACCATTTCGTCACGTCACTTCTCCACTCAGTCAGTGGGGGACGACCCGAGGCCTTCCATCCCTTCGTGATTAATCTCTTGTAAAGAACCAAGGCCAGATTCAGGAAGCGACCACCCACCTTCCCCCGTGGCAGACCCAACCCGGGCCCAGTAAGCATACATAGGGGGTCGGTGACAGGGCCATCTCAAATAATCCCGACAGGTCAGTCATTACCTCCACCCATCCCTGTTGAATCTCCGGACAGCTCTATACCATGTGGTCAAAGTCAGCGTCTATGTCCTCGCATCTTGGGCATGTCTTGGGAGTGCCACCATATATTAGTGACAGTCGGTGTGGGGTGAGGTACGTCCTATGAAGATAATTGTATTGAATGTAACGCAGTCGTGTGTTGCGAGATACCGCCCGAGGGTAAGCCAGTGCTCTATTCCACTTCGCGTCTGACAATTCCCCACCAACTGTTCTTCCCCATCTCTCTCTCAGGGGCCGCAGAGGGTCTAAAGCATCCTCAACCTGGACCCGGTACAATTTAGTAATTAAGTGGGCCTCTTCTCCGGATGTCAACAGGAGATGTAACACCCTGTGAGTGGGGGGCTCTGCATTAATCGTATCCCAATGCTCTTTCAGGGTATGTACTAGCTTTCGAAATAGTAGGAACTGTCCCTGGGGGACTCCTCCATCAGTAAGGTCAGCAAAGGACCTCAGCACCCCATCTCGGAATAGGTCCCCAATTGTTCCCGTTCCCGCTCTCTTCCATGGTCCCAGTCCCGAGCCCCCCAGGTTCTTCCCCCCGCTTCAAGCGCAAGGACTGATAATAGTAGTGCTGGGGAGTACGGATGGCCCACTCCCACCCTGATTGCGCATCTCTTCCAGCATGTCGCTGCCACCCTTGTCATCAGGCTGTCCGTGTGGGGAGTGATCTTCCTATTTGTCATACGTGCGATAATCTGAGTTGTGTCTACTTCTCCATGGATGGTACACCTATCCAATTGTCCCCTACCGGCGAACCAACCGGCCGCCCACTGTAGTTGGGATGCTAAATAATAGGCTTCGAAATCTGGGGTGCCCAGGCCACCCAGGTGGATCGGCCTGCATAGCGCTGTGAGCGAGGTGCGTCTCCGGCCAACATCCCATATAAGTTCCCTAAGTAGGGTGTTCAGTTCGCGGAACCAGGCCGATGGGATCAGGAGGGGCAGATTGGCGAAGAAATAGAGGAGGCGGGGGAGCATGATCATTTTTGATAACGCTATTCTGGCCATTATCGCCAATTTCAATGATCGCCAGAACCCAACCGAGGCACGTAGGGAACGGAGTGCTCTACCTAGATTACCCTCCCGAAGATCTATCATGTCATGGAATACTTGTATGCCCAGGTACTTGAAGGTACGTGGGGCCCAGATCACATCACCAGGGCATGCTACAGGGCGCTCGTAACTCGGTGTTATGGGGAATACAAATGTTTGCCTCGGTTGAGGCGTAGTCCTGACAGTGTCCCGAAGTCCTCTAGGTTCCGAAGAGCCCATGGGAGACCACCCTCCCCATCCTTAAGGTAGATGAGTATATCGTCGGCGTATAATGAGATGATGTGTTCGGTGTGTCCCCATACCACTCCCATGCCCACCCATCGTGTCGCATCTGGGACGCAAGGGGCTCAATAGCCAGAGCAAATAATAGTGGGGATAAGGGGCATCCTTGCCTGGTTCCCCTGTATATTGGGTAGGCATCGGACACCGTCCTGCCTGTCTTTACCCTTGCCAGTGGAGATGCGTATAATAAGTCCACCCATTTCACCCATCCCTCACCCAACCCCATTCGGAGCATCACTGCCCTCAAGTAATCCCATCTGACTGAGTCAAAAGCCTTCTCAAAGTCCACCGCAAGCAAGACACCCGATGTGGGTTTCTCATTCTTGGGCATATGTAGAACAGCGAAGAGTCAACTCAGGTTCAGAGAAGTACTACGATTCGGGACAAAACCGTTCTGGTCCTCGTGCACGAGTGTGGGTATGTGGCTAAGCAACCGGTTGGCCATGATCTTGCTGAGTATTTTAAAATCACTGTTCAGCATTGACAAGGGGCGGAAGTCAGACACCAATGCCTCCCTGGATTTTGTCTTGGGGAGCGGAACCACCAGAGCCTCCCTCAAGAAGCCCGGAAGCACCCCATGTTGTAGTGCTTCCGTATACATTTCTACCAATTGAGGGGCCAGTTGTGTCTCATATTTTTTATAAAAGTCCATGGGTAGGCCGTCCGTTCCCAGAGTCTTCCCAGGGGCCAGCTGTGATATAGCTTCACTGACCTCTTCTAACGTTACTGGACCCCCCAGTCTGACCCTCTCTTCGGTTGCCAAGGTCGTCAGTGGGATCTGTTGTAGGTAACTATCAAAGGCCTCCGTTTTAGTTTCCCTGGGCCTCCCATACAAGTGGGTGTAGTATTCCTTGAATGCGTCATTTATAGGGCGCGGCCTAATTCTACGTTCCCCTTCCTTATCCACCACACTCGTGATGGGCTCGCTGTCACCCCTGGCCTCACCAACCATGCTAGCATTTTTCCAGATCTGCCTTTGACTGTAGGGAGGCAAAATATTTTTGCATATTATGGCATCTGAGTTGTTCTTCGACCTGTGAGTGGTCTCGCCTTGCCTGGCTAAATTCCTCGTTCTCTTGTGCGTCCTTTCCCTGTCTCAGTTCCCCCTTGTGTATTTTCCTCTCTAGGTTAGTTAGTTCCCTTTCGAGTGTACGTCTCACCCCGACTGACTGTCCTAAACAGTAACCTCTTGTCACACTTTAAGTGTTTCCCATTCCGTTGACCTAGAGGAGGCAGATCCGCTATTGGATTTAATATGGTCTGCCAGGTGTAGTCTCAGTGCGTCTCTGTACGCCTGGTCCTCAAGTGCCGCAGGGGACAGTCTCCATGACGGGATGGGGGCCTATCCTCCGTCACCCTCCATGTTACTAGTAGGGGGTTATGGTCGGACAGAGTACGTGCAAGATATTCCGAATGGGTCATTCCCCGTGCCAGTGTTGCTGTACATACCACTCTGTCAATTCTGGTGTGAACCCGGTGAAGGCCCGAGTAGTACGAATAGTCTTTGTCGTTCAAGTGTTGTTCCCGCCAGACATCCACTAGCCCCCAAGAGTCCAACCACCCTCTAAGCTTTCTGGCTATCTTACTTGTCACTGCTCCCTGTAGCGGGGGTGTGGATCTATCCAAGTTTATGTCTAATACACTATTGAAGTCACCCCCGATTAGGAGTTCTCCTCTCCGCTGGCGGGTGAGTAGACTCGATAACTGCGTCATAAAGGGGACTTGATCCTGATTTGGAGCGTACACACAGCACAGGACAATCGGTGTGCCGTGCAACTTCCCCTCCAGGATCACAAACCTGCCCTCACGATCTATGTTGGATGATTCTACCTCAAGGGGGACCCCTGCTCGAACCCATATCATTGCTCCCCTTGCGTATGCTGAATACTCCGTGGCAAACACTTGCCCCCTCCATCTACGTCTCAGTCTCTCCACTACATATACATTACACTTAATCATCATAAAGCAAGTAACATAACACAATATAACATAACATATTGAAACATTACTAAAACAGTGTACCAAAACCCAAACTTACACACTTGTGAAAAAGACTACAGTTAATAAAACTACATGGAAAAAGTCCACAATAAACACTGTAACTAACCTCTAGACCTCCCCTCTATATCGGCCAGTCCCTTAAAACCCTAAATAAAACCTTAGAACTATCTGTTCTGATCTTTCTGCGACCTGATCCCAGAACACAGACTGAAAATGACACAAATAGACTACAAAATAGAAAGCAGCAGTAAAAAAATGCCTGCTAAATGAAAAAAAAGAATAGCCTACCCATCTATAGAAATGAAAGGGAAAATAAGTAATAAATGTTGAATAAGTGTTTAAAAAATGTAAAAAGATATTAAACATGTAAAACATGTAGAAAAAAGTTGTGCAAAATTTGTACAAAATTAAGTATAAATTAAATAAAAGTATACAAATATAAATTTATTATATACTCAGAAAACGTATGTTAAAATGATATTAGAAATATGTATATGAAACCTTACAAAAATATTAAAAAAATAATAATCGAAAAATACATAATACTATTTAAATACAATTTACATAATTTAATAATAACAATGTATTAGAAATGGTTTCATGTATCAATATATAAATGTTCTAGTTTAACTAGAAATATATATGTTTACAATGTAAAAATATTAATTAAGTAAACTTTAAAAACAAATAAAAATTGAAAAATGTAACATGCCTAAATTCTATGAAAATATGTAAATACTGATGTTTTATTTATTACAATATACAACTACTTTTTTTGTTTCTCTCGAAACACCAATACTAAATAAATAACATACTACTCTCATTTCAAAGAATTGCAGTTTTAAAAAGTATTTCACACTAAAATAATCACACTCCAACATAAAGGGGGTCATTCTGATCCTGGCGGCCGGTGGCCGCCAGGGCCACCGACCACGGGAGCACCGCCAACAGGCTGGCGGTGCTCCCACGAGCATTCTGACCGCGGCGGTTCAGCCGCGGTCAGAAGCGGAAAGTCGGCGGTCTCCCGCCGACTTTCTGCTGCTCGGGGGAATCCTCCATGGCTGCGGAGCGCGCTCCGCAGCCATGGGGATTCTGACACCCCCTACCGCCATCCTGTTCCTGGCGGGTCTCCCGCCAGGAACAGGATGGCGGTAGGGGGTGCCGCGGGGCCCCTGGGGGCCCCTGCAGTGCCCATGCCCATGGCATGGGCACTGCAGGGGCCCCCGTAAGAGGGCCCCGCAAAGTATTTCAGTGTCTGCCATGCAGACACTGAAATACGCGACGGGTGCAAACTGCACCCGTCGCACCCCTGCAACTACGCCGGCTCAATTCTGAGCCGGCATCCTCGTTGCAGGGGCATTTCCTCTGGGCCGGCGGGCGCTCTTTTGGAGAGCGCCCGCCGGCCCAGAGGAAATGTTAGAATGGCCGCCGCGGTCTTGTGACCACGGTGCGGTCATTTGGCGGCGGAACCTTGGCGGACGGCCTCCGCCGTCCGCCAAGGTTAAAATCAGGCCCAAAGTATTTTGAAGAAAGTATTGGACACTGAAGGAGTGACATTTACTATTCCCACTCCAATCTAAACCAATTTGTGGAAGGTGTTGGACACCAAAGAGGTGACATTTACTATTCCCATTCCAATCTAAACCAACTGGGGCAAGTTGTTCAACACTAAAGGGATGACATTTACTATTCCCACTCCAATCTAAACCAATTTGGGGAAGGTGTTGGACACTAACGAGGTGAGATTTACTTTTTCCACTCTAATGTAAACCAATTACAAGAAGGTGCAGGACACTAGAGGAGTGACATTTACTATTCCCACTCCAATCTAAATCAATTTGGGGAAGGTGATGGACACTAAATGGGTGATATTTACTATTCCTATTCCAATCTATACCAATTTCAGGACGATATTGGACACTAAAGGGTTGACGTTTGCCATTCCCACTCCAATCTAAACCAATTTGAGGAAGGTTGTGGACACTAAATGGGTGATAATTACTACTTCTGCCCCAATCTGGAGAAACTGTTGGACACATATAAGGGTGACGTTTATTTGTCCTGATCTAATCTAAATCTAGAAAAGGTGTTGGACACTGATGGAATGATAATTACTATTTCCACTCCAATCCAAATGAATTTGGGGAAGATGATAGACACTAAATGGGTGACACTTACTATTTCCACTCCAATCTATACCAGTTTGGGGAAGGTGTTGGACAAAAAAGGGGTGACATTTACTTTCCCCACTCCAATCTAAACCAATATGAAGAAGGTGTTGGACACTAAAGGGGTGATATTAACTATTCCCACTCCAATCTCTACCAAGGTGTTGGACCTAAGGGATGACATTTACTATTTACACTCCAACCTAAACTGATTTGGAGAAGGTGTTGGACACTAAAGGGATGATATTTTACTATTTCCACTACAATCTATAACATTTTATGCTAGGTGCTGGACACTACAAAATAAATAAAAAATGACTTAAAAAACACAACATAACATAAAAAACGATATATTTATAATTAAACATTAACATAAAATATTATGTTTATCTCTATTAATAATTAATGTATTTATATTATTATTTACTAATATTCCTAAACTTGAAGCATAATGTTTTTTTTAAAAAGCATACTCCAAAAAATGAAAATCATAAAAGTAAAAAAATGAAACTAATTTTCAAATTAAACATTAAAAATATTTGTGTACATTAAAATTAATAGATTTTTGTAAATATATTTCAAGCATCAGCAGTCAGATGAAGGCCACTCTGAAAGAAATTAACAACAACATTGGCTGGAGCCAGGAACTGATGAAGCTTGGAATGTGGCTCGTGCTCACATCCGATATAAACTGTACTCCTGTCAAGTCAGACTCTGAGACACCAAAGCAGCATCAAAGTAATAAATTAAAAACAAAAACATTGGCACAGAAGGGAAGGAACCAGGTTGTGTGTAGATGTGCTCCTTTTGAAACAGCAAAATGCAACGAGAAGTTATCTAGTTGCTGACATGGGCTGATCCCCCTCCCCATGCTGTATGCTGTAGTGGGCAGAAGCACAATGTGATGGGCACACTGCAAGACTATTGAATAGTGAAAACTGTCAAAAAGCCCCTTAACCCCTTCTGTGCCGCGGACGTAGTGGTTACGTCCTGCGGCACAGTGCTGCTGTGCCGAGGACGTAACCACTACGTCCTCGGCACACAGCCCAGAGGGAGCGCTCTCGCTCCCTCTGTGTGCTTCCCCCCACCCCCCAAAGTCAGGGATGGAAGGGGAAGCCCTTCCCCTTCCACCCCCGACCCCCCCACCCCCCATAATGACGTCAGCGCGCGATCGCGCGCTGACTTCATTATGGGGATATCACCGCACAGGAAGCCATTTGCTTCCTGTGCGGCGTGGACTGAAGAGGTGAGTTCCTCTTCCCGGTGGGTGGGGGGTTTGGGCTAAAGAGGCACCGGGGGAAAGGAAAGGCTTTTCCTTTCCCCCGGTGTCTCTTTGAGCATTCCTGCTGCCCGATCGCATTGCGATCGGGCAGCAGGAATGCCCACTAGACACCAGGGATTTCTTTTTTTTGTTTACTTTCCTGTTTCTTGTTGGCGGGGAGCAGCCCCTTGGGCAAGGGTCGCTCCCCTTTGGGGGGCAATTAGTTACGGCCATTTCTGCCCCCCTTGGGGGCAGATTGGCTACTTTTTAGCCAGATCTGCCCCAAGGGGGGCAGAAAACACTAGATCACCAGGGATTTATATTTTTATGTGCATTTATGTGTGGGGGGGTGCCCCCTTGGGCAAGGGGCGCCCCCCCCAAGGGGGCAGAGAACTGTTGGCCTTTTCTGCCCCCCTTGGGGGCAGATCGGCCTATTGTTTTTAGGTCCATCTGCCCCCAAGGGGGGCAGAAGCCACTTAGGCACCAGGGATTGTGTGTGTAGTGGATGGGGGGGCGCCCCCTTGGGCAAGGGTCGCTCCCCTTTGGGGGGCATGTCTTTTAGGGCCATTTCTGCCCCCCTTGAGGGCAGATTGGCTACTTTTTAGCCAGATCTGCCCCAAGGGGGGCAGAAACCATTAGAACGCCAGGGATTTTTTTTTATGTGTTTATTTTTGTGGGGGGGCGTCCCCTTGGGCACGGGGCGCCCCCCCAAGGGGGGCATTGACCTGTTGGCCATTTCTGCCCCCCCTGGGGGCAGATGGGCCTATTTTTGTAGGCCCACCTGCCCCCAAGGGGGGCAGAAGCCATTTAGACACCAGGGATAGTGTGTGTGTGTGTGTGTGTTAGTGGATGGGGGGGGGGCCTTGGGCAAGGGTCGCCCCCCACTTTGGGGGCACATGTACCCAGGCCATTTCTGCACCCCTTGGAGACAGATCAGCCTATTATTTTTAGGATGGTCTGCCCCCAAGGGGGGCAGAAACCACTTAGACACCAGGGATAGTGTGTGTGTGTGTGTTAGTGGATGGGGGGGGCCTTGGGCAAGGGTCGCCCCCCACTTTGGGGGCACATGTACCCAGGCCATTTCTGCACCCCTTGGAGACAGATCAGCCTATTATTTTTAGGCTGGTCTGCCCCCAAGGGGGGCAGAAACCACTAGAACGCCAGGGATTTTTTTTTATTTGTTTATTTTTGTGGGGGGGCGTCCCCTTGGTCACGGGGCGCCCCCCCAAGGGGAGCATTGACCTGTTGGCCATTTCTACACCCCCTGGGGGCATATGGGCCTATTTTGTTAGGCCCACCTGCCCCCAAGGGGGGCAGAAGCCACTTAGACACCAGGGATAGTGTGTGTGTTAGTGGATGGGGGGGGCCTTGGGCAAGGGTCGCCCCCCACTTTGGGGGCACATGTACCCAGGCCATTTCTGCACCCCTTGGAGACAGATCAGCCTATTATTTTTAGGCTGGTCTGTCCCCAAGGGTGGCAGAAACCACTAGAACGCCAGTTTTTTTTAAAAAAAAAATTATTTTTGTGGGGGGGCGTCCCCTTGGTCACGGGGCGCCCCCCCAAGGGGGGCATTGACCTGTTGGCCATTTCTACACCCCCTGGGGGCATATGGGCCTATTTGTTTAGACCCACCTGCCCCCAAGGGGGGCAGAAGCCACTTAGACACCAGGGATAGTGTGTGTGTGTGTTAGTGGATGGGGGGGGGGGGCCTTGGGCAAGGGTCGCCCCCCACTTTGGGGGCACATGTACCCAGGCAATTTCTGCACCCCTTGGAGACAGATCAGCCTATTATTTTTTGGCTGGTCTGCCCCCAAGGTGGGCAGAAACCACTAGAACACCAGGGTTTTTTATTTTTTTTATTTTTTTGTGGGGGGGCATCCCCTTGGTCACGGGGCACCCCCCCAAGGGGGGCATTGACCTGTTGGCCATTTCTACACCCCCTGGGGGCAGATGGGCCTATTTTGTTAGGCCCACCTGCCCCCAAGGGGGGCAGAAGCCACTTAGACACCAGGGATAGTGTGTGTGTGTGTGTTAGTGGATCGGGTGGGGTGCCTTGGGCAAGGGTCGCCCCCCACTTTGGGGGCACATGTACCCAGGCCATTTCTGCACCCCTTGGAGACAGATCAGCCTATTATTTTTAGGCTGGTCTGCCCCCAAGGGGGGCAGAAACCACTAGAACGCCAGGGATTGTTTTTTATTTGTTTATTTTTGTGGGGGGGCGTCCCCTTGGTCACGGGGCGCCCCCCCAAGGGGGGCATTGACCTGTTGGCCATTTCTACACACCCTGGGGGCAGATGGGCCTATTTTCTTAGGCCCACCTGCCCCCAAGGGGGGCAGAAGCGACTTAGGCACCAGGGATAGTGTTGTGTGTGTTTTTTTTTTTTGTTTGTTTGTTTGAGGGCTGTCCCCTTTGGCAAGGGTCGCTCTCCATGGGGACACACTACTAAAGGTATTTTCTGGCTTCCTTGGGGCAGACAGGCCTATTCTTTTAGTAGGCCCATCTGCCCCTATGACAGAATCCACTTAGGCACCAATTTCTAAATGTTTGATGGTGGAGTGTTTGTCAACTGAAGAAGTCTTTGCATTTGTGATAAAAAATGTTTTCCTCCTTTTTGTTCTAGTTCAAAGCTTTTGCTTTATTTGCTGTGGCTCCTTGCGGTTTTGGCGGTGGTTGACCTGCAGTTTGCACAGTTGCATGTTTTAGGTAAGTAAAAACAATTTACTCCAAAGGAGTATTGTTGCCATGCATGAATGACATGTTTGTAGGGGGTGTACTAAATGCAGGATTGTGTGTGAAATTGTCCTTAGGTTTGTGCACAATGATATTTGTTTTGTCTTATTTCTAATTTGCCTTTCTTTCTTTATTTTTAGTGGGATATCATTGTTGATTGCTGTGTAGTTGCTGGTGAATCAAGCTTTTTCAGGCAAGTGAGCGGTATAGTTTTTGAGTTTATAACTCTTACTAACAAAGCTACACTTTGTTACTTGTCTTACACAGTGCTGGTTGTTGGTGGTGAATTTGTCCAGTTAATTTTAGCAGGAGAGATCATGGCTAGCCGCAGGATGACCGCTCAGCAGGTGGTTGGTATGCTTTTTGAGTCACAGTCTGATCATGACTATGAGACGGACTCTGCATCTGAGGCAGAGGAGGAAGTCAGATATTCTGGCAGTGATGTTTCTGTTGGAGGGGAATCTTCTGATGATGAAGCCACACTCAGTGCAGATGAAGGGCCTGTTTTAGAGGAGGACATTGATGTGCCAATAGTGCAGCAACCTGGGGCTGAAAGGTTTCCCGTTATAAGACCTGATGTCTGGGTTGCCCCAAACATGGAGCAGCCAGAGTTTCCTGCCTTTACTGGTCTCCCGGGGTGTAACGCCAATACAGAGAACTTTATGCCTATCAATTTCTTTGAGTTATTCATGGATGATATGTTTTTGGAAGAGATTGTTGAGCAGACTAATTTGTATGCGGAGCAGCATTTGAGGGACAACGCTGCTAGACTTAGGCCACACTCTAGAGCTGCGCAGTGGATTCCCACAAATTTGGAGGAGTTAAAAAAGTTTTTGGGTTTGACTTTTTTGATGGGGTTGATAAGGAAGCCGTCACTGGCTTCTTATTGGTCTACTAGTCCCTTGATGGCAACAGCTATATTTCCAGCGACCATGAGTCGTAATCGGTATTTGCTTCTTCTTAGGATGCTGCATTTTGTTGACAATGCATTAGCCTTGCCAAGGGTGATCTTGTCAAGATCACCCAGATTCTGACCGTCTTTTTAAGATTAGGCCTGTCCTTGATCATTTTGTAGATCGGTTTTCGGAGGTCTATGTTCCAGGCAAAGAGTTAAGTGTGGACGAGTCTTTGGTCCTCTTCAAGGGTCGTTTGGTTTTTAGGCAGTACATTCCTAGCAAAAGGGCACGATATGGAATTAAATTGTATATGCTGTCTGAAAGTAGGACAGGATATGTGTATAGTTTCCGTGTGTACACTGGTAGGGATTCCAATATTGACCCCCCTGGTTGTCCTCCCACTTTTGGAGTTACTGAGAAAATTGTGTGGGATCTTGGTAGACGACTGTTCAATAAAGGTCACCATTTGTATGTAGATAACTTCTACACTGGTGTGCAATTGTTCAAGGAATTGTTTAGAGTGGACACAGTTGCTTGTGGCACAATCCGTTCTAACCGGAAAGGCTATCCAAGGGAGCTTGTCTGTAAAAAACTTGAGAGAGGACAGTGCTGTGCCTTGCGGAACGAGGAGCTGCTAGCTTTGACATTTTCAGACAAGAGGGATGTCTACATGCTAAGTACCATCCGTGATGAGAGTACTTCCCCTGTGACTGTTTGGGGCCAGGTTGCTGATGTGCGCAAACCTGTGTGCATTTTAGATTATAATAAGCACATGGGAGGTGTAGATAGAGTTGACCAGAGGTTGGAACCTTATACTGCTATTCGTAAGTCTTACGTTTGGTATAAGAAGTTAGCACTTCACCTCTTCCACTTAGCAACCTTCAATGCTTTTATTGTGTTTAGGGATAGGTCTCCAGAGTCAAAGATGACATTTGTGAAATTTCAGGAGTCAGTGATAGAGAGCCTTATTGTGGTGGAACAGGCCAGAGTTCCTAGAGAAGCAGTGGTGGAGGATGTGGATAGATTGAAAGATCGCCACTTTGCTGAGCACATTCCTCCCATACCCAAAAAAGACTTTCCAGCTAAGAAATGTAGAGTGTGTTTTCGAAGAGGTATCCGGAGGGAGACTCGAATGTACTGCCCAGATTGTCCTTCAAAGCCTGGGCTTTGTGTCGGTGCTTGTTTTAAGAATTACCACACCCAGAAGAATTTCTGGGAACAACCATGAGTGTAAACTCATGTCTGTTTTGTATTTTCATGTGTTTAGTTTCATGGTTAGCATTTCTGTCATGTTCTTAGTTAGAGCTTTTGTGTTTGTAGTTTTGTAATTCTTTCTACTTAGTTAGGGGTTCCTCTGTTTAAAAAAATAAATAAAAAATGATGCCATTGTGTGTGGAGTGGGGCTTGGCTGAGAGTGTACATATTGACTTGCTGTTGGCTACTGCAACACACTGCCAGCCAAACACCAGTCCACACACTCCCATCAGCTGGTGTGATTGTTGTATCAGGCATGTGGGCGTATGTAAGTGATGGGCCCTTGAGTGGCGCTGTCTGTCGATGTGAGTGTTGTAATTTGCTGGGCCCATGGCTGGCGGTGTGAATGGCCTTGTGTGTGTCATGTATGAAAGTTGTGTGAATGGACTGTAAAGTGGTTGGTGCCTTGTCGCGGCTTTACAGCTCACGAGCTGTGAGTCATTGGTTCAGTTTTTTGCCTTTCAGTTACTAACAGTGCATTTCATTTTTGTGAAAGCTCTTGTTAGTAAAATTTGATCCACTGAACCATCACTCACCCTCGTGCCAAATCCAACCAGTATGTGTGGTAAAAATGACAAAACCTGCCCGCTGTAATCAGGCGTCGCAGCACACCTGTGACACGCTAGGTGCCTCAGGTGGGACCCCGATGATGAAGCATGCCACCAACTTGGTTGGTGGGTGAGGGGTCTTTTTCACATAACCTAAGTGTGTTTCTTTTCAAGATTTTAGTGTTTGGCACATCACGGACGTATGTGGGCACATCAAAACGATATATTACAAAACTACCTGTGTTTGGGGGGGAGAGGGCACCTATGTTTTTGGTCCTGTGTGCGGCCTTCATCTAGGGAAACCTACCAAACCCAGACATTTTTTAAAACTAGACACCCCAAGGAGTCCAGGGAGGTGTGGCTTGCGTGGATCCCCCAACATTTTCTTACCCAGACTCCTCTGTAAACCTCAAAATGTGCTTAAAAAAGCATATTTTCCTTACTTTTCTTCGTAGGATCACCACTCCAGCACAAAATTCCTACTCCCCAGTGTTCCCCTCAGTCTCCCAAGTAAAATGACACCTCACCAAAGCAGAGTCAGTCTAAAGATGTATAAAAGAATATTTCCTTATAAACTTGCTGTGCTATCCCCTCTATCTCTACAAGTTTTGGGCCTTATTCTGTTGCAGTCACCTGGCCCACCCACACAAGTGAGGTATCATTTTTATCGGGAGACTTGGGGGAACGCTGGGTGGAAGGAAATTTGTGGCTCCACTCAGATTCCAGAACTTTCTGTCACCGAAATGTGTGGAAAATGTGTTTTTTTAGACAGAATTTGAGGTTTGCAAAGGATTCTGGGTAACAGAACCTGGTCAGAGCCCCGCAAGTCACCCCATCTTGGATTCCCCTAGGTCTCTAGTTTTCAAAAATGCACAGGTTTGGTAGGTTTCCCTAGGTGCCGGCTGAGCTAGAGGCCAAAATCTACAGGTAGGCACTGTTTTCAATGAAAAAATGTGATGTGTCCACGTTGCGTTTTGGGGTGTCTCCTGTCGCGGGCGCTAGGCCTACCCACACAAGTGAGGTATCATTTTTATCGGGCGACGCGGGGGAACGCTGGGTGGAAGGAAATTCGTGGCTCCTCTCAGATTCCAGAACTTTCTGCCACAGAAATGTGAGGAACATGTGTTTTTTTAGCCAAAGTTTGAGGTTTGCAAAGGATTCTGGGTAACAGAACCTGGTCCGAGCCACACAAGTCACCCCATCTTGGATTCCCCTAGGTCTCTAGTTTTCAGAAATGCACAGGTTTGGTAGGTTTCCCTAGGTGGCGGCTGAGCTACAAGCCAAAATCTACAGGTAGGCACTTTGCAAAAAACACCTCTGTTTTCCTTCACAAATTTGGATGTGTCCACGTTGCGCCTTGGGGCGTTTTCTGTCGCGGGCGCTAGGCCTACCCACACAAGTGAGGTATCATTTTTATCGGGAGACGTGGGGGAACGCTGGGTGGAAGGAAATTTGTGGCTCCTCTCAGATTCCAGAACTTTCTGCCACAGAAATGTTAGGAACATGTGTTTTTTTAGCCAAATTTTGAGGTTTGCAAAGGATTCTGGGTAACAGAACCTGGTCCGAGCCACACAAGTCACCCCATCTTGGATTTCCCTAGGTCTCTAGTTTTCAGAAATGCACAGGTTTGGTAGGTTTCCCTAGGTGGCGGCTGAGCTACAGACCAAAATCTACAGGTAGGCACTTTGCAAAAAACACCTCTGTTTTCCTTCAAAAATTTGGCTATGTCCACGTTGCGCTTTGGGGCATTTCTTGCCACGGGCGCTAGGCCTACCCACACAAGTGAGGTATCATTTTTATCGGGAAACGTGGGGGAACGGTGGGTGGAAGGAAATTCGTGGCTCCTCTCAGATTCCAGAACTTTCTGCCACAGAAATGTGAGGAACATGTGTTTTTTTAGCCAAATTGTGAGGTTTGCAAAGGATTCTGGGTAACAGAACCTGGTCCGAGCCACACAAGTCACCCCATCTTGGATTCCCCTAGGTCTCTAGTTTTCAGAAATGCACAGGTTTGGTAGGTTTCCCTAGGTGGCGGCTGAGCTACAGGCCAAAATCTACAGGTAGGCACTTTGCAAAAAACACCTCTGTTTTCCTTCAAAAATTTGTCTGTGTCCACGTTGCGCTTTGGGGCATTTCCTGTCACGGGCGCTAGGCCTACCCACACAAGTGAGGTATCATTTTTATTGGGAGACGTGGGGGAAGGCTGGGTGGAAGGAAATTCGTGGCTCCTCTCAGATTCCAGAACTTTCTGCCACAGAAATGTGAGGAACATGTGTTTTTTTAGCCAAATTGTGAGGTTTGCAAAGGATTCTGGGTAACAGAACCTGGTCCGAGCCACACAAGTCACCCCATCTTGGATTCCCCTAGGTCTCTAGTTTTCAGGAATGCACAGGTTTGGTAGGTTTCCCTAGGTGGCGGCTGAGCTACAAGCCAAAATCTACAGGTAGGCGCTTTGCAAAAAACACCTCTGTTTTCCTTCACAAATTTGGATGTGTCCACGTTGCGCTTTGGGGCGTTTTCTGTCGCCGGCGCTAGGCCTACCCACACAAGTGAGGTATCATTTTTATCGGGAGACGTGGGGGAACGCTGGGTGGAAGGAAATGTGTGGCTTCTCTCAGATTCCAGAACTTTCTGCCACAGAAATATGAGGAACATGTGTTTTTTTAGCCAAATTTTGAGGTTTGCAAAGGATTCTGGGTAACAGAACCTGGTCCGAGCCACACAAGTCACCCCATCTTGGATTCCCCTAGGTCTCTAGTTTTCAGAAATGCACAGGTTTGGTAGGTTTCCCTAGGTGGTGGCTGAGCTACAGGCCAAAATCTACAGGTAGGCACTTTGCAAAAAACACCTCTGTTTTCCTTCAAAAATTTGGCTGTGTCCACGTTGCGCTTTGGGGCATTTCCTGTCACGGGCGCTAGGCCTACCCACACAAGTGAGGTATCATTTTTATCGGGAGACATGGGGGAACGCTGGGTGGAAGGAAATTCGTGGCTCCTCTCAGATTCCAGAACTTTCTGCCACAGAAATGTGAGGAACATGTGTTTTTTTAGCCAAATTGTGAGGTTTGCAAAGGATTCTGGGTAACAGAACCTGGTCCGAGCCACACAAGTCACCCCATCTTGGATTCCCCTAGGTCTCTAGTTTTCAGAAATGCACAGGTTTGGTAGGTTTCCCTCGGTGGCGGCTGAGCTACAGGCCAAAATCTACAGGTAGGCACTTTGCAAAAAACACCTCTGTTTTCCTTAAAAAATTTGTCTGTGTCCACGTTGCGCTTTGGGGCATTTCCTGTCACGGGCGCTAGGCCTACCCACACAAGTGAGGTATCATTTTTATCGGGAGACGTGGGGGAAGGCTGGGTGGAAGGAAATTCGTGGCTCCTCTCAGATTCCAGAACTTTCTGCCACAGAAATGTGAGGAACATGTGTTTTTTTAGCCAAATTGTGAGGTTTGCAAAGGATTCTGGGTAACAGAACCTGGTCCGAGCCACACAAGTCACCCCATCTTGGATTCCCCTAGGTCTCTAGTTTTCAGGAATGCACAGGTTTGGTAGGTTTCCCTAGGTGGCGGCTGAGCTACAGGCCAAAATCTACAGGTAGGCACTTTGCAAAAAACACCTCTGTTTTCCTTCACAAATTTGGATGTGTCCACGTTGCGCTTTGGGGCGTTTCCTGTCGCGGGCGCTAGGCCTACCCACACATGTGAGGTATCATTTTTATCGTGAGACGTGGGGGAACGCTGGGTGGAAGGAAATTCGTGGCTCCTCTCAGATTCCAGAACGTTCTGCCACAGAAATGTGAGGAACATGAGTTTTTTTAGCCAAATTGTGAGGTTTGCAAAGGATTCTGGGTAACAAAACCTGGTCCGAGCCACACAAGTCACCCCATCTTGGATTCCCCTAGGTCTCTAGTTTTCAGAAATGCACAGGTTTGGTAGGTTTCCCTCGGTGGCGGCTGAGCTACAGGCCAAAATCTACAGGTAGGCACTTTGCAAAAAACACCTCTGTTTTCCTTCAAAAATTTGTCTGTGTCCACGTTGCGCTTTGGGGCATTTCCTGTCACGGGCGCTAGGCCTACCCACACAAGTGAGGTATCATTTTTATCGGGAGACGTGGGGGAAGGCTGGGTGGAAGGAAATTCGTGGCTCCTCTCAGATTCCAGAACTTTCTGCCACAGAAATGTGAGGAACATGTGTTTTTTTAGCCAAATTGTGAGGTTTGCAAAGGATTCTGGGTAACAGAACCTGGTCCGAGCCACACAAGTCACCCCATCTTGGATTCCCCTAGGTCTCTAGTTTTCAGGAATGCACAGGTTTGGTAGGTTTCCCTAGGTGGCGGCTGAGCTACAGGCCAAAATCTACAGGTAGGCACTTTGCAAAAAACACCTCTGTTTTCCTTCACAAATTTGGATGTGTCCACGTTGCGCTTTGGGGCGTTTCCTGTCGCGGGCGCTAGGCCTACCCACACATGTGAGGTATCATTTTTATCGTGAGACGTGGGGGAACGCTGGGTGGAAGGAAATTCGTGGCTCCTCTCAGATTCCAGAACGTTCTGCCACAGAAATGTGAGGAACATGAGTTTTTTTTAGCCACATTTTGATGTTTGCAAAGGATTCTGGGTAACAGAACCTGGTCCGAGCCACACAAGTCACCCCATCTTGGATTCCCCTAGGTCTCTAGTTTTCAGAAATGCACAGGTTTGGTAGGTTTCCCTAGGTGGCGGCTGAGCTACAGGCCAAAATCTACAGGTAGGCACTTTGCAAAAAACACCTCTGTTTTCCTTCACAAATTTGGCTGTGTCCACGTTGCGCTTTGGGGCGTTTCCTGTCGCGGGCGCTAGGCCTACCCACACATGTGAGGTATCATTTTTATCGTGAGACGTGGGGGAACGCTGGGTGGAAGGAAACTCGTGGCTCCTCTCAGATTCCAGAACGTTCTGCCACAGAAGTGTGAGGAACATGAATTTTTTTAGCCAAATTTTGATGTTTGCAAAGGATTCTGGGTAACAGAACCTGGTCCGAGCCACACAAGTCACCCCATCTTGGATTCCCCTAGGTCTCTAGTTTTCAGAAATGCACAGGTTTGGTAGGTTTCCCTAGGTGGCGGCTGAGCTACAAGCCAAAATCTACAGGTAGGCGCTTTGCAAAAAACACCTCTGTTTTCCTTCACAAATTTGGATGTGTCCACGTTGCGCTTTGGGGCGTTTTCTGTCGCCGGCGCTAGGCCTACCCACACAAGTGAGGTATCATTTTTATCGGGAGACGTGGGGGAACGCTGGGTGGAAGGAAATTTGTGGCTCCTCTCAGATTCCAGAACTTTCTGCCACAGAAATATGAGGAACATGTGTTTTTTTAGCCAAATTTTGAGGTTTGCAAAGGATTCTGGGTAACAGAACCTGGTCCGAGCCACACAAGTCACCCCATCTTGGATTCCCCTAGGTCTCTAGTTTTCAGGAATGCACAGGTTTGGTAGGTTTCCCTAGGTGGCGGCTGAGCTAGAGGCCAAAATCTACAGGTAGGCACTTTGCTAAAAACAGCTCTGTTTTCTGTGATGTGTCCACGTTGTGTTTTGGGGCATATCCTGTCACGGGCGCTAGGCCTACCCACACAAGTGAGGTATCATTTTCATCGGGAGACTTGGGGGAACATAGAATAGCAAAACAAGTGTTATTGCCCCTTGTCTTTCTCTACATTTTTTCCTTCCAAATGTAAGACAGTGTGTAAAAAAGACATCTATTTGAGAAATGCCCTGTAATTCACATGCTAGTATGGGCACCCCGGAATTCAGAGATGTGCAAATAACCACTGCTTCTCAACACCTTATCTTGTGCCCATTTTGGAAATACAAAGGTTTTCTTGATAGCTATTTTTTACTCTTTATATTTCAGCAAATGAATTGCTGTATACCCGGCATAGATTGAAAACCCACTGCAGGGTGCAGGTCATTTATTGGCTCTGGGTACCTAGAGTTCTTTATGAACCTATAAGCCCTATATATCCCCGCAACCAGAAGAGTCCAGCAGACGTAACGGTATATTGCTTTCGAAAATCTGATATTGCTGGAAAAAGTTACAGAGTAAAACGTAGAGAAAAATTGATGTTTTTTTCACCTCAATTTCAATATTTTTCTTTTTCAGTTGTTATTTTCTGTAGGAACCCCTTGTAGGATCTACACAAATTACCCCTTGCTGAATTCAGATTTTTGTCTACTTTTCAAAAATGTTGCGGGGTCTGGGATCCAGCGTTGGTTTCATGCCCATTTCTGTCACTGACTGGAAGGAGGCTGAAAGCACAAAAAATCGTAAAAATGGGGTATGTCCCAGTAAAATGCCAAAATTGTGTTGAAAAATTGGGTTTTCTGATTCAAGTTTGCCTGTTCCTGAAAGCTGGGAAGCTGGTGATTTTATCACCGCAAATCCTTTGTTGATGCCCTTTTCAGGGAAAAAACCACAAGCCTTCTTCTGCAGCCCATTTTTCCCATTTAAAAAAAAAAAACGAAATGTTCACAGTTTTTTGGCTAATTTCTTGGCCTCCTTCTGGGGAACCCACAAAGTCTGGGTACCTCTAGAATCCCTAGGATGTTGGAAAAAAAGGACGCAAATTTGGCGTGGGTAGCTTATGTGAACAAAAAGTTATGAGGGCCTAAGCGCAAACTGCTCCAAATAGCCAAAAAAAGGCTCGGCACAGGAGGGGGAAAAGGCCTGGCAGCGAAGGGGTTAAAATAAGTATATTGTACATATATTATTTTCCAAAAAGTCAAGCGGCCTTGGCTAAAAAAGGCCTTCTGGTCGTGTTCACCCTAATATTATTGGGGTCTTAGCCAGTATATCTCATGAGCCCCAAAAGCTAACATGCCCTTTTTTCAGGAAAAATAAACTGTAAGGTGTTTCTCACTGTCGCTCTAGCTAGTTGTGTTCTGTTACACAGGGAGAGTTAGGAGTCAACAAATCCGTAAGCTAATCACTTATAAAGCTGAGCTCTGCCTTTGTACTCCCAAATCAGCATGCACAAATAGCCTAAAATGATATGATTATTTGTTATGCAACAGATGTGTAAAATCATATGAATCATAACACTCATGATTACTATAAAACTAGTCAGTAGATAATATGCAAATCAGGCGAGTGGTAGGTAAATCTTGCTGATATTTCATTACATGTCTCTGTCCTATTAGTCTTTTTCTTACTTATTGCATCTACATGTTCTCAGCCACCTAACATATGTAGGGGTATTAGTTTAGTAAGTCTAATCATGCCAGGCCTTGTTTAGTTTCCCCCCATACCTTATGCTGTCTTCGGGACAGCAGTTAGAATTCAGGCTTTCAGAATCTCCCCCAGCAACTCGTTCATGTACCTCACCCTGCACTAGTACCTTATATACCTTTATAAATAATAGTATTTTATGAAGCAAGTAGGGATCACTCATACTCAGTTTCTGTTTTGCTAAAACAAATGTACAAACAATGCCCCTTGGCGGAAGCATACAGAATCTACAAAAGCAAATGCTACCTCACTCTTCTTCCTTTTAAGCTGGACCTCCACTAGGCCTACTGCACACTCCAAGAAACCCAGCAGCTCCAAGCTGTATTATAGACATCAAATATGCCAGAAACTCAAGATTCCTTTCAGCTATCCCTGAAGAGTTCAGAACTTTTAAATGAATGCCTTTCTGTGGAAGCAGAGTGCGAAAAGTGCCATCTGGGTCTCTGAGAAATTCAGGGAACTGTGGAAGAAAGAAAGGAATATATGTATTGATTTCTAATGCTGTTCAGGCTATGTCTGAGATCATCTGTAAATCATAAATTCTGGATGGATACTCCCCCTGTGCTCCAAGGATTTGTAAATGCTTCCCCACCCAGATCCAACAAACTCCATCACATCTCTTCAAAACGGTTGATAGCCTCATTGTACATCTGTTGTAAGCTAATAAGCGAAGATGCATGGGGCTGCCCACTCTCAAAAGGACATGGAGCCTTGGGGGTCTGGAAGTTCCAAACATAGAACTGTATTATGTGGCGGTACATGTTGCAACACCCAGTTCACCGATTAGATCCTGAAGACACGTGGGAGAAGACCCTTTTAAATGGCTCCCATGAAGAGAATACATTACCTTTGTTGTTGATGAATGGATCCTGAGTTACAACAGATACACCTTATCTTATAAGTCAAGAATCTGAAGTGTGGTAGGGAGTGTTCAAGAGAGTGCTCTGGTGCACCCCTTATGCCCTGGACCTGCTGCTGTGGATCCTACTGTCGTTACAGAAGATAGCGGAGTCCGTGTCAGTACAGAAATGGAAAGATGAAGGATGTAATACTTTCGGCATCTTATATCCGGAGGGGCAATCCATTCCATGGGACGATGTTGTGGAATCCTTTCCCATAGGTGTGGGGCAGTATCTGCAATATGCTAAAATATCTGCCACAGCACAAAGCTTTGACCCACCTTTCCGGATGCCCCATCGTGCTCCATCATTTTGGCCATTGGCTGATTTCACATATTTATAGAGCACTGCACAGTGATCTTTTGGAGGCGCCCCTTCACATCCAGGCCAAGTGGGAGGGATTACTTGATAAGCCAGTGTCGGGGAAAGAATAGACATGAATACACAGGGAGTCGGGACAGTCAGCTAAAATGCCAGATTTACATTGACCCAATATAACTATGTCCACCAAACATATCTCTCCCCAAAAACATTGCATGCTATATATCCTGCCCTGTCAGGTGCTTGCCCCCACTCAGGAGCTTGGCAGCTGACTTTATACATATGGTGTGGTCTTGTGTGGTTTTATCTCCCTACTGGCAGACAGTGTTGGAAAATATGAACAGGGCTACTGGCTGGCACATACAACTGGAAATGAGACAGGTACTGCTGGGTCTGATTCCCTTCCCCTCCCCCCAGGAAGTTTGTCCTGCTTGGCTTGCTATTAACAAACACCAGATAGCTATAACATGGCAGGGTGTGGTGCTTCCTACGTATGCGGATTGGATCAGGGATGTCTCTGAGTGGGCAACGGCTGAGGCAATCTGGATGAAACATGTCAGTAAAGATGATAAACTGGAAGATGACTTGAGACCATGGCCAGTCATGCTATCTGCTTTGAAATAACCTCCTACTGATGTATCACCTGGGGGAACCAGCTGGGTGAGCATAAGGTTGAGGGCTGGGACTTAGTAAGCAATGTACTTAGATGCCAATGATTAACTTGTCATAGTTCAGCTATGATGCATTATAATATCTAGGAAGCTATGTACAAGAGCAGGAGGGCTGCAGGAGTGTTGGGGATTGTTGTCATGATCTTATTGTGATTTATGCACACTTATTGTAAAGCAACAATACTGCTTACTACCATCATCATTTGCATCCTATGAAATTTTAATAAAGATAATTTAAAAAAAATCTCCATCACACCTATATTTCAGGAAGGAACTAAAGACCCTCATTTTAAAGTAACGCTTCATCCATGTCTAACCTTTTGGATGTTAGACCCAAGCTGGGCATTGCCCCTTGTCTTGCTTTCTTCCCTTCCCATTATCTCCTCGCACTGCCTCCGTACTGCCTCTACAGCGCAGTGGTGCTTTGTGTTATGAGTATGGTTATTTCTCAGATCTGAAAATGCATTTTGGCAATTCGTTTTGGCCTTCAACTTTCTCTTGCCTTTTGGTAATTTCACTAGCAGCTTTCCGTAGATGGTGTAAGCTTCTGTCTCCTCATAAAAATGCTGTTCCTGCCAGTGGTACCAACTGGCTGTGGATAAGACCTTGCTGATATTATTCTACATGGTTTACTAAACTACAGTAACTGCAATTTTCGATTTCCCCTTCTTACACTTTGTGGCAAGCCTTCATTATATCAGCATATTCAACATAGGGCTTAAAAAAGCTGCTTGCAAAGGTTCCTAAGAAAAGCAATGACAGTGTTCCCTTTTGATTAATTGCATGCAAATTCAATTTACCTGGATATGAAAAAATCTAAGATGGATCAAACCTACCTACATGTGCACTGAACACGCCTGCATTGTATAAACCCCAAGCATGCTTATATTTTTAACAGCTAAATGTCAACATCAGGACAGTGCGCGCTCTACGGGCAACTAAAATGCAGAAATCCAGTCTTTATACAAAGGCATAATTCATGCATTATGTTTATATGCAGTTTGTTAACCTTTTGCATTGCAGATTTTAACCTTGAAAACCACTATTAACAATGTTTGTAATAACTGTTCATTTGCAAGGTATTGCTGCAGGCTTACCTAGTGTGTCAGGGTGTAGTCCCTTTCTAGGACCTTCTAGAAGCTTTCCCTGCCCCATGACTGGGTGTGGTCTGTGGGCTGGGCTTGACTCTCTATAAGGGAGTCAGCCCAGCCCCACGTGCTCACTATTCAGAGGTCCCGGTGCAGAGCAGCAGCAACTTCCTGAGCTCCGGTCCCAGAGGCCTACAATAATATTTCCAGGCCAGCACTCATTATATTGACGATCCTTTAGCAGGGCGGTAAGGCGGAGGTCGGGCTGGGCCCCAGACCCCCGTTTTCAAAGACATTCGAGTTTTTGGGCCTAGTTGTGAAACTCCTTGTGTGCGTGATTGTGTTTTCATGACATTTACATATTCTTGTTTGAATCGGCAGGGTGCGCGATTCAATTCTGAGATATGATTCTTGACATTCAGATCGGCAACAGGGTGCGCGATCATTTAGTGATATTTGCATTGTGTATTTCGAATGGGCAAGGTGCGCGATTCATTTCCTGGCATTTAACTTTGACATTCAGATCGGCAACAGTGTGTGCGATCATTTCATGATATTTGCATTGTGTATTTCAAATCGGCAAGGTGCACAATTCATTTCCTGGCATTTAACTTTGACATTCAGATCGGCAACAGTGTGCGCGATCATTTCATGATATTTGCATTGTGTATTTCGAATCGACAAGGTGCGCGATTCATTTCCTGCCATTTAACTCTGACATTCAGATCGCCAACAATGTGCGCGATCATTTCATGATATTTGCATTGTGTATTTCGAATCGGCAAGGTGCGCGATTCATTTCCTGACATAAAAACTCTTGACATTCAGATCGGCACTGTGCGTGATCATTTCATGACATTAGCATTGTGAAACTTCAAATCGGCAGCAAGGTGCGGGATTCTTTTCTGGCAGTAAACTCTTGATTTTCTGATCAACTGTGCGTGCGATCATTTCATGGTATTGAATACTTTGGTGTGCAGTGTTTGTTGAGGTGCACACATTTATCAGGAGCTTTTGGTTTTCTCAAAACGCTTAATTCAAAGTGCGGCATTCTTTGTGCTAATTAAGCTCCTAGTGCATTTCCTGTTATTTTTTCATGGAATGTTCAGATAGCCTTTCACACTAATGGAAACCGATTGATTGCTCGCTCACCCTTTGTGCGCTGGCTGCAGCCACCAGCGCTCTACTTCGTCTCAATGTCAATGGCCTCTTTAGTGTTTAGGCCGCCCCAGGAAGTTGGCATTCCAACGTCTTCCTGCTCCATGGTTTATACTCCTCTCCTCCATGAGTCTCTTCCCCTGCACATCGGACTTCATCTTCTCTGCCTAAGCGAAATGTCAACCCATCATTCACCACAACTCGACTCGAGTGAGTCTTCCTACCTAGTCAAGTATCTTCCCCTTAAAGGATCACCTTCGCTCCTTCTCACTTCCATCCTGAGGGAGAGCTTTTCTTCCAGGTTAGTGAACGAGCCAGATTCATTTCTGCGTTCAGTTTGTCTTCTCCATCCTCTTGCGGCTTTTCTCCATCTAAATTGGATTGTTTCCGGACAAACAAGAATGGGCGAACAATGTACCCTTTGACACAGCTCTGACACCTGGTTGTGCCACCCCATCAACGGTGCACTTAAGAGTGAACCCCTGCTCCAGGGACCAGGGCTACACCCACCAGAACGCGAGGCAGAAACAATGTTAATTTGTAAAAGAATACGTGCCAAGGCCCAACGATTTGCTTAGAGTCATCCGGCCGGTGCTCCAGAATTTTGGGGTTCCAAACACCAAAGATGCTGTAAGGAAATGCCTCCTTGGCATGGTTACCCCCTAACATTTTGCCTTTGCTGATGCTAAGTTATGATTTGAAAGTGTGCTGGGACCCTGCTAATCAGGCCCCAGCACCAGTGTTCTTTCCCTAAACTGTACCTTTGTCTCTCTCACTTGTCAGATTGGGGTGTGGTTAGTAAGACTGATGAACCCCCCCCCCGACTGGGTGATGAGGTGTCACTGATAAACACTCTGCCCTGGGCACATGAGGGCTTAAAACTGAAGTACCCTGCTCTGAGGCTATCAGTGACTGGTGTCATAAGGGGGAGGTCCTTGAAGTGTTTTGCCAGACTGAGGAGGTCACGCCCACCAGGCTATAATGGCTTTACCCTGACAAAGTTCACCTCTGGTAGTCAGGTGCCAGTATATTTAGAGGATGTATAGCACCTGGCTGTCTGACCTGAACAAGGAGGTCTGAGCAAAGGTCAGCCTGACAGACACTTTTCACATCACAAAAGGTGGGAGGCATGGTTTGCTTAGGTTTTGTAAGCATTTTGCTGCCAAACTAAACTGTCTTGACAAGGCAAGACAGCAATCCAATGCCTACGCAAAGGAAGTGCTGATGTACTTCCTCTGCAAAGACATCATCCCAGAGAAAAAAAAATCACTAGACATAAGTAAAAGCAAATTCTGCATATGTCTTACAATATACTCTGGGAAACTGATCTTAGAGGTGTTGCTTTAGGTGGCAAAGATATACCTTTGATTAAACGCATATTTATTTGCCCACATTTCTCATATTTGAGCTTTCTCTCAGTTCAGCCATAGCTCCTGCACCAGACACCTGAGCTATCCCTCAGATGGCACTGCTCCATCACCAAATGACAATCAATCATAATAATCATAATACTTGTAAAGTGCGATTAGTCACCAGCTAGGGTCTCAAGGTGCTGAGGGTTGGGGGGGCAGTAAGTGAGAGGTCGTCGATGAACGGACTGGATCAGGTGAAGAGCTAAGTTTTGAGGTCCTTTCTGAATTGCAATAGAGTGGGAGATTTTCAGAGGGGATGGGAAGTGAGGTCCAGGTGTTGGCGGCATGGTGGGAGAAGGATCTTCCTCCTGCTGTGGCCTTCCAGACGCCTGGGACGGCGGCGAGTGCAAGGTCGGTGGAGCGGAGCTGTCTGCTGGGCGTGTAGAAGTGGAGTCTTTGGTTGAGGTATTCTGGTCCGGTGTTGTGGAGGGCTTTGTAGGCGTGCGTGAGAAGCTTGAATGTGATTCTTTTGTTTATTGGGAGCCAGTGCAGGTCTCTCAGTAGAGCGGAGGTGTGGCTGTGTTTGGGGGTGTTCATGATGAGACGGGCGGAGCTGTTCTGGATGCGTTGCAGTCTTTTCTGTACCTTGGTGGTGGTTCCGGCGTAGAGTACGTTGCCGTAGTCCAGGCAGCTGCTGACGAAGGCCTGGGTGACTGTTCTTTTGGATTCGGTTGGGATAGTTTTGAAGATCTACCGGAGCATGCGCATGTTGCTGAAGCAGGCGGAGGAGACTGCGCTGACTTGGCGGTTCATCGAGAGTGCTGAGTCCAGGATGAATCTGAGGTTGCGGGTGTGGTCGGTGGGGGCCGGAGCGCTTCCGATGGCAGTGGGCCACCAGGAGATGTGGCAGGAACCACAACCCATAATTTCTGCTGAATTTCAACTAAAATTGCCACAGGACATGCAATTAGTGCCTGAATGCACCCAATAAATATACTGAAAACATATACATGCAAGATATAAGTTGAGTTGTTACTTATAAAGTGTAACAAACAACCTAGGTATCTTGGTACTGAGCTAACAAGAACTGGTGTTTACCACACAGGTTACTGTATGTTTTGATTATATGACTTAGCATTTTATCCTGATACATTTCCTCAATTTTTCCTGGTGAAAACTGTTAGGAGAAAGTGTCAAAGTGAGTTAGTTGGTGCACAACTCTAAATTCCGATCTGTGTGAAAGCATCCTTCTGTGTATGGATCAGAATTTGAAACAACTGTTTTTTTTTTATTATTTAGCATTTTTTTGCAACCACATAGAAAAACCAACATTACAAACAAGGGTGTGGAGGACATATATATGGAGTTGGGTATTACATAGTACAGTATATTCACTTGTAATTGGCAGTACACAGGTGTCATAGTGGTACAATACAGACAATTATAATGTCTCACATCCTTCTTTAATGCTTCAGACTTGGGTATTAGCCACATTGTCTCTGGTCCTCTGTGTTCTTCGTATACTCCCTGGTCTAGTGCGCTGCTTGCCCATCCCCCACCAGATCAAATCCATAATAGCTAATCCACCGGCCCCATATCATTTGAAACTTTCGGGGACAGCCCGTACTGGTATAAGTTAGATAATCTGCTGTCATTTAAAGGTCCATGCCTCTCTTCCATTTTTGAAGGGTCGGGACTTCAGTCACCCCCTACTTTCGTGCTACATCACGTTTTGCCACTACAAGTCCCAGAGGACTAAAGAGGTGAAGTTTTGGAATGTCTACATCATGTGGGATTCCCAATATGACATATTTGGGGTCAGTTGGGAGTGTAACCCCCAGAATCCTGCTGAGTTCAGTCAGGATCGCCTTTCAAAACCCCAGAATATGGGGGCAGTGCCACAATGTGTGTATGAAGTCCCCTCTATCAATGTAACACCTCCAGCATGCGGCCAATGTTGCTTTACCCACTGCGTGTGGTTTAGCTCTGTCGTAGTATACCCTGTGCAGGATTTTGTATTGAATTAGGAGCAACCAGGATTTGATAGCAACCTCCCTAGGATGCGTCAGCGCCGCCTCCCAATCAATGTCCTTAAATTCACCCACATGCCTCACCCAGCAGTCTCTGAGACCGCATAAGTTGTCTGACATATTGTTCAGTGTGCAATATGTGAGTGAGATAGTCCCCTTCGTGAGTTCCTCTTGCAACGGTCTTCCCTCCAGTGGGGTGTAGTTCGAGATCTCAGTGCCTGTAAGGCCCTCAGAGATCCAGGCATGTTTTAATTGCACATATTTGAAAAACTGGGACTTGTGCAGTTTACAGTCAGAATTTTTTTTTGCCAAGAGTTAAACTCCCCACTGTCAAGGATGTCCCCAACCGTCGAAACTCCAATTAGGTCCCATGTCCCAATGCCTTCCATAGTGGTGTTGCCTTTGTAATCTTCCAGGTCCAACCAATCATCTTCGATGCCCTTTCTCATACTTCCAAGGTCACCAGGGCTTCTGGGAACAGTTTTTCTGTATCTTTGCCACCATAGAGGTAATGTAAGTAAGAACGGCTTGCCAAAGTGTCACTTTCTAGACTACATAAAGTGTGGTCCTGTGGTTTATGGACCCAGTCATTAACTGGGGTTAAGTGTGCCACCCATTAGTAGGCCTCGATATCTGGGAGAGCCATCCCTCCATTGTAGGGGTTTCACTGTAGTGTCCATCCTGCCACAAAAGGGACCGCACCTCCCCATGAATAGTGGAGAACGTGTTCTTCGGGAGTGGGGAGTATGTATTTTGAAAGGCATATAGTAGTTGTGGCAGGGTGATCATCTTCAAAAGGTCCGCCAGCCCCAACAGCGACAACAGGAGATCCCTCCACCGTTATGCATCTTTTTGGAAGTTGGACACCACCCTCCCCAGGTAATGGCAGTAACAGGCTTCTCTGTGGGGTTTGATAAAGATACCAAGGTATTTAAAGCCCTCAAGGGCCACTTTTAAACTGCTCGGATGTGCAAGAGTGGTCAGTTTTGTGTAATCCCTGGCGAGAAGATAGTGGACATGTCCCAATTTATTCTGAACCCTGGATGTCGCCCATATTATTCCAAAATATGAAATAGAGTGGGGAAAGCGGTCAGGGGTTCAGTGATGTACAAAAGAATATCATTGGTGCAGAGGGAAATCTTCTCCATGTCGTCTGTAGCTGTGACCCGGAAGCCTCAGATATCTGGGTGCATCAGGACCCAACATGCCAAGGACTCCAACGTAAGGGCCAATAAGAGAGAGGATAGGTGGTGTCCCTGCAGGGTCCCCTGGCCAATGGGAAACTCAGAAGATAACAACCCGTTGACACGAACTGCCACCTTAGGGTCGCTGTAAAGGAGCGATACCCAGCATATAAAGTTAGGCCCAAATCCAAATTTGACCAGTGTAGATTCCAAGAATGGCCAATGGACCGGTTTGAATGCCTTGGCTGGGTCTAGAAACAAGAATACATGGGAGACAGTCGGTTTTTAATCTCTGATACCCAGTTGTTGTACTGCGTAGGTTCATGCTTGTAGAATGCCCAGGCATGGATCTGGACTGGTCCCTATAAATGAGTTATGAATCGGAGCAACTGTGTCACCAAAACAGTGGTCAGCATTCTGACTTCCATATTTAAGAGCAATATTGGCCCATTAGTGGCACAATTGTCCCACGGTTTACACTCTTTATGGATGACTGTGATGATGGCTGTCAGGAGGTCTGGGGACATTATACCTGTTTTGTTTATTCCTTGAAAGAGGTTTAACAGATGGGGACCCAGAATATCAATATAATGTTTATAAAACTCAATGAGTATGTCTTGGGGCCCTGGGGTTTTACCCATCTTGAGCCTGGAGATTGCTTCCTCTCGCTCAGCAAGGGTAAAGTCGCTCTGCAGGGCTTCGACCTCTGCAGGCTCTAGCACCAGGGTCTGAATGCCAAGATGGCTATGTGGTCACTGAACGGGTGGGCCTCATAAACTGAACTGTGATAGGTAGCAAATGCACACACAATCTGAGCATCTATGGAGTGAAAGACTCCCTCATCATTCTGGATCTCATTGACCCTCCTGGCCTCCGTTTATCTTTTACTAAGCCAAGCCAGCATTTTCCTGGCTTTAAGTCCAACTTCGTACAATCAATGAAAGGTTGCCAACCTTTGCTGTGTAGTGTTATCTTGTGCCAGGTCTCTGTACTTTGTGTTGAGGGTTTCTAGTTGTCTCAAAAGGAGGGGGTCCACTGAATGAACCGTCTGCTCCTCTAGGTGGAGGATTTGTCATTCTAGGTTCTGCCATTTCACGCTTCTTATTTTTTGGGAAACCAAATTGTGTGCTCTATCTCTTAAGAGTGTTTTATAAGCTTCTTATAATGTAACGTTCAAGTTGAAAGAATCTGTATTTTCCTCAAAGAAGAGTTCGGTTTCGCCTTGGAGGCCCCTGTCTATCTCTCTATTGCAAAGTTCCAATGTTTTCAGTTTCCATCCTCTGCCGGGAGCTCTGGGTTTGGTCCCAAGTTGAACCAGAAGTGACAAGTGGTCCAGTTCTCCACCCGGGACATCTCTCCCACCTCCCCATCGGGCATAAAGATATGGTCCAGTTGGGAGTAGACTCTGGGAGCCTCTGAGAAGTAAGAGTATTGTCTGGCATGGGAATGTTTGCGTCTGCACAAGTTCGACAGTCCCATTGTCTCTGCAAAGCTGGCCAGCGGAGTAGCTTGTGTACTTCTCCCCTTAGTTTCTAAGTGATTTAGTGATAGTTGCATAACATTGTTAAAAGTCACTCCTAGATTCTGGAGGTAACTAGGTGTCTCTAACAAAATATCTACCACCTTGTCAAACGTGGGAGCCTGGAGACAGGGGGATGCATAGATGCATAGATACATAGATACATATCAAGGTGAGTTCCTGCCTGGTACACATGCCCCTGATTCCCACATACCTGCACTGTGGGTTGGCCCCATCTCCATGTCACCATAATTGGGTGAATTTTTTTTCATCAATATCGCCACCCCCCTTGAGTCGGAGGTGTATCCGGAATAGGCCAGGGCCATATATGTTTCCCACCCCAGAGAACAATATTGAGTGCCCTGCAAATGCGCTTCTTGTAGTATGACTATGTCGGTTATAGACGTTTGACATAGGTCATCACCAACCCACGTTTGATTTTATTTCCCAACCTATTCACATTCCATGTTAGTATTGTGAGCCCCGGTGTAATGTGGGTAGGTATCACAGCTATTGTACAATTGTATTGATACTCCTCCCGTTGTCGACTGCCTCACGCAGCCCAGTTTACCTATTGCCGCACTAGTTCTCCACCAACCATCACTGAAACTCAAAGAATGAAAAAACTGTTGATCTCATCCTCCCTGTAACCAACCATCCACCCCTCACAATCTCTAAGCCACATCAAACTGCATCAATGTGTAACTACTGTGTGCAAGAAGATACGGAGACCTATATAACATTAAAAATACTGTAACGTTAAATCAAATAGAAGAAAGGAAAAAGAAAAAGAAAGTGGAAGAGAAAGAGAAAGAGAAAAAAGAAGAGGAGAGATACAAAGAGTGGAGAGGAGAAAGCTGAGCTGTATATGAAGACAAGTGTCAAAGAGCAGAGCTCAGCTGTGCTGTCCCAAAGAGAGTGGAGTCGCCTAGGCTGTTGTCATCTGGGCACTGCCCAGACCTCCGGCCATAAGAATTCCCCTTCAGCAGCTGAATTATTCTGCATCTGGGCCCTGGAGCTGCATCTGTTGGTCCTGTTCTGTCATGCCAGTCCCCAAAGCCATGATTTCAGCAGCAAGGGGGTGTAAACTTTCCACCTCTGAGGATAATTCTCCCCCATCTGGTCCCAACAAGGGAGTCTCAGACAGTGTGATCCCTCTGGACTTCTTTGTGGTGAGTCTAATGTCCTCCTCTGTGTCAAAAGACTGTCCTCCTTTGTCCTCAGTTGTTCTCTTTGTGTGCAGGCTGTCCCCCCGTTTAGTGTGTGTCTACGGTTCTTCTTCCATCTTTGTAGTTGGCTGGTCTTTGGTCTGGCTCCCAGTTCCTTAAGCAACTGCCAGTCAGGTCTTGTCTCAAGTCGCGGCTGGAGTCCAGGCCATTCCTCCAGCCAGACCCAGGAAATGTCTGGCGTGTGAAGGAACAGTATCCAGTGTTGATACAGTACTTTCAGTTTGGCAGGCAACAACAACATGTACTGGATTTGGAGGGCACATACTTTAGTTTTTACTGAGTTGAACGTGCAGCGCTGACATTGCACCTCCCGACTGTAATCTGGAAACACCATTATTTTGGAGTCATTGCGGCGTAGTTCCATGTTGTGGCGGACCTTGAGAAGGATCTTGTCTCTATCCAAAATGGTGAGACCCCAGGGGGTGGGGGGCCTCACCGTAAGGTCCCTGTGAGCCCTGTCCAGCACAAAGATTGCAGAAAATTTGGTTAGCAGCAAGTTAGCCAAGAACTTGTTGGTGTTGGTGCCCTCCACTCCTTCCGGCAAACCAACGAAGAGGAGGTTATTTCTGCATGCTTGGTTTTCTGCGTCTTCTAGGTGCCATGTGACATCCACATTGGTCTTTCAGTTCTCCTCCAGTACCTTTTTAAGGCTTTGCACTGTGTATTCCATATCTGAGAGTCGGGTCCCCGCAATTGTCACCCTCATACTTCCAAGGTCACCAGGGCTTCTGGGAACAGTTTTTCTGTTTCTTTGCCACCATAGAGGTAATGTAAGTAAGAACGGCTTGCCAAAGTGTCACTTTCTAGACTTTATAAGGGGTGGTCCTGTGGTTTATGGACCCAGTCATTAACTGGGGTTAAGTGTGCCACCCATTAGTAGGCCTCGATATCTGGGAGAGCCATCCCTCCATTGTAGGGGTTTCACTGTAGTGTCCACCCTGCCACAAAAGGGACCGCACCTCCCCATGAATAGTGGAGAACGTGTTCTTCGGGAGTGGGGAGTATGTATTTTGAAAGGCATATAGTAGTTGTGGCAGGGTAATCATCTTCAAAAGGTCCGCCAGCCCCAACAGCGACAACAGGAGATCCCTCCACCGTTATGCATCTTTTTGGAAGTTGGACACCACCCTCCCCAGGTAATGGCAGTAACAGGCTTCTCTGTGGGGTGTGATAAAGATACCAAGGTATTTAAAGCCCTCTGGCAAACCAACGAAAAGGAGGTTATTTCTGCATGCTTGGTTTTCTGCGTCTTCTAGGTGCCATGTGACATCCACATTGGTCTTTCAGTTCTCCTCCAGTACCTTTTTAAGGCTTTGCACTGTGTATTCCATATCTGAGAGTCGGGTCCCTGCAATTGTCACCCTCAAGGTATTGGAGCAAGAGGGATACTGTAGTATTCTTTGTATCATAAAAATAAGAAGATCAGAAATCCTGTAGAAATAACTCACTTATTTATTTACAGGAATAGTATCCAGGAACTCCAGCCACACCTGGCACAGCCACCTCTCTACTCCAACTGCTCTCTCAAGAATCCCTTCACATTCCAAGATATAACATTGTGCCAGGGCAGGGGAGGATGGAACATACCATTACCAGTACACTTAATAAATAAACACTATCTTAAGAAACAAATACTACACTATCTCCCTTCTAACAAATAAAACAAAAGGAATAAATACATTTATACATTATGATATTTTGACAATTCTACTTACATTCCAAATACGACCATCATCTAGCTTTACAGCTTTTCTGAAAACCTTAATCACTTTGAATACATTACTGTAATGAGATTGTCCACTATGAAACTTACCAGGTAATCTCACTTTGACAGAATCACCCACTTTTACAGCTATATGTTTGACAGAATTGCGAGCATCAAACACTCTTTTTCTTCTCTTTTGAAGATACGCATTCTTCTTCAGAGCAACATCTTTCTGCTCTTCATCATTGAACTGTTCTGCAACATATTCTTTGACCCAAGGAGGGTAAATCATTGTGTGAGGTATCCGTTTTTTGAACAATACAAACGGTGATAGACCCGTGCTAGAATGAGGCGTAAGCCTATAGTCTACAACTTTAGACAACACTGACTTCTCCCAATTTGTACCCAAATGTTTAGCTAACTGAATGGTTTCCTTTAGAGTTCTGTTGAAACGTTCAACCATTCCATTAGACTCAGGATGACATAATGCTGTTTTTTTTATGCACAATCCCTCTAGATTTCAAAAATTCTTTCATCAACTTAGAGGTAAATTGGACCCCATTGTCTGACAGAATAAATTTAGGATTTCCTTCCCTTGCAAATACTTTAGAAAGAAATTTAATGACAACCAAAGACGTTATTTCTGAAGTTATTAACACTTCTGGCCAACGTGACAAACCATCCATCATTACCACAACATATTTAGCAACACTTCCGCAACTAATAGGCCCCATTATATCAATGCAAACCTCTTCCCAAACTTCCTTAGGAATCTCTTTCAACTCCATGGGTTGTGTCCTGACCTTCAAGGACTTGTCTGTAATTTTACACTCAACACAGTCTCTGACCTTTCTCTCCAACACTAGATCCATACCAGGCCACCAATATACACCACGCATTCTTTCTTTAGTCTTACATATTCCATGGTGACCAGAATGAGCCAGGTCAACTAAACGTTGTCGAAGCTTAAGAGGAGGATTCAACTTGGAACCTCTCAAAACTACTCCATTCTGAACAGAAAGTTCATCCCAAATTTTCTTAAATGACATATTTTTACTTTCTGAATCTATCCAACTCATCCCAGACAACAACAAATCCCTGATCTCTAATAATTCTTTATCCTCGTTCAATTCATGCAACCATTCATCTTCAGATATACAACCATCCGTCACACTACATACCCTGACCTCATCATCAATCCACCAAGAATCATCTTTCTCTCCAACATCCAAATTCTCAACTCCCAATCTGGATAGACAATCAGCAGTTTTGTTTTCACATCCAGGGACATACTTAATTGAGAAGTGAAAATCTTGTAATCCTACAACCCACTTACAGATTCTAGAAGAAACATTGTCTAAACCTTTTTTCTCAAAAATTTCTCGCAAGGGTTTATGATCAGTTTGACATGTGAAACTTCTTCCCCAAAGAAACTGTTTAAATTTCTTAATAACCCAATATATTGCCAAAGCTTCTTTCTCTATGGTAGAGTACCTATGTTCAGCATCTCGCAATCCAAGTGAAGCAAAAGCAATTATACTCTCTTTTCCATCAACCACCTGTTTAAGAACACAACCTAAGCCTTTGTCTGAAGCATCAGTTATAATGCAACACGGCAAACTCTGAAGAAAACTACTTAAAGATTGAGCAGAAGATAAACCCTGTTTAAGATCCAAAAATTCATTTTGACAGTCTTCAGACCAATCAAACATCACACCTTTTCTAAGTAACCTTCTAATGGAGTCAGATCTCCTAGCAAAGTTGGGAATAAATCTTGCATAATACTCAGCCATCCCAAGAAAGACTTGAACATCTTCTCTCTTCTTAGGTGTAGACAAATTGATTATAGTCTTCACCAAATCATCCTTAGGTTTCACACCACTACCAGAAATTATATGACCTAGATACGTAATATCAGACCTAAAAAAATTACATTTATCACTTTTAAGAGTTATTCCTTTCGTTTCAAAAATCTTCAAAACTGCTCTCACTCTCTCTTTGTGTTGTTCCAATATGTCCGTATAGATTAGCACATCATCCTGGAAAAACTTAACATTAGCCGTATTTCCCAATATATCAGACATGATTCTTTGAAAAACAGATGCTGCTGAGCAAAGACCAAAAGGCATCCGGTTAAACTTATACACCCCAAAAGGGGTTATAAAAGATGTTAACAATTTGGATTGCTCACATAACTGCACCTGATGATAGGCAGAACTTAAATCTAGAGTAGTAAAATACTTTGCCTTACCTAAAGACCCTACCATTTCTGTGATGTTAGGTAATGGAAATCTATCCTCAATAACCGCTTTGTTCAAATTGCGCAAATCCACACACAACCTGATATCACCATTTTTTTTTAAAGCTACGACTATAGGCGCAATCCATTGGGCAGCTTTCACATCTTCAATTATTCCTTGAGACTTCAAATTCTGAATCTCACTCTTAACTTTATCTCTCAAACTAAAAGGAATGTTCCTAGCTTTACATGCAACAGGTAAAGCTCCATCTCTTAACACTATGCGATGCTTATAACCTTTAATACATCCCACATTAGAACTAAAAACATTTGGAAATTCATTCATCAACACTTCCCCAAAATCACACACTTTTTGTACTTGAACTTGAGGTACCCCATTTGGATTAAGAGTGATACCTAATAATTTCTGATGCGGCCAACTTAAGATAGTGTCTCCTACAACTGGAACATAAACCTTCCCATCAATTTTGTTTCCTTTAAACACTATTGAAGCATTAAAATATCCCTTTAAATCAATAGGTTTTCCACCGTAACCATAAGGCGTAACATCAGGACTTTCTAGAGACACATTTCCTTGAAATAAATTTTCAAAATCTGTGACAGAAACTAAAGTTAGTTTTGCTCCCGAGTCCATCATCATTTGTATCCTCACACCATTCACATCCACAAAATCAGATGGATAATCACAAAACCCCTTAGAAACACAATTGACATCATTGATCACCTGTAAAATGAAGTCATGGTTATTATCATCACATTCAACTTCACTAACTTTCATTTTAAGTTTAGTCCCAGACCTATAATACTTAGCAAAGTGTCCCTTCTTCTTGCATTTGTTGCATATCACACCAACAGCTGGACATTCTTTGCAGTTGGCCAAATGAGAAACAGACCCACACCTAAAACAATTTAACTTGGATTTCTTAAGTTCTTTAGTCTTATAAGTCAGAGATTGAACAGTAGTTAACATCCCCTTAGATTTCTTTAGATCATCCATGCACATTTCTGAGTGCTCAACCTGTTTTGCAATTGCCAAAACTTCCTCCAAAGTAGGATCATTTTTCGACCATAATGCTTCCCTAATCTTGTCACTCTTGCATTCCAGCATTAGTTGATCACGAATACGTTCTTCAAGTGTTCCAGCAAAATTGCACTGAGCTGCTAACTTTCGTAAATTCGTCACAAATTCTTCAACAGTTTCATCGTCATTCTGCTTGCACTTTCCAAAGTAATTTCTCTGTAGAACAATAGAAACCTTAGGTAAATAATGTTTATCCAATTTAAGCAAGCAGATCTCCAATTCATTACCAGTAGAATCTCCTTCTGCGCCATCAGAAGAAGAGATTGAAGGTAAAGTTTCTAAAATCTCTTGCCCTTCCGCTCCAAGACAGTGTTGAAGAAGAGATGCTTTCCTCTCCGCTGATAAATTGCTGCCACAAACACGGAGGTAGGTTAAAAACACTTTTTTCCATTTGTTCCATGGAATTGGTGGTTCTCCAGGGACCGATAGAAAAAACGGAGGAGGAGAAATATTTTGCATAACTGAAGAAATCTGTCCTTAAAATTTTCTTTATTAATTGAATAGCAAATTTAACTTTCTATTGTGCCCCAAAAATGGTTCAATAAAGTGCCAACAATGAAAATCTTGATGAAAAACAATTTCTAATGCTTGATGCACTTGAAATGTACAGCACGAACCAAATGATATTCCATGGCACTGTAGTACTTGAAATGTAAAAAAACAATTTCTAGGGCAACAGTATTCCTTGGAGTGAGATTCTCAAAACGCTCTATAATTGCTAAATAAGAAGCGTGAGGAAAAGAAAAAAACCAGCACCAAGACAAGTAGATTAGCGTAAAACGCTTTACTTTCCAAGCAAGAAACGCGAGCCAAGCTGGGCCAAGATCAAAGAAATAATGTTACAACGAAACGCTATGACATTCCACGTGAAACACGAGAAAATCAAAAGCGCGAGGCAGCATAAGGCTTCAATGGCACAGTACGTTACTTGGCAATACAACAGCTGAGTCCGATTTCCAAGTGTAAACACAAGGAAATCACAGACGCGAGGCAGCTTGAGGTTCTTATACGTTGCTTGGCAACAGAACAACTGAGTCCGTGTCCGTCTCCGAAGAGGTATTTTTAATCCAAACAAACATATACGAAGTGTTTAACTTCGCGAACAAGATGAGAGAGACGGAACAAGGAATAAACCAAAAGTAACAGTACCTTTCTTATCCAAAAAACGAACCGTTTTAAAATCAAACGATGTGTTGAAGTTCCTGGGCAACAAAGAGTCCAAAGATCCCCAGGTCGTCGCCAAATTGTAGTATTCTTTGTATCATAAAAATAAGAAGATCAGAAATCCTGTAGAAATAACTCACTTATTTATTTACAGGAATAGTATCCAGGAACTCCAGCCACACCTGGCACAGCCACCTCTCTACTCCAACTGCTCTCTCAAGAATCCCTTCACATTCCAAGATATAACATTGTGCCAGGGCAGGGGAGGATGGAACATACCATTACCAGTACACTTAATAAATAAACACTATCTTAAGAAACAAATACTACAGATACCTCCACACATACCTCTCCTAAGTTGCCCTCAAGTGCCTCCCTAGATGACTGCATCACCTGGAGGAGGGTTACGTTGCTGGGTATGGAGGACACCTTGGCTCCTGGTTTTGGTGGGGGAGCCACTGCCTTGGTATACTTGTCCATCTTGCCCTGACGCATTTGTTTGGCTTCTGTGTCTTTTGCAATGCTCCTGAACTGTTCTCAGTCCGTGTCAGGGTGAGGAGGGTGTTGTGCCTCCGATAGAGAAGTGGAAGGCGATGTGGGATAGTGGAGAGTCACTGGTTTGGTCTTAGTCTGGTATCTCTCTCCACTCTCCTCTTCAACTGTCACAGGAGTCAACTCCGCACCACTCCCCCCTGAGGCACCAGGGGCTTCCAGGCCTCCCAGTCCCATTTCGCTACCAGGGCTGCCGCCTACTGCTCACTCGCCGCCCCTCCGGCCCCATCTCTTCGCAGGCCCTGTTCCACCCGAGCGGCCCCTACTGACCGGTCAGCCGTGCCCACGTAGCCTGTCTCTCCCGCACACAGGCCCTCCTTAAGGGAAAGCAGAATTGCTCTTGGGCCCTGGGGCAGTGTCGCAAGGGAAGGATGGGGAGGGGGCAATGACAGGCACTCATCACCTCGATGTCGGGGCGTCCTCCTTCAGGGCGGCGCAAGAAAGCAGGCTGCAAGGGGAGAAGCCGTCGCCAACTCGATATGTCTGAGGCACCGCTGTGTTCACGGGCAGTTTTGTGCCGATGTGCACTGAATCAAACAACGTGCCGGTCCTCGGCGGTGTGGAGGAGTCTGGGTTTCGAGAGCGTCCCCACAACATGCTCAAATGGCCTCTGTATGGGTAGGATTCATCTCGGATCTAGTGCCGCTACCCGGCCATGTTGTTGGTCACGCCCCTCAGAATTTGGAACAACTTTTGATCAGGGTTTAAGTAAAGTCTATACGTTTATAGAAAGCAGGAATATGTTGTGTCAATGGAGATTTGCCTTGCTCTGTATTGACATTATTATGGCCTTATCGGTGCTGTAGAGTTGAAGTATTTTGATTTGTATTGTAGATTTTTTTGTGCAGTGCTTCCTAGTGAGGCAACAAAGCACATCTGCGGAGTAGCAGCATGCATATAGATGTGTGTGTTTGTTGTGCGGCCTGCATTGGTGGCTTCTGATGTTGTGTGTCAGGACCAGAATTATGTTTCCTTGATATGCCTCTGCATGAATTTGACGAGGCAGTTAGAACCTAATTGAAGGACAAAAGTGTATGAGTGCAGTCTGCCATGGTTTCAAATCTTTATGTGTGTGGATAAGGCTGAAATTGCTAAAACGGTGTCATAAACAAGCATACAGCTGCGCTTATTACCATCTATGGAATGGTCTGCATATATAGAATCATCAAAAATAATGTTAAGTTATGTCAAAGATGCTTCTATCGCGCATGACTCACCCCCGAAGGGGAATCTCAGCGCATGAGCTCAGTAGCTAAAGATGGAGAAGGTAGAAGTACCCTTAGAACAAAAACGTTTTCAACAGATTCCTGAATCTAAGATGCTCAGAGCACTGACGGAGAGAGAATTTCAACATAGATGGGCAACATAAGAAAAGCATCTGACTCCCATCGTCATCTTAACGATTCTGGGAACAATCAGGAGACTTTTGTCACAAGATTGCAGATTTGTTTTGGGACAGTAGGGAACCAGTCTGGAAGATGAATAGTGGGGTCCCTGGCTGCTAAGAGCCTAATGTATAACACAACGGATTTTAAAGGTGATCGATTTCCAGCCTGGTAGCCATTGAAGGGCGTACAATACAGGAGTGGCTGATGCCCTAGCTGGGACATTATATATAAGGCAGGCCGCCGTATTCTGTACAACCTGTAGCTTAGCAAGTGAGGACTCATTTATAGAGGCAAACAATGCATTGCCGTAGGCCAGGCAACTCATAATCAGAGCCTGGAGCAATGTTTTCCTTGAGGAAGAGGGAAGAGGGGAAAAAACATATCTCAATAGATGAAGAAGTTGTAAGCACCAACCGAAAGTTATCCGAACATGCTTGACAATAGAGAGAGATTGGTCCAAGTAGATTCCCGGATTTTTAACATTAGTTGTAGGGTTTGAGGGTGTGTCAAGATCCAGGGGCCACCAACTAGGACTCCAGAGATTAGCTGTCTTACAAAATAGCTAAATCTCAGTTTTACTTGTGTTAAGTTGGAGGCACTGCATTGTCATCCATTCTACAATTGCCTTAAGACCCAGACAAAGCGTTCCTTTACTTAGGAGAGCTCTCCATCGAAGGACAGCAGTAATTTGGTATTGTCAGCAAATTAATACATTTACAGTCCATACTGTCTAACTAACTTCGGCAAGGGCGCTACATAAATATTGAATAATGCAGGGCTGAGACAGGAGACCTGAGGCACTCCTTTATCCAAAAATAGGGTGCAAGACTTGAAAAGACCTATGGTGATCGTTGCATTCTGTTGGAAAGGAAAGCCTCTAGCCACTGAAGTGCAAGCCCCTTGATGGCGCATTCCCATAATCTTATCAGAAGACGGAGCGTGCCAGCATGTCGAAAGCTGCCGACAGATCCAATAATAGCATGGTGGAACTGTTAGATTCCAAGGAGCGTCTGATACGGTCCGTCACAGTCACTAAAGTGGTCTCAGTACTGTGGAAAGGGTGGAAGCCCAACTGTGAGGGGTTCAAAAGATGATTTGTTTCCAGGTATTCCATGATCTGTTTAATTATCATGCCTTATAATAATTTACCTAGTAGTGGAAGTGAAGAAATAGACCGGTAGCTATTTAAATCGTCAGGTGGTTGATTAGCTTGCTTCTGAATTGGGGTCATTTGCACAGCTTTCCATGCTGCAGGGATTTTCCCTTTAGTAATAGACAAATAAAAAAAAGTAAAGCCACATCTGGAGCTAACGTATTGGCTAAAGAACTTATGACCTAGGGAGGACAAATGTCTAATGGAGATCCCGATTTAGCTGAGGCCAAAGCCAGCTGGATTTGTTCTAGAGATGGGGGAGATAAACATTCCAAACATGAAGTACAAGTTGTTTCAATCTTCTCTGTTTTTAGAGGCTTCACTGCCAGATCATCGTGTTTGGTAAAGTTCAGATCAATTTTATTAATTTTATTCTGGAAGTGTGAAACGAGAGAGTCACATAAAAAAGCTTGGGAAGGCTGATTTTTTTGCTTACAGACTGAATGATTGATAAAAGTGTTGAGAACTTTATCTAACTCTTTAGATGAGTTGCCAGCAGAATTCATTTGATTGCCTAAGTAATTTTTCCTAGTTTTTTTAAAATTATGATGGTAATTATTCAAGGCAGAGCAGTATGATTCCTTAATTTCGGAGCATTACAACGACACAAGCGCTGTTAAAGCTTTTTGCAGAGAGTTTTTTCTTTCCGTAATTCAGAAGTGAACCAGGTAGAATGCCCATTAGAGAATGGTCTAATAAGATGAGATTTCAATGGGGCTAGCTCATCAAAAGCTAGTGTTAAGGCGTTATTGTATTGGACTAAACTAATATCAATATCCACCTCCTTACCTAACTTAGGAGGGTGATAGACCTGCGAAAGCTGTGAATGAGATTTTGGACCATTGTCTTGATAATCTAGTTTCAGTATATACAGTTCTGCTAGGCTTACAAGACAACTGAAGATGGAAGAAAATCGCAGCATGATCAGACCATATCAGTGGATAAGGGGTGTCACTGGTTAGAAGAGTCGAGTTTAAGAAAATTAGGTCCAAAGTATGTCCTATTACTTTTTATGCCAAACCTAATGCAGCAAGGTCGGATAAGAGCTGTATTACCTCCAAGTGTTGGAGGTTTCCCCCATGATATTTAAAATCTCCCAAGAGATCAATCTGTTCTGAGGTTAAAACATGCAAATTACACAAGTTTCTCACTAAAGTGCTTTTTAGGACCAGGATGACGAGAGTTTAAAGCCCCATGCCCACAGTCCTTAGCTGAGAGTTCAAAATTAAAAATACACATTTCCTCCCAGTTGGTCAGGAGAGAGTCAATTAAGGACAACTTAATAGCATTTTTAGATACAATTGCAATTCCACCCCACTTCTATCTTCTTTGTCTACTCCAATGATTTGGTAATTATCGGGGAAATCTAAAGCAATAGCTGGAGGAGCAGCAGCAGGGCTGAGCCAGGTTTCTGTTAGGAAATCAATATCAAACAGAAAAGATTGAAATAGATCCCATAATTCATATTAATGTTTTGGCAGGGATCTGACATTCAATAGCAGGCATTTAACAGAAGATGTCTCTGAGAGGCTTTATGTAGAGCTGGTAGACTGTTACTCATCCAGCCATCAAAAGCCTGGTGGAAACAGAACACAGAAGACGAAAGACTCACCATCAGAGACACAGAGAAGACCAATGCAGTCATGGAACCAGAACTTCAAGGCTTCCTGATGCTCATCTATGTCACGCTCCACCTGGAACACCAACGCAGACGAAGACGATGATGGTGAGTACAGCCGCCTAGCACACAAGGGAGGTAGGGAGGAAAAGGAGAGTGACACACACACACGCACAACACACACCATACACACACACACCATACACACAACCAGCTGCAGAGGAAAACCAGTCTCACATGACACACGTCATAATAATGCAAGGACAACATTTAGCCAGAACTGATGGTGTAATTTGATGCCAACAGCCACCATATTGTGCATCTGATAAGAGTTATTTCAGTCACTGTTCAAAAAGGGTCAATGGCCAGTCCAAAGTACAAAAGGCCCACATGGCCACAGGGCACATTGCAAGACCCAACCTGTTCCCTGATGAAATCCACACTACACTGTGCAGGGGCATCATGTTGGGAATGGCCAGGCATCTCAGGGGAAGGGGGTTTGGGGGCACCTCAGCTGAAGTGGGGAACTTGCCCACTGGTTCTAGAGGGGACTCCTTGCCCATTTCTCTGTGCTGGGGAGTGCAAGGTCACAGTCTCTGAGTTGGGGAACTTGCCCACCGGTTCTGGAGGGGGCTCCATGGCCATTTCTCTGTGCTGGTGAGTGCAAGGTCACAGTTTCTGAGGTGCAGAACTTGCCCACTGGTTCTAGAGGGGGCTCCTTGCCCATTTCTCTGTGCTGGGGAGTGCAAGGTCACAGTCTCTGAGGTGGGGAACTTGCCCACTGGTTCTGGAGGGGGCTGCATGCCCATTTCCCTGTGCTGGGGAGTGCAAGGTCACAGTGTCTGAGGTGGGGAACTTGCCCACTGGTTCTGGAGGGGGCTCAATGTCCATTTCTCTGTGCTGGGGAGTGCAAGGTCACAGTTTCTGAGGTGCAGAACTTGCCCATTGTTTCTGGAGGGGGCTCTTTGTACAACAGTCCCTGGGGGGTGGCCTACATGCCCTCTGCTCAAGGTGAGGGTTGCTGTGTCCCAGCTGGAGGAGAGGGCTGCTGTGTCCCAGCTGAAGGTGAGGGTTGCTGTGTCCCAGCTGGAGGTGAGGGCTGCTGTCAGCTGGAGGTGAGGGCTGCTGTGTCCCAGCTAGAGGTGAGGGCTGCTGTGTCCCAGCTGGAGGTTGGGGCTCCTTGCCCATTGCTGTTAGAGGGGAATCCCTGCCAGCCTCTGCTGGAGGTGAAGGCTCCTTGCCCACTGCTGTTGGAGGGGAAACCCTGCCAGCCTCTGCTGGGGAGGAGGGCTCCTTGCCCACTGCTGTTGGAGAGGGCCTCTTGCCTCTCTTATTTGGTGGAGTGGGATCCTTACCTTTCTTGGGTGATGGAGTGGGCTCCTTCCCTCTCTTGGGTGGTGGAGTGGGATCCTTCCCTTTCTTGCCTCCACAACTAGGAGGTGACAGGGTGGGAGAGGACACAGGGGATGCGTGGATGGATGTTGTGGAGGTGTCTGCAAGCGAGGTGTGTGCTGCTTGTTGTTGTGATGGTGGTGGTGGCTGTTGATGCAGTGCATGCAGGTGTGAGTGCGGATGTGACAGTGAGGGAGGAGGAGGAGGCGGAGACAGTGGAGGCAGTGGATGTTGTTGTGTGCAACTGTCTGTTGTTTGTGTGAGTGCTTGTGGCCTGAAGTGTGCTGCCTGTGTTTGTCTGTACCACTCTTGTGTGATGTTTTGTGTGTATACTTGTCGGTATGTGTGCATGGGATGGGTTGGGGTTGAGGAGTTGGAACTGGGAAGTGGTAGTTGGAGGGGAGATGGTAGGAACAGGGACAATGGCTGCCAACAGAGAGGAGGCCAGAGCCTAGAACAATCTCCGTTGGGCAGCCAATCCACTGTGAATGCCCTCCTGGAATGCATTGCATTGCTGCATCTGGGATGCCAGCCCCTGGATGGCATTCACAATGGTTGACTGCCCTACAGAGATGGATCTCAGGAGGTCAATAGCCTCCTCACTGAGGGCAGCAGGGCTGACTGGGGCAGGGCCTGAGGTGCCTGGGGCAAAGGAGATACCCACCTTCCTGGGTGAGCGGGCACGGGCAACTCGCTGAGGGGCTACTGGGAGGGCAGTGCTCGTACAGGGGTAGACAGCTGTAGCTGGGGTGGGCCCAGAGGTGTCTTCCACCACCAGGGAGCTTCCATCGGAGGAGGAATCAGAGTTAGTGTTGTCACCTCCTGTCTCTGCCGTGGTGCTCCCCTCGCCCTCCGTCCCACTGGTCCCCTCGGCGTCAGTGGACTCTGCCTCTTGGGTCCTGTGGGATGCAGCTCCCTCTGTCCCAGTGCCCCTGATCCTCCGTCAGATGATGCTAATGCACACATGGACAGGATGACAGAAGTAACAAGGAGGAGAGAGAGAAAGGAAGCACTGGGTCAATTACAGCACCAACACCACAGATGGCATTCACATTACCATCACACACAGGGATCAGGATTGAGCACCATGCATCACATTGGCATTCCATTGGCTAGGCACCACAGCAAGATGTGAGCCAACCCCTGCCAACTGCACCCCTCCTGGTAATCACCAAGCCCTGTCCAACATGGAATGCAACCTAGCTACGTTACCAGACTTTGCAATGCAACAATTACCCTTGAGCTGGATCACGCTGCAATGTCTGACCTGGCATTAAGGGGTACCCACTAACTGACACCCACCACCAGGATCCCATGCCACCTACCATTTATAGCTGTAACGCCCACTGTACTCATCCCTTGTGGCTGCTGTGATGCCCTCAAGTGCCCATCCAGCTCTGGGTAGGCCACCGCCAGTATGTGGGCCATCATGGGGGTCAGGTTCCAACGGGCAGCCCGCCCTGGTTGGGAGGCCACCCCCAGCTGGGCCTTCATTGTCTTCTGGGCACAGCATCTTAGGTCCTCCCACCTTTTCCTACAGTGGGTCCTCCGCCTGCTGTATACCCCCAGGGTCCGCACGGCCTTGGCAAAGGCAAGCCACAATTCCTTCTTCTGATGGGCACTGACCTGCAGAGGAAACACAGACAGGAGGACACCATTACACATACAATCCAGCCTGTCACACATATGGCCCACAAAGCCTATTTCCATCTCCATTGGCACATCACCCAGGGCCCACCATATACACTACCACCAGACATACCACCTCCGCAGGTGACACTTGCACACACATCTCCATGCAATCTTGTCACATGCATTGTGCCTAAGGTGTACTCACCTATTGGTCTGGAGGCCCATACAGCTGTCCATACTGGGGTAAGATCCCATCCGCCAAGCGCTCCAACTCCTCCGAGGTGAAGGCAGGGGCCCTTTCCCCGGTAACATGGGCCATGGCAGGATCCAGACACAGGTCACAGCAGCACACGCAATGTGGGTGTTGTCCTGTGGAAAGTCAGGAATCAAGTGAGGATTTAGATAGAAAATGGAGGTCCTGTCCGTGGCAGTGTACACTGTCACCGCTGATCCCCATTGGCCACTGTACTCCATAGAGCCCCATATTAGCCAATGACGATTTGTACGGCGGTGCAAGACTGTCTTCCGCCATGACACCCAACGCCAGCGGAGTTACCTCACTTCCACCTATCCCTACATACAGGACAGGCGGTAGCCATTTCATGGTGGTGGATTACATTCAGATAATCCATAACTGCGTCATTGCTACAATTTGCACATACATTGACATTCCCATTGTCCTTTTACATCAATGCTCAACGTGCACTGAGGAGGTGGTTCCATTGTTCAAATTGTGACACCCTAGTCACTCTTGTGTCCCTTAGAAACCTACCACTGCGGATGAATATGAGGAGGAGATAAGTACCCTGTGTACAGACCCCTGGTGGACTTGGCTAAACTGGAGGACAGGCACATAATACTGATCTATAGACTGGACAGGGCCACAATCACAGAGCTTTGTGGTCAATTGGAGCCTGATCTGATATCAGCTATCCGTCATCCCACTGGGATCCACCCTCTTGTGCAGGTTCTATCAGTGCTCCATTTCCTGGCAACTAGTTCTTTCCAAGTGACAGTGGGCTTGGCAGCAGGAATGTCACAACCAATGTTCTCAGTCGTGCTGGCAAGTGTTTTGTCTGCCTTGGTCAAACACATGCGCAGCTACATTGCTTTCCCCCAGGTGGAAGATTTGGCCACTGTGAAGGCAGGATTCTATGCAATGGGACATATACCCAATAGTATTGGGGCGATTGATGGTACACATGTTGCTTTTGTCCCCCCCCCGCCAGAATGAGCAGGTGTTCAGGATTTGGAAGGATTTCCACACACTCAATGTGCAAATGGTATGCTTGGCGGACAGGTACATCTCCCACGTCACTGCCAAGTATGCTGGGTTGGTGTATGACACTTTCGTTCTGAGGAATAGCAGCAACCCAAATGTGATGACACCACTACAGAGGCACAGGGTGTGGCTAATTGGTGAGCCTGACTCCCCACCCAATGTATGTCAGTGGATGCCTTCTGGTGTTAACACTATACAATTGTGTAAGGCTAGTGTTTGTCCTCAATACTTGCAGGTGACTCTGGCTACCCAAACCTATCATGGCTCCTGACCCCTGTGAGGAAGTCCAGGACAGGGGCTGAGAATCGTTAAAATGATGCACATGGGCAAACCAGGAGAAATATCGAAAGGGCCTTGGGTCTCCTGAAGGACAGGTTCAGATGCCTCCATCTAATAGGTGGATCCCAGTGCTACTCACCTGAGAAGGTCTGCCAGATAGTAATGGCATGCTGCATGTTGCACAACCTGGCCCTTAGACGACATGTGCCCTATCTGCATGAGGAGGAGACTGGAAATGCCCCTGTGGCAGCACTGGACCCTGAGGACAGTGAGGATGAGGAGGTAGAGGATGAGGATGTGGACAACAGAACGTCAGTTATATGTCAATACTTCCTATGACACACGGGTGAGACAGTGGAACTGACCATTCCTCTGATTATTGATGTTTTCTGTGTGGCTGTAGCAGGATGGTATTCACTTCCTTTGCATCTCTACTTACTGTCACCTATGGTTTCTCATTTTGCAGATGTTGGTGATTTAACAACTGTGTACTGATGTGATGACTACAGAAAACTACAGGTCATTAAATGTATGCTATCACAGTGTTCAGATCATTTGCACATGATGTGACTGTTTCCATAAACGCACATTTTCTTCACATAAAACACTTTCACTCAAGTTGTGTTCAATGGTGATTATTGTAGCTCAAAAAACTGACGGAAAAGTGCAATGGAATGGGGTGATGGTTGAGGAAAGTCCAGGGTATTGTTCTAGTCTGTAGCACAGGTCCAGTGTCCAAGGGGCCATAGGAAGGAGAGCAAAGGCAGCTCAAAGTGGTCAAGGTGACAGGGTGGGACACAAGGGGGACATTCAGGAGGGTCTCGTTTCCTGGTAGTGGTCTTGGTCTTGGCAAGTGTCTCTGGCTTCTGTCTGGGTCATAAGGAATGTTTGCGGGGTGGTTCACCTTCTGCAGGGTGAGGGGTGCTGCTGGCCTGTGGGTCCTGTGGCAGGGCCTCCTGCCCACTAGCTGCAGCGGAAGTGGTGGGTTGGTCAGTAGATTGGCTAGTGGTAGGGGCCCGCTGGTGTGCTGTCTATTCCCTCGTGATGTTGACCATATCTGCCAGCGCCCCTGCTATGAAGACCATGGTGATGTTGAGGACCTGCAAATCCACCCTGATCTCCTGATGGTGTTCCTCCTGCAGCCGCTTGTTCTCCTGCATGTTGGTAAGGATCTGGCCCATCTTGTCCTGGGATTGTTGGTAAGCACCCAGGACATTAGTGAGTGCCTCCTGGAGAGTCGGTTCCCTGGGCCTGTCCTCCCTCTAGCGTACAGCGGTCCTCCCAGTGTGCCTGTTCCCCTGTGCCTGTGTCCCCTGAACGGGTTTGCCCACTGCCACTGACCCCAGGTCCCTGATTGTCTTGGGGGTGAGGTGTGGACTGGGGTCCCTGTACAGGTGGGCACACTGCTAATTGACGTGTCCTAGGGACAGAGTTGTGGGGACGTTGGGTGGGTGCTGTGGTTTGGATACTGATGGGGAAGGCTCTGTGGTGGGCTATATGAGTGGGCTGGGGTGGCCGAATGACCAGTGGTCCCTGATGGGCCAGGTAGTTCATCCAGCTCCTGAGGTCCAGAGTTACTGTCATCACTGGGGGCATCTTCTGTTGGGGGACAGGATAGTCGTGGCACCTCCTTGCCACTGAGATTGCCTGGGGAACCTGTGGGGATGTAAGTGATGTATTATGCTTCATGTCTGTGACATATTGTACATCCCTAGCTTCCCCTCTATTTTTGCTGTTGCCCTGCCACCTTTGTTTGTGTATGGTGATATATTGTGGAATTGATAGTTCTCCATGTTGCACACGCTTTGGTGATGGGTGTACATGTAGGGTTGGGAGGGATGTGCATGCAGTGGGTATGGTATGCAGGGCTTAGCATTTAGGATTGTTGTTTGTGTAGGTACACTGTGTGGGATGGAGTTGAGTGATGAATGGCAGGGTGAGGGGTGGTGGTGGCATGCAGGTATGGGGGGGGTGTAATGATATTTGTGTTTTGACCACTGACTCCACGTTGCACTTAGCCTAGCAGCACACCATCACATTAGTGACCACCAGCTTCATTTTGACTATTGACTTTATTTTAGTATTAGCCACTGCCACGTTAAAACCTGTAAGTAGTTTTCCACATTACACAATGTGCTCATGTTTTTATTTTGCGTGTTCTTTTCCCACCAAGGGCTTAGGCTGATAAGAATGTACCAGGATGGCAGAGAACGGTTTTGGTTTGAGGGGACACCTTGGGATTTTGGCCAAGTCCCGACGTGTTCTTTTCAAAGCTGGCCTAAATTAATCAGCATTTTTTTAATAACAAACTTCTGCAGTGAGAGGGAGTTTCTGGAATTTTCCTCTCTTGTTTGTTCAAAGTATACGAGGCTGAGACCAGATGGACCGGGGTGTAAGTGATTCAGATCTCAGACATGCTCGGGACGCTGAGGTGTGTCATCCTTCCAGTGAGGATAATTGAGCTCTCTCTCTCTCCACGATCGATTCTGGGATCTGGCGATCTGTTGCTGATAGGAGGGGGATGAAGCAGATGTGCCCTTGCCTCAGGTGATGCATATTTTTTAATTAATTATTTGCTTTGCTTTGCATTGTAATATAGATACATATATTTGCTGTGAATATTGCAGTGAGAATAATTTGTACATGTTTTCATTTCATTGCTGTGAACATTTTTAAACGAGTGCTTTCAGCATGCTAATCTGCTTTACGAACCTTGCAAAGTGAAATAATAATTGTTTTCTTTAGACTAAGAAGTGCATTCCTGAGATTTTTTCAGTGCATGAGTGTTTCAGCTCGGTCATTAGTGAAGCAAAACAGGGAGGGATAGGTAGGAAATATTGACTCACCAGTCTCCAGTCCTCCAGCAACTCCAGTGAGTCTCTCAGGATGCAGTATTGCCAAGACTGGCTCCTCCCATGCTGTGAGGGAGGAGGTAAGGGTCCACCGCCAGTCCTCTGGATGGCGAGCTGATGCCTTGCTACCATGGAACGTACCTTCCCCCGAAGGTCGTTCCACCTCTTCCTGATGTCGTCCCTTGTTCTTGGATGCTGTCCCACAGTGTTCACCCTGTCCACAATTCTCTGCCATAGCTCCATCTTCCTGGCAATGTATTTCTGCTGTACTTGTACTCCAAACAGCTGTGGCTCTACCCTGACTGTCTCCCCCACCATGAACCGCAACTCCTCATCAGTGAAATGGGGGTGCCTTAGTGAGGACATGGGTGTTGTGTGGTGTGTGTTGTGCAGAGGGTGTTAAGTGATGTGGTGGGATGTGGGGTGTGTGACGGATGGATGGGTGTTTGTGGTGTATGTGTGTATTTGTCTGAGTGGTCTTAGTGTTAGTCTTGTGGCGATTATTGGTATTCGTAAAGGGTTGTGTGTAATGTGGGTGTGTGTCTTATAGTGCTATGGGTGGGTGGTTGTGGTGTGGCTATCAGTGTCAGGTTTGTGATTTTCGTTTAGGCCCGTGTTGTGTTGTTTTGTATTGGGGTGGCCATTCTGAGCGCACGGGTGTGTACAGCCAATGGTTTACGGCCATTGAATGGCAGCCGTGGTGATTCATGGGTCATAATGTGATGGGTGTTGTTTTGTTGGCATAACGGTATGGGTGTTCGTACCAACACTTTACCACTGACCTTTGGGCTGGCAGATTTGTGTATGTGGCAGTATTCTGTCGATTTTCTGTGTGTGTGTCATAATATGTCAAACGGATATTCGCCACCGTGGCGGTATGATGGCGGCCGTCACAGCGGCGGTAAACAGCATTTACCGCCAATGTCGTAATGAGGGCGTATATGTGTTAGACAATTAAATACTTTCTGAATCAAGCAAACTACCTCTTACAGATAGCTACTTACACGTTGCGCATTCGCGTGTGCATGCTTTTTTAAAGTGAAGCAGGAGTGAGCATCTAGTTTGAAAACCCCCACCTAAACCGAAAGTGAGTCTTTGCAGAAAAGAATGCCTATCTCCACAACAATCGGCAAAGTTCTGTGGTGGATAATAGAGCAGAGCAGTAAAAGCACACATTTAAGATGTCAGAAAAGCACATTTAAATATAAAAAGATGTTGCCCAGAATTAAAACTATCAAACACTTTCTGAATCAAGCAAACTGCCTCTTACAGATAGCTACTTACAAGCTTACAAAAATAATGGCAGACTTGTGCTGGACCAACAAATCTTCTCATTCCCCTCCTTTTCTAGTAGTTGACATTTATTCACTTCAAACCGCATAGAATATGGGGCTAAGTAAGTGCAGACAAATCACTTGTGATGTGCAAACTCAGGGATTGAGGCATTTATTGAGCTTGAGAGTGCATCCAAACAACTCAAAACAGCCTTTCTGGAAGGCAAAATATATCCAAACTTCACAGAACAACCGGGTCTAGAACACCCACACTACACTTTGCTTAAGGCAACACCTATGATCAGGAATGGGAATAGGCTTTGCAGGGCTGGGGCATTAATTAGAAATAGTGATATGACCTGATGACAGAATATATATATGGTTCATTCCATTTCTGTTTAAATAGTGCTTGATGTTATGAATGGATTCAAAGCAATACAAAAAATAAAACAAAGCAACGTTTCTGACACATCTGCACTTTTGCGCATCTCAAGGGTTAGGAAAGGGATATCCGAATAACAAAACAATATAACATTACCTCTCTCTATTACATTTTGATAGATTATTGCATTCGCTAACTTTTGTTGATGTGAAAAGTGTAATGAAGTACCGCTGCTATGTATTTGTAGATGTGGAGGGATCTGATAACTGGTCCATTTATCCTTGTTCTGTTTCCAAGCATTTTAAGAAACACACTATGGCTCAAATACATGTTGAACCGTACTTGAAGGGGTGCACATTTTGCACCAGTAATTGGGGGGTAATGTGCTGTAACAACCAACCAGAACCATGCAATTGTGAGTAAAACCCCTCCCATTTGCTCTCTTTTCTGCTGAATCTAAGTATTACAGGGAAGCTGATAAGAGGCCTGCTTTTAGATAATATGAAATAAGTGGGTGGTTCCTCCCTTCCAGGGGCTTTCTTTTACCTGTCCTATTATCTCTCCTCAGATTATTAACTCTCTGATATCTATATTCCTCAGTGTCCCATGTCCCTAAGGTTTACCCCATTGAGTCTCTGATCCCTTTCACCTTCATCATTTCTATTTTCCCTTTGATCCCTACCTTTTGTCCTGACGTTTATGTCCAGCTGCAAGTAATGCACTGTTGCTCCACTCAGGAATATATCAATGTCTTCGGAAATACCTGCTCTTCTCTACAAGGATCCTTCCTCATTCCCTTAATCATGCATTCTCCCTGCTCCTCTCCTTGGTTTACTTTCCATAATCCACCTCCCTAAACACTATGGGGTAGCAATATACCTTCTACATACATTCAAACAAGTACAGCTTCATCACACTCAAGTCTCACCTCTATCATCCTCAAATGCATATACGTTAAAGGCAGAAAACAGACCATTGGAGCATCAACTGAAGACGTCAAATGACTGGAGTGACAAGCTCATTTTTCTGCATCACCCAAGGATGTATATAATTGGTCATAAACAAAAGGCAAATGGACCATTACTCATATTGACGTGCCAAAGCTTAATGCTCTTAGAAGGAACTATTCAGGATCTTCTCAGAAGTTCACCACATGGCCTACATATTAATAAGATCACACTACCTCCAATTCCTGTATGATGTCTATGCACAACATCCTGTCATGAAAAACTATACACTGGAACATTACCTCAGAAGTAGCTCACCTAGCAACCTCTAACCTCAGGCCATATAAGACCATCTATGCTGGCAGACAACCCATTGTGGCAACTTTCAAAAAATACTCCTCCACCTAATTCAAACACCTGCCCAAGACCAGTCTCCTAGCTTGTACACCACTAAACATATGTCCAACGGGCCGATCCTGCAAGTGACTTCTGCCTGCCACCCTACCTCTAATTAGAATGTGGTATTAGAGGGTGTACCCTCAAGCCCCATTGAAATTCTTTTAAGGCTTCATCATGCTTGCACTATTGCACATTTTATGTAATAAATGTGAGATAATATGTTTGCCATTTTTGGGGGGTGGTGATTAAATTATTTAATGTTTGGTGGGAAGCACAGTAATAAAAAGTTGGAAGCTCAATGGGGTATGATGTGCCCTTGAAAAAATTAATGTGATCTGGAGTTGGGTATAACTGGTGCTCACGTAAAGTGCTCTAATACCTTGGGGTTGCACAAAAAAGTGAAAGTAGAGCAATTACATAAAACGGAAATAAAAACAGATACCCATTAAGTGACTGATTTGAACCAAGCGTAACCAGAAAACCTGGCTAAATCTCGGCTTTAGGCAAATATTTTATTACAGCAACATTTTTCTTCCTTATCGCTCAATAAAGCACTTTCAAATATATGAGTTCATAATACAAGTTATACAAAACCTTTTGTATTTAATAGACTGTAATGTTTACATAAGGGCTTACATAATAACTGTCTTGCCTCTTAGTTCATTGAAGAATCATAGTTACAAACTATCACTTTTAACAATTATTTTTCAGTGCAGTGCTATAATGGTAAATGTTAATGTCAAAGCTTCCATTTTTTTAATTGTGAAGCGGTGTTGTCATATTTTAAGTGATGTTGTTATATGATTTACATAGTAAACATTCCCAGGGTTTGGCTCATTAACAGGCTCTATGAGACGAGCCAGACCCTTGGCTCGGCTCTCCTTGTTATTTTGTGAGCTCACCCACCTCTAAAATGTACGCATGATAGAAATGCTAAACATATGTTTGAGGTGTTAAGATCTGAAGTCACTTCCTGTGAATACTTGCCTACTGCCTAATTTGGTTAGTTCCCACCACTTCTTTTTTTTTAGGAATTGGACCCTGACTACAGGTGCTATTCCTTTTAAAATGTTGTGAGGTATGAATTCCAAGTCTAAACTGGTTCCTATATTTTTTCTTGACTAATGCCAATGTGGAGGAAACAGTGAAAGATGGGGTCATTAAGGTGTGTAATGAAGTTAAGGAGAAAGAAGGAAAACAAAAAAATATTTTGATAAGAAAAAAATGTCAAACATGTACATTTCATTCCTGGTAATTGGCTTTTTATAAAATATCTTTTAAAATGAAAAAAGAGGAAGATTTCCCAGCCTCTGAAAAATGTGAGAGAAAGCAGAGTTTCAGCTTTATCACAACAAAGGCGTTGGTGGAATAAACTTAGCGTAATTTCATTATGAGACCGGAGGCTTCCATTATGCAATATTCCTTTGATGCTAGTCCATAAGGCACTTGAAAGGAGTTTACATCATAGAGGGAAAAAAACACCCTAGAATGGAACCATCAAAACCTATGAATAGAGCGTGCAGTCACCAATCTGCCTCTTTTAAATGCTGCTCCTCACAAATAAGTACCGCTTTATTTTTCACTCTGATCGCTAGCGTTGTGTACTATTGTGGTGCTCTGTACTACTTTTGTTTCTTTTAGATTAATTGTGGTTCCAATTTTCGGAACCCTCGATTTGTCTAGTATGTGTTTTACCAATTTAAATAATTTAATCAGCTAATTTAAGACTTGCGCTGAAGTAAGTGGTGCTTTCCTGATTCAGTGCTAATTCAGACCCTGATTTAGCTCTTGGCGCGAGTGCAAAACAATTGACGAAGGGTTTGTGTCGCAGGCCCTCTCGTTAGCACATCGCGGTGGCCTTCGACATACCTGCGGGTACTGCCAGATCTCCGTCGGGGATTTAGATAGATCGGGCTGCAGCAGCACATCCTCTGCTACCATGATGAAGCGGGCCAATGCGCCCATTTCGGTGTGACACATTGGACCACCTTGACGAGGCATGATGTTGCGGGATACAGTTGTGAGAAACTGTACCGTAGTGGTTCAATCGACGCATCCATTGCTTGGGATACAGCGGATCAAATTAGAGTAATTTAGTAGGCAACGGCCTACACTGGAAAATACGTGGAACTCTGCAATGCGACCCCAAGGTAACAGTATCAGTTGCCGAGTCCACGATCAGCTGTTAGTTTCCGTGAGCAGTCTACCTTCATTTTCTGGTCCTTCAGACTCCCGTTTTAGACTTCAATCATAAAATATATTTGAAAATTGTAATTATTTTTTAGATTCTCTTGAGTTAGTTATCCTGTATTTTATACATAATTAAGGGGCATTTATATTATCACATTTTACATAATTAGATACATCAGTGTCTGACCAAAAAGGTAATAATCCTGTACCTTCGTGAACCATATGAACAAAGAGATGATTATTAAAATAATTCACAATGAAATGCGCACTAGTGTGCAAGAAATGATAAGGCAGGTCCTATCAATGAGAGATTCAAGGAGCAAAGAGGAACAGCTTTTAATTTCAGAAAGAAACCCTAATACAGAAAATAAAGGGGGCAAAAGGAAACAAATAGCAAAACATATTGAAAAAGGAGCAACGCCCTACAAATAATTGAGAGGTCCAAGCACCTCGACAAACTCAGGAAGTTTAAGTACCTCAAAACAGTAAGGAGGTCCAAGCACCTCAACAAAACTAGGAGATCTAAACACCTCAAAGAAATCAGGAGGTCTAAGCACCTTGCTAAGAATGGATGCCTTAAGCTGCACAGAGTTGAAAGATGTATAAGATGACACCTTAACTTCCAGAGAGGGACAGGAAGACCCTTACAATGCTTCACCACTTGATGACTACGCTCTATGTAAGGAAATGCCTCCTTGGCATGGTTACCCCCTGACTTTTTGCCTTTGCTGATGCCAAGTTATGATTTGAAAGTGTGCTGAGGCCTGCTAATCAGGCCCCAGCACAGTGTTCTTTCCCTAACCTGTACCTTTGTTTCCACAATTGGCACACCCTGGCATCCAGGTAAGTCCCTTGTAACTGGTACCTCTGGTACCAAGGGCCCTGATGCCAGGGAAGGTCTCTAAGGGCTGCAGCATGTCTTATGCCACCCTGGGGACCCCTCACTCAGCACAGACACACTGCTTGCCAGCTTGTGTGTGCTAATGGGGATAAAAAGACTAAGTCGACATGGCACTCCCCTCAGGGTGCCATGCCAACCTCACACTGCCTATAGGTATAGATAAGTCAGCCCTCTAGCAGCCCTTACAGCCCTAAGGCAGGGTGCACTATACCATAGGTGAGGGCATAAGTGCATGAGCACTATGCCCCTACAGTGTCTAAGCAAAACCTTAGACATTGTAAGTGCAGGGTAGCCATAAGAGTATATGGTCTGGGAGTTTGTCATGCACGAACTCCACAGCACCATAATGGCTACACTGAAAACTGTGAAGTTTGGTATCAAACTTCTCAGCACAATAAATGCACACTGATGCCAGAGTACATTTTATTGTAATATACACCCCAGAGGGCACCTTAGAAGTGCCCACTGAAACCTTAACCGACTACCCGGGTAAGCTGACTAGTTTTAGCAGCCTGCCACACACCAGAAATGTTGCTGGACACATGGGGAGAGTGCCTTTGTCACTCTGTGGCTAGTAACAAAGCCTGTACTAGGTGGAGGTGCTTCTCACCTCCCCCTGCAGGAACTGTAACACCTGGCGGTGAGCCTCAAAGTCTCACCCCCTTTTTTACAGCACCCCAGGGCACTCCAGCTAGTGGAGTTGCCTGCATTCTCCGGCCACGGCCCCACTTTTGGCGGCAAGGCCGGAGGAGATAATGAGAAAAACAAGGAGCCACCCTCAGGGCTAGTAGCCATTGGCTACTAACCCCCCAGACCTAAACACACCCCTAAATTGAGTATTTAGGGGCTCCCAGAACGCAGCAAGATAGATTCCTGCAACCTAAGAAGAAGAGGACTGCTGAACTGAAAAACCTGCAGAGAAGACGGAGACACCAACTGCTTTGGCCCCAGCTCTACCGGCCTGTCTCCCCACTTCTAAAGACACTGCTCCAGCGACGCGTTCCCAGGGTCCAGCAACCTCTGAAGCCTCAGAGGACTACCCTGCATCTAGAATGACCAAGAACTCCCGAGGACAGCGGCTCTGTTCCCCAAAGACTGCAACTTTGCAACAAAGAAGCAACTTTGAAACAACACACGTTTCCCGCCGGAAGCGTGAGACTTTGCACTCTGCACCCGACGCCCCCGGTTCGACTTGTGGAGAACAAACACCACAGGGAGGACTCCCCGGCGACTACGAGACCGTGAGTAGCCAGAGTTGACCCCCCTTGAGCCCCCACAGCGACGCCTGCAGAGGGAATTCCAAAGCTCCCCTTGACCGTGACTACCTGCTTCAAAGACTCGACGCCTGGTAAAGACTCTGCATCCGCAGCCCCCAGGACCTGAAGGATCCGACCTCCAGTGCAGGAGCGACCCCCAGGTGGCCCTCTCCCTTGCCCAGGAGTTGGTTACCCCGAAGAGCCCCCCCCCCTTGCCTGCCTGCATCGCTGAAGAGACCCCTTGGTCTCCCATTGAATCCTATTACGAACCTGGCGCTTGTTTGCACACTGCACCCGGCCGCCCCCGTGCCGCTGAGGGTGTACTTTCTGTGCTGACTTGTGTCCCCCCCCGGTGCCCTACAAAACCCCCCTGGTCTGCCCTCCGAAGACACGGGTACTTACCTGCTGGCAGACTGGAACCGGGGCACCCCCGTCTCCATTGAAGCCTATGCGTTTTGGGCACCACTTTGACCTCTGCACCTGACCGGCCCTGAGCTGCTGGTGTGGTAACTTTGGGGTTGCCCTGAACCCCCAACGGTGGGCTACCTTGGACCCAAACTTGAACCCCGTAGTGGTTTACTTACCTGCAAAAACTAACAAACACTTACCTCCCCCAGGAACTGTTGAAAATTGCACTGTCTAGTTTTAAAATAGCTATATGTCATTTATGTGAAAACTGTATATGCTATTTTGCTAATTCAAAGTTCCTAAAGTTCCTAAAGTTCCTAAGTGAAATACCTTTCATTTGAAGTACTACTTGTAAATCTTGAACTTGTGGTTCTTAAAATAAACTAAGAAAAGATATATTTCTATACAAAAACCTATTGGCCTGGAATTGTCTCTGAGTGTGTGTTCCTCATTTATTGCCTGTGTGTGTACAACAAATGCTTAACACTACCCTCTGATAAGCCTACTGCTCGACCACACTACCACAAAATAGAGCATTAGAATTATCTCATTTTGCCACTATCTTACCTCTAAGGGGAACCCTTGGACTCTGTGCATGCTATTTCTTACTTTGAAATAGTACATACAGAGCCAACTTCCTACATTGGTGGATCAGCGGTGGGGTTCAAGACTTTGCATTTGCTGGACTACTCAGCCAATACCTGATCACACGACTAAATTCCAAAAATTGTCATTAGAAACAGATTTTTGAAATTTGAGCTATTTTTCTAAATTTTTAAAAGTCCTGCTAGGGCCTTGTGTTAGTCTCTGTTAGCATTTCTTTTAGAGTTTAAAAGTTTTGTGAAAGTCTGAATTAAGTTCTAGAGATAGTTTTAGATTCTTAAAAAGTATTCCAACTTTTAGAAACATAGGCCCTCATTCTGACCTTGGCGGTCGGCGGAGAGGTGGCGGTCGGACCGCGAACAGACCGGCGGTCAGAAAAATGGCATTCTGACCGCGGCGGTCACCGCTGCGATCGACCGCCACTTCCCCACTCCGACCGCCACGGAGGTCATGACCGCCGGGCTGGAGTTTGCGCACTCCGGCCCGGCGGTCGTCCCAAGACCGCCAACGGTATCATGACCCTGCCTACCGCCGCGGTTTCTTGCGGTCGGGAACCGCCATGCGAACCATGGCGGTAGGCACTATCGGGGCCAGGGAATTCCTTCCCTGGCACTGATAGGGGTCTCCCCCACCCCCCACTACCCACCCGAGTCCTCCCCCCACACCCTCCACCCCCCTGCCACCCCCCAGAGGTGGTACGAACCCCCTCCCCACCCCCACCCCGACATGCACACACCCCCAACATGCACATATACACACCCCCTACACACACATACACAACGGGGACACATACCCGCACACATACATGCAGACATGCGCACCTGCCGAACAGCACACATTACCCATAGACACAGCAGCACCCCCCGCCCGCATACACGCACTCACACACCCCCTCTACACACTCACACGCACACCCCCATGCACGCCCACATCACACAACACCCCCCCTCCCCCTCCCCTCACGGACGGTCAGCTTACCTTGTGCGTTGGTCCTCCGGGAGGCGACGGGAGCCATGGGGAGGTGACCGCCAACAGAACACCGCCAACAGAAGACCGCCACACAGATATGTGGGTCGTAATTCTGTGGGCGGTGTTCTGCTGGCGTGGCGGTGGAGGTTGACCAGTCTCCACTTTTCCACCGACCGCCAGTGTGGCTGCTGGCGGTTTCCCGGCGGAACGCTCCCAGCGGTCGGAATGCGCACAGCGGCATACCGCCGCGGTCGGCGGTCTTCACCGCGGCGGTAACTCGGCGGTCTCGCGAAAAGACCGCCAAGGTCAGAATGAGGGCCATAATGTCTAATGCAGAAGAGAATGTGATGGAACTCGACATCATCCCTTACCTGAATCTTAGGATGAAAGAGTTAAGGTCTCTCTGCAAAACAAAAAAGATTAGAACTGGTTCAAACCCTACCAAAATACAGCTTCAGGAGCTTTTGGCAGAGGTTGCCAAGAACAACCCCTCTGAGGATGACCTCACAGAGGAGGAAGCTAGTGATGTGGAGGAAGTCCCACCTCCAGTCCTAGTTAGGGAAGCCAGGGCTCCTCAAACCCTGACTCCAAATGTGATAGTCAGAGATGCTTCTTCTCTCCCAGGAGAGTCCAGCACCTCTGGAATCACTGAGGATAGCCTCAGTGAAGATGACCTACTGTTAGCCAGGATGGTCAAAAGATTGGCTTTAGAGAGACAACTCCTAGCCATAGAAAGGGAAAGACAAGAGATGGGTTTTGGTCCCATCCATGGTGGCAGCAACATAAATAGGGTCAGAGATTCTCCTAACATGTTGAAAATCCCTAAAGGGATTGTAACTAAATATGAAGATGGTGATGACATCACCAAATGGTTCACAGCTTTAGAGAGGGCTTGTGCAACCAGAAAAGTAAACAGATCTCACTGGGGTGCTCTCCTTTGGGAAATGTTCACTGGGAAGTGTAGGGATAGACTCCTCACACTCTCTGGAACGATGCAGAATCCTATGACCTCATGAAGGCTACCCTGATTGAGGGCTTTGGATTCTCCACTGAGGAGTATAGAATTAGGTTCAGAGTGGCTCAAAAATCCTCGAGCCAGACCTGGGTTGATTTTGTTGACTACTCAGTGAAAACACTGGATGGTTGGATTCAAGGCAGTGGTGTAAATGATTATGATGGGCTGTACAATTTATTTGTGAAAGAACACCTGTTAAGTAATTGTTTCAATGATAAACTGCATCAGCATCTGGTAGACCTAGGACCAATTTCTCCCCAAGAATTGGGAAAGAAGGCGGACCATTGGGTCAAGACTAGGGTGACCAAGACTTCCACAGGGGGTGACCAAAAGAAAGGGGTCACAAAGCCTCCCCATGGGAAGAGTGTTGAGACATCCAAAGGGAAAAATAGTAAAGAGTCTTCTATAGGGCCCCAAAAACCTGCTCAGGAGGGAGGGCCCAGAGCCTCTTCACAATCCAATTTTGGGTACAAGGGTAAAAACTTTGATCCCAAAAAGGCCTGGTGTCATAGCTGTAATCAGCCAGGACACCAAACTGGAGACAAGGCCTGTCCCAAGAAAGGTTCCACTTCTAACTCTACTCCAGCTAACACTGGAATGGCCAGTCTCCAAGTGGGATCAACAGTGTGCCCAGAGCAAATCAGGGTTCACACTGAAGCTACATTAGTCTCTGAGGGTGGGGTGGATTTCGCCACAATGGCTGCCTGGCCCCCTAATATGCAAAAATACAGACAGCAGCTCTTAATTAATGGGACAAGTGTAGAAGGCCTGAGGGATACAGGTGTCAGTGTCACCATGGTGACAGAGAAACTGGTGTCCCCTGGTCAATACCTGGCTGGACAAACTTATCCAGTCACCAACGCTGACAATCAGACTAAAGTACATCCCATGGCTATGGTAACTTTAGAGTGGGGAGGGGTCAATGGCCTGAAACAGGTGGTGGTCTCCTCAAATATCCCTGTAGACTGTTTGCTTGGAAATAACCTGGAGTCATCAGCATGGGCTGAAGTAGAACTCAAAACCCATGCAGCCATGCTGGGTATATCCCTGAAATGGTGTGTGTCAAGACAAGGGCACAGTGCATGGCTCAGGGTTGGGTGAAAAAGTGGTGTGGGAGCCTGGAAAAAGGGCCCAACCCTCCAAGAGAAAAGGAAAGAAGACTGGGGAACCAGCTTCAACACAACAAGAAAAAGAGAACCTGTCTCTTCTCAGGAAGAAGTTCTGCCCTCTGAGGGAACTGAGCCCCTGGAGTTAGAACCTTATCAGGTTGAGCTTCTAGGCCCAGGGGGACCCTCAAGGGAACAGTTGTGTAAGGGGCAAGAAACCTGCCCCTCTCTTGAAGGCCTTAGGCAGCAAGCTGCTGAAGAGTCCAATGGGAAAATAACGGGAAACATCCTTTATCACTACGTTTTTTTTACGAAAGTCGTGGCTAATGAAAGTGCAACAACGCTTTTTTTAACCACGACTCCGTTATTTTGTGCCTTAACTACGTATGTTCTGAACAACAAACAGGCGTGGTTAAGGTACAAAGAAGGGAGTTGGCGAAGGAGGACGACGCAGGTGACAAGGGGTCAACTAAGGTAAGTGGGGGGTTTTAGGTTTTGGGGAGGGGGTGGGGGGTTAGGGGGTTTTAGGTTTTGGGGCGGGGTTGGGGCGTTTTTGGTTTTGGGGAGGGGGTGGGGGGCCAGGGGGTTTTAGGTTTTGGGGCGGGGTTGGGGGGTGGGGCGTTTTTGGTTTTGAGGAGGGGGTGGGGGGTCAGGGGGTTTTAGGTTTTGGGGTGGGGTTGGGGGGGTGGGGCGTTTTTGGGAGGGGGTGGGGGTCAGGGGGTTTTAGGTTTTGGGGCGCGGTTGGGGGGGTGGGGCGTTTTTGGTTTTGGGGAGGGGGTGGGGGGTCAGGGGATTTTAGGTTTTGGGGCGGGGTTGGGGGGGTGGGGCGTTTTTGGTTTTGGGGAGGGGGTGGGGGGTCAGGGGGTTTTAGGTTTTGGGGTGGGGTTGGGGGGGTGGGGCGTTTTTGGGAGGGGGTGGGGGTCAGGGGGTTTTAGGTTTTGGGGCGCGGTTGGGGGGGTGGGGCGTTTTTGGTTTTGGGGAGGGGGTGGGGGGTCAGGGGATTTTAGGTTTTGGGGCGGGGTTGGGGGGGTGGGGCGTTTTTGGTTTTGGGGAGGGGGTGGGGGGTCAGGGGGTTTTAGGTTTTGGGGCGGGGTTGGGAGGGTGGGGCGTTTTTGGTTTTGGGGAGGGGGTGGGGGGTCAGGGGGTTTTAGGTTTTGGGGCGGGGTTGGGGGGGTGGGGCGTTTTTGGTTTTGGGGAGGGGGTGGTTGGTCAGGGGGTTTTAGGTTTTGGGGCAGGGTTGGGGGGGTGGGACGTTTTTGGTTTTGGGGAGGGGGTGGGGGGTCAGGGGGTTTTAGGTTTTGGGGTGGGGCATTTTTGGTTTTGGGGAGGGGGTGGGGGTTAGGGGGTTTTAGGTATTGGGGCGGGGTTGGGGGGGTGGGGCGTCTTTGGTTTTGTGGAGGGGTGGGGGTTAGGGGGTTTTAGGTTTTGGGGTGGGGTTGGGGGGGTGGTGCGTTTTTGGTTTTGGGTTGGGGGTGGGGCGTTTTTGGTTTTGGGGAGGGGGTGGGGGGTCAGAGGGTTTTAGGTTTTGGGGCGGGGTTGGGGGGTGGGGCGTTTTTGGTTTTGGGGAGGGGGTGGAGGTCAGGGGGTTTTAGGTTTTGGGGTGGGGTTGGGGGAGTGGGGCGTTTTTGGTTTTGGGGAGGGGGTGGGGGGTCGGGGGTTTTGGGGTGGGGTTGGGGGGGTGGGGCGTTTTTGGTTTTGGGAAGGGGTGGGGGTCAGGGGGTTTTAGGTTTTGGGGTGAGGTTGGGGGGGTGGGGCGTTTTTGGTTTTGCGGAGGGGGTGGGGGGTCAGGGGGTTTTAGGTTTTGGGGCGGGGTTGGGTTGGGGGGTGGGGCGTTTTTGGTTTTGGGGAGGGGGTGGGGGGTCAGGGGGTTTTAGGTTTTGGGGTGGGGTTGGGAGGGTGGGGCGTTTTTGGGGGTGGGGGGTCAGGGGGTTTTAGGTTTTGGGGCGGGGTTGGGGGGTGGGGCGTTTTTGGTTTTGGGGAGGGGTGGGGGGTCAGGGGGTTTTAGGTTTTTGGGCGGGGTTGTGGGGGTGGGGCGTTTTTGGTTTTGGGGTGGGGGTCAGGGGGTTTTAGGTTTTGGGGTTGGGGGTGGGGCGTTTTTGGTTTTGGGGAGGGGGTGGGGGGTCAGGGGGTTTTAGGTTTTGGGGTGGGGTTGGGGTGGTGGGGCGTTTTTGGTTTTGGGGAGGGGGTGGGGGTCAGGGGGTTTTAGGTTTTGGGGTGGGGTTGGGGGGTGGAGCGTTTTTGGTTTTGGGGAGGGGGTGGGGGGTCAGGGGGTTTTAGGTTTTGGGGAGGGGTTGCGGGGGTGGGGCGTTTTTGGTTTTGGGGAGGGGGAGGGGGGTGGGATGAGGGATGTAGGGTCAATGGTGCCTATTAGTAATGCTTTTATCAGGAATGCCTTTACAACGAAAATCGTTGTTAAGGCATTTGTGGTAAAATTATTAGTAGTAGCAACGAGGTCGGTGTTCCGACCTCGTTGTTAAGGCACTAGTTGTTTAGGAAATCGGTGTTCCGTCGTGCAACCAAAAATAGCAGGAACACATAGAGTCTATTGGCAAGATGGACTCCTTTACACTGAGGCAAGAGATCCCAAACCTGGTGCCACTAGGAGAGTGGTAGTGCCTCAGGAGTTTAGGGAGTTCATTCTAACCTTAGCTCATGATATTCCTCTTGCTGGGCATTTGGGACAGACCAAGACGTTGGAGAGACTAGTCAACCACTTCTATTGGCCCAACATGTCCCAGAAGGTCAAGGAGTTTTGTGTCTCCTGTGCCACCTGTCAAGCCAGTAGTAAGACAGGTAGACACCCAAAGGCCCCCCTCATTCCACTTCCAGTGGTGGGGGTCCCCTTTAAAGGAGTGGGTGTGGACATAGTGGGTCCACTTGAACCTCCCACAGCCTCAGGGAACCAATACATACTAGTAGTAGTGGATCATGCTACTATATACCCTGAAGCAATTCCCCTTAGGTCGTCTACTGCCCATGCAGTAGCCAAAGCACTCATTGGTATTTTTAACAGAGTGGGATTCCCTAAGGAGGTGGTGTCTGACAGAGGTACCAACTTAATGTCAGCATACCTGAAACACATGTGGAATGAGTGTGGGGTGACTTACAAATTCACCACACCATACCATCCACAAACCAATGGTCTTGTTGAAAGATTTAACAAGACATTGAAAGGCATGATCATGGGGCTCCCTGAAAAACCCAAAAGGAGATGGGATGTCCTCTTGCCATGTCTGCTCTTTGCCTACAGAGAGGTGTCTCAGAAGGGAGTAGGGTTTTCCCCCTTTGAACTTCTGTTTGGCCATCCTGTAAGGGGACCACTAGCTCTTGTGAAAGAAGGCTGGGAGAGACCTCTCCATGAGCCTAAGCAATATATAGTGGACTATGTACTAGGCCTACGTTCAAGGATGGCAGAGTACATGGAAAAGGCAAGTAAAAACCTTGAGGCCAGCCAACAGCTCCAGAGGTTTTGGTATGACCAAAAGGCTGCTATGGTTGAATTTCAGCCAGGGCAGAAAGTCTGGGTTCTGGAGCCTGTGGCTCCCAGGGCACTTCAGGACAGATGGAGTGGCCCTTGCCCAGTGCTAGAAAAGAAGAGTCAGGTCACCTACCTGGTAGACCTAGGCACTAGCAGGACCCCCAAGAGGGTGATCCATGTGAACCGCCTCAAACTCTTCCATGACAGGGCAGATGTGAATCTGTTGATGGTGACAGATGAGGACCAGGAAGCTGAGAGTGAACCTCTCCCTGATCTCCTCTCCACAGACCCTAAAGATGGCTCAGTTGATGGAGTGATCTACTCAGACACCCTCTCTGGCCAACAGCAATCTGACTGTAGGAAGGTCCTGCAACAGTTTGCTGAGCTCTTTTCCCTAACCCCTGGTCAGACACACCTGTGTACCCATGATGTGGACACAGGAGACAGCATGCCTGTCAAAAACAAAATTTTCAGACAGTCTGACCAAGTTAAGGAAAGCATCAAGGTGGAAGTCCACAAGATGCTGGAATTGAGAGTCATTGAGCACTCTTACAGCCCCTGGGCTAGCCCAGTGGTCTTAGTCCCCAAACCTCACACCAAAGATGGAAAGAGAGAGATGAGGTTTTGTGTGGACTACAGAGGACTTAATTCTGTCACAAAGACAGATGCCCATCCCATTCCAAGGGAAGACAAATTGATAGACAAACTAGGTGCTGCCAGATACTTAAGTACCTTTGACTTGACAGCAGGGTACTGGCAAATCAAAATGGCACCAGGAGCAAAAGAAAGGACAGCATTCTCCACACCTGATGGGCATTATCAGTGTACTGTTATGCCCTTTGGTTTAAAGAATGCCCCTGCCACCTTCCAAAGGTTGATGAATCAAGTCCTTGCTGGCTTGGAGTCCTTTAGTGGAGCTTATCTTGACGATATTGCTGTCTTTAGGTCCAGCTGGCAGGATCACCTGGTCCACCTGAAGAAGGTTTTGAAGGCTCTGCAAGCAGCAGGCCTCTCTATCAAGGCATCCAAATGCCAGATAGGGCAGGGAACTGTGGTTTACTTGTGTCACCTTGGAGGTGGAGGCCAAGTTCAGCCACTCCAGCCTAAGATCCAGACTATTCTGGACTGGGCAGCTCCAAAAACCCAGACTCAAGTCAGGGCATTCCTTGGCTTGACTGGGTACTACAGGAGGTTTGTGAAGGGATATGGATCTATAGTGACAGCCCTCACAGAACTTACCTCCAAGAAAATGCCCAAGAAGGTAAACTGGACTGTAGAATGTCAATAGGCCTTTGACACCCTGAAACAAGCAATGTGCACAGCACCAGTTCTCAAAGCTCCAGATTACTCCAAGCAATTCATTGTGCAGACTGATGCCTCTGAACATGGGATAGGGGCAGTGTTGTCCCAAACAAATGATGATGGCCTTGTTCTGCCTGTTGCTTTCATTAGCAGGAGGTTACTCCCCAGGGAGCAGCTTTGGAGTGCCATCGAGAGGGAGGCCTTTGCTGTGGTTTGGTCCCTGAAGAAGCTGAGACCATATCTCTTTGGTACTCACTTTGTAGTTCAAACTGACCACAGATCTCTCAGATGGCTAATGCAAATGAAAGGTGAAAATCCAAAACTGTTGAGGTGGTCCATCTCCCTACAGGGAATGGACTTTGTAGTGGAACACAGACCTGGGACTGCCCATGCCAATGCAGATGGCCTTTCCAGGTTCTTCCACTTAGAAAATGAAGACTCTCTTGGGAAAGGTTAGTCTCATCCTCTTTCGTTTGGGGGGGGGGGAGTTGTGAAAGGAAATGCCTCCTTGGCATGGTTACCCCCTGACATTTTGCCTTTGCTGATGCCAAGTTATGATTTGAAAGTGTGCTGAGGCCTGCTAATCAGGCCCCAGCACCAGTGTTCTTTCCCTAACCTGTACCTTTGTTTCCACAATTGGCACACCCTGGCATCCAGGTAAGTCCCTTGTAACTGGTACCTCTGGTACCAAGGGCCCTGATGCCAGGGAAGGTCTCTAAGGGCTGCAGCATGTCTTATGCCACCCTGGGGACCCCTCACTCAGCACAGACACACTGCTTGCCAGCTTGTGTGTGCTAATGGGGATAAAAAGACTAAGTCGACATGACACTCCCCTCAGGGTGCCATGCCAACCTCACACTGCCTATAGGTATAGATAAGTCACCCCTCTAGCAGGCCTTACAGCCCTAAGGCAGGGTGCACTATACCATAGGTGAGGGCCTAAGTGCATGAGCACTATGCCCCTACAGTGTCTAAGCAAAACCTTAGACACTGTAAGTGCAGGGTAGCCATAAGAGTATATGGTCTGGGAGTCTGTCATGCACGAACTCCACAGCACCATAATGGCTACACTGAAAACTGCGAAGTTTGGTATCAAACTTCTCAGCACAATAAATGCACACTGATGCCAGTGTATATTTTATTCTAATATACACCCCAGAGGGCACCTTAGAGGTTCCCCCTGAAACCTTAACCGACTACCCGGGTAAGCTGACTAGTTTTAGCAGCCTGCCACACACCAGAAATGTTGCTGGCCACATGGGGAGAGTGCTTTTGTCACTCTGTGGCTAGTAACAAAGCCTGTACTGGGTGGAGGTGCTTCTCACCTCCCCCTGCAGGAACTGTAACACCTGGCGGTGAGCCTCAAAGGCTCACCCCCTTTTTTACAGCACCCCAGGGCACTCCAGCTAGTGGAGTTGCCTGCCCCCTCCGACCACGGCCCCACTTTTGGCGGCAAGGCCGGAGGAGATAATGAGAAAAACAAGGAGGAGTCACTGGCCAGTCAGGACTGCCCCTAAGGTGTCCTGAGCTGAGGTGACTCTGACTTTTAGAAATCCTCCATCTTGCAGATGGAGGATAACCCCAATAGGATTAGGGATGTGCCCCCCTCCCCTCAGGGAGGAGGCACAAAGTGGGTGTAGCCACCCTCAGGGCTAGTAGCCATTGGCTACTAACCCCCCAGACCTAAACACACCCCTAAATTGAGTATTTAGGGGCTCCCAGAACGCAGCAAGATAGATTCCTGCAACCTAAGAAGAAGAGGACTGCTGAACTGAAAAACCTGCAGAGAAGACGGAGACACCAACTGCTTTGGCCCCAGCTCTACCGGCCTGTCTCCCCACTTCTAAAGACACTGCTCCAGCGACGCGTTCCCAGGGTCCAGCAACCTCTGAAGCCTCAGAGGACTACCCTGCATCTAAAATGACCAAGAACTCCCGAGGACAGCGGCTCTGTTCCCCAAAGACTGCAACTTTGCAACAAAGAAGCAACTTTGAAACAACACACGTTTCCCGCCGGAAGCGTGAGACTTTGCACTCTGCACCCGACGCCCCCGGTTCGACTTGTGGAGAACAAACTCCACAGGGAGGACTCCCCGGCGACTAAGAGACCGTGAGTAGCCAGAGTTGACCCCCCCTGAACCCCCACAGTGACGCCTGCAGAGGGAATCGCGACTACCTGCTTCAAAGACTCGACGCCAGGTAAAGACTCTGCATCCGCAGCCCCCAGGACCTGAAGGATCCGACCTCCAGTGCAGGAGCGACCCCCAGGTGGCCCTCTCCCTTGCCTTGGTGTCTACCCCGAGGAGCCCCCCCCCCTTGCCTGCCTGCATCGCTGAAGAGACCCCTTGTTCTCCCATTGAATCCTATTACGAACCTGACGCTTGTTTGCACACTGCACCCGGCTGCCCCCGTGCCGCTGAGGGTGTACTTTCTGTGCTGACTTGTGTCCCCCCCGGTGCCCTACAAAACCCCCCTGGTCTGCCCTCCGAAGACACGGGTACTTACCTGCTGGCAGACTGGAACCGGGGCACCCCCTTCTCCATTGAAGCCTATGCGTTTTGGGCACCACTTTGACCTCTGCACCTGACCGGCCCTGAGCGGCTGGTGTGGTAACTTTGGGGTTGCCCTGAACCCCCAACGGTGGGCTACCTTGGACCCAAACTTGAACCCCGTAGGTGGTTTACTTACCTGCAAAAACTAACAAACACTTACCTCCCCCAGGAACTGTTGAAAATTGCACTGTCTAGTTTTAAAATAGCTATATGTCATTTATGTGAAAACTGTATATGCTATTTTGCTAATTCAAAGTTCCTAAAGTTCCTAAGTGAAATACCTTCCATTTGAAGTATTACTTGTAAATCTTGAACCTGTGGTTCTTAAAATAAACCAATAAAAGTTATATTTCTATACAAAAACCTATTGGCCTGGAATTGTCTCTGAGTGTGTGATCCTCATTTATTGCCTGTGTGTGTACAACAAAAGCTTAACACTACCCTCTGATAAGCCCTGATAAGCTCGACCACACTACCACAAAATAGAGCATTAGAATTATCTCTTTTTGCCACTATCTTACCTCTAAGGGGAACCCTTGGACTCTGTGCATGCTATTTCTTACTTTGAAATAGTACATACAGAGCCAACTTCTTACATTGGTGGATCAGCGGTGGGGTACAAGACTTTGCATTTGCTGGACTACTCAGCCAATGCCTGATCACACGACTAAATTCCAAAAATTGTCATTAGAAACTGATTTTTGAAATTTGAGCTATTTTTCTACATTTTTAAAAGTCCTGCTAGGGCCTTGTGTTAGTCCCTGTTAGCATTTCTTTTAGAGTTTAAAAGTTTTGTAAAAGTCTGAATTAAGTTTTAGAGATAGTTTTAGATTCTTAAAAAAGTATTCCAACTTTTAGAAACATAATGTCTAATGCAGAAGAGAATGTGATGGAACTCGACATCACCCCTTACCTGAATCTTAGGAAGAAAGAGTTAAGGTCTCTCTGCAAAACAAAAAAGATTAGAACTGGTTCAAACCCTACCAAAATACAGCTCCAGGAGCTTTTGGCAGAGGTTGCCAAGAACAACCCCTCTGAGGATGACCTCACAGAGGAGGAAGCTAGTGATGTGGAGGAAGTCCCACCTCCAGTCCTAGTTAGGGAAGCCAGGGCTCCTCAAACCCTGACTCCCAATGTGATAGTCAGAGATGCTTCTTCTCTCACAGGAGAGTCCAGCACCTCTGGAATCACTGAGGATAGCCTCAGTGAAGATGACCTACTGTTAGCCAGGATGGTCAAAAGATTGGCTTTAGAGAGACAACTCCTAGCCATAGAAAGGGAAAGACAAGAGATGGGTTTTGGTCCCATCCATGGTGGCAGCAACATAAATAGGGTCAGAGATTCTCCTGACATGTTGAAAATCCCTAAAGGGATTGTAACTAAATATGAAGATGGTGATGACATCACCAAATGGTTCACAGCTTTTGAGAGGGCTTGTGCAACCAGAAAAGTAAACAGATCTCACTGGGGTGCTCTCCTTTGGGAAATGTTCACTGGGAAGTGTAGGGATAGACTCCTCACACTCTCTGGAAAAGATGCAGAATCCTATGACCTCATGAAGGCTACCCTGTTTGAGGGCTTTGGATTCTCCACTGAGGAGTATAGAATTAGGTTCAGGGGGGCTCAAAAATCCTCGAGCCGGACCTGGGTTGATTTTGTTGACTACTCAGTGAAAACACTGGATGGTTGGATTCAAGGCAGTGGTGTAAATGATTATGATGGGCTGTACAATTTATTTGTGAAAGAACACCTGTTAAGTAATTGTTTCAATGATAAACTGCATCAGCATCTGGTAGACCTAGGACCAATTTCTCCCCAAGAATTGGGAAAGAAGGCGGACCATTGGGTCAAGACTAGGGTGAACAAGACTTCCACAGGGGGTGACCAAAAGAAAGGGGTCGCAAAGCCTCCCCATGGGAAGAGTGTTGAGACATCCAAAGGGAAAAATAGTAAAGAGTCTTCTATAGGACCCCAAAAACCTGCTCAGGAGGGAGGGCCCAGAGCCTCTTCACAATCCAATTTTGGGTACAAGGGTAAAAACTTTGATCCCAAAAAGGCCTGGTGTCGTAGCTGTAATCTACCAGGACAGCAAACTGGAGACAAGGCCTGTCCCAAGAAAGGTACCACTTCTAACTCTACTCCAGCTAACACTGGAATGGCCAGTCTCCAAGTGGGATCAATAGTGTGCCCAGAGCAAATCAGGGTTCACACTGAAGCTACATTAGTCTCTGAGGGTGGGGTGGATTTAGCCACAATGGCTGCCTGGCCCCCTAATATGCAAAAATACAGACAGCAGCTCTTAATTAATGGGACAAGTGTAGAAGGCCTGAGGGATGCAGGTGCCAGTGTCACCATGGTGACTGAGAAACTGGTTTCCCCTGGTCAATACCTGGCTGGACAAACTTATCCAGTCACCAACGCTGACAATCAGACTAAAGTACATCCCATGGCTATGGTAACTTTAGAGTGGAGAGGGGTCAATTGCCTGAAACAGGTGGTGGTCTCCTCAAATATTCCTGTAGACTGTTTGCTTGGAAATGACCTGGAGTCATCAGCATGGGCTGAGGTAGAACTCAAAACCCATGCAGCCATGCTGGGTATATCCCTGAAATGGTGTGTGTCAAGACAAGGGCACAGTGAAAGGCTCAGGGTTGGGTGAAAAAGTGGTGTTGGAGCCTGGAAAAAGGGCCCAACCCTCCAAGGGAAAAGGAAAGAAGACTGGGGAACCAGCTTCAACACAACAAGAAAAAGAGAACCTGTCTCTTCTCAGGAAGAAGTTCTGCCCTCTGAGGGAACTGAGCCCCTGGAGTTAGAACCTTATCAGGTTGAGCTTCTAGGTCCAGGGGGACCCTCAAGGGAACAGTTGTGTAAGGGGCAAGAAACCTGCCCCTCTCTTGAAGGCCTTAGGCAGCAAGCTGCTGAAGAGTCCAATGGGAAAATAACGGGAAACATCCTTTATCACTACGTTTTTTTTACGAAAGTCGTGGCTAATGAAAGTGCAACAACGCTTTTTTTAACCACGACTCCGTTATTTTGTGCCTTAACTACGTATGTTCTGAACAACAAACAGGCGTGGTTAAGGTACAAAGAAGGGAGTTGGCGAAGGAGGACGACGCAGGTGACAAGGGGTCGACTAAGGTAAGTGGGGGGTTTTAGGTTTTGGGGAGGGGGTGGGGGGTTAGGGGGTTTTAGGTTTTGGGGCGGGGCGGGGTTGGGGGGGTGGGGCGTTTTTGGTTTTGGGGAGGGGGTGGGGGGCCAGGGGGTTTTAGGTTTTGGGCGGGGTTGGGGGGTGGGGCGTTTTTGGTTTTGGGGAGGGGGTGGGGGTCAGGGGGTTTTAGGTTTTGGGGTGAGGTTGGGGGAGTGGGGCGTTTTAGGTTTTGGGGTGTGGTTGGGGGGGTGGGGGGTTTTAGGTTATGGGGTGGGGTTGGGGGGTGGGGCGTTTTTGGTTTTGGGGAGGGGGTGGGGGTCAGGGGGTTTTAGGTTTTGGGGTGGGGTTGGGGGGGTGGGGCGTTTTTGGTTTTGGGGAGGGGGTGGGGGGTCAGGGGGTTTTAGGTTTTGGGGCGAGGTTGGGGGGGTGGGGCGTTTTTGGTTTTGGGGAGGGGGTGGGGGTCAGGGGGTTTTAGGTTTTGGGGCGGGGTTGGGGGGGTGGGGCATTTTTGGTTTTGGGGAGGGGGTGGGGGGTCAGGGGGTTTTAGGTTTTGGGGCGGGGTTGGGGGGGTGGGGCGTTTTTGGTTTTGGGGAGGGGGTGGGGGGTCAGGGGGTTTTAGGTTTTGGGGCGGGGTTGGGGGGGTGGGGCGTTTTTGGTTTTGGGGAGGGGGTGGGGGGTAGGGTGAGGGATGTAGGGTCAATGGTGCCTATTAGTAATGCTTTTATCAGGAATGCCTTTAGAACGAAAATCGTTGTTAAGGCATTCGTGATAAAATCATTAGTAGTAGCAACGAGGTCGGTGTTCCGACCTCATTGTTAAGGCACTAGTTGTTTAGGAAATCGGTGTTCCGTCGTACAACCAAAAATAGCAGGAACACATAGAGTCTATTGGGAAGATGGACTCCTTTACACTGAGGCAAGAGATCCCAAACCTGGTGCCACTAGGAGAGTGGTAGTGCCTCAGGAGTTTAGGGAGTTCATTCTAACCTTAGCTCATGATATTCCTCTTGCTGGGCATTTGGGACAGACCAAGACGTGGGAGAGACTAGTCAACCACTTCTATTGGCCCAACATATCCCAGAAGGTCAAGGAGTTTTGTGTCTCCTGTGCCACCTGTCAAGCCAGTAGTAAGACAGGTGGACACCCAAAGGCCCCCCTCATTCCACTTCCAGTGGTGGGGGTCCCCTTTAAAAGAGTGGGTGTGGACATAGTGGGTCCACTTGAACCTCCCACAACCTCAGGGAACCAATACATACTAGTAGTAGTGGATCATGCTACTATATATCCTGAAGCAATTCCCCTTAGGTCGACTACTGCCCATGCAGTAGCCAAAGCACTCATTGGTATTTTTACTAGAGTGGGATTCCCTAAGGAGGTGGTGTCTGACAGAGGTACCAACTTAATGTCAGCATACCTGAAACACATGTGGAATGAGTGTGGGGTGACTTACAAATTCACCACACCATACCATCCACAAACCAATGGTCTTGTGGAAAGATTTAACAAGACATTGAAAGGCATGATCATGGGGCTCCCTGAAAAACTCAAAAGGAGATGGGATGTCCTCTTGCCATGTCTGCTCTTCGCCTACAGAGAGGTTTCTCAGAAGGGAGTAGGGTTTTCCCCCTTTGAACTTCTGTTTGGCCATCCTGTAAGGGGACCACTAGCTCTTGTGAAAGAAGGTTGGGAGAGACCTCTCCATGAGCCTAAGCAACATATAGTGGACTATGTACTAGGCCTACGTTCAAGGATGGCAGAGTACATGGAAAAGGCAAGTAAAAACCTTGAGGCCAGCCAACAGCTCCAGAAGTTTTGGTATGACCAAAAGGCTGCTATGGTTGAATTTCAGCCAGGGCAGAAAGTCTGGGTTCTGGAGCCTGTGGCTCCCAGGGCACTTCAGGACAGATGGAGTGGCCCTTACCCAGTGCTAGAAAAGAAGAGTCAGGTCACCTACCTGGTAGACCTAGGCACTAGCAGGACCCCCAAGAGGGTGATCCATGTGAACCGCCTCACACTCTTCCATGACAGGGCAGATGTGAATCTGTTGATGGTGACAGATGAGGACCAGGAAGCTGAGAGTGAACCTCTCCCTGATCTCCTCTCCACAGACCCTAAAGATGGCTCAGTTGATGGAGTGATCTACTCAGACACCCTCTCTAGCCAACAGCAATCTGACTGTAGGAAGGTCCTGCAACAGTTTGCTGAGCTCTTTTCCCTAACCCCCGGTCAGACACACCTGTGTACCCATGATGTGGACCCAGGAGACAGCATGCCTGTCAAAAACTAAATTTTCAGACAGTCTGACCAAGTTAAGGAAAGCATCAAGGTGGAAGTCCACAAGATGCTGGAATTGGGAGTCATTGAGCACTCTGACAGCCCCTGGGCTAGCCCAGTGGTCTTAGTCTCCAAACCTCGCACCAAAGATGGAAAGAGAGAGATGAGGTTTTGTGTGGACTACAGAGGACTTAATTCTGTCACAAAGACAGATGCCCATCCCATTCCAAGGGCAGACAAATTGATAGATAAACTAGGTGCTGCCAGATACTTAAGTACCTTTGACTTGACAGCAGGGTACTGGCAAATCAAAATGGCACCAGGAGCAAAAGAAAAGACAGCATTCTCCACACCTGATGGGCATTATCAGTTTACTGTTATGCCCTTTGGTTTAAAGAATGCCCCTGCCACCTTCCAAAGGTTGGTGAATCAAGTCCTTGCTGGCTTGGAGTCCTTTAGTGCAGCTTATCTTGACGATATTGCTGTCTTTAGGTCCAGCTGGCAGGATCACCTGGTCCACCTGAAGAAGGTTTTGAAGGCTCTGCAAGCAGCAGGCCTTTCTATCAAGGCATCCAAATGCCAGATAGGGCAGGGAACTGTGGTTTACTTGTGTCACCTTGGAGGTGGAGGCCAAGTTCAGCCACTCCAGCCTAAGATCCAGACTATTCTGGACTGGGCAGCTCCAAAAACCCAGACTCAAGTCAGGGCATTCCTTGGCTTGACTGGGTACTACAGGAGGTTTGTGAAGGGATATGGATCTATAGTGACAGCCCTCACAGAACTTACCTCCAAGAAAATGCTCAAGAAGGTAAACTGGACTGTAGAATGCCAATAGGCCTTTGACACCCTGAAACAAGCAATGTGCACAGCACCAGTTCTCAAAGCTCCAGATTACTCCAAGCAATTCATTGTGCAGACTGATGCCTCTGAACATGGGATAGGGGCAGTGTTGTCCCAAACAAATGATGATGGCCTTGACCAGCCTGTTGCTTTCATTAGCAGGAGGTTACTCCCCAGGAAGCAGCTTTGGAGTGCCATTGAGAGGGAGGCCTTTGCTGTGGTTTGGTCCCTGAAGAAGCTGAGACCATACCTCTTTGGTACTCACTTTGTAGTTCAAACTGACCACAGATCTCTCAGATGGCTAATGCAAATGAAAGGTGAAAATCCAAAACTGTTGAGGTGGTCCATCTCCCTACAGGGAATGGACTTTGTAGTGGAACACAGACCTGGGACTGCCCATGCCAATGCAGATGGCCTTTCCAGGTTCTTCCACTTAGAAAATGAAGACTCTCTTGGGAAAGGTTAGTCTCATCCTCTTTCGTTTGGGGGGGGGGGTGGTTGTGTAAGGAAATGCCTCCTTGGCATGGTTACCCCGTGACATTTTGCCTTTGCTGATGCCAAGTTATGATTTGAAAGTGTGCTGAGGCCTGCTAATCAGGCCTCAGCACCAGTGTTCTTTCCCTAACCTGTACCTTTGTTTCCACAATTGGCACACCCTGGCATCCAGGGAAGTCCCTTGTAACTGGTACCTCTGGTACCAAGGGCCCTGATGCCAGGGAAGGTCTCTAAGGGCTGCAGCATGTCTTATGCCACCCTGGGGACCCCTCACTCAGCACAGACACACTGCTTGCCAGCTTGTGTGTGCTAATGGGGATAAAAAGACTAAGTCGACATGGCACTTCCCTCAGGGTGCCATGCCAACCTCACACTGCCTATAGGTATAGATAAGTCACCCCTCTAGCAGGCCTTACAGCCCTAAGGCAGGGTGCACTATACCATAGGTGAGGGCCTAAGTGCATGAGCACTATGCCCCTACAGTGCCTAAGCAAAACCTTAGACACTGTAAGTGCAGGGTAGCCATAAGAGTATATGGTCTGGGAGTCTGTCATCCACGAACTCCACAGCACCATAATGGCTACACTGAAAAGTGTGAAGTTTGGTATCAAACTTCTCAGCACAATAAATGCACACTGATGCCAGTGTACATTGTATTGTAATATACACCCCAGAGGGCACCTTAGAGGTGCCCCCTGAAACCTTAACCGACTACCCGGGTAAGCTGACTAGTTTTAGCAGCCTGCCACACACCAGACATGTTGCTGGCCACATGGGGAGAGTGCCTTTGTCACTCTGTGGCTAGTAACAAAGCCTGTACTGGGTAGAGGTGCTTCTCACGTCCCCCTGCAGGAACTGTAACACCTGGCGGTGAGCCTCAAAGGCTCACCCCCTTTGTTACAGCACCCCAGGGCACTCCAGCTAGTGGAGTTGCCCGCTCCCTCCGGCCACAGCCCCACTTTTGGCGGCAAGGCCGGAGGAGATAATGAGAAAAACAAGGAGGAGTCACTGGCCAGTCAGGACAGCCCCTAAGGTGTCCTGAGCTGAGGTGACTCTGACTTTTAGAAATCCTCCATCTTGCAGATGGAGGATTCCCCAAATAGGATTAGGGATGTGCCCCCCTTCCCTCAGGGAGGAGGCACAAAGAGGGTGTAGCCACCCTCAGGGCTAGTAGCCATTGGCTACTAACCCCCCAGACCTAAACACACCCATAAATTGAGTATTTAGGGGCTCCCAGAACGCAGCAAGATAGATTCCTGCAACCTAAGAAGAAGAGGACTGCTGAACTGAAAAACCTGCAGAGAAGACAGAGACACCAACTGCTTTGGCCCCAGCTCTACCGGCCTGTCTCCCCATTTCTAAAGACACTGCTCCAGCAACGCGTTCCCGGGGTCCAGCAACCTCTGAAGCCTCAGAGGACTACCCTGCATCTAGAAGGACCAAGAACTCCTGAGGACAGCGGCTCTGTTCCCCAAAGACTGCAACTTTGCAACAAAGAAGCAACTTTGAAACAACACACGTTTCCCGCCGGAAGCGTGAGACTTTGCACTCTGCACCCGACGCCCCCGGCTCGACTTGTGGAGAACAAACACCACAGGGAGGACTTCCCGGCGACTAAAAGACCGTGAGTAGCCAGAGTTGACCCCCCTGCACCCCCACAGCGACGCCTGCAGAGGGAATCCCGAGGCTCCCCCTGACCGCGACTGCCTGCTTTGAAGACCCGACGCCTGGTAAAGACTCTGCATCCGCAGCCCCCAGGACCTGAAGGATCCGACCTCCAGTGCAGGAGCGACCCCCAGGTGGCCCTCTCCCTTGCCCAGGTGGTGGCTACCCCGAGGAGCCCCCCCCTTGCCTGCCTGCATCGCTGAACAGATCCCTTGGTCTCCCATTGAATCCTATTGCGAACCTGACGCTTGTTTGCACACTGCACCCGGCCGCCCCCGTGCCGCTGAGGGTGTACTTTCTGTGCTGACTTGTGTCCCCCCCGGTGCCCTACAAAACCCCCCTGGTCTGCCCTCCGAAGACGCAGGTACTTACCTGCTCGCAGACTGGAACCGGGGCACCCCCTTCTCCATTGAAGCCTATGCGTTTTGGGCACCAATTTGACCTCTGCACCTGACCGGCCCTGAGCTGCTGGTGTGGTAACTTTGGGGTTGCCCTGAACCCCCAACGGTGGGCTACCTTGGACCCAAACTTGAACCCTGTAGGTGGTTTACTTATCTGCAAAAATTAACAAACACTTACCTCCCCCAGGAACTGTTGAAAATTGCACTGTCTAGTTTTAAAATAGCTATATGTCATTTATGTGAAAACTGTATATGCTATTTTGCTAATTCAAAGTTCCTAAAGTTCCTAAGTGAAATACCTTTCATTTGAAGTATTACTTGTAAATCTTGAACCTGTGGTTCTTAAAATAAACTAATAAAATATATTTTTCTATACAAAAACCTGTTGGCCTGGAATTGTCTCTGAGTGTGTGTTCCTCATTTATTGCCTGTGTGTGTACAACAAATGCTTAACACTATCCTCTGATAAGCCTACTGCTCGATCACACTACCACAAAATAGAGCATTAGAATTATCTCTTTTTGCCACTATCTTACCTCTAAGGGGAACCCTTGGACTCTGTGCATGCTATTTCTTACTTTGAAATAGTACATACAGAGCCAACTTCCTACACTCTAGATCTGACTGAAGGGGATCCCTAAGAAGATGATCTCTTTGAGGGTGAGATTACCCTGTCTACCTCAAGTAAGGTTGTCAGAGACCCCCCTGGGAGAGGAGATGTTCTACCCGAGTAACCTAAAGCATCCTAGAAGCACAGAGTCGTGGACTCTGGAGCACATGGCAAAATTTCTAAAATGATGAATTAGAAACCCTCTATAGAAAAGTACAAGAAATATCTTAAGGGCAGAATGCTCCAGACCGGTGATCAAGAAAAAAGCGTGCCTTACACTTAACCTTGATCCAGATCTCATAACCTTTTTATTTAAACTGGGAAGAGACCCTAGAAAGGGGCTGGAAAAGTCATTAAAATCTTGCCAGGATCGCCTTCTGGGCATAGTTGGTCCATTGGCCAGAATAATAGTTATGGTATAGCAGGCTCACACCAATGGTCTAGCTGTAGAGATAAATTTTCTGAGGGGTTGGGACCATGCAGCCATAGAACCATGGTCCTTCTAGGCAATGCTGAGGCCTTAACACGGAAAGACGCAGAATTGTTTTGACTAAAATCAACCCTAGGCTTGCTGGGAAAGAACCTTCAGAAAATCCAAAAGGCCTTCTTTTCAGGAATGATATGATTAAGACTCTTAGTAAATATGTGGCAACATTCACCGCACTTGATAAAGTGCTAACTAATATGTGTAAGGTCCTTAACACAGGTGTTTTTGCTACAGCTGGCAGAAGGAGACTTTCTGCCGGCTGGTTCACATAAAGGTCCGAGTTCTCAAGATACTCAAGAGGTTCGTATAGAAGCTAGTAAGCAGGATCAACTATGCCCTTTTACCCCCAAAGAGGTGGTTTTCAAATAGATAGAGGATTCAGATCACAAGGTCAAAATTCAAAAATCATACCAGGGTGAGTACTATGATTGTTCCTTCTTCCTATTCCTTAACAAAAGTGGGATGGCATCTCAAACTCTTTTCCCATGTCTGGGAAACAATTACGCAGGATCCATGGGTGTTAGATACTGTCCAAGGGGTCAAAATAGCTTTTTGGGGAAAACCCTTTCAAATAAGTTCCAAGAGGGAACTAAGTTTACATAACAACCTTATTACGGAAGGGAGCAATTATAGATGTACTCTTAGACCACAGAGTTTTTGTAAGTACTTTATTCCTTGTAGAAAAAAGGATAAGGATTGGAGACCAGTTATAAAGAACTGAACAGGTTGGTAGCCTACAGACATTTCAAGATTGAAGGGATCCATCTGTTGAGGGATATGTTGATAGAAGGGGATTGGTTAGTGAAACTAGATCTGAAGGATGCATATATTACCATCTCCATGGCCAAGGAATTTCAACCTTCCCTTCAATTCACCTGGCATGGTTGACTATTCCAATACCAAGCACTTCCCTTTGGTCTATCATCAGCTCCTTGGTGTTTCACCAAGATAATGAGAGCAGCAGTTTCATACCTCAGAGAGAGAGGAGTCTTGATGATTATTTATTTAGACATCCTCAATATGTCTCAATGCAAAAAACAGATTGTACTGGATATGGACATGGTTATGTCTCTCCTTATGAGTTTGGGATTTATTGTAAGCAAGGAGAAATCTGTTCTTACTCCTTCTAGATGCCTAGAATTCTTGGGATTCATGATAGATACTGTAAACGTGATCCTTCTATTACCCTTAAAGAAGATTACTAAAATTCAAAAGGAGATATGTTCTCCAGTGAGATTCTTTAACCCTAAGGGAGTGAGCAAGATTTCTAGGCCTTCTTTCACCACCTATTCATCATCTGCAAGGCCCTTTATATTATCAGGCCTTGCAGAGGTTGAAAGCAAAAGCCTTACGGGGAGGCTTGTGGTATTGAGACAAGGTGCCTCTAGATGGGGAAACAAGGACAGAGTTATCTTGGTGGTTGATGAATTTGGAAGCATGGAACACCAGAACGATCTTTGGTTGCACCCCAGATTTTATTCTTGAATCAGATGCAAGCTTAAATGGTTGGGGTGCACGCCTAGTAACTTGTGGTCTCTTGCAGAGAAACAGCATCACATAAACTACTTAGAATGAATGGCAGGTCTCTATGCACTGATGAGTTTCAATACATTTTTACAAGGCAGGGCAGTTGTGTTAAAGATGGACAATGTTTCTGCAGAAGCGTATATAAATCGCTTAGGTGGTACAAGATCTTTAGATCTATCAGATTTAGCAAAGAAACTCTGGCTGTTCTGTCTGGAACACAAAATCAGTCTGAAGGCAGAATATTTACCTGGGAAAGCAAATGTGTTGTTGGCAGATTGGAATTCAGGAAGCTTGAGGGACTTCAGCGACTGAAAGATGAGCACACTTTGTTTCAAGAAAGTATCTAAAATCTGGGGTCCTCTAGAAATAGACCTTTTTGAGAGCAGGCTGACATCTCAACTGAAGATATATTACAGCTGGATGCCAGACTCGGTTGCTTTAACGGTGAACGCTTTCCTTCAGTCCTGGAAAGGGGGGAAAGGGTTATGCATTTCCCCTTTTTGCTATCATTTCAATGGTTCTGCAGAACATCAGACAAAAGAAATGCTCCCTAGTACTAGTAACTTCGGTTTGGAGCTCTCAGGCACATTTCCCAATAACACTGAAATTAGCCTACGATGTTGCATTCCGTTACTTCCAGCCATCTGAGGACTACTTCAAAACGTGCATGGAGAAGAACATCCACTAGTTTGGAATTGTAGGAGGCTGGACTGGCTTGTAGTGAGTACCAAGGGGTACTTGCACCTTGCACCAGGCCCAGTTATCGCTTATTAGTGTATAGGGTGTCTAGCAGCTTAGGCTGATAGATAATGGTAGCTTAGCAGAGCAGCTTAGGCTGAACTAGGAGTCGTGTGAAGCTACTACAGTACCACTTAGTGTCATATGCACAATATCATAAGAAAACACAATACACAGTTATACTAAAAATAAAGGTACTTTATTTTTATGACAATATGCCAAAGTATCTCAGAGTGTACCCTCAGTGAGAGGATAGGAAATATACACAAGATATATATACACAATAGCAAAAATATGCAGTATAGTCTTAGAAAACAGTGCAAACAATGTATAGTGACAATAGGATGCAATGGAGACACATAGGGATAGGGGCAACGCAAACCATATACTCCAGAAGTGGAATGCGAACCACGAATGGACCCCAAACCTATGTGACCTTGTAGAGGGTCGCTGGGACTATTAGAAAATAGTCAGGGTTAGAAAAATAGCCCACCCCAAGACCCTGAAAAGTGAGTGCAAAGTGCACTAAAGTTCCCCAAAGGATAAAGAAGTCGTGATAGGGGAATAAGGCAGGAAAGACACAAACCAACAATGCAACAACGCTGGATTTCCAATCTGGGGTACCTGTGGAACAAGGGGACCAAGTCCAAAAGTCACAAGCAAGTCGGAGATGGGCAGATGCCCAGGAAATGCCAGCTGCGGGTGCAAAGAAGCTTCTACTGGATAGAAGAAGCGAAGGTTTCTGCAGGAACGAAAAGGGCTAGAGACTTCCCCTTTGGTGGACGGATCCCTCTCACCTTGGAGAGTCGTGCAGAAGTGTTTTCCCACCGAAAGAACGCCAACAAGCCTTGCTAGCTGCAAATCATGCGGTTAGTGTTTTTGGACGCTGCTGTGGCCCAGGAGGGACCAGGAGGTCGCAAATTGGACCAGGAGGTAGAGGGGACGTCGAGCAAGACAAGGAGCCCTCTTAGCAGCAGGTAGCACCCGGAGAAGTGCCAGAAACAGGCACTACGAGGATGCGTGAAACGGTGCTCACCCGAAGTTACACAAAGGAGTCCCACGTCGCCGGAGACCAACTTAGAAAGTCGTGCAATGCAGGTTAGAGTGCCGTGGACCCAGGCTTGGCTGTGCACAAAGGATTTCCGCCGGAAGTGCACAGGGGCCGGAGTAGCTGCAAAAGTCGCGGTTCCCAGCAATGCAGTCTAGCGAGGTGAGGCAAAGACTTACCTCCACCAAACTTGGACTGAAGAGTCACTGGACTGTGGGAGTCACTTGGACAGAGTTGCTGGATTCGAGGGACCTCACTCGTCGTGCTGAGAGGAGACCCAAGGGACAGGTAATGCAGCTTTTTTGTGCCTGCGGTTGCAGGGGGAAGATTCTGTCGACCCACGGGAGATTTCTTCGGAGCTTCTAGTGCAGAGAGGAGGCAGACTACCCCCACAGCATGCACCACCAGGAAAACAGTCGAGAAGGCGGCAGGATCAGCGTTACAGAGTTGCAGTAGTCGTCTTTGCTACTATGTTGCAGTTTTGCAGGCTTCCAGTGCGGTCAGCAGTCGATTCCTTGGCAGAAGGTGAAGAGAGAGATGCAGAGGAACTCGGATGAGCTCTTGCATTCGTTATCTAAGGAATCCCAAGAGACAGAGACCCTAAATAGCCAGAAAAGAGGGTTTGGCTACCTAGGAGAGAGGATAGGCTAGCAACACCTGAAGGAGCCTATCACAAGGAGTCTCTGACGTCACCTGGTGGCACTGGCCACTCAGAGCAGTCCAGTGTGCCGGCAGCACCTCTGTTTCCAAGATGGCAGAGGTCTGGAGCACACTGGAGGAGCTCTGGGCACCTCCCAGGGGAGGTACAGGTCAGGGGAGTGGTCACTCCCCTTTCCTTTGTCCAGTTTCGTGCCAGAGCAGGGCTAAGGGGTCCCCTGAACCGGTGTAGACTGGCTTATGCAGAATTGGGCACATCTGTGCCCAAGAAAGCATTTCCAGAGGCTGGGGGAGGCTACTCCTCCCCTGCCTTCACACCATTTTCCAAAGGGAGAGGGTGTAACACCCTCTCTCAGAGGACGTCCTTTGTTCTGCCATCCTGGGCCAGGCCTGGCTGGACCCCAGGAGGGCAGATGCCTGTCTGAGGGGTTGGCAGCAGCAGCAGCTGCAGTGAAACCCCGGGAAAGGCAGTTTGGCAGTACCAGGGTCTGTGCTACAGACCACTGGGATCATGGGATTATGCCAACTATGCCAGGATGGTATAGAGGGGGCAATTCCATGATCATAGACATGTTACATGGCCATATTCGGAGTTACCATTGTGAAGCTACATATAGGTAGTGACCTATATGTAGTGCACGCGTGTAATGGTGTCCCCGCACTCACAAAGTCCGGGGAATTGTCCCTGAACAATGTGGGGGCACCTTGGCTAGTGCCAGGGTGCCCACACACTAAGTAACTTAGCACCCAACCTTTACTAGGTAAAGGTTAGACATATAGGTGACTTATAAGTTACTTAAGTGCAGTGAAAAATGGCTGTGAAATAACGTAGACGCTATTTCACTCAGGCTGCAGTGGCAGGCCTGTGTAAGAATTGTCAGAGCTCCCTATGGGTGGCAAAAGAAATGCTGCAGCCCATAGGGATCTCCTGGAACCCCAATACCCTGGGTACCTCAGTACCATATACTAGGGAATTATAAGGGTGTTCCAGTAAGCCAATGTAAATTGGTAAAATTGGTCACTAGCCTGTTAGTGACAATTTGAAAGAAATGAGTGAGCATAACCACTGAGGTTCTGATTAGCAGAGCCTCAGTGAGACAGTTAGGCACCACACAGGGAACACATACATATAGGCCACAAACTTATGAGCACTGGGGTCCTGACTAGCAGGGTCCCAGTGACACATAACAAACATACTGAATACATAGGGTTTTCACTATGAGCACTGGGCCCTGGCTAGCAGGACCCCAGTGAGACAGTGAAAACACCCTGACATACACTCACAAACAGGCCAAAAGTGGGGGTAACAAGGCTAGAAAGAGGCTACTTTCTCACACAACCCCCCCCCCCCCAAACGAAGGACAATAAGGCTAACCTTGGCCAGTTGAGACTTTATTGTCTAAGTGGTGATAAGTAGAGAGTAGCTCTGCAATAGACTGGTTACTCCCTTTATCATCCACTATATGGTTACTTCCCTGTGGGGATGTAAACCACCCTGTTTGAAGTTTTTTAGCTAAGCAACAATGTGAAGATGTATTTTCAGAGTTTCTATCAGTAAGTTTTAGTTTAGAGCAGTGGGAATTGCCCACTGAACCTATTTGTAGTGATGGAAATGCCAGACAGGGATGCTGTCTCAGAAAAGCCATAGCTGGGCAAAAACTTTGTCCATATGGCTGGAAGAGAGAACAGGGATGCTGTTTCTCTTGAGTTGGAGCAGGGCAGGGATGCTGTCCTATGAGCTCCACACTAGGGCAGGGATGCTGTCCTAAGTGTTGTGAGGCAGTGCAGAGTTTCTGCACTAAGGTTTCTCTGGGAGGGTTGGAGGGATGCTCCATGTTAACTAAAATGGTGCTCTTTTTGTCACCAAAGTTAGTTATCCCACAGAGAGGTACTTCTACCTCAGGGAGTCCAGCTTTGCCAGCTGATGATTCCCTTGGAACAGGTGCCACCCCAGGAGAGGTTTCTCCCACCACAGGAATGGTATCCTGAATGGTAGGGTGGTTAGGGGATACTGTGATACCCTTTTTACCTGTTGATGGAGAGGGATCCTGAGTTTTCAGGCCTTCTCTCCTTTGCTTTTTCATTTCAGTAGAAATGAGAGGGAACAATTCCTCAGGGATGCCCAGCATGGCTGCATGGGCATAAAACTCTACATCAGCCCAACCTGAGGCCTCTAGGTCATTACCTAAGAGACAGTCTACAGGTAAGCTAGGTGATACCACCACCTGCTTAGGGCCAGTAACTCCACCCCAACTAAACTGAATTATAGCTAAGGGAAGAAACTTAGTGGAGTTATGGACATCAATAATCTTATACTGTTGTCCAATGATGTGTTGATCAGGGTGCACTAGGTTTTCAGTCACCAAAGTGATACTGGCACCTGTGTCCCTGTAGGCCAAGGCCTCAACACCATTTATTGAAACTGTCTGCCTGTACTTATCCATTGTAAGGGGACAAGCAGCCAGTGTGGCAAGGCCAATGCCACTAGGTGTGACAGAAAATGTCTTGGGACTGACTACCCCAGTTTCTACTATGGACCCCTAAGTGAACCCAACTACACCCTTAACTTGACTGTTGCCAGCAGTCCCACCACTAGTACCACTACTGCTAGGGGCACTAGAGCTTGATGTATTAGTGGTGGTAGGCTCAGGGGGTTTACCTGGACAGGACTTATCCCCTGGCCTATGGCCTCTATTTTTACACACAAAGCACCAAGGCTTTTTAAATTGTGTAGGTTGAGAAGAAGAGGAAGAATTTGTTTTATCCCCACCCCCTGAAGAGTGTTTAAAATTTCAAGTGGGATCTTTGGTTTTACCCTTATCCCCATGCTTATCTTGAGATTTTTCACCATCTTTCTTCTTGTTGTTCTCTTTGTCACCCCCTGTATGAACGTTTCTGTTCACCCTTGTTCTGACCCATTTGTCTGCCTTCTTTCCCAATTCTTGGGGAGAGGTCAGATCAGAGTCCACCAAGTACTGGTGCAACAAATCAGACACACAATTATTAAGAATATGCTCTCTCAGGATCAAGTTTTACAGGCTGTCATAATCAGTAACTTTACTGCCATGTAACCACCCCTCCAAGACCTTCACTGAATGGTCAATGAAATCAACCCAGTCTTGTGAAGACTCCTTTTTGGCCTCTCTGAACTTTATCCTGTATTGTTCAGTGGTTAAGCCATAACCACCCAGGAGTGCATTCTTAAGAACTTTGTAATCATTAGCTTCATTTTCTTTCACAGTAAGGAGCCTATCCCTACCTTTTCCACTAAATGATAGCCATAGGATAGCAGCCCACTGCCTTTGAGGGACATCCTGTACAGCACAGGCCCTCTCAAGTGCAGCAAACCACTTGTTAATGTCATCCCCCTCCTTATAAGGGGGAACTATCTTGTGCAGATTCCTGGAATCATGCTCTTTTGCAGGATGACTATGGGGAATACTGCTGCTGCCACCATGGGTTTCTAAACCCAGTTTCTGTCTCTCCTCTACTTCTAAAGTCTGTCTATCCAAATCCAGCTGTTGCTTCTTGAGCTTCAGTCTGGTTTGTTCCACTCTCAATCTATTGAGCTCCCTTTCTAACAATCTGTCATCAGGGTGGGTGGGAGGGACATGCCTTGAAACAGAAGTATGGTGAGAATGGACAGAAGGAGACCTGTCCCTTACAGAGGGCACCCTAACAGCTTGGCTAACAGAAACATCAGTACCACTGTGGTGAGAATAAATGCTTTTGCTATGATGTGAGACAACACTATTTGTATGGTGTGACTCAACATCATTACCAACTATGCTAGACTGTCTAGTAATGGGCAGGCTAGGAAGTTTCTTTCCTGAATCTTTTCCTGGGGGAGTCCCTGGATCAGATTGGGAACCATTAGCTACTTTTTCAACAGATGGGGCACTTCTTGTCTTATCTTGTTCTCTAAGCATGTTAAGTAACAATTCCAAGGAAGGATTCTTCCCTACACTCAAACCTCTCTCTACATAGAGACTCCTTGCTCCTTTCCAGCTAAGGTGGTCATATGCAAGTTTGGACAGATCAACATTTTGGCCTGTGCCAGACATTTTTAGAGAGAGTTAAAGTGATAGAAAAAGAGAAAAAAGTTTGTCAGAGCTTTTAGAAAGACAGAGAAAAAAACTTTTTAAACTTTTTAGAACTTTTTAGAAAGTTAGAAGTACTTTTCAGCACTTAGAAAAGAGTGAAAAGAGGAAATGCAAAACTTTTTGGCAATGTGTATATACACTGAACTTGTTTTGTATATTTTTCTCTTATGAAAAGTACAATGACAAGAGTGGTAAGTAGTCTCAAAGCACTTATCCCACCGCTGCACAACCAATGTAGGAGGCTGGACTGGCTTGTAGTGAGTACCAAGGGGTACTTGCACCTTGCACCAGGCCCAGTTATCCCTTATTAGTGTATAGGGTGTCTAGCAGCTTAGGCTGATAGATAATGGTAGCTTAGCAGAGCAGCTTAGGCTGAACTAGGAGACGTGTGAAGCTACTACAGTACCACTTAGTGTCATAGGCACAATATCATAAGAAAACACAATACACAGTTATACTAAAAATAAAGGTACTTTATTTTTATGACAATATGCCAAAGTATCTCAGAGTGTACCCTCAGTGAGAGGATAGGAAATATACACAAGATATATATACACAATAGCAAAAATATGCAGTATAGTCTTAGAAAACAGTGCAAACAATGTATAGTTACAATAGGATGCAATGGAGACACATAGGGATAGGGGCAACGCAAACCATATACTCCAGAAGTGGAATGCGAACCACGAATGGACCCCAAACCTATGTGACCTTTTAGAGGGTCGCTGGGACTATTAGAAAATAGTGAGGGTTAGAAAAATAGCCCACCCCAAGACCCTGAAAAGTGAGTGCAAAGTGCACTAAAGTTCACCAAAGGACAAAGAAGTCGTGATAGGGGAATAAGGCAGGAAAGACACAAACCAACAATGCAACAACGCTGGATTTCCAATCTGGGGTACCTGTGGAACAAGGGGACCAAGTCCAAAAGTCACAAGCAAGTCGGAGATGGGCAGATGCCCAGGAAATGCCAGCTGCGGGTGCAAAGAAGCTTCTACTGGATAGAAGAAGCGAAGGTTTCTGCAGGAACGAAAAGGGCTAGAGACTTCCCCTTTGGTGGACGGATCCCTCTCGCCTTGGAGAGTCGTGCAGAAGTGTTTTCCCGCCGAAAGAACGCCAACAAGCCTTGCTAGCTGCAAATCGTGCGGTTAGCGTTTTTGGACGCTGCTGTGGCCCAGGAGGGACCAGGAGGTCACAAATTGGACCAAGAGGTAGAGGGGACGTCGAGCAAGACAAGGAGCCCTCTTAGCAGCAGGTAGCACCCGGAGAAGTGCCAGAAACAGGCACTACGAGGATGCGTGAAACGGTGCTCACCCGAAGTTACACAAAGGAGTCCCACGTCGCCGGAGACCAACTTAGAAAGTCGTGCAATGCAGGTTAGAGTGCCGTGGACCCAGGCTTGGCTGTGCACAAAGGATTTCCGCCGGAAGTGCACAGGGGCCGGAGTAGCTGCAAAATTCGCGGTTCCCAGCAATGCAGTCTAGCGAGGTGAGGCAAGGACTTACCTCCACCAAACTTGGACTGAAGAGTCACTGGACTGTGGGAGTCACTTGGACAGAGTTGCTGGATTCGAGGGACCTCGCTCGTCGTGCTGAGAGGAGACCCAAGGGACCGGTAATGCAGCTTTTTGGTGCCTGCGGTTGCAGGGGGAAGATTCCGTCGACCCACGGGAGATTTCTTCGGAGCTTCTAGTGCAGAGAGGAGGCAGACTACCCCCACAGCATGCACTACCAGGAAAACAGTCGAGAAGGCGGCAGGATCAGCGTTACAGAGTTGCAGTAGTCGTCTTTGCTACTATGTTGCAGTTTTGCAGGCTTCCAGCGCGGTCAGCAGTCGATTCCTTGGCAGAAGGTGAAGAGAGAGATGCAGAGGAACTCGGATGAGCTCTTTCGTTATCTAAGGAATCCCAAGAGACAGAGACCCTAAATAGCCAGAAAAGAGGGTTTGGCTACCTAGGAGAGAGGATAGGCTAGCAACACCTGAAGGAGCCTATCACAAGGAGTCTCTGACGTCACCTGGTGGCACTGGCCACTCAGAGCAGTCCAGTGTGCCAGCAGCACCTCTGTTTCCAAGATGGCAGAGGTCTGGAGCACACTGGAGGAGCTCTGGGCACCTCCCAGGGGAGGTACAGGTCAGGGGAGTGGTCACTCCCCTTTCCTTTGTCCAGTTTCGCGCCAGAGCAGGGCTAAGGGGTCCCCTGAACCGGTGTAGACTGGCTTATGCAGAATTGGGCACATCTGTGCCCAAGAAAGCATTTCCAGAGGCTGGGGGAGGCTACTCCTCCCCTGCCTTCACACCATTTTCCAAAGGGAGAGGGTGTAACACCCTCTCTCAGAGGAAGTCCTTTGTTCTGCCATCCTGGGCCAGGCCTGGCTGGACCCCAGGAGGGCAGATGCCTGTCTGAGGGGTTGGCAGCAGCAGCAGCTGCAGTGAAACCCCGGGAAAGGCAGTTTGGCAGTACCAGGGTCTGTGCTACAGACCACTGGGATCATGGGATTGTGCCAACTATGCCAGGATGGTATAGAGGGGGCAATTCCATGATCATAGACATGTTACATGGCCATATTCTGACTTACCGTTGTGAAGCTACATATAGGTAGTGACCTATATGTAGTGCACGCGTGTAATGGTGTCCACGCACTCACAAAGTCAGGGGAATTGTCCCTGAATAATGTGGGGGCACCTTGGCTAGTGCCAGGGTGCCCACACACTAAGTAACTTAGCACCCAACCTTTACTAGGTAAAGGTTAGACATATAGGTGACTTATAAGTTACTTAAGTGCAGTGAAAAATGGCTGTGAAATAACATGGACGTTATTTCACTCAGGCTGCAGTGGCAGGCCTGTGTAAGAATTGTCAGAGCTCCCTATGGGTGGCAAAAGAAATGCTGCAGCCCATAGGGATCTCCTGGAACCCCAATACCCTGGGTACCTCAGTACCATATACTAGGGAATTATAAGGGTGTTCCAGTAAGCCAATGTAAAGTGGTAAAATTGGTCACTAGCCTGTTAGTGACAATTTGAAAGAAATGAGAGAGCATAACCACTGAGGTTCTGATTAGCAGAGCCTCAGTGAGACAGTTAGGCACCACACAGGGAACACATACATATAGGCCACAAACTTATGAGCACTGGGGTCCTGACTAGCAGGGTCCCAGTGACACATAACAAACATACTGAATACATAGGGTTTTCACTATGAGCACTGGGCCCTGGCTAGCAGGACCCCAGTGAGACAGTGAAAACACCCTGACATACACTCACAAACAGGCCAAAAGTGGGGGTAACAAGGCTAGAAAGAGGCTACTTTCTCACAGGAATGGAACTTTGAACCTTCTTTTCTGGAGAGTATCAGGAGCTCTAGAAAAACAAGCCAGGCTTTTCAAGATCAGCTCAGGAACTCTTGAATGAGTCTTGGGCTCCTAGTACCGACTCTAACTATAAAGGAATATGGAGGATTTGGATTTGTTGATACTTGGAAAGGGATATGGATCCCGTTGAGACACCTATAGTAGAAGTTGTTAACTTTCTTGAAGAACAATATGAGAAAGGTCTTCGTAACAGAACTATTACCTGTCATAGGTCAGCAATTTCTGCAGGACATAGTCTTGTTAACGACAAAACAGTAGGTAAAAATGTTTTGGTTTGCGGAGTACTCAAAAGCATTATATTAAGGAGACATTCTAAAGCTAGATATAATTCATTGTGGGATGTTAATCTGATTCTCTCTATGTTTTGTTCTTGGCCTAGTAATAAATATTTCGATTTGAAAAGACTCTATGAAAGTGGCTTCTTTACTCTGTTTGATTTCTTGCAGACCTATGTCGGATGTTAAGGCCTTGGAGGTAAGTAATAGAGTTTATGATGCATTTGAAGTTACCTTTGAAATTACTAAAAGAACAAAAAAAATGTCTGATATTATGTCTTATCCAAATTTTGATTCTTGTCGAAGACTTTGTGTCATGAGTTGCATGAAAGAGTATGATGCTAGGATGAGTGATTTTCGGTTGGATGGAATTAATCAACTTTAGATTTCTTATTTTAAACCTTTCAAAGCAGTTAATAAAACTACAATAGTTAGATTGGTAAAATGGACAATATAATCCGCATGAATCGATTTACAGAAATATCAAGCTCATTCCATGAAGGATGCTATGGCGAGTCAAGCACTTTTAAAAGGGGGTAAATTGGAGGACATTTTGAGAGCAGCCAACTGGTCTAATTGCTTCACCTTTGTGAAGCATTACTTTAAACCAATTGAACATATGTCCGATGTGGTGCTGAACAGCTTCCAACATGCATAATGGAAGCCTCCCGTCTAGTCATGAGATAGCGATTCTCCAAATAAAATAACAAGAGAATCTGAATTTCATTAAAGACACAGAGGCTGACATTATCCCACTCCCCTCAACACCTGAAATTTTGTTGGACATAACATAGAATAAAAAAAGAGAGAGGTGAAGAGAAAATATTTATATTTGCTTCAATATATGTTGGCTATACAGTGAATATTTATTAACTTAAATTGTATATATTATTTTAAAATCGTAATTCTCACATGTTTGATTTCAATGTTTTGCCAAAACAGAGAATATGTGAATCTTATGAATTGTATTATAATATTTTTTTATTTTCCTTGGTTCTAGAAAATACTCATTAGGAAAAGTTTATATATAAGTGTGGTTCGTAGGGCGGTCTACATCTGATGTGGCTTTGTTCGTGCAGTTAAGTTTCTGTTCATCTTTGAGAAAGGCAGCATTTAAAGAGGTTGATCATTGACTGCACACTCTAGGCATGTTTTGATGATTCTGTTCTAGAGTGTTTTTTCCTTATGATGTAAACTCCTTTCAAGTGTTGTGTGGAGTAGCATTAAAGGAATAATGCATAATGTCAGCCTCCGTTTCTTTAATGAAATTCAGATTCTCTTGTCATTTTAGCTGGAGAATTGCTATTCCCAATGTAATTGATAAACATGGAACTTAGGGTAGTGGATTTATTGCTGAGTTACCTGTAAGTAACAGTGGTGAACAGCTACCCAGAACACATCTTCATTGTGAAACTAATTTGCCTGTCGAATTAGTACTTATTTTAAGACTTCCTTTCTATATTTTTTGAAGGAAGGAAATATTGTAACACGCATACATTACATTGATATGTTATCTCTTCAAGTGTTTGAGTCTTGTTATAATCATGCTAGAGAATGTTTGAGGGTTCTAGAATGGGAAGCGATTGAACAGATGGAGGGTCTTTGACCACACTGCTTGCGTCCTACTGTTGGGGAAGGGGTGTTGCGGACTTTTGTGGATTAAAGCTTTGTTCCGCATCACAAGCGATCAAGAGTCATGCTTTTCCAGCACTGGTTCTCCGCCCTCGCGAACTACACCTTCCTCGTCTGTGCAGTGCTCCCGAGCGCAGACTCTGTTCCTCTGAGGCTGCCGCTCCACGCCGGAGACAAGACTCCGCTGCACCGCCGCACTGCCGAAACTACCCAAAGGTGTAACAAAAAGGAAACAAACTATAGTTGGTACTAGTGGGAAGCAGCGCCAGGTGACCAGATTCCCATGCAGTCCGGAGGGTGAGAAAGTCTTATTTCGCTTCTCACTGTTTCCATGGCGAAGAACAAACTGACAGATCACTTCCGTTTTTTGTCCGTCCTCTATGTCCTGTCTTAAGGGCCCAGCACATTGAACCTCCTCAGACAAACGCATTTATTTCTTAGTCCTTCTTCTATTACTAGACCAGTGTGTTGATCGAGGACACAAATAAACGGCTTGTGGAGTCGGTCTCTTTCGATTTTGGGAAACAATTATTTTATCCCAGGATGCGGGACAGCAGTGGTCGACGCTAACCGACCACGTCCCTTTATTTACTGCCTCAAGATAGCTTGGCGGAGCATCATTCGAGTCCCGCCTCTTTCTCACTCGATTCACCAATCACTGGCTGCACAGCCTTTCGGCTCTGCATAGCATTGGCTGGATGCAAAGGACGTGCACAACTGCTTTTGGGGTGGATGTGGATGGTTGTCTGTGTAGTGGGAAGACAAGTGGAGAAGCAGTGCTCGGAAGAGGGGTAACGGGTCTGTGGAAAGGGGCTTACGGTAGAGGATGGAGGGCACGAGAATCTGACCTTTGGAGGTCACATCTCCCAGACGCACGTATCGGCCAACACTGGCTCCCCGTCACCATTGTCTGAATCGCCCTTACGACCTCCCAGCACTTGACTTGCCTGTACTCATCTGTGACCAACTGCTTCCTCTTTGCATCCGCCCCATAAACATTGGTTGTGTGGTTTTCCCTGCACTGTTTTTCTAGTATAACCGCTGCACTGCCTGCTAATGCACCCCTGGAATTTACAGCTTATCCATACTCTCGACATTTGACTGCCCATTGTAAACCCCCAACCCCCCACTGTCTGCTTCGTGGGCGCCCCAGTTATTCTCCTCGGCCCCCATGAGTATCCTGACTGGTCCATGCCCCATCCCTTCCAATAGTGACTAGTCAGCCCAAAACCCCTTGCAAACTCCCTACATGGCGACAGAGCGCTCTTTCTTTACCTCAAAACTGCAGATCTTCTTTAACTGGGACTGAACGCCCTCTATACTCGTCACCTGTACTGTAAAATCCCTTTCGGTGCCCGCAATTCGTTTGCCTCCGAAGCGTCAACCGACAAGTAGTACCGCCGAATACTGTTCAGCATCCCCCTGTCCCCTTCCTCACAGCCGCTCTTATTCTGATGGCAGGCTTCGGGGCTCCTCGCCGTGGTCCTCGCCTTCCGCAATCAGTGTTGCTTGTGCTGCTGGCTCTACTGGGTCTACTGGCCTTCAATTACTGGTCTGTGCGGGGACGACAGGCGGAGCTGGCCTCTGAGCTTGGAGCGTTGCAGGCTCAGGCTGAACGCACTGAGGTGGCACGACTGCGGCTGGAGCGGAGGAACTCCGAACTGGTCCTGCTCGTTGAGGAGCACCGGGCCGAAGCTCGAAGAGAGCGTGAGCAGCGAGGTGGCCTGGAGCAGCGTCTGTGGGGAAGCCAGGACCGACATGTGAGTGCCCTGTATAGCTGCTGTCGCAGGGGATGATCGAGTTCCCTGTCTCTAGCCACTGCACTGTGTGTTCGCCCAAAAAAACTATAGACCGTTTCTTCCTTTTACTGTTCGTTTTTTCACAACTTCTTTCATGTCTCTTTCGTTATCTATTCCCCGCAGCCCTTCACTTTCCCTTGTTCGTCCTTTTTGACGACCCTACGTTTATACTTCTGTTTCCTCTATATCTGCTTCACTCGCCCCAGTTCACACCTCCCATTTCTCCACGTATGCATCCTGCCTAGCCCTGCCCATTTCCTTCTCCTTTTTTTCCTCCGGCATCACTCTATTTCCCTCATCTCCCTTCTCACCTTTCTCTTCACTCTATCATGTTTTCACTCATTCTCCCCATCCGTCTGTATCTAACCACTTTACCCCATTCATTCTGCCCCTCTCTCCCTGTATCTCTAGGATCTCCTTCCCACTACATACTACTCCTCGTATTTCTTGCATATCTCAGATCGTCTCACTTATTTCTCTGCATTTTCCATTTTCACATCCTCGTCCCTCTCTCCCGTATCTCTGCTCTATTCCACAGCCTATCAATTTCTCCTCTATCATTATATGCCGTTGTTTTTCTCCTTTCTCCGAAACAGGGCTGGCTTTAGGACTGCTGGCGCCCTGTGCGACAGTTTATTTTGGTTCACCCCACCCCATGACCTCCTCCTCGGTTTCACTCACTGACACCCGGCAAATGTGTCCCTCATCTCTCCATCGCTCCCCTTTCCCATACATTCATGGGTTTTAAAGCACTTGTAAAGGCTGGCTTTACTAATCCACTCAGCTATCCACATAAAATATAGGGGCATATTTAAGAGCCCCTAGCACCATTCTAACGCCACATTAGTGTTTTTTTTTTTTACGCTAATGTGGCGTTAGAAGGCCAAAAACGCCATGCCATATTTACAAAGTGGCACAATGCATGCATTGTGCCACTTTGTATCCCTTTGTGTTACATTATGCCTGTGCCAGGCATAATGCGTGCAAAGGTGGTATTCCCCTGTTTGGGGAGGGGAGACAAAAAACGGCGCAAAGAAATCTGACAGATTAATTTGCGTAATTTTTTCCCCGGCACTTTTAACACCTGCTCAGAGCAGGCATTAAAAGGAGGCTTCCGGTGGTTACAATGGGCCTCTGGGTGCTTTGCAGGATTAGCATCACAATTTTTTACGCTAATCCTGCAAAGCGCCGGACTAGCGTAAAAAATTCAGTTGCTAGTCCCCTAACTAACGCCATGGTGCGCCATATTTTAAATATAGCACACACATGGTGGCGTTAGGAGGGCGCTAAGGGGGGCAAGAAAAGTGGTGCAGCACTGTGTGCAGTGCCACTTTTTTCAAATATGCCCATGGGGCATATTTAAGAGCCCCTAGTGCCATTCTAATGCCACATTAGTGTCTTTTTTTCCTTTAAGCTATTGTGGCGTTATAATGCCAAAAATGCTGCGCTATATTTACAAAGTGGCGCAGTGCATGCATTGGGCCCCTTTGTAACCCTTTGCGCCTCATTATGCCTGCCCCAGACATAATGTATGCAAAGGGGGCATCCCATTGTTAGGGGGCCAAAAAAAAGGCGCAAAGAAATCTGACAGATTTCTTTGCATCATTTTCTTCTGGCACTTTTAAGACCTGCTCAGAGCAGGCATTAAAAGGAGGCTTCCATTGGTTACAATGGGCCTCTGGGTGCTTTGCAAAATTAGCGTCCTCATTTTTTACGCTTATCCTGCAAATCGCCGGACTAGTGTAAAAAAATTCTGACGCTAGTCTCGTAGCTACCTCCATGGGGCCCCGTATTTGAAATATGATGCACACATGGTGGTGTTAGGGGGGCACTAAGGGGGTGCAAGAAAAGTGGCGGTGCACTGCGTGCAGCGCCACTTTTCTTAAATATGCCCCACAGTTCTGTTTTTTGCAGCAGGCATATTAACCCTCTATGCTACTTTATGTTGAGTCAAAGTTGCCACTAGGCAAAACTACCGTCTCTCTCCCTAGCAAGAACATTAATACCAAGAGGTATCTTGACATTTCAATTGTTTCCTGAAGTCTGGATGCACAAGGAACTTTTCAGCAGGTGCTTTTAAATCGCAAGTTTCAGAAGTTATTGCTAAACACAGCACCCCCTTGAGGTCAGCGCCCTGCCCAAAAGTCGGCCCTGCTCCCATACCTCCTCACTTTACTACCCTTGCCATCACTTTATTGAACCTTTCTATTCTCCTCTCCTCAATATCTTTCTACCTGCATCTCTCCATCTCTCGTTTGCTTTTTCCGGTATCTCTCAATGCTCTGCTCTCTCTCCTTTATCTCTCCATTCCTCGCTGTATCTCTTTATTCCTTTAATTCTCTCCCAATTCTTTGCATTTCCACTCTTGCCTCTCTCTTCTTTAATAGTCTGTATCTATCTAAATGTAGTCTTTCCACCCTCTGCATTTCCTTATGCTCTTCCTACATCCCTCCACCCACCTTCATTGTTTATCCATTCCACCCGTATCTTTCCATTTTCTCCATTGTATTTAATGTTCTCCCCTGTAACTCTCTATTCTCTTTCCTCGCCCCATGACTGTGTACCACCTTCGTTCTGTCCTTACTTCCATAGAGTAAACAACGAACCAGGCCAGCACTCGGAACCAAAATATGTCTTGGAGGGATGCCTTGTGAGTCATTTGAAATAGAGACGGAGAAGGCTGCCAACCCCCTGCTTCCCCAACCCTATCCTCTCGGGCCCCAGAACTGGCAATACCACTGATTGCTATGCCTTTGGGGTGGGCTACAGAGATGGTGGTTCTCAGTAGAGTAGTTGTAGTTCCCGTGTGAATCCCGGCTCATGTGCTCATCCCTTAGCGATTTGTCTCCCCACTGTAAGGAGTTAAGTCACTGGTATGGGGTGGGGCAGAGCAGCATACCCTTTGCCGGTACTGATTGGCAGGGTCCTGTACATAGTCAGTTTACTGCTCATTGAGAATTTACCCAAGCTATTATCCTCTTGTTTTGTTGTTGGTGGGTACTGCGCTTTAGCTCCTTTGATACCATGTGCATCTCTCTTTTGATACACCATGAAGTGTTCCTCTCTGGGTTGCTCATAGACTTTAAAATTAGTTTATGTTCGCATAGTGACCTCTTATATGACTCTGCTCGTTTAATACAATCTCTGGTGTGAGCTAGCCTGCCAGGAAACAAAAGTAGTGTAGCGGTTTCCTGCACCCTCTGCTTTGAGTGAATCTCCGGTATCTATTGATTCTCTGTGTCTCACAAAAGACCAGCCAGCTCTTTAGAGCTCTGGTTCCCCGCCCCTTTAGCAACAATGTCAGAACCTCTTCATTGCACACAGCCATCCTTTTGGAGGCAGGGTCAGCCACTTCCCCCAGGTGTGGCAGAGCATCACATCCCTCAGGTAGGTCTTCAAATTGTCCAGTGGGGCTATACCCAGCCATTACCTTTTCACCCATCTCAGCTGTCACCTTCATCAGAGCAGCTTTTGGAGGAACATTGATCCATTTTGTCCCTGGAAGTGCTGAATGCTTTGCCTTAAGGAGCTATAGAAAGGGTACTGGCCTCAGATGTTTGGAACTAAATGATATTCCTGCTGCTTCCTTGTGAAAATGAAGAACGGAGGCCTTGGTCCTATTTTGGATTTTCACCCTCCCAGTGTCTTCCTGCAGAACAATTAATGCTCACCTTGACCCAGGTTATATCTCCCCTGTACCCTACAAAATGGATGGTGGCATTGGACCTGCAGGATGGCTGTTTTCACATTCCTGTCCTGCAGGCCACAGGCTACCTGTTGTTCAAGGTGGGCCAACAAGCACTTTCTCGTACTCCCTTTCGGCTTTACCAGTGTCCCTTGGGTGTTCACAAAAGTTGTGGAGGTAAATAGTACTACACAAACTCGCCATGGGATGGTAAGATGGGGGAATATCCCTTCCATACCTCCCAAAAATATTATTGGGCAGCTCAGCTCACCATCATAAACTGCTGGGCTCCACATTCCTCCACCTGACCCAGCATTTCGCATGGGCAAATTTCTTATGCAGACATCAGGCTACCTCAGGGCCCTGTATAGCACCAGAAAACACCCCCATATATCTGGCCTTACGGCCACAATAGCACCATTTGGCATACTGCCCTGAACGCATTGGGATGGAAGGGCAAAGTAACGGAAGCAATCCCGTTATGAAACCATGCGGTACTGGGCACCTTAGGCACACTTCCGTGGTTCGAAAGATGGTCTCTCTAAAGTAGGGGACTTATGGGTGAACAGGGGAGTAATCCCTTGGCCAGACCTTAGATGAGACTACCAACTAGCACCCTACGGTTTATTGCTATTTCTAGGTACGCCACGCACTTATGGCAATATTGCCTAAGGAAACTCCCTGACTGAGTCTTCGTCCCTTGAAGTCTTCCTGCTGAACTAATACATGCCTTGGAAAGCAACCTCCCTAACAGACAGGGAGCTACTTGACAGCACCCCTGACACCTTAATACTCCTATGGGAGAATTGGGTACACAACCTAGGAGAAATGAAAGATGACGAGTGGGTGGAGGCCCTGGCATCCCACAGGAGGTGGCCATATGGCTGGGGTTTAGACTAGTACAATTGAAAATACTCCATAGAACATTTTATACCCAATCCTTATTGCTTAAAATGGGTCGAGTGGGGGATGGATGGGTCTGCCGACATGGATATGGACATCCCAGTATCTTCCACCACACCTTGTGGGCCTGCCCCATAATCCAAACCTTCTGGACAGAAGTGGTGGAGTGTATGAGTACAGTAACAAGGAGCTTCCTCACAGCTTCAGTGAAGTAGTGCTTTCTGCATATTTGGGGAGAGACTGGGGTGGCACGTATGACTCAGATATGTTGGACATTGGGTCTTATGGTGGCCAAATGTAACTTTGCAAGATTGTGGGGGGGCAGAGCAGCCGCCCCGGTCGAAGAGTGGAAAAAGGATATGGATTGGATCATGCTAACCAAAAGGGTGCTGTATGAGGTTTGTGGGTGCCCCCGCAAATGGACAAAGATCTGGTCACTTAAGGTTTGCCGATGAATTGACGGGACACTTCGTACGAGGGCGGCTCAGCGGTTGTTTCCTTTGAAGTCTTGGGAACAAACAGGGATTGTGTTCAGTGATTTATAAAATACGTTGCACCAGATTCAAGCCCTGAGGAAGTCCTGTTGTGGGACGAAACACGTGTTGGCTGCAAGTTCTAATTTAGTGGGCTGAGGATTCAATCTACAACATATTGGACCAAAGTTTTTACATCTATTAAATTACGTATGGTTGTCTGGAAAATGGGACTTTATTTCTGAACATGAGGATGATTTGCCTCAATTTCCTGACCAGATAAGCTGACAATTTATTCTATGCTTTGGTGGATCATAATTCATAATATTTGGACTTAAATTTATATGTTTTATGGTTGAAAATATTGTTTTTTTAGGGACTAGAGTTGTGTTTTATAGATATGATGATGTATTGTCAAGTAAAAATTATAAATAATGTAAATTAAAGTGGTGAATGTTTAAAATATGAATTAGTGTACCAAATGTTTGTGATTGTCTTTGATACATAGTTATTAATGAATCACACCCATGGGATCTTAAAATTATCTTGAATAAGATGATTGGACATATTTAAAAACGGATTGAGTTGGACTTATAGGTATTTACATTTGTGTGCCTCACAGTTTTTCTCTGTTTCTAATTACTGGTCCTTTTACGTCCAGTTTTACACACTTTGGCAGCAGTTGTGTTATAGTTTGTAGAGCACCATATATAATAACATTACAATCCGACAATTAGATAGGGATGTGCAACTGAGATTGTCATTTGTTGCCTTTGTATATGTCAAATTTCTGGTCACTTTGGAACACATACAGGGAAGGCATCTGTAATGACTTTACCTTTCTGGGACCCTCAAGGGCAGGCCCAGACTCATGGGGGCTCCATTCGATTGTCAGATGGATATATGGGTATGCTGGAATTAAGGGGGGGGGTGGTCAGGAAACACTGTATGCATCTTGCATGTTCTGTCTCCACCGTTTAATTTGTCAATAAACAGATTTATATTTAAAAAAATAGGTGGTGGTGGTTGCTGCCCATCTTCGAATTTAGGTAGTCCTATCTTTTTTCTGGTTTTAGAATTCAGTGTACTTTACCATTTATAACCAGTACTAAAGTGCTTGGGTGGGGGGGGATAGGAGGCCTTTAGACATGGTTGAAGTGGTCCCCAGTTTACATATTTAACTTGTCTATAAGTTCCTAGTATATGGTAGAAAGTGTATCCAAGGCCTGGAAGGTAAATGCCACTAGTGGGCGGATGCACAAATCCTCCACAGCTACAGTAAAACCATTGCTTACAGTAGCAGTGCAAAAACTAGAATTGGTCCTGTCAAATTAAACCATTTCCACAGGTCAAAAAATACCCTCTTATTATTTGTCTCCCATTTGTATGCCTCGTAGACAACAGTGCAAGGTGCATGGTATTTAAAAATAGGACATGGAGAAATTGAATATCCTTAAAGTGACTAGCACCTGAAAGCATATTTCGCCAGTGGCATGCTTGCCTGTACTATGTAGAAAAATGAATACTGTACCTTGGGAATGAGATCAGCTAAAAAAACAAACATGTATTTTTAATGGTCATTAAAAAAATCAATGATGAAGTTGGACTTTTAATAAATATTAAGGTAAAGTAAGTTTTAAAAAGTTACTCTTTTCCCTACCTAAAGTTCCCGAAGGCTAATTTGCATTGTGTTGCCAGCTTCTTCTAGCCAGGAATTAGCCTTGAATAGGTGTGAAATGCCTCTAGGGAGCAAATAATAGGCTGACCTGAATGTGCAGAGATGACTCCTTGGAACCTGACAGAATATGCACGGTGGGGGGCATCCTTTTTGACACTACAGTTTCAAATCCTACATGACAGTTCAGCTGGGTCCATGTATGGGTCCACATATTACACGTGGGGAACACTTGAAAAGGGAGAGAACAGGCTGCCAAGACAATTCTTGTGGATCCACTCTCTGGTTGCTGAAGAATCCCACTTTTGTTCTACTAGATGTCTATCTTTGGGAATGTTATGGGTACAGTGGGTTGATGTGAAATACAGTGATTACCACTGGGTAGACGTATTGCACGCAATCCTCCCATGAGTTTTTATGAATTTGCTGTAACACCGTAAGTGGCAAGGGTATGCCCAGATGTGGTTCCCTTTCTCATTCTGCCTCTAGAACCAAGCCACACCTGACCGACAAGCCCTAATCAGGGCAAAACTGATCTTGGGTTGCTTGTGTTCCAGTTCATGAAGGACCTAGTGTGGCACTTCAGGCTCGACTACACCTATTGGAGTAGGGTCAAGACTGATTTGCATATGGCTGGGTCGAAAGTGACATGGCAGGCAAAAGAATGATTATTTGGCATGCTACCCTAAGCAATTGCCAGTGGCTAGCCCTTTTGCAAGCATTCCTCCCATCACCTTTTTGTGTGGGTACAGTGGCTGCCTCAAGCTGGATTTTAGTGTTGCATGTGGGAGGACACAAGTATTACCATAGTACACTCCACATGCACTCCTCCAGCCCTTCGAGCCCAAGTAGAATGTGGCTGAAGACTTCTTAAAATGCTAAAGAGCGTAGGGATGGCCTCATGAGTTTTTACCCCATTAGTGCTTGCCCAGGAGTCATTCCTATCCACTAGCCAGTGGCAACCCTAAATGTGGCACCCCCAGGCACGCACTTCAGGACACTTTCTGCACCTGCTGAAGATTAGAAGAGGTCTGGACCTGCAGTCTGGGACCTGAGAGGAGCCCTGAAGGACTGGACGTGCTCCCTCTTGTACCTGGGACAAAGAAGCTGACTCCTAGGGTCAGCTGGCCTCCTGTGTGGCTACAAGGAGGCAACAAGCTGGAGGAGTCCATTTCCTGGAAGTACCAAGCTGACCATTGGTATCTGGACCTGGACTGGATCCTGCTGTTGGCCTCTGTCTACCCTGTGAGCCTGGGGGGCTTTAGAAGTTTACTTTTGTGGTGGATTGGTACTTAAAGGACTAAGACAGTAAAGTCCTTGACCGGGGTAAACCCAGGTCTGTGATTGAGTCCACCTTGGGGTTGCCTCTTGTTGGGAAGAAGCCGCCAAAGCGGGATTGATCTTCCATTGTCTGGATGCTTGACGTCTGTGAGAGCCTTGAACTTTGGCTTAGCCATACAAGCACCCTCTGCTTCTTCTGGCCCCTATAAAAATCTTGGGTCTGGAAATTGTTTCGATAGATGATTGCACCTTTTCTAATGAGGCAAATATGGGCATACATTTCTTCAGTTATTTAAGGAAAGGTGCTCCAAACAGGCCCTTTTGGACCTGAGGACTCCTCATAGTTGGCTAGCTCTCCCAGCTTTGGGTCTACCTTTATGAGCAGTAACCTGCACATTTCTGTGGAGACCGCACAGTTAGCATTTCAAAGAAATTGGCTGCTCTTATGGGTCCAGGATATCTGAAGAGATAAAACCCGCCTGACTCCTTGGCTTACTCTGCTATGGCTAATATCTTTGTGAAGGCCCCTGCAATAACCAGGGGTTTGTTCTTGCATGAGTGCCAAGAGCTTTCAGTGCTATTCTTGGGGTCTCTGACAAACCTAAGACAGTAGGTATGCACCCATCAGTCTCAGGAGTCAAAGCAACCTTGCACTTTAGAGCCTGGTTGAGGGCACTTCGCTCTTGACCTGCCGTGCATTTCTTTGTCCAGAGATGTAGGCAGCTGGCTGGCCACTCACTGTGCAACGTTCTCCCCTGGAAAGTAATCATCAGATTGCGTGATGATATATTGCTGGGTCCATCATATTGGCTCTTTTCTTGGACTTTGTGTCCACAGTGTTTTCAGTTTTCTGGCACTTGCCGCTGGACATAACGGTCTGGACTCTGCTGACTCCCAATCTGATTCCTTGTGTGAATCATCTTTGTTGGTGTCTTTATCAGACGGGCATGTGGCCCCTGGAGATGGAACCACATATGGAATAACTGAGTCACCAGAGCTGCCCGCTGGGAGTTCTTCAGTGGTTGGCATTAGAGGAAAGTCAGATTGCGCTAAGAAGGCCTCTGAGAGGCTTCCTCTTGTATAAGTGTTTCAGAGTGGCACGTTTAAACAAAATTACAACATAAGAGTTGTGATCTCTAAATAGACTTTCATTGAGCATAACAGGCTTTATTTTCGAAACAGATAATTATTGCCATGAAATGGTCTGTTGGTTAATCAGGAAATAGGGGTAGATGTGACATGTAACATTCAGTGTGAGGAGAGGTAACTTGAGTGAATGAAGCAGTCAGTAATGCCTGCAATGGATAGTGGACTGTGTAACATACACAAATGACCTCACCAGGTTTAATACCATAAAACAGGAATTAGGATAATGTAAGATCCTAATGGCCTCATTTCACGTTCCTGGTAGTGCCATTTCAGGTGCAAGCAGGAGATTACAACAGAAATATCACACTGACCATGCAGTTTTCTGCAACTGAGACAAGCAAAATTTGTATTCCTGTTTTTGCAACTCTGTATAGCGAGTGAGAGGTGAACATGTAGTATTACCACGTTATCTCCATTCTGAGTATTCATTTTCTGTTCTGTTTTATCACAACACCCTCCCGCCTCCACATTCTCCCCCACCAACACCTTTGTATAGCATTCCGTTACTTTGTATTTCTTTCAGTATAAATCCACATACACACATAGGTACATACATAAATACAGTGTGATTTTTCACTTTTGACCTGTAGCTAAATAAAGTAGGGGCTTAATGGTTTTGTGCATCTTCTAGGTAACGTCAAAAGGAGCAGTGTTCAAATACAATGGTATTGCGTTATGCCCTACCTTAAATTACCCTAAAGCATCCTCATGGTTGGAAATTGCCCTTTCTGCAAGGTTTCCCCTGCCTTTTTGGCTTCTGACCTCTTGTTTTGATCTTGTACTAAATTTAGTTTTTGCATGTTTTAGGACGCTGGGCACTTTATCACTGCCTACCAGTGCTAAAGTGCTGTTTAACTAAATTAAATTGCTTCATCCAGGATTGTCATATTTGATTTACTAGTAATTCCCTAGTATAGTGCAGCATGTGTGCCCATGGCCTGTAAATCAAATGCTACTAGTGGGCGTGCAGCACTGATTGTACCACCCGCTTGTGTACCCCTGTAAACATGTCTCGGACTTGCCACTGCAGTGTCTGTGTGTGCACTTTTAAACTGCCATTTCGACCTAGCAAGTGCACCCAGTTTGGGCTGTTGTATTTCTAAGTGCTATGCTAAGATTTAATATTTAAAAAGTTGTATCTTTACTTGTGTATCTTGGATTTCTGTCGTTTTGGTCTTATTTTACTGAGATATTGGGTATTTTTCTAAACTTGTGTGGAGTACTTTTGTGGTGTTTTCATTGTGTTACTGTGTGTGTACAAATAATGTACACATTGCCTCTGAGACAAGCCTAGTTATTCTATTGTAAAGGCTTAACCATATGAAAGGCAATTATAGCTAAAACAAAAAAATAATCAGCCCCGGAGACCCCCTCTTTAATGTTTATTTTAGCCCCGGGGAGGTGGTGGTCCCTGGGGCCTGGACAGCACCCTCCCCTCCCATATCCTTTTTTGTTTATTGCCCCAGGGAGGTGGTGGTTCCTGGGGCACCGGGGGTCTGTGCACCCCCCCCCCTTAATCTTGGCTTAAGCCCCGGAGAGGTGGTGGCCCGTGAAATTAAGAAAAAACATGATTTTGTGCCGTTGACGGGTCCCCCAGGACCGAGGCAAGGTAGTTAGGGTATTCCTGCTGCCCTGCCCCTTTTTTTTCTTTTATTTTTTTGGGGGGGACTTGGCTGAAGCGGAGTCCCAAAATGGCTGCCAAAACTTTCAGTTTAAGTGTTGGCAGCTAATCAGATCTCTGCACAACATCTGAACTATTCACAAAATTATTTGCAATTTTAGATATACATATTTGTATTTTCTTTAAAATCTTGCAAGCTACTGAACAGATTTATACCAAATAACAAAAAGTGTGCTTTCTGGACCAAGAGCTACCTTTCTTCCAAATTTGGTTTATTTCTGTCCAGCGGTTGGGTGAGTGTCTCAGTGGTTCTCTGAATGGGTGTGTAAGTGTTTGAGTGGGTGTGTGAGTGGGAGAAAGACTGAAAGAGAGAGAAAGAGAGTGAGAGGGAGAGAGAAAGAAAGTTTTTTTAGGCTTTGATGGATGATATATTTAGAATGAAATATTTTTGCACAAATTGAACAGAAAAATATATTTGTCAGTTAAAAAGAGTAAGATCACCTTTCAGTATGATCATTAAACGTGCTATTATAAAAAAAAAAAAAAAAAGTGTGTGTGTGGAGGGGGGTTGTGTGGGGGGGGGGGGGGGTTGACCAGGGATACACCTGGACTCAAACCCTCAATGCTCAGCGTGAAGGTCTGTGACCTTCACATGTGAGCTATTATTTTTTTTATTTTTTTTTATAGTTTTTTAGCCCCTTATGGGCTGTCCACACTACCGAAGCTAACAGGTCAGGGTGTCTGGTCCCTTGCCCCTTTTTTTTTTTCTTTTCATTTCTGTCAGGGACTTGGCTGAAGCAAAGTCCCAACGTGGCTGACAACACTTCCTTGTTAAAGGAGGGGTTCTGCCATCTTGGGAGTGGGCAGAATATTGCACTCTAGGACAGCTAGATGCTAGACTTTGCAGGACGTCATCAGGAGGCGGGTGGGGACCTGGTAGCTCATTAGCTAATAGTCACCACATTCCCTAGGGCAAGTAGTGGACATAAAATGATAACTAGGCCTCAGATCACGTCTACACTGGAGAGAGAACTGAAGGAGGACCGTCCTGCTATTCCCTGGATCCAGCCAAGAGAGGCTGCAATAAGACTGGACAGCATCTGCTGATTCTTGGGCTAGCCAGGAGAGATCTCTGCCTGTGGTACCCTGCTCGAACAAAAGTCATCCCGAGCCCTGAGGGATGACTCCAAGTGTCAGTGGGCTGACTTCCTGTTACAGCTCGATGGTCACAAAAGCTGAGGGAGCATGCCTTGGCGAGTTGGTAGCCACAGATGCTTGATTGCTACTGACTGCTGAATGAAGCGTTGCCTGACAGACAGTCTTGATGCTCAAAAGTTGTATTACAGTCTGCTAGACCCAGGAGAGTTGCTGGAGTGCAGTTTGGTCATCCAAGACTGATACTAGTCTCAGTTAATGAAAAACAACTGGTTTTGCTGTAACCGGAAACCAGTGGCAACTGGTTTTTACCTGGACTTCAAGGGACATCGACCTCTATGGCCAAAGTAATCACCCCACTATGTTTGTGGACCAAGGGTAGCCTCTGGAAGACCCCTGTCACCAGATCAGCAGCCACAACATTGTTGAGCATCTTCAGCATCCCTTGCATCAGGACCACTCAATTGATGTCTGTGACGTTTCACCAATAGAGCCTGGAATTGGACTGGACACTGCTTTTACTGCAAGGTAGATGTCTTGCCAAGCCTTATTGTCCCATGTGACTTGCTTCACTGCTGAAGTTCGTTGCCCAAAGCGGGCCGGAGTTACCTAATATAACTTCACATAAGTTTTCCAAGTTACAGCTACCAGCTGTAGTTGCCAGTGCAATAAGACCTTAGTATTGGAGTTCCTGTGTGTCATGCGCCTTTCTTATTCAACTGTTCTGGTACCTCTTAATGCTTTGCACTTGTTCCTTTGACAAAGCCTGACTGCTCTAAGCCTCAGCTACCTAGAGTTGAGCCAAGGTCTTGCAAACGAACTTGACCGGACCAAAGACAGATTTGTCAGTGTATTACATGGTGAGATTGCACAAGCACACCATATAATAAACCGCTTTAGTCACATCAGGAACAGACTAAACTTTAACACTATGTTCTTGCAGCCTTGATTTTAGTCTCACAATGCATGCAGCGGCATTCCTCCCACCACCAGGCAACAAAACGCGTACACAAGTTTTATGATATTTTTTTAAGGTACATTTGACTTCTAAACGCATAGTTCTGCAAGTGAGGCAGGAGAGGGCAGGTTTCACAGCGTATAGTTGTAAGGAAATGCCTCCTTGGCATAGTTACCCCCTAACTGTTTGCCTTTGCTGATGCTAAGTTATGATTTGAAAGTGTGCAGGGACCCTGCTAACCAGGCCCCAGCACCAGTGTTCTTTCCCTAAATTGTACCTTTGTCTCCACAATTGGCACAACCCTGGCACTCAGGTAAGTCCCTTGTAACTGGTACCCCTGGTACCAAGGGCCCTGATGCCACGGAAGGTCTCTAAGGGCTGCAGCATGTCTTATGCCACCCTAGGGACCCCTCACTCAGCACATGCACACTGCTTCACAGCTTGTGTGTGCTGGTGGGGAGAAAATGACTAAGTCAACATGGCACTTCCCTCAGAGTACCATGCCAACCTCACACTGCCTGTGGCATAGGTAAGTCACCCCGCTAGCAGGCCTTACAGCCCTAAGGCAGGGTGCACTATACCACAGGTGAGGGCATATGTGCATGAGCACTATGCCCCTACAGTGTCTAAGCAAAACCTTAGACAGTGTAAGTGCAGGGTAGCCATAAGAGTATATGGTCTGGGAGTTTGTCAAACACGAACTCCACAGTTCCATAGTGGCTACACTGAAAACTGTGAAGTTTGGTGTCAAACTTCTCAGCACAATAAATGCACACTGATGGCAGTGTGCAATATATTGTCACATACACCCAGAGGGCATCTTAGAGATGCCCCCTGAATACCTACCCGACTTCTAGTGTAGGATGACCAGTTCCTGCCAGCCTGCCACACACCAGACATGTTAGTGGCCACATGGGGAGAGTGCCTTTGTCACTGTGTGTCCAGGAACAAAGCCTGTACTGGGTGGAGGTGCTTCTCACCTCCCCCTGCAGGAACTGTAACACCTGGCGGTGAGCCTCGAAGGCTCACCCCTTTTGTTACAGCACCCCAGGGCATCCCAGCTAGTGGAGATGCCCGCCCCTCCAGCCACTGCCCCCACTTTTGGCGGCAAGGCTGGAGGAGATAATGAGAAAAACAAGGAGTCACCCACCAGTCAGGACAGCCCCTAAGGTGTCCTGAGCTGAGGTGCCCCTGCCTTGAGAAATTCTCCATCTTGAGTTTGGAGGATTCCCCCAATAGGAATAGGGATGTGCCCCCCACCCCACAGGGAGGAGGCACAAAGAGGGTGTAGCCACCCTCAAGGACAGTAGCCATTGGCTACTGCCCTCCCAGACCTAAACACACCCCTAAATTCAGTATTTGGGAGCTCCCCAGATCCCAGGAAATCAGATTCCTGCAAGCTGAAGAAAGAAGAAGTACTGCTGACCTACAAGCCTGCAGAGAAGGAGGAAGACGACAACTGCTTTGGCCCCAGTCCTACCGGTCTGTCTCCAACTTCGAAAACCTGCTCCAGCTACGCATCCGACAGGGACCAGCAACCTCTGAAGCCTCAGAGGACTGCCCTGGACTAAGGGACCAAGAAACTCCAGTGAACAGCGGCCCTGTTTAAAACCAGCTACTTCTTTGCAACAAAGAAGCAACTTCCAAAGACTTCACGTTTCCCGCCGGATGCGTGAGACTCTACACTCTTTACCTGACGCCCCCGGCTCGACCTGCAGAAAACCAACACCTCAGGGAGGACTCCCCAGTGACTGCAAGCCCGTGAGTAACCAGAGAGGACTCCCCTGAACCCCCACAGCGATGCCTGCAGAGAGAATCCAGAGTCTCCCCCTGACCGCGACTGCCTGTAACAAAGGACCCGACGCCTGGAACCATCACTGCACCCGCAGCCCCCATGACCTGAAGGAACCGAACTCCGACGCAGGCGTGACCCCCAGGAGACCCTCTGTCCAGGTGGTGGCTGTCCCGAGAAGCCCCCCTGTGCCTGGATGCACCGCTAGAGTGACACCCGAGTCCCTCCATTGTTTACTACCTGAAACCCGACGCCTGCTTTGCACACTGCACCCGGCCGCCCCTGTGCCGCTGAGGGTGTGTTTTGTTTGCCTACTTGTGTCCCCCCCAGTGCTCTACAAAACCGCCCTGGTCTGCCCCTGGCAGACTGAAACCGGAGCACCCCTGTTCTCCATAGGCGCCCATGTGTTTTGGGCACCTCTTTGACCTCTGCACCTGACCGGCCCTGAGCTGCTGGCGTGGTAACTTTGGGGTTGCGTTGAACACCCAGCGGTGGGGTGCCTCTGACCCAGGACTGAGACTTGTAAGTGTTTTACTTACCTCCTAATCTAACCTTCACTTACCTCCCCCAGGAACTGTTGATTTTTGCACTGTGTCCACTCTGAAAATAGCTTATTGGCATTTTTACAAAGACTGTACATGATATTGTTTTCATTCAAAGTTCCTAAAGTATCTAAGTGAAGTATCTTACATTTAAAGTGTTTAGTGTAAATCTTGAACCTGTGGTTCTTAAAATAAACTAAAAAAATATATTTTTCAATATAAAAACCTATTGGCCTGGAGTAAGTCTTTGAGTGTGTGTTCCTCATTTATTGCCTGTGTGTGTACAACAAATGCTTAACACTACCCTCTGATAAGGCTACTGCTCGACCACACTACCACAAAATAGAGCATTAGGATTATCTAGTTTTGCCACTATCTTACCTCTAAGGGGAACCCTTGGACTCTGCGCACACTATTTCTTTCTTTGAAATAGTGTATACAGAGCCAACTTCCTACAATAGTAGAACCCGGATGTGACGTTGATCTTTTGTGGCCTAGACTACTGGGTTTATCTGAATAAACCTGTGTCAAATGGTGCTTCTGTGAAAGAACTGTTGTAGATTGTGTATTTAAGAAGCAGACAGTTTTTATTCCAACTTTACATTCCCATTCCTTTTGCATATTTACCTGTAAATATATATTACACTTTACAGTGTACTGTAAATAAAACACAGCCTAGAAATGTAGCTACAAGGTCAGAGTTATTAAACAGGCTGCATTGCATATAATTTGCTTGCTTTTGCGATTATTGTATAGATAGTCTTTGGTACACGATGGACGGATTCAAACGTGAGTATCATCCACACAGCCTATAACTTGTGGAAAATTAGCAATTCTAAAAAACACCCTTGGTTTACTGTAATTCTTGAGGGGTGTTAGGAAATGCAATTTGTTTGTTTATGTTAAGCCGCATTGCTTCTAGCAAATGACTGAAAACAACGTGATTGTCTGCTCAGATGAACACCCCCTGCTGTAGCTACTACATCTGATAGAAACAAAGAACTTGTACATGTGTGGGATTACACACACAGCGTGTATCCCTACAAAACACTCAATCCAATGTGGTCCAAAATAAGATTGCTACTCAGTCTGTCCTTCTCGGTTGACTGATATAAAGTTAATCTAACTCTAAATATGTGCTTCTGTCTTCGTCTTCTCCTCTGCTGTGGTGGAGCAAACACCCCCACCTTCATTGGCTCAGTAAACAGAGCAGCATTATGCAAAAATATAAAGCCTTTTCTCTCCTTTTATACATTGCACCTTATTACTGCCTTCTTCCACTTGATGATAATTTGCACATGCAACATGATGTTTTTGCAACTCTTCACAATTTGGGAATACTTTGTACATACTGTTTAGGAAATGCGAATAAGAAATTGCTAATAGGACATTTTTACTTCCAGTCGCCACCATTCGGTTCACTGCCATATCTTTACAAATTGATACTAAAAACACCTTCATATATTTCAAACATGTATTGTTGCGATCACAAACCATTCTGCGAATGATTAGAAACTCGCAAACCCTTCGTAATTCAACATCAAAACTCTTCACACATAGGACACACTAGAGTTCAACACTTGTCCAACCAAGCACTTCCTACAGTGCAAAGTGCTACCAACCCACTAATGCACTTCCACACCTCGTCAGGAGAAGTAAGCACTGTTGTCAGCAGACTTTGAGGACTCCAAAGAATCCCGAATGGGACTGCCAGATAACCTTTGCATCTATCCATCCCGCTAAACTCTCCACTGCTTGCCTCTAGGCAAACACATATCACTAACCACACACCAGGCCTTCTTTCCTCTATCTAAAACTGCTGCGATAGTCCAGAAGGATGCTTCTTTGTGACGGACTGCACTTCTGATGAGCACACCCTTTGGAAAAATATACATCAGTTGTACTTAGTTCTCTATGCAGACAACCAGTCTCTGAAACTTGCTGTTAGCAGGGAAAAGGATAATCTTTGACCAGCTGTAATTCAGGAGGACAGTAAATATCAGACTGTTCCCAAACATATTACATATTTATACCTGCGTTACCTTGGAGCTTGTTAATCCTCCATTTTTCATATCCAGCTTGTACCTCTCTCCATTACACACTATGCATAGTGTGTGATACAAAATTGCCACTGCAAACTTCCCACTTAGGTCACACTACAAACCCATATCCACTAACCATGCAGAGAAGTATCTGGATAGCTTCTTACCAACCCACCCGAAGATGCATAAAGTATGTGCAAGCATGACTCTTGTATTTCCCTCTGGTTCCTCAATGTTTAATTGAGCCTACAAGTTGATTGCAACAGGATTGGAGCACCCATAACTCACTTGTTAACCAAACTCATTCCACAAAGGCCACTCTATAAACCTGCACTCTATTAACCAGTCACAGCAAATAGTCACTTTTTACTGACCCACATTAACAGGCTTATGGGTCTTCTAATACGCTATGCAGTGCTACACAATATGGTTGCAGCCGTTCTCCAAAACATAAACACCAAACGTGACTCAATTACTCTTGAAGGATCTTATTAAATATTGCCGATGTAGCTCATTATCATGTTCCTAGGCATAGCCGCTTGCATCCTTTAAAAAAGCACTTGAGTTGATGCATTGTCCGTATAACTAAGTGGAGGGTGAGTGAAAAACCATTAGCGAAAATGAGATAATGCTTAATTGAAATAAATTATCAAACTTTGTAAGCAAGTCTGGTTTTACAGTCAGTTGTGTTTTTCCTTCTTTGCCCAGGACTGGAAACTATATGAAATTGTATATTTAGAGTAATTTGATGGTAACATTTAAAGGTCTACAAAGAAACCTTTGGTAGGAGATCTTTTAATTTTCATTTACTTAATGGACATTTCTCTCATTGGTGAGGCAATGTTAAGTTTAACTTTTTTAAGTTTAAGAGCCAAACAATGGCAGACATGACTTGGGTACAAATACCCTGTATACAAATTATGTGATAATGTGTAAATCAAGATACTATTGAATTATGCATCTTGACTTGAATACCACCACCAATGCTGTTAAAGAATATTGATGCTATATTTTTTTGTATTTTGTTTTGGAACCGTTCCTTACTGTTAAAAATGTTTGGGTTGTTGACAATATGCTATAGGCGTGTCATTCGTTTCATATCAGTTCCCAGCCATGGTAAAGTCTGTGAAGGATGAAACGTTTGCATTTCAGCTGGTATTTTTCTAGACTTTTAAAATTGTGATGGAAGAAAATATAAACACACAGTTAGGTTTCAGTACATAAAGATATTGATCCATATGTAGAGGTTAGACACTGTCGTAGTTTGGACTCTTGCTCTGAGCAAGACTGCTGGTCTCAGGATGACAGTACTTTCGTTTGTAGGTGACTAAGTTTCTTCCTACAACTAGTTGTAACTGTTGTCCAAACCGTACCGGCTTACTAGCAGTACCTCACCAGAAACACAATAGTAAAAGGTGATTTGTAGCAGTCGCTTACGCATGGACTCAAAATAAGATCTCTCAGGGTTGTCGTGGTTAAACGGAAATTACCCTTTTCTCACAGATTATTGTGTCTCATACAAACAAAGGCAATAACACAGATGCAGTGAAGTTATAATAGTTTTTATTCAACATAACTGCAATTTGTGATAAGTTGCATGAACTGCAATGATTAGGATAATGAATATACCAAGCAACAGTATTGTGAAGAGGAGAGTCATTGTTATAAAGACCCCCACCATTATGCAATATATGAAAGAAATATATGTATAGGTATAAAATGGAATAAGCCCTAATACCCTAAGGAGAGTAGGTCTAACCTCCTACCTAAAAAAGGAGAGCTGGGTTCGTTAAACCTAATCTGCCAAAGCCGTGTCCATGAGAGGAGCCCCCAACCCTCATTACCTTGGAATGAGGTCTCTATCTCAGACTCTGCAGGGACACGAAGACTGGGTCAGCGTCAAGATGACTGCAGCATCGGTATCAGCAATGGTGACGATGCCCTCTGGTCGGAATCCCTCTGATTATCTGTCTAAAAGTGTGTTGTATTTATACAGATCTACAAGATCCCTTTACATAAGTGTTATTCATAACAATAGATAACAGGCATGCTTGGGACGGCAATTAATATCAACAATCCCTCGAAAGTATAGAGAGGGAAAATCCTTAAGTGTGAATGCCTACTGTATGTTTGTCTTTCGTGCGTGATCTTGACGCCTTGGCGCAGTGACACTGATAATAGAACCCACAACAAGTGGCCTAACTATAAACAAGGCCGCCATTTTAAAGGAAATAAATAATTAAATGGACTAAGACAGAGCAAGCTAATTAGGTTAAAAGTCACTGGGTGACGGGGGCACGAGTTTACAAGCCTACGGCTAAGCTAACTCCTGTTATCCCGTTAAAACAAACTAGGATTCACTACACCCTCCCCATTGCCGTAACAGGTATGATGAAGGTAAAGAAACCCAATAGCTAAAAAAGCTGCTACTGAACTAAAACGAAAACTCAAGCCAAAAAAATTTACTTAATGACAAAAATAAATGCTGTGTGCTAAAATTCGTTATAAAAAACATTCAGAGATGTTAATATCAACCATGACAAGTATAGCAAACTTTTAGTATAATCGCTAGTTTTTAGAACTGGGAACTGGCAAGCAAATTCATCAAATTATGTGCTATATGCAGGATCTTGAAGAATGTCATCGAAGTCACCATTCAAGGATCTTAAAAATGAGTCAACATCGTCTGAAGTGAAATCGAGAGCTGGACGGACAAACGGATCCACAGAGCAGAAGTGAGCCATATTCATCGGTGTATCGACACTCGCTGCAGCGTCCTCATCCATGTTAGATTGTATAACAGAAGGCTCATAGGTGGCCTCGCGTAGCAACCTCAGTCTCAAGGGGCATGACCGTGTATGAACCCTCATCGGGGACATCAGCAGTTCGTGGTCCACAGGAGATGTTGGTGCAACAGCAAGACAGACCATAGGCAGATGTTCAAAGAGACACCATATGCAGCGGAACACCGGTTGTACACACCATAGTAGAGGCCGGAATGACAATGACCAGTCAAACTCTAGTTCCACCAGCAAAGGTGTACCGAAGATCCGAACCATGCGTTCACGGCACATCGGTGTTGACGGGAGCGGCTCCATTGCTCTGTGTCGCTGGAAAAAAACAACCACCGCGAATCAGAAAAAATAGCAGTAGTAGTCTGCCAATTAAAGCCAAAATAATTGGAAAGCCACCAAACACACTGGAAAAGAGAGAATGGATGGCTGATGGGATGACTCCGAAGACAGTCTGGAAGATGGACACGAAACCAGACCCAACAGCCTTAAAGAAATGAACAATCCCAGTGGTGCTTGAAGCATTGAATATTCTGGATACCAACTCTCCAAAGTGTTTGGGGAAATCGGTATTTAAAAGGGATTGTATCTCGGCTGATGATCTCGCAATCTGGAGAGCATACGTCTCTTTTGCGGATGTCAATAGCGCCTTCAGTCTACTCAACTTGTCATAGTTCACATTAATAGTATCAATGTGGGGCCACATTTCAGATACTTGTATCTCTTGTGTGGGGGGAAACAAAACATGGCCACAACACGTAACGACCTTCGTGACTGAGATTGCGTAGGCAATTCCAGGTCGCAAGCCGCAACAGCTGTCATCACTCAGTAGAACATAACTCCCATTAGAAAGTACATGAAACGCTGAACGAATCAAGGGGACGGTAGTACCCTTCAGAAAACAGGCCAAATTCGCGACCCCCACATTGCAAAGACCGTGAAGAGACACCTGTGTGCATATCATGGAATGACGAACATTAGTCTCACATTCACTTCCGCTAAGAAAGACCTCCTGTTCGCCGTTCAGACATCGATACTCAAAGGGCAACTCCCACTCTTCCTTAACAAAGCTATCTCCAAGCCGTTCATATCGTCCCACTGCAAGATGTTTCAGGCAGCTTGAGAAACGAAAGGTCGAAAACGGTAAATTAATAATGCCGTGTAAGAGGCAGATAGTTGAAGGACTCTCTGCTACCGTGAAGGGCAACTTATCTAATTTTTCTACTTGAAGCAAGGTGAAACGAGCCTCCCTTTTAGCCATTGTCTCTTGTTCCCTGGAAAAATTAAAAGCAGCGAATAGTTCACTCCCATTAATGTATTTCCATGGAATGTGGCCACTCCTCAGCGTCTGCAATGCCCAACCCAGCTGCATGATGGAACGTAGCTGTGTTTGCTCATGATATAACCGGGACAAATCAGTCTGAGTGATATCAATAGCAGATGACACTATATTCGACAGTGAATAAATCCTGTTGGATAGCGTGTTCATGCCATTGTCGACAACAGCCAATGTTTTTTCCAAATTCTCCTTATCAAGTTGCCGTAAACGTGCAGCAGCCTCAATTTGAGAAAGTTTCCAAATTTCATTATACATAGCATATAAAAACCGTTTTGAGCGCTGCTTCCTAGGACCTAATAGGAAATCTTGTAATTCTATACTGTCCGAAAGAGTGTTCAGGTGTTGTTTTACCGCTGTTAAAGTGTTCGTCTGCACCCATTGCTGGCACAGCTTACCCACACTGTATGTTGTAATTATACCAGTATGTTGACCTGATAGAAAGCGAGGGTCTGGCCTATGAATGGAAAAACCCCTTGAAGAGTTCAAAAAACGCCTCTGACACTCATCAGTGTCGGTGGGCCATACCAACCATCCCCCGGGACGGGAAAGTGAAGAATTATAAGCACCAGCCTTAACCAATGCATCTAGCCTGTCCTCTGAAACATTAAGAAAGTGTTGCCAATCTCTAAATTTTGTCGGTGTAGGAATATTGGGCGTGTTTAGATCTTTAATTTTTGCTAACCCCAGACATGATGTCTGCTCAACAGTGTCATTCAAGAAAATCATTTGCAGAGGAATTAAGCAAGCTCGAAACAAAGCCTCTCTACCCTGTATTTGCCAATCTTGTGTTCCCCATACACTCTTCAAATCAATAGTGTTCTTCCAATATTCATAACCTTCAATCGAGAGTCGGGAAACAAAGGAGTCTGAATAAATCAGTTTTGTATCTGTTAGCAAGAGTTTTCTAAATTGTGTTGTAGGTAATTTAAAATAATATGATTCAGCTTACTTCGTATCATGCCCAGAAAAGTATGTGAATTTGTCACTGTAATACTTTGGACTCCCCACCCGCGGCGTTGAATAGTGTTCCCATTGTGTGTAGTTAAAGAGAGGCCTATATCTGGTTGCACGGTGCAGGTAGTGATGTCCCCAATTGTTATAGCAGAACATTTCCCCATAATTCATTGTATAATCATATACATCATCACTTCCAAAAGCGGAGTAGTCCTTCATTTCAGTTAGCATGGAATCAACTGTTTGGACATCCCAATCATCAGAGACAACATTAGGTGTAATAACATCAGACATAGAAATTTTGAACACGTATGGTATTTGAATTATCTCTGTAGGCCCGTATATATCGAACGGAACTTTGTCCCAAACAATCCCATCAGGAATTGGAATAGCTGTAATATTGACAGGGGACAAATCACGTCGGACCTTATGTGATGAATGATGTGGTGTTAAAATTACATCAACAGGCTCCACTGAGGAGCTATCAGCAATATAGTGACCATTAATTAGTAAAAAGAAAACAGTCACAAACCCAATCCATAAAAATAATGCAATAAATGTCAAACAGAACCAGCGATAGTTCCATGGATGTATCAAATAGTTCTGCTTAAGCCATCGATAGAATTTGCTACCTCTCGAAAGTTTTTCAGTCTCAGTAGAGGATGAATCTGAAGAAAAATCATCAATGTCTACAAAATAGCCAGAGGAAGTCTCCGCAAACACAGGACCCATCGAATTCTCATCCACTGCTCGTGGAAGTTCTTGATAGACAACGTTATTAGTCGTGGAAGTGTTCGTGTAAAATACAGCCAAATCCTGCAGCGGGGTGTTCTCCGAAGTTGTTACTGGAACCAACAAAAGTTCATTTTCCGCCCTCCCCATGGTCGAGGAAGTGTCTGGAACAGCAGCTGACATAGTTGCATAATCAGAAGTAGCGATGGTCATCCTACTATGTAGAGGGATGTCCTGTTGGGTAGTGAGAGGGGATCGGGAACTACCCAAGGGACCTCCTGGTCTACTGTGAAGAATCGGCCACATGGTGTAATTTGATGTCATCAATGGAGATGAATCTGTTTGATTTGGAACCAGACAACGGTGGAAGGATGACAGTCCTGGTGCCTTTTATACCCAAGACCGGTACAGGTGCTCTGTATGATGGACCAAACTCTTTTTTCACAGCGATCTTCTCACTAACCAGATCCCCAGCGTTAGGAATCCAGCCAGTCGAAGTTTTCGCCAAGTCCCTTATTCCCAAGGTGGCAGCACTTGCAGATGATTTATCATCACGGACTTGTTGAAGCTCCTGTAAAACAGCGAGATGTTCTTTTATGTCAAATGGTGTTTCTGCTGCCACCATACCAGGGGCATCAAGATCGGGAACATACATAGTTGTCCCAAAGAGAACCTCATATGGAGACTTTCCCCCCAAGGACCGTCTTGGCAGATTATTCAGTGCTCTCTGGACCCCATATAGGTGATGTAACCAACTGCGGCCTGAACCTAATACTCGAGCTGTTAAGGACTGCTTTAGATCACGATTCCGCCTCTCCACGACCGAATTTCCCTCGGGATGGTATGGTGAGGAGTAATGGAGTTCAACACCCATCGTCCTCATGGCGTCTCTGAAAGCCTTAGAGGCAAATGCAGGGCCCTGGTCCGAATGGAATGCTGCAACCGCATATGTACCGATAAAGATCAGCAAAACTTTTATAACAGTCCGGGCGTCAGCCGACCGCTGTGGCCATACCCGCAGGAATCTAGAACAGGAATCTACAGCCACTAAAATGTATTTGTATGCACCATCAGGTTGCAAGGGACCACAGTGGTCCAGGTACACACAATGGAGTGGCTTGTCTGACACTAAGAGAGATGTCTGCGGAGGGCGTCTGATATTTGAGCCCTTAATCTGCTGACAAATGTCACAGCAAAGGACATACTGTTTAGTCCGTCTGCATAGACCAGGCCACCAGTACCGTTGTTGTAGAATGGTGATAGTGGCCTGTATACCAGCATGTGCAGAAGCGACACCCTCATGTGCAGCTGTAATCAGCCCCAATCTTTGGTCTTCATTTGGGATCACTCGATCACCAACATCAGGAATTGTTGCAAAAGCAACATTCTGTGCACTGATATGATGGGTATAGTTAGTAGGGTATCCGTTCGGAAGGGGCTTGCCTGCAACCGAGGCTTTAACTTCAATCAGTATTTCATTATCCAACCTCGTCTGAGAACGAGTCACTGCACCCACAGAAGCCGTAGCCACTGATGCTTTGGCTGCTTCGTCAGCCAATGTATTACCGGCAACATGTATTCCTACACGTTGGTGCCCTAATGTATGAACTACATGGACACATGGCAGCTTATCCTTAAGATCAGCCACCCTTCCCCACAACATTTTGTGTTTAATGGTGTTCCCTTTAGAATCTCTAAACCCGTTCAGTTTCCAATGATTGAGGTATTCATTGTATGACTGGACGCAGTAATACGAATCACAGACGATCAAAGTCTGTGTTCCTGGCTCTGAATGTTCGAGCGCTAGAAGAGCCTTAAGCTCGGCCAACTGGGCTGTGCAGTCCCCTAAGGTCTGAGTGTAGGTATTATGAGGATGGAAAACTCCGTCTTCCATTACCCCGCACACGGCTGTGCAAGCTGCCGAGTATTGATGTTTAGTACCCACAGCCGATTGTGCCGATCCGTCAGTATAAATGATGGTATCATAACTGTCTATTGGTAATATGTGTAAGGGAGCGGGGTACTCCTGTTCATACTGGAGAAATTCTTGTGTCTGAAGTCTTGGGTCAAACACATAATCAACATCAGTGGCGGTCAGAGACGTTGCCCATTGAATCCAGCGTGGATGTAACGCCTTAGCGTTTGGAACGCTCGCTTTAGTGACAGCCTCTAAGGCCGGTACCGGGAGACAACAATAATGCGCTTCCCCTGGGCAAGTGGCCTCTCCTTTATGACGGCCATCTGAACTGCTGTCAGAATTTTTTCAGTAGGAGCAAAACGTTTCTCTGCATTGGAGTACAAATGTGATTTGTATGCTATTGGCACCGTGTCACCCTCATTAAAGGTGACATAGGTAAATCCAAGGGCACCAGCTATTATTCTGATGACCAAATTCATTTTATTGTCAAGTGTGTACAAGTGTCTAGCCTCCAGCATGTCCCTAAGGATGTGTGTGTGCGCAATTGTCCATCGCCTGCTAGAAGAATTGGGCTGAATTAAGTCATATAGTGGCTTGACGCGTTCAGCATAATCTGGAATGTATGTTCTGCCAAAATTAAAGAAACCCAGTAATGACTGTAATTTCTTAAGCGTGTTCGGAGGCTGTAGCTGAGCACACTTTTCTAAGAAGTGCGGGCCAGGCTCTTCCCCTCGTTCGATAGCTCATATCCTAGGAACAGTACACTAAGAAAGGCTATCTTGCTCTTCTTAAAATTAAATTTATATCCGAAGGCAGCAAATCCAAGAATTATCCGATCGACCCTAGCAAGATGAATGTCAAGGGTGTCATCAGTGAGATAGATATCATCCACATAGGATAATGCCCCAGAATCAAGCTCGTGCAAGATTGATGTTACACGGGCCGAAAACACTCCTGGGCTGTTTTTATAGCCTTGGGGTAAACGACAAAAGCGTTTCTGAGAGCCAAAGGAAAATGCACTTAGGTCTCTACTTTCATGTGCTAAATTCTGGCAGAAAAATCCATTAGATATATCCTATGTAGTTTTGTATTTTTTACGCACTATATTATTAATCAGCGCTGTGCTGTGTGAATTTTGTATAGCATATGTGCGTGTATGACTATTCAAGTGTCTATAATCAACCACTATTCTATATGAATGATCAGGTTTCGCAACGGGAAACAGAGGATTATTCATTGCCAATGTACAGGGCTCAATTACTCCCTGGTATTCAAGTTGTGACAGTATCTCCGTCACTGGAGCTTTTGCTTCATGTTTAACAGGGTATTGTGGCTGCGGGTGTGGTGTAGACCGTACGGGAATAACATGACAAGGAGAGTCCTTGTCCCAACCTACATGATTACGGTATAATGCAGGGGCCTGCGCTAAAGCTCATTCAGCAGCATAGGCTTTTTTGTCTGCCTCCGGAACAAGATCGGAGAAAGAAGGCAAAATGACATCTTCCCCATGTGGGAGCTTGCGGACATGTTCAGGTGGCCAGTCTCTCTCGGCCAACAGGATATCACTAGTAAGTTCATCCCAAAATATTACACCAATAATGCGTTCCACGTCTCCCTCTATCTGAATTGTTAAATCATAAACCCGATCGGGAGGGAGAACGCAGCCATCTGCCGTTTCAACTGCGATGTAATCGCTAGTTGCTGTCGCAACCAGATGATCTTTCAGACTCTGGCGACATATCGTGACCTCTGCCGCGCTGTCCAACAGAGTCACTGCCCACCTCTTGTTCCTCAACAGTGTTCTCAATACTACTGGCATTTTTAACTGTCAGTGATTCCACTTTCTTCTTTTTAAACTGTGGCTTTTGCTGAGTAGTCTTTTCTTCTTTTTTAATGGTAGACTGCGGCGAGTCTTTATTTTCTTTCACGTATTCCGGACGTCGATCCTGACGGCCCCCTCTCTCGCTACGTTTATCCGGTGCGTCCTGAAAGGAACGAGAAGGACGTGAATCAGTATATCTGTCTGGAGTTCTAATGTTATCCCTATTCCTGAGATTATACCTCCTTTCGGAGTACTCCGGATGTGGAGAATCAGCTCTTTTATTTCTCCTATCTTTGAAATCTTTTTGTTTGTCCCAGCGCTTTTTAGAGCCCTCTTGTGCTTGCTTTGTACCTTCCTTATGGGTGGTACTCAGTATGTCCAATTTTTTAGGTTTGGCTCCCAGCCCATCCCGTCCTATACTAGTATAGGTATCAGATATTATTTTCGGTAGCTGTCTCTCCTGTTCCACATGTGGAGTTTCCCGGAGACACTGGCGTATCGCCAGTGCCACTGCTTCCCCTTTAATATTACTTAATATTATCGAGGAGACGGCGTCAAAGTTACGCATCAATTTCATCCCCAGATCTAGGGCCGGTGCAGCCCCATGCTCATTTTGTATTTGTTTCAACACTTCCGGTAAATTGGCAAGCGTAGGGGTACCATGTGTGGTAGTATAAACGGCAGCGAAGACTGTACCCCAAGTGGCACATTCATCCACCGAGGGAACCATCCCAAATGGCAAGCACATAGTGAGCAGTCTATGTTTCTCCTGTGGCCCCATATGGGGGAACACAGCTTCCAGCTGATTTGTTTTCTGAGCAATCCAGAACGGTATTTTTTCTCGATCCGAGGGCACTCTACCCATAATGGTATGCACTGTTTGTGGATTAATCCCAGTAGCCAATTGATATCCACCAGCTACTGGCGGTGCTGGACGCTCTGGTGTAGTGTTCAATGTTCGCATTACGAACTGGACTAATCGTCTATATAATGCCACTAATTCATTATATAATATTCTTAAATCTACAATCGGCATAGACTGTATGCCTGGGTGAGGTGTATATGTGGCAAACATGGGCCACGTAGGACCTTCATTACTTAAAGGACCTAGCCTCACCCGTCGTAGTACATGTGGTAGGGTGCCTTCAAACCAGTTCTGATGCTCTTGATATGTGAGCGATATTTCATGATACTGGTATGCTTCGTATCTTACGGGTACGTCCGCAATGTCATATGTGTGAAATGTGTGCGTCCGTTGGTCAGCCTCAGGAAAGGCAACCCAACAGTAAAATGTTTCTGTTTGGTAGGCTTCACTCGCTTCTATAATCATAGTAACATCCCCGCCCTCTTCCGTAAGGCCATGCGCTAATAAATGTTGTGTAAGTGCATGTCTAGCATTTGCAGGAATGTCTATGGTATTAGCCATAGTTGTTTAGAGAAACGGAACACCAAAAATAGGGGAAGTTTTTCCTTTTGTGAGTTCGAGCTCAAACAACCTACAGCCTAATTAGGTGTTACCTGTTTGGCTGAGGAGGATTCTCCCAAAGACCACGGACGTCTCCGTATAATGGTACTGAGGATACCTGTTGTCTGTGAGACAGTGATAGTCAGGGTATCCGTAAATTAGTGCCTAAACACCATCGTTGATGGCGCCATGTCGTAGTTTGGACTCTTGCTCTGAGCAAGACTGCTGGTATCAGGATGACAGTACTTTCGTTTGTAGGTGACTAAGTTTCTGCCTACAACTAGTTGTAACTGTTGTCCAAACCTTACCGGCTTACTAGCAGTACCTCACCAGAAACACAATAGTAAAAGGTGATTTGTAGCAGTCGCTTACGCATGGACTCAAAATAAGATCTCTCAGGGTTGTCGTGGTTAAACGGAAATTACCCTTTTCTCACAGATTATTATGTCTCATACAAACAAAGGCAATAACACAGATGCAGTGAAGTTATAATAGTTTTTATTCAACATAACTGCAATTTGTGATAAGTTGCATGAACTGCAATGATTAGGATAATGAATATACCAAGCAACAGTATTGTGAAGAGGAGAGTCATTGTTATAAAGACCCCCACCATTATGCAATATATGAAAGAAATATATGTATAGGTATAAAATGGAATAAGCCCTAATACCCTAAGGAGAGTAGGTCTAACCTCCTACCTAAAAAAGGAGAGCTGGGTTCGTTAAACCTAATCTGCCAAAGCCGTGTCCATGAGAGGAGCCCCCAACCCTCGTTACCTTGGAATGAGGTCTCTATCTCAGACTCTGCAGGGACACGAAGACTGGGTCAGCGTCAAGATGACTGCAGCATCGGTATCAGCAATGGTGGCGATGCCCTCTGGTCGGAATCCCTCTGATTATCTGTCTAAAAGTGTGTTGTATTTATACAGATCTACAAGGTCCCTTGACATAAGTGTTATTCATAACAATAGATAACAGGCATGCTTGGGACGGCAATTAATATCAACAATCCCTCGAAAGTATAGAGAGGGAAAATCCCTAAGTGTGAATGCCTACTGTATGTTTGTCTTTCGTGCTTGATCTTGACGCCTTGGCGCAGTGACACTGATAATAGAACCCACAACAAGTGGCCTAACTATAAACAAGGCCGCCATTTTAAAGGAAATAAATAATTAAATGGACTAAGACAGAGCAAGCTAAGTAGGTTAAAAGTCACTGGGTGACGGGGGCACGAGTTTACAAGCCTACGGCTAAGCTAACTCCTGTTATCCCGTTAAAACAAACTAGGATTCACTACAGCACAAGTGTCCATTAAAATATCCTTGCCCAAGATATATTGCGCCACGCTCTTGCATCCCAGCCCCTTTCTGGTTCCCTCCCATTGATATAGCCTTTGACTACCACTTAAACTGGTAACTGCTTTACAAAGCGTTTAAACCACTAGCAAGCTCCCTCACCTGTCCCTGAATATGCACTCTTTTCAGTTTCCTTTTGTCAGCTGATTGGTGTAGAATTAAACTTGACTTATGCCTTTCTTTCTGCTGTGCTTTCATTTACCCCCTCTTTTTGCTTTCCCTTCCCTACTTGCTTTGTTTGCTGTTTAGAGCTTGGGCAGCATGTGTTGCAACGGCCTGTTACACAAGACCCTTACTTAAAAAACAATTTACAAGAGTTGATCTACATGAATATTGCTTGTCCTCTTTGGGGTGACCGCATTAATTATGTAACTGCCTCTAATAGTAGCATTGATATATTTGATTAGCAGCTGGACTTTAATGCAGTCCAGGTATGTCCAAATCTACTGTAAGTCACTCAACAATACTCTGGTAAGTAGAAGGACCTGTACTTTAGTGATTGTGCCAAAACCCCCTTGGCGGCCTTTCAGCTTCCGCCACAGAGCAGTGGCTGACAATAAGAGGTTGTGAAGAAGAAAGCAACGCGATGATCCTCTTCAATGAGCAGACTTTTCTAAGACTGGTGAGTGGTAACAGTTGGCTGAGATAGTGGCTGTCTTTTTTTGGGGGGGGGAGGGCGGAAGGGGTGCAGACAGTAAACAGTGGTGTTTTTCGTGTACTTGACCAGAATGATTTGGTGTCCTTGCCAGATTGTTTTCAATCCAACGAGATCTGTGCCTGTCAAATGGGTTGGAGGTGAATGACAGAAGGACTCTTCTTTCACATGTTGAAAAGACATTTTCCTACTGCTGACAGTCCTGATAATGCTCCAGAGGTTAGCCAAGATGTGCCTACATGCTGGACACCAATAGCCAGATGTACTGTATTCTTTAGCGGTTGCAACCCCTTTGATTCACTAAATTAGAGGTATGCTATTTTTTTTAAACCCATTTGAAGAGTCAGCAAAGTTTTACCTGTTTCTACAATAGGGTTAGAAGTTGTTACTGAATCACAGTTTGGAAGGGGCATTCCTTATTACGATTTGGTAAATGTAGTTGAAAACCGCAAAATCTTAATAAAGTTTCAGATTCCCAAGTCAGAATGGTAACTGAATCGCAAAGAGGAAACTTCCACTGTCGAACTCTCACTGAAGTTTATCAGAATTGAATTTGATTGTTTTTGTTTTTTATATAAAGCAGCCCCATTTCCTTTAAAGAAATCAAATGGTTAAAAAATAATAATTTTGAAATGCAATCACAGGGATGGTCGTCCTTGCAGGTCACCATACCTACGATTGTTGCCAATCAGAGAAAGTCGTTATTTGCAACCTAAGTATTTTGAAAGCTGACCTATTAGTACACAGATAGGTTTGTAGAATAAGATCATAAAACCAAGGTACTATCTTCGTACATCCGCCACAAAGTTTGCTAAATTACCAGAGTCCGTAACAAATTTAGACATAATCAAAACAGTCAGCAGGAACAACTCCATGAGGAACTCCAGAGGGCGCAAGGTGATGCAACTTGGAATAGAAGATTGAATTGGTGAAAATCTCCATGAGAGCTAGGAATGTTAGAATACTTGCAGTTCCAGCGAATGAAAGAGGCGATTACTTCTAAGGCAACTTGATGACCTAGATGTCTGAGACTCTATAACTGCGTAGCAAAGTGCTGAAAGGGAGACTACTTGGGTGTTTGGGATGAACGGTAACACTGACCCCTTCAAAAGGGATTGCTGAGCCTAGGATTTGAAGAACACAATACTGGAGTCATTATTTTTTTAGTTGCTTTAGTTATTAATTTTCTCATTTAATATACAACAAGTACAAACAATGCAGCGTCGACATATAGGGTAAAGCCTCAGTGTTTAGGTATCCTGGACCAGCAGTTACAAAAAGTTAAGGCATGGGTCTATCGAGTTACTAACTTTCCATTATCAATGAGGTTATGAGGTTGTTCAGAGAATGCTTATTTTGGAGTGTAGTTCCCCAATTTATGTAACCATCCTGTCAATCCTGATTTATGCATGTGACCCCCTTCTTGCCTCGTGCTTCCCCTCCCCCCCAACTACTTCATCTAAGGCAGGCACTTCAAAAGAGGGGTTTTCAGTTGGTGGGGGGCAGGTGTGGGGGGGGGGGTGCGCATCTCGGTCTGGTGGGAGTGTCCTCTGGTTTCTATTCCACTCATAGACCCAGGTCCCTCTCTGCATTATCATCCGTCCACATCATGAGCAGCCTCCTTTCCTCAGTCGTGTTCTTTTTAGGTAATGGTATCAGTCCTAGTACGTAGTGCCGGACTGTTAGGGCCAGTTTGTGTCCTGACGTCCCCTTGAGTCTCTCTACTGCTGTGGGCCAGAATACACCCAGGCATGTGTAGAAATGTTGCCAGGCTAGCATTACATCTCAGGCACCCATCAGAATATGTGAGAAAAATTCTGTGGAGTTTCTGGCGTGTGAGATAAATATGATACATGAAATGAAACTGCATCTGCTGAAATCAGCCGTTGCCGGGCACATCCTGCATTTGAGCGCAGGCTTGCTTCCAATCTCCATCCGTCAACGGCATCCCTCCGGCACCGTACTTTCAGGAGAGTGCTGTGTCTGTCGCTCTTTAGTTCAGAGTGTAGGCATGAGATCATGCATCTTCTGGACCCAGTATTCAGCAACAGTCTTAGGGTCTGCAATCGTGGCGGCTCCGATGGGCATGCAGTCCACATCGTGCAGATTGTTTGAGATGTTTACATATTGTAAAAACTGCTCTTTGTCTAAACCATCTGGCCTCGTCAAAGGAAATGAATGGTCCATCTTGATATAAGGCTCCTAGCAGCTGGCTCCCCCATCACCATATGTCCATTGCTTCACCTTCATGACACTTTGCATCTGCTGAATTTGGCGCAGCCACCACAATGTCAGCAGCCAAGCATATGGTGAACGACATAGGGCTTGTTTAATTGATAGTTTCCATGCCTCTGCCACTTGTTGCACTATATGAGGACAGTCCTTCAGCACCTGTGAGCCCCTCATAAGGTACTGCAGGAGCTTCGATTCTTCCAGTAAACCGTTCAATAACCTCTTATGTTAAACTGTTTTTATTTACATTTATCATTTAATAAATTAATAAAACAATGATACAAGCAATTCAAATCACAAAAAGCCTCGAGCAATATACCAGGCGTGTCGGCCCCCCCTCACCCCAATTCTAATCATATCAATGTTCAACAATGGGTAGAGCTACATTAGGTGTAGAACTCAAACATTCCCACCCGGAATAGGTGCAGAAGCACGTAAATATGTGATATCTCGTGCAGAAAATGAAAAAAAAAACAATACTAACAACCAAACTTTGTGTCCCGTCTCCACAGCTCGTTGTACAAAGTCTGAGGATATAGCAGAAAAGCAAGGGAATCACACGCACCTGTGTTGCCACACACCCAATCCTTCCCCAATGTCCCTCCCCGTGGGCTGATTCTTACATGTGGAAAAGGTGCAGAGCCTACAGGCTGTGAGCAGTATGCCCCTGGAGAGGAAGCTCACCAGAGGGTCCCAAAAGTAATCAAAGCTTCTCCTGGAGTCGCCCAATTTATCAGTTAATCGCTCCATAGCGAACCCGCACCACAGTCTAGTGTACCACAATGCTATTGGGGGTGGTTCTGTTTTTTTTTCAATATGCCGCTAGTACCGTCTTCATGGCACCTACTGCCAACCACATAATAGAACGATCGCCCTGTGTTTGGTGTTGCAGTTCTGGAGCGCGCAAGCCCAGTAAAATATGTGCCGGTGAGGACGGGATGGGGTAACCCAACATCTCTTTTAAATCTGACAGGATTTCATTCCAGTATCGATGAATAACGGGACAGTCCCACCAGATGTGCCTTAAAATCTCCCAACATCCCACATCCCCGCCAACACCTGTCAGACACCTGGGGATAGAGTTTTTAAGTTTCTCTGGGTAGAGGTACCAATTGGAGAGAATTTTATAATGTGCTTCCCTAGTTCCCATGGAGTGGTTATGTTTGACTGTGTCCTGAAACAGTTGGTGCCAGAGACCCTCCTCCACTGGGGACTTCAGAACCTGCTCCCAGAAAGACATATGCTGGGGGATATAAGCATGCTACGCCGACACCAGCAACCTATATAGTGTGGAAATACTACCCTGCGCTACCCCTCCCTGCTGAACAAACCGCTCAATGAGAAGAGGGGGTGGCCGCCGCCCGCATATGAGGCTGAGTAACCCAGTGGAGTAGTTGATTATAATGAAAGTGCTCAGAGAGGGGTAGATGAAAGTCTCTACAGCAATTTTCGAATGTACGTACATGTTCCCCATGGAATAGATCAGCAATCGTCAAGCAGCCTCCCTCCCTCCACCTCTCAAAAGTACCTGGAGTAGCTCCCGGGGGAAAGACCGTGTTATAGTGGATTGGGGTATGAGGTGAGGGAAAGGTTGTGAGCCTGTAGGCTCTTGTCACCGTGTCCCATACCTTAAGGGTGGTAGCAGTGGGGGTGCTGAGATAAGCGTTTTTCGAGCAGTTTTCTTTGGGTTTTCCACAGCACATCCCTTAGTGACCGCCCCGTCACTGCCCTGTCCATGTGTAGCCACAACTTGTCGGCGTGACCACTCAGCGATAACGCGGAGCTGTGCTGCTCTGTAATATATGAGAGGATCCGGGAGGGCCAAAACACCCCTTTCTCTGGGGCACGTAAGCAATTTATTGGAGAACCGAGCTCTAGTGTCCTGCCAAGTGAACCGGGTTAACATCTTACGGAGCTCGGTGTAAAAATCCTTAGGAATTTCAGTGGGCAGGCTTTGGAACAGATATAAAAACCTTGGGAGAACCGTCATCTTAATGGTGTTGATATGACCTAACCATGAGTGCCAGAGCATTGACCATTTCTTAAAGTCCTCTCGTAGCGTCCTAAGTAGGGGCGGAAAATTTGCCTTAAACAGGTCGGCAACCCTGGGGGTGAGCCTGACTCCCAGGTACAAAATTTCTTTCTTGGCCCATACAAATGGAGAAGTGGCGGCTAACACTCCCATCTCAGAGGTAGGAACTGTTAAGTTAAGGATATATGATTTCCCCCTATTCACTTTGAAGCCTGCTACCTGCTCGAAGAAACCTAACTCCTCCTGGAGGGCCAGAAGGGTCGAACGTGGTTGAGTAACAAAAAGCAAGATGTCGTCGGCAAACAGTGAGATCTTATGGGCCAAATTGGATGCCTTGAGAATTCGGATCGGGCTGTATCCAGGCTGCCAGAGGTTCCACGCTAAGTGCAAAAAGCAACAACGAAAGGGGACAACCCTGTCCAATTCCCCTGGATAGGTCAAAGAAATTGGAAGTCACCCAGTTGACAAGTATTTGTGACCGGGGACACGAGTAGTTGCTCATTACCATCGCTATGAACTGTTCCTCGAACCCAAATCGCCCCATGGTCGCTCCCAAAAAGGACCCGGTCAAAAGCCTTTTCGGCATCCAGTGCCAACAGCATAGCCGGGACCTGCTTCTTTGGCACCTTTTCCATTAGGTGGACGACCCTTCTTCTTTGAGAGCTCCCATGCGGCCTCCATCTGAGATCCTCTCCTCCGCCCCCAGTTGAACCTACTTCTGCTGTGAGCTAGGCGAATAAGTCTACGTCTTGGGGGTCCTCCTCCCCATCCTCGGCTGCCTCCATTGATCACAGTAATGTATGTGAAAGGGTGCGGCGTGTCCGGTGTCTGCACTCTTCTGAAGCCCCAGTGCGGTCGCCGCTGCCCCATACTCCATGAAGTGGTAGGATTTGTTGTTGATTTCAAAAGCAATGCCAAAGGGGAATGTCCATCTGTACCTAACATTTTTCGATCTCAACTCCTCTGTTACCGGACGAAACTGCTGCCGGCGGAGCAGTGTGGCTGGAGCGATGTCGTGGAAAAGGGTGCACTGTGCCCTTTGAAAAGTCACAAAGTCCTGTCGCCTCGCCCTTTGAAGGATGCACTCCTTGACCTTGAATGAGCTCAGTTTCACCAGGATGTCTCTAGATCTCTTACTCTCATTGGCGGAGCGGCTCCCCACCCTACGCACTCTTCCAACCTGTACTGCTGGGTGTTCGTCGCCCAGGAGGGTGGAGAAGAGGCCCACCACAAACACCTCCAGATCTGCTCCTTCACTGCCCTCCTCCAGCCCCCTCACTCTAATGTTGTCTCCGCTGGAGCGGTTTTTGAAGTCCTAGCATTTGAATATCGAAAGCTGGAGTTGCGACTTGAGCTGTGTGACCTCTTTCTCCATAGGACTTACTTGTTGTTTTATCTCGTGGACCTGCGTTTCTAGATCTAACGCACGGGTCTCTACGGAATCCACGTGCACCTGAAGAGAAGCCATGCGACTATTAATGTCCGATTGGAACGCATCCAGCGCAGTCTTAAAGTCAGCCATGAGTTCCTCTCGCAATTCTGCCTTAAAGGTGCGAAGGGACGACAGAAGGTCCTCCTTAGTTAGAGCTATGTCCCCTGACCGCGGCGACGGGGGCACCCCAGATCTGGCAGGCGCAAAGTAACTGGAGGCCCTATTAGATTATAGCCTCCGTCGAGGCATAGGCACCCCCCCCAAGTACCTCTCTCACTTGTGCTCCTCTTGCCACTGTATTTACCACTTCCTTTGCTGCCCCCCCGGCTGCTAATTACTGGGACATGCCTCCCCGTGCCGAAACCGCCATATAAATCCCTTCCATGGGGAGAAAAATGTCAGTCGAATTACCCCTTGGCCATGTGCCTCCACGGGGAAGCTCCACGTTGGCTGACATAGAGTGCCATGTTGGGGTCAGGTGGAAGCATCAGGCATGCCCCAGGGCTGGGCATCCAGGGGCCTGCCACCGCCCCCCACTCCTCTATGGGGGGTCGCGAGCCGATGTTTTCCCCTCCTGTGGTCCCCGTCTCTCTCTCCCCACCGGGAACGCCCTGCCCCCAGCGTTGCTCCAAATGCGGCCCCCTGTCTCTACCGCGCTGCCGCTAGGTGCTCCTGGAGGGGCCTTGCTGCCTGCCCCCGCCGATCCACGATGGGGGCCGCCGCGTCACCCAACCCAGGCAGCGCAGAAGCGCGGGCCGCAAGGCTCCCGGCCCGCGCTCTGGCCCTATGTCGCCGAGCGCCGCCCGCATCGACGAAAGTGCTCACCGGGCTCCCCTGCCATCGCTGACTTCACCCCCGGGACTCCCAACATCTTCCAGAGGGCCTGGCCAATAAAAGGCCCCCCTCCAGACACCGGATTTATGTGTCTGCGGGATGTGTTGTTGCGTAGCCTCCGGGCTTCACAACCGGTCGGCCATGTTGGATGGCCCCGCCCCAATAACCTCTTTTTACAGTTATTTCGCTCCCCGCACCACATTGGTGCGTATTGAAGGCACTCTGCTATGTAATACATTTGGAGATCAGGGATCCCCTTCCTCCCCTTCCCTTTCCAGCTTAACTGCTCCTTTTCCCTGCCCATAGAAGTGATATTAAAGGGCTGTTTGATTCTGAAAAGGTTGTGCGAGGGATGGTACAGAAGGTGTTCCGCAGGATATATAGACAGTGTAATAGGAAGTCCTTTTTTGCTCAGTGCTATCCTACCCATGCCGAAGCCCAGCAATGTGTTCCAGAGCGCAATTGAGGCTATTGGGTAATAGACTTTTCTAGAAAGCTTCGCCCTTCCCAAAACCAGGAGTTAACCTTGGCATGGTCATATAAATACTGCGCCCATGATGTTGTGCCTTACTTGGCTTTGACACTGTCTGGGAGAGAGCATTGTTCTTCAGAGCTAACCAACCCGTTGTACCAGACAATGAATCCTTACCTTATATTGCATTACTTCTTGGACGTTCTTATTTGTCCCTGCAGCATCCTAATATCATTGGAAAGAAAAAGAACATACTTACACATCCCTGGTAAGGTTTATTACTGTACCCGCAACACATGCTCCAGTACACTTCCTGTTAATAGGAGAAAGTAAGGTTAGTGATCTCAGAGTCAAGGGTGAAATTTCATGAATGACAATTGCTAACCATAGACTGACTTAAAGTGAGACATCTGTAAATCTAAAGTGATCTGCTAAAAGACTTGGTTAATACAAGGATGCAAGGAGTGGCTGATCTAGTGGTGTCAAGAACTGTAAATTTAAACACAGTTCAAAAACTTTGCATTAACACAATTTCTTAATGTTTCCGATGTAGGCATCGTAGTTATGTCTTGCAAGGTAAAGCCAAGTTTTAGAAGGGACAGGGAAAAGGAAGGGATTCTCCCCTGGATAAGCTTTATTAACAGTTTGCCTAAACTGTTTGTTCTCTTCAAGGTGAACCACCACCACGTCTTTAAGGTAAACCACCAGCAGTGATTAACAGTGTTTGTCCTTCTTGAAGAAGGATACTCTTGGAGAGCAGAAGAAGGAATTGTCACCTCGAATAAGTAAAGAGAGGTAAAGCAAGATATAGCAGCAAAGAAGTGTAAAGTAAAGAAAGAGTAGTTTGTAATTAGGAGTTTGGTCTCTCGTATTAACTCTCATTTTTCTTTCCACCTGAGTCGTCCAGCATGCAGAGAGCACCAAACTATTCTGCAGAATTTGGACAAAGGCAGAAACAAGCTGAGTGCTCCAGAAGGAACTGTGCTAGACAAAACCATTTGTCTCTCTCTCATCCCAGACCCCGCGCCCTTTTCCTCCGAGACTGTTCCCAGTGTGTAGTTTGCTTGCCGTGTGCATTGAGTACTCAGCACGCAGAGGGGAGGGGGCATTATCTGCAACCTGCGTTCTGCTTCTGCAGGCTCCATGATTTTCAAAATAATGGAGACTGATTCTAACACCCACCCGAGTCTTGCAGTGGACACTATTAAGGGTTAGCATCTGTTTCAGCCTTTCTGCGTTTACTGGACCACTCATTCTTGAGTAAATCTCCTGTTGTGATGCTCTGTCCCAAAGGGTTGACTCATATGTTTCCTCCTAACCCATTTCTGATGCCACAATAGGACTTTACTTTGGTCCTGACAGTTCTAGTGTGTACACTCTTGCAGCCAGTGCACAGCTGCTTGTTTCGTTTTCGGACCCTAAAGACTGTTTCCCTCATCACAATCAATTCAGTTCATTGCATGAGGTCCCGACTCTCTGTGTAGCCCCCATACACCACAAAATGTTCCCTGACAAACTAATAATGTGTACATGGGCGGTCTTCTTGCTGAGATCGTGACTTCTTTACATTTTGGGCCTTCCATCACTCTACTACCATTCTTTGCTCTGCCTCACCATTAGAAAGAGGGGGAGAGGATCAATTGGCTGGACTCCGAAAGAGCTTTATACTTTCACATAAATTAAGCCAAAGGCCATTGGATGAATGAGCAGTTTTCTATGGGATTCTCTGAAGCAAAGAAAGGAAACCTATTGCAGAAAAGGACTTTGTTATGGTTAATAGTCCTCTGCATTAAGATTTACTGTGCACTGGCCAAAAAGCAGCATCTGGAAGTCCATTTCACCAGGGCCAAGGCTGCGGCCACTGCACTGGCATGCAGAGTGCCAGTCTTTAAAATCTATCAGGCTTCATCAGTGTGCATCCGTATACATGTTCATGATGTACTGCTGCCTTGCCACAGCCAGGTCTGCTGGGAGGGGCATATCACCCATTCAGACCTGCAGGTCTTCTTGGTCTTAGCTCGCTCCACAGACTGCCCACCTTTGGGAGATAGTGCCTTGCTATCTGTTCTATTGGTGAGGGTTCTGCAGTTAGAAGTATTCATCAGAAGAGCAAGTTACTTACCTTTGGTAATGCCTTTCTGGTAGATACTCTGTCTAACTGCAGATTCCTCAATGCCCTCCCACTCCCCTTTCTGTGGAGTGGGCTCTTTGTACTACTTATAAAGGTCCCAAATTTAAAATCTGCACACTGGTACCTCCAATTGTTTTGTGCTCTGCATCGGAGGGTGTGGAAAGACTCCAGCAAGAAAGAAACTGACATTGGCATGCAGGGGTGGCTCTTATATGCTGCTTCACTCCCTCACTTATGTGGTGGAACGAAGATGACACATAATACACGGCATCACAAAGTAGTGTGCGGGAATCCTGCTTTGAAACGTTTTCAGATCTAGTCTGGTGACTCTGGGTTATTATAAAGGTAAGAAATATAAAATTTCCTAGCTTGAATGAATGAAAGTTTACATTTTATTTAGAATACGTTCCTCATTTATTGCCTGTGTGTGTACAACAAATGCTTAACACTACCCTCTGATAAGCCTACTGCTCGACCACACTACCACAAAATAGAGCATTAGAATTATCTAATTTTGCCACTATCAACCTCTAAGGGGAACCCTTGGACTCTGTGCCCACTTTCTCTCACTTTGAGATAGTGTATACAGAGCCAACTTCCTACACATGGGTTATCCTCCAGAGGCAAAGCGGATGAGTAGAGCAAGGTGCATGTCAGAAGGCCAGATTAGCGGCACCAGGCCCAGCAGTCTGTGACCAGTGATTGAACATCTGTAGGGTCCAGTGAAATGCCAGACGGGAGCAAAGACCTCAGGAGTAGAAAGGGGGGCGGTAAACCAAGTTCCTCTCCGAGATGTTGTACGGCAGATGCAAGTTGGGGTTGCACCAATAGTACCACTGGGCGGTTAAATAATACAATTGAAAATGAGGGACCCCGAAACTCCCACGAGCATACAGGATCGTCCATATCTCCCAGTGGACATGTGGGCGCCTACCGGATCTGATCTGGTGTGTCAGGGAGGCCCAAAGCATTGCAAAGGAGGAGGTTGTGAGTGGAATGGGGATGTTGTAAACAAATACAATAAAAGCAGGAGCATGACCATTTTGATCAAGGCTATGCATCTGCAGGCAACAAGGGGAGGTGTATCCAACGATCAATCTGGGTTTTAACTTGTCTAGTGCGGGGCAATAATTCAGGTGAAGTATTTGTTCGTGGCCCCTGTGGATATAAATGCCCAGGTACTTAACTTGGTTGTCGCACCACGCAAGTGGATACTCACATGCAACAGGAACAGTTGTGTCTGTGAGAGAGAACAGTTTTGATTTTGTCCAGCCCCCAAAATCGTCCAAAGCGTGATATCTCCCCAAGTAAGATTGGTTGCGGGGTGACAGAGAAACAGAAGGATATCCTCTGCATACAGGGAGATCAGTAAAGAGCCTGTTTTGAGTTGCAACCACGGCTGCATATGCCTATCCTCTAGGTGGCGGACAAAAGGGTCCATCGACAGTATGAAAAGGAGAGGGGACATCCTTGATGCCTTGGTGCCGTTCAAAGCATCAATAGCATGCAGAATCTCCTCTTCAGTGTATGGCTCACTGAGGTACTGTTGAAGTGCTGAGTCCATCCACACCATGGCGACCTCCTCAAACTACTGTAACAGCTTAGGAGAACAAGACGTGACTCGTTGCGTGTAGAGTTGTGTATAGTAGTTGAGAAAATGTGTCTGCACGACAGTTGCCCCGTAAGCCATGGTGCCATCAGGCAGTCGCAGCTCAGGGATATACAACAAAGATCTGGGGGGGGTCAGAAGAGGCAAGCCAGCGTGCAGCCCGGCCTGTCGCCCTCTCTATACCGGAGCACCCTGACGTATTTGCCTAAGAAATTAGTTTTGCGCACCGCAAGTTCACTGAACTCATCCATAAGTTTGGACGATCCCCCAGCCCACACGGCATCACCCCCATTACTCTCCCCCCTCGCGCCCATGCAAAGTCAGCCAGCGCCACCTCAACTCCACTATTATCCCCCCCGAATAGAGCTCCAGACCCCTGAGTGCTGAGATATGACCATTCCTTTCATGTAGGCCTTTAAGGCCTACCAGAGCACTGCTTTAGAAGATGCCATGGCTGCATTGTGGAGACATTTTCGATAATAGCGTTGCAGATGTTTGTGCAAAAGGCATTGTCATGGAGACCCATGGCAGGGAAGTGCCAAGGATGTTCCATGTAAGGTACACGGAGTGCGAGTCGGACTGGGGAGTGGTCAGACAAGGTGTCGTGTAGTCGACCCAGGGCAATATTATCTATTTGCGATGAGGTGTTGTGTGGGGCAGAATAGAATGTGTACAGCAGTGTTGGGGCTTGGAATAAGTGCTAGGGATCCTGTAATGAGTGAACCTCGCAGATATGCTGGAGTATCTGTTAAGATTGCATTTTTGTAGTGGGGCAAGTGGACATGGTATCCAGTTCCGTGTCCTGAATTAGATTGAAATCCCCCCTGATATTAAGTGATCAGCAGGTTCTCTATCAAGGTGTGAGTGTATTATATGAAAAAATTCAGGAGTATCGGTATTAACAGCGTAAATTTTGAGCAGCACAATCTGGCAATAGTTTGCTGGTGGTGGAAGGATACGTTTTTATGAGTCTGAGTGCAAAACCCATAGGAATAGGCGCTATGGTTAGAAAAGTAGAGGTGGGGATCACCATTGTTTAGAAAATGTACAGTTTGAGGTGGGTTATGAGTCTCCTGTAGAAAAAGGATCTGTTCGCCATGTCTAGCTTGATATTGTAGAACTTGTTTCCCTTTGCGCTTTCCCTTAAGGCTTCTGATATTCCAGGATTGGAGTACAACATCCAAAGTTGGTTGTATATTTGATTTTGTGTCAGACATGTGGTATATGAAAGTTGATGTAATGGTGTTGCATATATATGTGGAAATATTAACTCCAAAAAAACAATGCCAAAGCTAGTCGTATACAAACAGACCCATTAAATGATCCAGCTGCATTGGTTATCTTGACTGTTTCTTGCAAAAGTCTATCACATCAGCAGGTTTTTCAAAAAACGTGCTTTACCCTGGACATCTACGCGGAGTCTAGTAGGATACAGCATGCCATAGCATAGACCATGTTTGCTAAGAGCTGCTTTGGCATCCTGAAATTTCCACCTGGCCTCCTGCACGCCACATTGGGGATGGGGAGTGGGCAGCGGTGAGCGGGGGCGTGCATCTGCAGTATCCGTACCTGGTAATGTGATAAGTCCCCTGCAAGGCCCCGGGTACCTTGCACGGTCTGCCTGGGACTACACAGTAAGGGTGGGCTCTGTTCCTCTGACTACAAAAAATTAGACACTATGGGCCTCATTACGAATCTGGTGGTCTCATGACTGCCAGGTTTGCAGATGGAGGTTGGATTGCCGACACTGTGGCGGTCTGAGTGCCATATTACAACTGCAGTGGTAGCGCCACAGTCGGACCGCCAGCACCACCAGAATTCATCACCCTGACCGCCTGGCGGCGCTGTCGATCCTAATCTGCCAGCGGAGTACGACTTCTTTCTCCACCAGCGATTTCATGGCGGTAGCACCGCCATGAAAAGGCTGGCTGAGAACGGGTGCAGGGGGGCCCCTGCACTGCCCATCCACTTGGCATGGGCAGTGCAGGCCCCCCCTGGCCAGCACTGTTGCAATGTTTACTGTCTGCTTTGCAGACAGTAAACTTTGCGAGGGTGCTGTTGCACCCTGCTGTTCTGCTTTCCTGCTCTTATCTCCTAACCGAGCTTACAGAACCTCTCTGGAATGCACTTCTGAGTTTAAAGAAGACATTTATTATTATTATTACTTCACCACGAGGTTCCTGAGAGACGAAATTAGTAGACTGGAAGCACATGTTCAAAAGTAGTCGCAGCAATGAAAGCAAAATATATCAAAGTACTTCTCAGTTGTAATGTACACAGCAAATACATGTGATTATATTATAGCATAACTTCAAAGCAAAGCATAAAAGTCAAAATTGCATCACTGTAGGGCTGTAGGGCCTATCCCTATGCTTCATCTTTCTGAGGTCTGCAAGTTGATGACTCCGGTTCAACTGCTAGAAAGAGATTTTCTACCCAAACGGGAGACCGACAGGAGCTAGACGTCAGTTGCCTGAAGTCAAGATAGTTTCAATCTAACTAACTCTGCCGTTGCCCAGAGCCATCATTCTAAAAACGTGCCCCCTCCCCTCAGACTCGGGAAAACTAAGCAACCCTTTGGAGACTGGCCAGATCTCCTAGACCTCTCCTCTTCCCAAGGCTGAGCAGAAAGGAAAACACCAAATGTACACTCTCTTATCAGCTATAGTCTGGTGTGAAGAACACAGCTTGGTCTATCTTGTGGAAAAACACAGCTTGGAAAAACACAGCTCAACTGCAATGTCTAACTCCACGTTAAAGCCAATAGGCAGCTAACCTAAATATCAAATGTACTGTCTAATGCCATGTCAAAGCCAATAGACAGCTAAACTGAATACAGAATGTAATGGCTAATGCCATGTCAAAGCCAATAGGCAGTTAACCCAAATACAAAATGTAATGTCTAATACCATGTCAAAGCCAATAGGCAGCTAAACGGAATACAGAAAGTAATGGCTAACGCTATGTCAAAGCCAATAGGCAGCTAAACTGAACAAAACATATAGGTGGTCATTACAACCCTGGTGGACGGTGTTAAAGCGGCGGTAAGACCGCCAACAGGCCGGCGGTAATATTTTTGGAATTATGACTGTGGCGCAAACCGCCAACAAAGACAGCCACTTTAACACTCCGACCGCCACAGCGGTACAGACAAACAGCGCGGCGGTCACCGACAACAGACAGGTGGAAGACAATGTACCGCCCACAGTATCACAACCTACCAATTCGCCACCTTTTCCGGGGCGGATTCACCGCGGATAAAAACACAGCAGAAACAGCCATTTCAAAGGGAAAACGCTCACCTCTACACATCCCACGAGGAATTAGAACACCATGGATCCGGAACTCCATATTCTGCCAGCGATAGTCTTCCTGCTCCTATACGAGGATCATCAACGCCGGCAGCGAAGAGCATGGTGAGTACTGCACCTACGACATAGGGGAGGCAAAAACACAGGGACACACACAACCAACATCCCAACCCTGACCCTCACCCACTACAATACACAAACCAATGCATATCTATACATTACAGTAACAACCCCCAACCCCCCCCCCCCAGAAGAATGCAAAGACAAAAGGAAATGAGTTGAACCATTGTAATATATCAAAATACAGTAAGCAAATATATACACATTAAACAAAAAATACACCACGATTAGTAGTGCAGGTAATGCACCATTCATTGTCCGTGGACCACTGGGCCCAAAATGCATGGGCGAGGCCCACACAAGATACCTGATCAAAATGGAGAGAACACTGCTGGGGCATCAGATAGAAATACAACAGGCATCTCAGGGGGAAGGGAAGGGTGGGCACCTCAGGCGGATGAGTGGACTATGCCAGATCCACGAGGGGGCTCCATGCCCATTGATGTATCCTGGGGAGTGCAAAGTCACAGTCTCTCAAGTCTCTACAGTGGGTGGGTTGCCCACTGCCATATCCTGGGGAGTGCAAAGCCACAGTCTCTCAAGTGGATAACAGTCTCCACTGGTGCTGGAGGGGGACTGGTGCCCAGAGTGCAGCACACACCCCGTGACGGTCCCAATTGCGTCACTGCCTCTGCGCAAATGGGCTGACGGTGCATTCCATGGCAGTCTTTGCCCTGTTCAGCAGTCCCTGGCCTGTTCAGCGGTGCTTGCGTTGCCAGTGTCAGACTTCTTCAGCGGTGCATCCCATGGCGGTCTTTGCCCTGTTCAGCAGTCCCTTGCCTGTTCAGCGGTGCTTGCCAAGGCGGTCCTTCATTGCCCAGCTGGGCTGTGGCTGGCGGTCCTTCATGGGTCAGCTGGGCTGTGGCTTGCGGGGCCCTCCTGGCCTGCTGGGCTGTGGCTGGCGGTGACCTCCTGGCCAGTGACTCTGGGGCTGGCGGTGGCCTCCTGGCCAGTGACGATGGGGCTGGCCTCCTGGGCAGTGACTCTGGCGGTGGCCTCCTGGCCAGTGACGATGGGGCTGGCAGTGGCCTCCTGGGCAGCGGGGATGATGGCGGTCCTCTCCGCCGTGCTGCTCCTCCCAGACTTTGGAGATTTCTTCTGCCCCTTCCCCACCTTGGGAGGAGTCACAGCTGAGTCGACACTCCCCCCGGGACCCTTGTGAGCGGCTTTGCTGGCTGGAGTCTTCCCCCTCTCCCGCCGGGCACTGTCCAACTTCTGGTACTTCACAGGGGGGGGACTGGCTGTGCGGTGGCTCCGTGCCACACTGGATGTCCTGGTGGCCGATGCACTCCACATACCTGTAACAGGCACCACTGGTCCTGGAGATTTTTTGGCTGAGGTGCTAGTACGGGACCTATGAGTTGGGGGGGGGGGATGGAATAGGTTAAGGGGGGCCAGGAAAAGTTTTTGGGAGACACTGGGACTGGTAGATCGAGGGGGTTTGGGAGTGGAGGAAGAGGTGGTGGTTGTAGGAGGTGTAAGTTTTGTGGATTTGGGTGCAGGTGCATGGGCTGGAGGCTGTCGTGAGGTGGATGGCTGTTGGGTGTGTGTGTGCCTGCGTTTGTGTATCTTCGAAGGGGGCATCACAGACACACTGGGAGAGGACACGGGGGACGTGTAAATGGTAGTGGGGGTGGTGAGTGCACGTGAGCGGGGTGTGGTGGTGGGTGTGCTGGTGTTGGACGTAGTGGCTGTAGTGGTAGTACATACAGGTGTGAGTGTAGACGAGACTGGGAGGGAGGAGGGAGACGATGAGGAGGGGAACACAGTGGAGGCAGTGGATGTTGGTGTGTCTGTGTGTGTGTGTGTGATGCTTGCGTGAGTGCCTGTGGGATGTGTGGTGCTTATGTTTGCCTGAGCTTCCCTTGTGTGGTGAGGTGTGTGCAGGCTGGTCTGATGGTGTGCTTGGGATAGGCAGAGGTACAGGGGATTGGGTTGGGGTGGAAGAAGTTGGGGGGGGGTGGGGCTAGACACAGGGACAATGGTTGCCATCAGTGCTGAGGCCAGAGTTTGCAGGGTTCGATGAAGGGCAGCCTGACCAGAATGAATGCCCTCCAGGAATGCATTAGTGTGTTGCAATTCCCTTTCTACACCCTGGATGGCATTCAAAATGGTAGACTGCCCAACAGTGAGTGACCTGAGGAGGTCAATGGCCTCCTCACTGAGGGCAGCAGAGGTGACAGGGGCAGGGGCTGAGGTGCCTGGGGCGAAGGTGATGCCCACCCTCCTCGGTGAGCGGGCACGGGGCACACGCTGAGGGGCTGCTGGGAGGGCGGTGCTGGTAGGGGGAGTGGCGGCTGTACCTGTAGAAGTGGGGGGCACAGATTTTGCCGCCACCACAAGGGAGCTCCCATCGGAGGACGAGTCCATGTCGCTGGTTGCAGATCCTGTGACCGCCGTGGTGCTCCCCTCGCCCTCCGTCCCACTGGTGTATTCTGAGTCCGTAGTGTGGCCCTCCATGGCCATGTGGGATGCAGCTCCCTCATGCTCCGGTGCCACTGTACCTCCGCCTGATGATGCTGATGCACACAAGAACAGGGAGACCACAAAAAGGGGGCGGACGACAGAAGAAAGACAGGTTGAGTGCATGGCTTACCGCTACCGTTGGCGGACAATACAGACACAGCAGCCCCCTGCACTACGTCGCGCTGTTGGGCTCTACAGATGCAATTCCTGGGATATGGCCTACAAGGCTTTGGACGACATCTGCACACATAGGTGACACAGGGGCATGAATACCTGTACTTGGCATTCTACAGAGGTGGGGTGGGGTGCCACATGGCCTGCATTACGGAGGGGCCTAGCCTACGGAACTCGCCCTGGCCTTGGGAAACCCACAGCCCTCCTCCCCCACCCAGACCCCTCCACTGCGCCCAAAGTCAGCAGAATGATGTTGTACTCACCCCCTTGTTTCTGCTGTGATGCCCACAAGTGCCCATCCAACTCGGGGTAGGCCACCGCCAGGATCCGGAGCATCAGGGGGGTCATGGTTCGACGGGCACCTCTCCCACGTTGGGAGGCCTTCCCCAGCTGAGCCTCCGCCGTCTTCTTGCTCCAGCGGCGAATGTCCTCCCATCTTTTCCGGCAGTGGGTGCTCCGTCTGTGGTGGACCTCCAGGGTCCGGACGTCCTTAGCGATGGCACGCCAAATTTCCTTCTTCTGGTGGGCGCTCTCCTACATGACATGTACAGGGGAAGAAGAGAAGTCATTACCAACTGCGCCGTCGAAGTGAGTGGCCCACATCCCTACCCTTGCCATGTGGCACATACATTCACAGTCCATCATGCACGCAGAACTGTGCCCCCTTCATTCTTACAACCAGCCCTCTCCACACAGGCATAGCCCATACAACATGCTCCCTGTGTACTTACCTGTTGGTCTGGAGGACCGTAGAGTAGCGTGTACTGGGGGAGGACCCCGTCCACGAGCTTCTCCAACTCCTCTGCAGTGAAGGCAGGGGCCCTTTCCCCAGACGCACGAGCCATTCTCTTCCAGACCGAGGTCACAGCAGTACTTGCAGTGTAGGTCCTCTCCTGTCGAAGATCAGGTATCGAATGATTCAACAGATAGAAAATGGCGGTCAGGTCCGCGGCGGTGCGTAACATCACCGCCGGCGTACTTCGTCATTGGCTCCTGAGACCCATAGGGCCAATGTTAACCAATGCAGCATTGCACCGCGGTCTTCGACAGCCTACCGCGACGGTGTACAACGCCACCGCATTTACCTCACATCCCATTGTCCCACTTTAGAGGTCAGGCAACCGCCATTTCAGGGGCCCACATGCCCTAATTACCAACTGCGTCACACAGACCTAGGCCTTGTCGCACAACACAAATACAGGCCACATTTTGTGTATGAATGGTGTTCTGTGTAGACTGTGGGTACATACCTCTGAGTTGTTTGACTCTGTGGTCGCTGTTGTCATTCCTAGGCACCGTCTGCTGGGACATGTGAGGAGATGGCGGAATCCTCCGGTGTACCGATCGCTGGTGGACCTGTCCACAATGGAGGAAAGACATTTGATCATCACCTACAGGTTTGACCGGCCACAATCCAGGAACTGTGTGCCCAGTTGGAGCCTGACCTGATGTCAGCAATCCGCCATCCCACAGGGATCCCCCCTCAAGTGCAGGTGCTATCAGTGCTCCATTTCCTTGCAAGTGGGTCATTTCAAACAACAGTGGCCATGGCATCAGGGATGTCCCAGCCTATGTTTTCCAACGTGTTATCCAGAGTGTTGTCTGCCCTTCTGAAACACATGCGGAGCTACATCGTTTTCCCTCAGATGGAGGATTTGGCTACAGTTAAAGGTGACTTCTATGCCCTTGGACATATCCCCAACATCATCGGTGCCATTGATGGGACACATATAGCTCTCCTCCCCCCCCCCCCAACAGGAGTGAACAGGTATACAGGAGCCGGAAGAGTTATCATTCGATGAATGTACAGATGGTATGTTTGGCAGACCAGTACATCTCCCAGGTAAATGCTTTGTTCCCCGGCTCAGTGCATGACGCCTACATCCTGCGGAATGGCAGCATCTCTTATGTGATGGGTCAACTCCAGAGGCACCGGGTGTGGCTATTAGGGGACTCTGGTTACCCCAACCTGTCATGGCTACTGACCCCAGTGAGGAATCCCAGGACAAGGGCAGAGGAACGCTACAATGAGGCACATGGGCGGACTAGGAGGGTGATCGAACGGACCTTCGGCCTCCTGAAGGCCAGGTTCAGGTGCCTCCATATGACAGGTGGATCCCTATTCTACTCACCAAAGAAGGTGTGCCAGATCATCGTGGCCTGCTGTATGCTTCACAACTTGGCTTTGCGACGACAGGTGCCTTTTCTGCAGGAGGATGGTCCAGATGACTGTGTTGTGGCAGCTGTGGAGCCTGTGGACAGTGATGAGGAGGAAGCAGAGGAAGAAGACATTGACAACAGGGACTCAGTTAACCAGCAATATTTCCAGTGACACACAGGTGAGAAAACATTCCTGCCTACTACAAGTACTTTCACACTTCTACCTCTATCCTGTCTGTCGATTTCAACCAGTATATGGTAACTGAGTTGTAAATTTCCCTTACGGTTCCACAGGTGTGGTTTCCAACGTGTGTCATCTGCTTAGATTCCTCATGGACTTGAGATGTGTGACATAGGTATGTTGACATTACATTTGAAAGAGCATTTTGACATTGTCATTGCTAATACACATTTTTGAAATCACAGACTGACTTCAGATTGTTTTGTGCTTCACGGGTGTTTATTTAAATACAAAATATTGGAGGGGGAACTTAAGTTGTGAGGGGTGATGGCGGAGGAATGTCCATGGCAGAGTCCAGTCTATTAGTCTCACAGGTGCATTTCCCATATGGGCATAGGAAGTGGAGCTGGGGCAGTGTAAATATGGACAGGGTGACAAAGTGGGATAGTGGTTGACAATCAGGGTGGCCTCATTTCTTGGCGGGGGTCTTGGCATCGTGCTCTGTCTTGTTCCTGGATCTCAGGGACAGTTTGTGGGGTGGTTCTCCATCTGCAGGGGGTGGGGTGCTGGTGTGGTGGTCCTGTGGCGGTGCCTCCTGTCCACTAGCGCCGGCGGAGGTGGTGGGCAGTTCATCGTCCATGCTAGTGTCAGGGGCCCCTTGTAGTGCCACAGTGTCCCTCCTGGTGTTAAGTATTTCCTTCAACACCCCTACGATGGTGCCCAGGGCAGAGCTGATGGTTCTGAGTTCCTCCCTGAACCCCAAATACTGTTCCTCCTGCATGCGCTGGGTCTCCTGGAACTTGACCAGGACCGTTGCCATCGTCTCCTGGGAGTGGTGGTATGCTCCCATGATGGAGGAGATGGCCTCGTTGAGAGTGGGTTCCCTAGGCCTGTCCGCCCCCTGTCGCACAGCAGCCCTCCCAGTTCCCCTGTGTTCCTGGGCCTCCGTCCCCTGGACTGTGTGCCCACTGCCACTGCCCCCAGGTCCCTGTTGTTGTTGGAGTGGTGGGTTATCCTGGGTTCCCTGTAGTGGTGGACACACAGCTGATTGACGTGTCCTGGGGACGGAGGTATGGGCCCGCTGGGTGGGTGCTGTGCTGGTGTTACCAGAGGGTGGAAGCTCTGTGGTGGCCTGTGACTGGGTGTGGGGGACCGACTGTCCTGAGGCCCACGATGGTCCGGGCTGGTCATCTGGATCCAGTTGGACAGAGCTGCTGTCTTCACTGTGGGCCTCTTCAGTGGGTGGGGTGGAGATGTCTGCACCCTCCTGTCTGGTGACGTTGGGTAGTGGTCCTGCAGGGGTGTAAAAGCATGATTATTGCATCTGTGTGTGTCATGGTGTGCAATGGGTGGGTGACCGTGTACCCCAGTGCTAGCATTCCTGTGTGGGGGCTTGTGTGATGATGGTTTAGGGGGGTGTATTGGTATGTGCAGTGGGCATGCTTTAGTGATGGGTGTCCATGCTTTGTTGCTGCATGCAGGGCTTGGTGTTGGGATGTGTTATTAGTACATTTGTGAGGAGTTGGAGTGATAGGTGAGGGGGCGAGGGTGGGGGTCTGTGATAGCATGCAGGTAGGGTGGGGGATATGAAAGTTAAGATTTGCCTTACCAGAGTCCATTCCTCCACCGACTCCTGCGAGGCCCTCAGGATGCAGAATCTCCAAGACCTGCTCCTCCCATGTTGTTAGTTGTGGGGGAGGAGGTGGGGGTCCGCCGCCAGTCCGCTGTACCGCGATGTGGTGTCTTGAGACCACGGAACGCACCTTCCCCCGTAGGTCGTTCCACCTCTTCCTGATGTCGTCCCGATTTCTTGGGTGCTGTCCCACTGCGTTGATCCTGTCGACTATTCTTCTCCATAGCTCCATCTTCCTTGCAATTGAGGTGTGCTGCACCAGTGATCCGAATAGTTGTGGCTCTACCCGGACGATTTCCTCCACCATGACCCCGAGTCCTCCGAGAACCTGGGGTGTCTTTGCCATGCCATGGGGTGGTGTAGGTGATGTGTGGGGTGGTGTATGTGGTGATAAGTGTGGTGATGTGTAGTGGTGTTTTGTGCGTGGAAGTAGTGTGGGTGATGGTGTTGTGTGCCTGTGGATGCTGTTGTTCTTGCTGGTGCTGTCTCTCTCTGGCCTTCTTTCAGAATTTTTTGTCATGGGGGTTTGTGGGTGATGTGGGTGTGTGTTTTATATTGTATTGGGTGTGTGGGAGTGGTGTGTGTATGTGTATCAGGTGTGTGTATTTTAAATTGTCCAATGTGGCTGTGTTTTGTAAGAGTGTGTGTATTTTGAGCGCGCGGTGTGTACCGCCAATGGAATACCGCGGTTGAAAGACCGTCGCGTGGATTCGTGGGTCGTGATAGTGTGGGCGTATTTCTGTTGGCGTGACAGTGGAGGTTTTGTTTTCGCCAGTTTATCATTGACCTTTGGTATGGCGGTCTTTTGTGGGTGTCTGGATTTTGTCGGATTTCGACCTCTGGGTCATAATAGCTGTGGCGGAATTCCGCGGCTGCGGCGGTGTGTTGGCGGTCTTCTGCACGGCGGTAAGCTGCTTTTACCGCCAATGTTGTAATGACCCCCATAATGTGCTACTGGTGTACATTGAGCAACTAATATGCGCAGTGGTGAAACACAAAGTCATTGGTCAAACACAATTAATAGCATCACACCTGCACACTACAGCATTGCCTTCGGCTCGATTGCGAGCCGCAGACAATGCTGTAGGCCGTTTCCAGCTTGGCCAGCGGGAGGAAATTGTGGTTTCCGCCTGCCGACCCAGCGGGAAACTCGTAATGGGCCCAACGGGGAGGCAGCCACAATGGCGACAACCTCCCTGTCTAGATTTCTGCAGACAGCTTTTCCGTCTGCCAAAATTGTAATGAGGCCCTATGTCTTTCTCTCTGTTCAGGTCTAATTTGATGTCCCAGGAAACAGGAATTCGCTTATTTTGTTGTCCATTTTGATCAAGTTGTAAGGAGGAATTCTCTGGTTACTATGGTATGAATTAAGACATCTTCTTTGTAAAAGGTTTGGGTTTAGTATTGTGCCTGTACTCTGTTTAAAGAAAGTCATTCTGCATCTTTTTTTGCCAATCCAGAATAGCTTTGGCAAAGCCAAGAGGTGAGTCCTTTCTGTTTTAGGGTTGCTTGTTTGCGCACAGTACTTAATGTATTATGGTTCTTTGTACACCCACGTAGCGGAAAGAGCGCGCTGGATTTTGGGCTGAAAGATGGAACGGAAACATAAATGAAGTGGAAACTAAGAACTGTAATTCATGTGAAGGTTGTTTGTTTTGCCCGGGCTTGTGATCTGTATCTTAGTTCTGAAACTGATCAACGTGTTACCACTAACTAAATATATTCTGAAAATACACACACAGGTTCGTGTTCGCTTCCTTCTCTCTTCTCTCGTCTACCGTCACACCTTTTCCCAACATGCACCGTGCTCCATTGCCACATCACATGAACCGCAGCAAATATTGGATTCAGCAAATTACTAAGGTGCTATGTCTGACTGTTTCCTAATTTGCCATCATCTCAGGATTCAAGGGGGTTATCCGGTGGGTTGTTGATGGTGCTGCATTAACTTTGTTAAACAGACCTATACCCGAAAGTCAGTCGGTCTCGGGATCCATCCGCTGCACAGATTCTGTCCTAGGGGAAACGCTTTCACTAGTGGGAAGCTTGTGCCTATCAAAAGGTGTGTTCAAAATATGTAACAACCAACCATAGCATGGAACGGCTTTACAAACATATTTATATGCTTTTTACAGTGACGTTCAGCAGTGGGTGGCTTGAAATATCGTTGGGCACACATTGCAAGTTGGTTGCTGGACGGATCTAAGAAGGACGTCTGCCCAGGCACAAACTAATTTCGGTCAGTCATTTGCATTTTCTGTTCTGAGATGCTTGTAGGTACATGGAGTTACATTGATACTGGCTCCTCCTACATCAAAAGCAACCTCCATCACGTGCTTCGGTTGCCTTCGCAGTCGACACCATTCACCCCTTACACAGGCTGCAAAACGTGTAAAATATCACAGGCAGGCCACATCTCACGCCACACCCTATTGGCAGCAGCCAGGTGAATGACCACATTTAAAGAATACTGAATGAAGTTCGGGGCTGTATAAATCCCATACGAGGGGTACAGCTTCAATTACCACTTTTAATGCTGCATCCACCAGTTGGTTGTCCGGTATTGCCAAAGCCACATGCTACTCCATTGTGGTTGGATGTACCCCTGCCTAGGAGAGGCCTCTGCTCCGACAGAGGAGCAAAACAGTACTGTGCTGCTTCCTCAGGGACTTGAAGTTATTGTGTTAATGGTGCAAACTCATAGAGCAGGCCAGAAGAGCAGGGGCATCAAGGCAAAATCTGGACAGGACTGTAAAAAAATTCAGGACTATGTGTCAACATTCAGGACACTAATTCAGGACGATGTGTCAACATTCAGGACAAAAATTTAAGTACAAATGCCAGTTTTACAGGCACATCCATGAGAGGCCATTTCCCATTATGTTATCAGTGCATGTATTTACTCTTTTTTTACATAGCACTATTTATTCACTGTGGTCTTTTTGTGATTGACTTCTGGTATGCTACATTCAGGTATCACATTACGTCCTTGTTCAGTAGTAAATTAATGCCTTTCAGCACTGTGTCAAGGCTATCAACCCTACCCAAATCTACCTAATCTTTCTTGAAGAAAAAGCAACAGCAACATTTTGATTATGTTTCTAAACATTTGAAAACCGATGGCAAACAGTTTGAGAAACATAAAGGTAAGTAACATAATGCTAGTTTAAACAAGTTGAACAAAACCATCTGGCTCACCTCAACCTCCAATGGACTTTCAACCTAAAAATAATTTAATGAGGCAGAGAAGATCGTGTGGGCAACCGTCTCACACCTCACGTCAGGATGTCAGGTACCCACAACTTGTCTGTAGTCTCACAGCACTAGATTGTATGTCCAGGGCTCTACATTTATCTCAGAGCTTGGAACCCGGACTGCAAATCAAAGATGATAAAAGAGGAGGATGAAATTGAGATCAAATGGACATCCAGAGCAACTGATTCAAAAGGTTGTTGCTAAGAAATGAATAAATAAGGAAGAAACGAACAAGGTGAGACAATGCCTAGAATCAGACAAGATGGGTTCACTGAGACCATCGAAAGGTATTGCGTACCTAGGGCATTGTCTCTGCAGAAAGGAGAGAAACAGAAGAGGCATTCTCAAGTAGTTGAAGAAGCAGCACAAACCCACACTGGCAAACTCTTCTGGTGCAATGGTTTGCTGTTCGTGCTTGTGAAGGGTGAGCAGGGGCCAGGCCTCTTGCAAGGTTGTGCAAGGCAATTGCCCACTCTGTCCATGTCTTAAAATGGTGTTGCAAGTGAGCAAAAGCAAAACCAGTGATCTGGGTTATCCCTAAGTGTCAAGTACACCTAGAATCTTCAAAGTATTTGGGATGTAAATTGCACAAACAAAATGTAAGAAAATGAGAAACATTTTAAAATGTAATTAGTGTTTCTTTTAATACATGGTACTGTTTTCCCCTTTGTATACAATTAGACCTTAGATTGAACTGGGAACCAGTTAGCTTTCAATACCTAGTGATTCATATCTACAGTTTCACCAGTGATTTGCAGGATGGAAATCTCGGCAGAGCCTCACGGTACCTCTGAGCCCTGTTTGCTTTTTGTTCTTCTCTTCTGCTTTCTATAGTGGGCCATGTGGTACTAGTGAAGATGGTGTGCTACCCCGATTATTGTTTAATTTTGCAAACCTTCCCCTGTTTGTCCTTCATTCCTTTTTCAGACATGCCACACATCAGATCTGGTTGCTGGGGTGCCGTTGGGTAGCTTTTCCCACTGTAAAGCTACCAGTGACTGTGGATAGATTAGGGCACTGAGGCTTAGAACGCTATTTTTTAGCTGCACAGGTCCCCCCTGCATGAGATGGGGTTTATCCGCAACAACTTTAAGGAGGGCTCACTGCACTACTCACTGTTTCCTACTGACCATTCTACAGAACACAATCTGGGGTTATCATGCACAGGCTTTCTCTTGCCTTGCTAGAACCTGTAAACTCACTGACGCAAAGAAACCCTTTGCTCCTGCACTACCTTTGCTAGGCCTTCCTACTCACACAGGACGGCTGTGCTCAGAGCAACTCCATCAGTGGCTTGCTGCAGGAGTCCTACAATTGAGGGATTTGTTTCTGGACGGCGAGCTACTACATTTCCAAACCCTTGTGGCAGATTACTATCTTTATCCCGGTCAGCTCCTTACATACAAACACCTTAAACAATCATTACATGCCCTATTTCATGTCTGCCACCTAGCACTAACCCTGCATGAGGTGTGCCATAAGCTCTATGCCATGGGGACTGGTGGGAAACTGATAATATTGGAATACAGACCTTTCCTGCAACATGGAGACCACTCCTGGTAGTCTTCTTGTCATACTACCTGGGGGATTGATGTGGCCAAACCTCTGCAAGATACGGACTGGACTAAAATACTGGATTTTCCCCTTAGAGTATCCCACTTCTGCCACTTTAAATACATTCATGGAGCTTGTGTGGGAATACATTATGCCTGTTGCTTGCCATTGTCTTTGCTTTATTTGTATTAGGCTATCCAGCTTGAGTTCGTCCCTTCCCTTGCCCAAACCTTATTTACAGTATCCTTCCTTGTGCTCCCTCTCTGTAAACTGGCCTCTAAGTCTTGTTCTTATTGCATCACATTTGCTGTGCATTCAAAGAACAAGGTCAAATGTTAGGCTCTGTCTTCGGTGGGAACTTAGTGTTTACTTTTCTTTCTCTGACTTCAAAGTGAGAGGATCTATGCATCAATCTTGCTAGGTACTGTGGGTAGGAAAGAATTTCTCTATCACGTGATAACACTTAAGTGAACTGTGCAAGGATTTCAGAGTATATCAGAAGTACAAATTAAGCACATTTTTGTTAATTCTGAACTGTGCTGGAAACAAATACCTTAATATGATTAAAACAAATCATTACACTAGGTCATGCAATTTCCACACATCGTCTGTGCACGGTATAGCTTTTTTTTTTTTTTAAAGCTGTATGTCTGTGCAAATGTAATGGGCATTTCAATCAAAAACGTGTTGTCTGTAATGGCAGTGTGCTACTACACCCTGCATGCTCCACTCCACTCTGCACCACTGCCCTCTACTCTACACCGTTCTTTACACCACTCCATGCCACTGCACTCTGGGACACTGAACTCTTCTCCAGCCTACTCTTTGCCACTTCAAACCACGCCTCTCTACTCTACTCTGTACCACTGTACTCTATGCCAATGCACTTTATGCTTCTCTACACCATTGCGCTCTGCGCCTCCACACGCTATACCTCTCCAGTCTAGGTCGCACCAATCTATTCCACACAACTCCACCTTATGCCACACTGCAATTCTACACTGTATGCCACTGCACTCTATGCAAATACACTCTATGCTAGTGTGGTTTACTCTAACACTCAACTCTATGCCCCTGCACTCTACATCAATACAATGTATGTCACTGTAATCTACTCTGCACCACTACACTCTATGCCATGGCGCTCTACACCACTTTACTCTATGCCATCACAATCTATGCCACTCTACGCAACTGCACTCTACTCTGCACCTCTTCACTCTACGCCACTTCTCTCCACTGTGAAACAAATCTACTTTACACCACTGCACTCTGCGCCACTGCACTCTATGCCACTGCAATCTATCCTGCACCTCTCCACTCTGCCACTGCACTCTACTCTGAAACAATCTACTTTACGGCACTGCACCTTATGCCACTGCACTCTATGCCACTCTAACCCACTGCACTGTACTTCAGTGCACTCTACGCCAATGCACTCTAAACAGCTTCACTTTACACCACTGCACTCTACTCTGCACCACTGTACTCAATACCACTGCTCTCTATTCCACTCTACTGTACACCACTGTGCTCTGACACTGTACTCTGCAACACTGCACTCTCCGCCACTATACTCTACACCACTTTACTCTACACCACTTTACTCTGTACTACTGCATTCTGCACCAATACACGGTATGCCACTGAACTATGCATAACTCCACTCTATGCCACTGCACTCTATAGCAATATACTCTACTCTGTACTGCACCATTCTACACTACCTTACTGCCCCACTCTATGCCACTCAAGTCTACTGTGCACTCTATGCCACTGCACCACTCTACACTACTGCACTCTCTGCCACTTCTGCTCTGCCCCACACCACTCTAAGCCACTGCACTCTAAACCACTGCACTATAAACAATTGCACTGTATGCCACTGCACTCTACTCTGCACCACTGGACTCTACGCCACTGCTCTCTATGCCACTTTACTACACCACTGCACTGACACTCTACTCTACAACATTGAACTCTCTGCCACTGTACTCTACACCGCTCTACTCTGTACTACTGCAGTCTACATCAATACACTGCACTCTGCCACTACCCTCTACAGCACTATACTCTACTCTGCACTACTCTACACCACTGCACACTATCTCACTTACGTCTACTCTACGCCACTGCACTCTGCACCACTCTACAGTACTGCACACTCTGCCAATCTATTGTATGCCACTCTACTTTACACCGCTGCACTCTATGCCACTCTTCTTTGCACCACTCCACTCTGCACCACTGCACTTTACTATGCACCACTCTTATCTATGCCTCTGGATTCTATGACCATACATTGTAGGTCGCTGAATTCTATGCCAATGCATTCAATGCCACTTCACTCTACACCATTATATTTTGCAACACTCTACACCAGTGCACATTTTCACCAGTCCACTCCACTGCATACCACCCACTATATGCTACTCTGACTCCACAGGATGCCACTCCTAAACACACGACACTCTCTGCCACCCCACGACACTCTCTGCCACCCCACAACACTCTCTGCCACCCCACAACACTCTACTCCACTCTTTGCCATTCCACTCTGCAACATTCTGCATCACTCTCTTCGATGCCACTAACCTTTAGCCATGCTGAACAGCAGCCACTCTGGTGTATAACACGGCTAAAACACATTGGCAAAGCCAATAACTCTTGCATAGACAAAACTTATTGGCTTTGCCAATGTTTGTTAGTACTATGAGTTGCTGAGGTCCCTGAAAGCACTGTAAATGTGTGTGTCCTTATTTTAAACATGCATTGCACACATCATAAAATAGGCTCCTACAAATTGCGCAAATACCTTTAGGTTAAATAAAATAAAAAGTCCTCCTAAAATACAGATTTCAATAATATACAGATTATACCTAGCGCAAACATTTTTTCTAACTGAACCACACACTCCACAGCCCAAATTGGAACATCCTTACAGTTCCTCTCTTAAAAAAAATACAAAAAAAAAAAAAAAACATCTTTGCCATCAGAAAACGTCAGTAACTCCATCAAGCCCCTTTACATTTGCAGATTTACCAGTTGTACACGTTTGAATTTATTTGGGGAAGGAGACACCCCGGCAAGAAGACCTGTTTCTTATCTGTCTGCCCCTTCCTCCAGATCAAAGCACAGGAGGCTCCCTGCCTTTCAACATAGCTGGGGAAACTGAATTGCCCTACTTACATTTGTCCTTTATCTGAAAGGCTGAAATTACCGACCAATGCTGTCCTGTCCCGTTAAACCTTTCATCATGGACAACGGACGGTAGGGCTAAATTACTGGCATTCTGTGAAAATTACGGGTGGGTGGTCACCCTACAGAAGGGTGATGTTTTATTTTCGCTTTGGTTACTTCCGGATACGAACAGCAGTGGGAAATTAAATCAAAACAACAAAAATTACAAAACATCGAAAAGGAAATAAAAATGTATAGGTTAAGGCATATATTAAACAGTGCAGAGGCTAAGAGGTGTATGTGAAACTGTTTAAAAAGAACGAGTGAGCTTGCACGTGAAATAAATGACTAAACACAACCTACTAAAAAAGGGAAGATTTACCCAGGGAGTGAATTAAAAATCATAAACTAAACACGTACGTGAAGTGGCACAAATAGCTAAACGCTTGAAGTCTCGACACTGCCATATGTAGGTACGAGCGGAGTTAACATCAGATGAAGATTATTTTTTAATCCGATATTTTTAGCAAAACATAAACCTACATGGGGCTATCAGTTTATCACCTAACCGTTAATCCTGATGTAATAAATGTTGACAATAAAACACGTGGAACCAGGCAGTTAAACTGAGGTAAAATGGCCTAGTGATCTGTATGCATCTAGCTTTATTCACATTTCAAGATCACACGCGCGTACGCGATGTGGGATCTTTGTGCCTCACACGCTAAACCTTACACACATTGCCCACCCACTCACTGTCCTACAGACTCACACACACACACACGTCCCCAAATAAAAACATTTATACAACACACACTCCCACACAGTTCCCTCCTTCACCTAGTCTCCACTCACACACTACCGGCCATATGTACGAACACATTTTCCCATAGACTAAGGATCGGTAAAGCCCTTTGATACATCTGGCACGGCCCTACGTTCCTAACTGTCCCTGCAGTGCCCATCACACATACAATAGGCCCCCTACTTTGATGTCTGTTTTTGAACTTTAATCCTCACCCTTCTGACATCTTGACGACGTGCTAAATTAAAATATTTGGCAGTGAAAGATGTTACTCATATATTTTGTTTTCTTTTTGTAGATTGGAATGCAGAAAAATATGTCTCGTCTAATGGCTGACATAGCTCATTTAAAGGGTAAGACACTTACTTGTTTCTGGTACTTTTTTGTTGTCCTTTGCATCACATGTCATACTTTGCTGATTTGTAGGCTTTCATGCATAGTCCGTTTCAAACATATTTGTGGGCCTCACTGTTCCCAAGAAAGATATTTGACTAAATTCACTTATTTGTCTTTTCCTGTATTTAATTACAAGTTTTGTTTACAGTACTGAATGCCATGCTTCGAACACCTATGAGTACCAGAATGCTATGTTAATTGAAATCCAGTGCAGAAAATAAACTGTATATAGCACCAATATCAACTTCAAGTTATGAGCCATTTTTACCATGTGACTGAGATAAGACCTGGGGTTAGGTTCTTGTTCCAGAGGGGTGATGTGGTATTTTCTGTTAAGAAAACATCGAAGAAAGACCAGGGACCTAAAAAATTCAGGTAAAAAAAAAAAAGCAATAGGTTATGCCTACGAGGATTATATGCCTTGTTCTTGTGTTATAGCCATGTTATACACTGCAGCTGCTGTGCAACATGGCTGAAAGTAGGGGGCAGGGGAGAAGTGCTTTGATGTCGCCAGTGGAACACTTTTTTTTTGGCCCCCGCAGGCAGCACAGAGGGAAGAGGGAGAAAGGGAGGGAGGGAGGGTGTGAGGCCACACGGATGGATGGATGGAAGGATGGACGTTAGGAGTCAACATGAAAGAGGGAGAGCGGGAGGGGTAGCCCACGGACAACCGAGAATGGGGGGTGCGGGGGACAAACAGACAATGGAGTGACAGCCCACTGTAAGTAACCAAATGTCTCGCTACAGACATCACATGCATTGTCTTCAGCGAGCTGTGAGTAGAAAAGAGTGAGATTCCTACTCAATTTCTCTACCTTCTTAGTCAAATTGGACTGGCTATAGAGCAACAGCATCATGTGAAGGACTAAACCATCAAAGTGCCCGTGTGTGCGTAGTGCTGTAGTACATATAGCCCTTGATATTTCTCTGTATTCTTGGACTTGTGATCCTCATTATGTAAACAAAAAAACTAAGTTTCTGGAGAAAATTCGCAAATTTATGTAGACTTTGCAAGGAGTCAAAAGACACTTGAACAGTGCTGTGTAAACAATGCAAAGAATGCGTAGAGATGCGTCTCTGGAATCGAATAGGGAAGTTATCCTTGAGATGAAGTTTGTGAAGGAGCCGATGGTGCTGTTAGGGAGGGAGAAAACATAAAGTAAGAACAATGATTCTCGCCTACGTGTCTTTAATAAAATTGAGACTTTCCTTCATAGCTCACTAGGAAAATCTTCATTTTATGGCAAGAACAGAGGCTCTTATTATGCTTGTTTAAAGCGAATTAATCACCGTTAAAGAAGCATGTTGTACAGGCTTACAATAAAATGCTTTAAAAACATTATCATTTGACCAGTTAGCCAATCTGAGAATATCCTCCATCCGAGAACTAGCCCAACACACCTTCGAAGCCATTGCTCCCCTGTACGAATGAGCTCCAAAAGAGGAAGTATCAATGCCCACTAAGGACATAACCCACTTAACCCATCGAGCGAGGGTAGGAGATGAAACTGGCTTGAAAGGTTTCCTGAAGGAAAGGAGTAGTTTGGATGCTGAGGATGATCTCAAATCGACTGTCTTTTGTTCATAAATCTTTAAGCATTGTCCTACCTATAATGTCCTACCTATACCTTAGGATGGTCAGGGAAATAGGGATAAAATACTGTAGATAAATTAGTTTTGGTACGTCTATGAACTGTAAACAAAACACCTGATGAAGTAAATTGGTGAGTGCTAATGTCAAGTGCTTTAACATCTGAAAGTCTTTTGATAGAAACAAGGCATAACAACATGGTAAGTTTTGCAGACAACATTTTCAATGAACTGTATTATAAGGCCACAATAAAAATAGGTTTAGTACTATATTAACATCCCACACAGAATTATACTTTGGTTAAGGAGGATTACAAAATGTTACTCTCTTTAATAGACGGCAGACTGAAGGGTGTTTTCCCACTGGTTTTCCTTTGATGTAAGGATGGGAGGAGGAGATGGCTGACCTATTTAAGTTGATGGTATGATAAGTTTTACCTTTACTAGTTTCTGCGGCTAGGAAATTAACTATAGAGGTTACTTACGCTGAAAAGGAATCAATATGTTTTCCAATGCACCAGCTATCCCATAAGGACGTTGCTGATCTCTATGCCTTTTTTGTTCCCGGAGCCCATGATTGGTTAATGAAGGTTGAAGCTTCTGTCGAAAAAAGCGAGACTGAATAGGAATCCTGGAGATTTTCCAAGCTGGGAGATTAAGAAGATTGTCTGTGATCGAGTTGTGTAGAAGACCTTGAGAATTCGAAAGTAGATGTGGGAATGAAGGAAGAAGGAATGGGGATTCTATTGAGAGTTCCAGAATGGTGGGGAACCACACCTGAGATAGCCAGAAGGGGGCTACGAGAACCAGTACTGCTCCTTAGTGTCTTACCTGGGCTAGTAATCTGCTGATCAAAATGAACGGAGGGAAAACATAATTGAGAGAGGTTGACCAATCCTGAGAAAAAGCATTGGATGCCAAGGCTAATGGATCTGGGCACCAACTGCAGAATTTGGGAAGTTGGGCATTGCGATGAGAAGCAAAACGATCTATTTGGAAAGGGCCCCATTTGCGATGAATAGAGTTAAATATGTCTGGATGGAGCTTCCAATCGCTTGAGTCTTGAAAATGGCGAGAGTGCCAATCCGCCACGGAGTTTAGATCGCCCAGTAAATACTCTGCATGTTCTGAGATTCTGTTTTGGAGGCAAAAATCACAGAAACTCTTCTCTAGATTTGCCAAAGGTTTGGATTTTGTGCCTCCCAAATGGCTGATGTAACAGACCGCCGAAATGTTGTCCATCCTGAGAAGCATAGAACAACAAACTCTGTCTTTTGCCAGGCTTTTGATTGCAAAGGAGCCGGCAAGCATCTGTAAACAATTGATATGCAACCTGGACTCCTCTAGTGACCATGAACCTCCAGTCGAAATTGTCCCACACCGGGCACCCCAAACCGAATGACTTGCGTCCGATTCCAATACAAGATCTGGGGCTGATGCAAAAATGGTTCTGCCATTCCAAGCGTCCAAATGGTCTATCCACCATTGTAACTCTATTTGAGATTCTTGATCTAGGGAAATAACGTCTGAATAAGCAAGACCTTTTCGAAGATGTAGAATCTTTCATCTTTGACAAGCCCGATAGTGAAGGGGGCCTGGTAAAAATGGCTTGAATCGAAGAAGACAGAAGACCTATCCTTGCTAAAGTTCTGAGAGAAAACTGAGCCGTGCATAAAATATGAAGCATTTTGGATTTTATGGACTTTACATTTGCTGTGGGCAATTGAAGAGTAGCGGAGACGGAGTCTACGAGGAACCTAGAAATTCTATTAGCTGTACTGGAATTAAGGAAGATTTTTCGGGATTGATGATAAACCTGAAGTCTGATAGAAGAGAACAAGTTAACCGCACCTTGAATTGAAGGAAGGGAGGGAAGGTTTTGATTCCTAATCAGAATGTCGTCCAAGTAAATGATCAGTCTGACTCCTTGAGCTCCGAGAAAAGCTACTACTGGTTTCATGAGTTTTGTAAAACACCATGAAGCGGAAGAAAGGGCAAAGGAAGAGAGGAAAAATGAAAAGTCTGGTTTAGCTACTGGAATTATAAGAATTTCCTGGATTGCGGATGTATGGGTACGGTGAGATACGAATCCTCAAGATCCAAACAAACCATCCAATCGCCCTGTAAGAGAGAATCCCTGAGGTGTAAGATAGTCTCCATTTTGAAATGGCGATAAACGGCAAAGTGATTGAACAGTTTTAAATTGATAACTGGACGCATCTTTTTGTTCTTCTTTTGAACTAGGAATACCGAACTGATGAATCCAGATGACAAGGGACAACACCTGTTTTTAAAGAAGAGCTTGGACCTCCAACGAAATTAGGTTTGTCATCTCCGAAGAAAACTGGGGAGGATGAGGAAGCACAGCTTGAAAAGTTTCTGAATAGAGTTCGATCACATAATCCTGAACAGTGTTCAATACCCATGGATCTGCGGTAATCCACTGCCATTTTGGAAGAAAATGCAATAGACCTCCTACAGTAGGAAGGCCAGAAGGGTGACTCACTTACTTGAGAGGTATCTGGAACCTCCATTTCCTCTTTTACGAAATCCATGACTTTGTGGGGGTAAAACTGAGGTCTGTACTCCTGGAATGAGGACTGAGAAGTGGCACTGGAACCTTGGACGTTGTGTGAGCGGTTCCTACCTCTGCCGACCCTGGAGAAAACCTGACTAGAAAACATCTTTTTCAAAGATTTTTGTGCTTTATCTAGTGACGCGAAAGTAGCTACATATTTGCTAAGCGCCTTGATAAAGGAGTCTCTAAATAGAAGGCCTTCCGCCCTGATATCTGGATCCGAGACTGCTAGGTTCACCAACTTAGGATCCAGTTTGAGCAGGAGCTCCTTTCTGCGCTGATGAGTTATTGCGGCATTAGCATTACCCAGCAGACAGACAGCACGTTGGACCCATCAAGATAACTCATGTGGGTTAATAGAGGTATGTTTCAACCTGGCCAACTCCGCTAAATCAAAGATGCGTGTTAATGGCCCCACCACATCTAAGAGCTTGTCTTGGCATGTGGACCATGCTTTATCCACTCCTTTGTGTGGATCTTTAGCCAGTTTCCCTCCGCTGCGTCCCCTGCGGCCCCTCCCCCCAGCCCTCCCATTGGACAGGCCCTCCCGCCTCCCAGCTGCCACACCCACCCTCCTCTTATGCCAGCCGCAGTGCGGCCGTGCCGCTGGCACGCCAAAGGCATGCCCGTCTGCGCCCGTCCGCGCCTGGACCGCGGCCAGCGCCACCCCCCCCCCCGGTCCTCGAGACCCCTGCACCTCCAGACGCCGCTACACGGCCGACCAACTCAACGCCTTCAACCCCGGCCGCATCACAGCATGCTCCCAGCCCTCACCAAGGAACACCCACAGACCCTTCGCATGCCGCACCTGCAGATTCACCTGCGACAGAACAACAAAACCAACAAAGACCGAAACTAACCACCTCCACTGCATACTCCTCAACACCAGCACCGCACGCAAGCACGCCATCGAGCTCTGGGACCTGCTCAACTCCACCGCCCCAGACGTAGCCTTCCTTACCGAAACCTGGTGGAACGACTCCTCGGCGCCCGACATCGCAATAGCCATCCCGGACGGCTACAAGATCATCCGTAGGGACTGCAAAAACGGAATCGGAGGAGGAATAGCCATCGCCCACAAATCCACTCTCAAGGTCGACACCCACACTGACGACTCCCTCAAGACTGCCGAACTCCTACACTTCCGCATCCACACCGACCCCAACACCACTCTCAGAGGAACGCTCATCTACAGACCCCCCCAGACCACAAGCACCATTCATCGAATCCCTCGCCAACCTCACCAGCACCCCCGCACTCACCTCAACGGATTACATCCTCCTCGGGGACCTAAATTTCCACCTGGAGAACAAAAACGACACCAACTCCACTACCCTGATCGACAACCTCACCAACCACGGCCTCAGACAACTCGCCAACACACCAACCCACATCGCCGGCCACAAGCTTGATCTCATCTTCTCCTCAAGCGCCCACGTCACCTTCAACCATACCACCGTACTACACTGGACCGACCACCACTGCATCCCCTTCACCTACAAGAAACCTACCGAGCACCACCGCACCCAACAACCACCCCGCCGATGCTGGAGCAAAGTTACGGAAGTCCAGCTTACCAACGCCCTCGCCCAGAACCCACCCCCGACTCCACCGACCCAGACACCGCCGCCGCCAACAACCTCACCCTGTGGATCAATGACTGCGCCAACACCCTCGCGCCACTCAAAAAACCCACCGACAACCAAGCCAGAAGAAAAGCCGCCTGGTTCACCGACGAGCTCCTAAATTCCAAACGCGACTGTCGGAAGCTAAAAAAGGAATGGCTCCTCAAACTCACACCTGACAGCCTCACAGCCCACAAGGACGCCACCGGCAAGCACCACCAACTCATCAGACAAGCCAAACGATCCCACTTCAAGGACCGCCTGGACAACAACACACATGACAGCAAAGAGCTCTTCAGCATCGTGAAAGAACTCTCCAACCCCAGCGCTAACATCAACGACATCCCTCCAACCCAAGAACTCTGCAACGCACTGTCCACCTTCTTCCACCGGAAGATCACCGACATCCACGACAGCTTTGACGCCACTCCCACGCCAGACCCCACCCCGAACACTCCACCTGTGCAAACCACCTGACCTCCTGCACCAACGTGAACGACACAGAGACACGCAAGATCATGAACTCCATTCACTCAGGATCTCCATCAGAAACCTGCCCTCACCACGTATACAACAAAGCCGACTCCACCATTGCCCCCCAACTAAGGAAGGTCATCAACATCTCCTTCGAAACAGCGACATTCCCTGAAAAATGGAAACACACCGAAATCCTCGCCCTCCTCAAGAAGCCCAAAGCAGACACCAACGACCTCAAGAACTTCCGACCCATCTCCCTGCTCCCTTTCCCAGCAAAGGTGATTGAAAAAATCGTCAACAAACAACTAACCAGCCACCTCGAAGACCACGGCATCCTAGACACCTCCCAGTCCCTCTTCAGACAAAACTACAGCACCGAAACCGCCCTTCTCGCCGCCACAGACGACATCAGACGCCAAATGGACAACGGCGAAACATCAGCCCTCATCCTCCTGGACCTATCTGCCGCCTTCGACACAGTCTGCCACCGCACCCTGAAATCACTCCTCCACGAAACCGGAATTCAAGGTAAAGCCCTCGACTGGATCGTCTCATTCCTCTCCGGCAGAACCCAGAGAGTCTGCCTCCCCCCCTTCCGCTCCGAAGCCACCGACATCATCTGCGGCGTCCCACAAGGCTCATCCCTCAGCCCGACGCTGTTCAACATCTACATGGCCCCCCTCCCTCAAGTGGCCCGACAACACAACCTCAACATCCTCACCTACGCCGACGACACCCAGCTCATCCTCTCACTCACCAAAGACCCCCACGTCGCCAAAACCAACCTCCATGAGGGAATGAAATCCATCGCCGATTGGATGAGAAACAACCGTCTGAAACTCAACTCGGACAAGACGGAGGTCCTCATCCTCGGACCCACCCCCTCCGCCTGGGACGACTCCTGGTGGCCCACCGCAATAGGAACCCCGCCGACACCGTCCAACCACGCTCGCAACCTGGGCTTCATCCTCGACTCCTCCCTCACCTTGTCTAAACAGGTCAACGCAGTTTCCTCCTCCTGTTACAACACACTCTGCATGCTCCGCAGAATCTACAAATGGATCCCAACAGAAACAAGAAGAACAGTGACAGAGGCCCTCGTCAGCAGCAAGCTGGACTACGGCAACGCACTCTATTCAGGCATCCCAGCAAAAGACCTACTATGCCTCCAACGTATCCAAAACGCCTCCGCCCGGCTGATCCTCAACGTACCCCGCCACAGCCACATCTCCCACCACCTGAGAAACCTTCACTGGCTCCCTGTGGACAAAAGGATCACTTTCAAGCTTCTTACCCACGCTCACAAAGCGCTCCACGACACCGGACCAGCCTACCTAAACAACAGACTCAGCTTCTACACCCCCACCCATCAGCTCCGCTCCACTAACCTCGCCGTCGTCCCCCGCATCCGAAGAAAGACCTCCGGCGGCAGATCCTTCTCATACCTCGCCGCCAAAACCTGGAACACCCTTCCCACCAACCTGCGACAGACTCAAGACCTACTCACCTTCAGAAGACTCCTCAAGACCTGGCTCTTCGACCAGTAACACCGCCTCCCCCCGCCCCCCCCAGCGCCTTGAAACCCTCACGGGTACATAGCGCGCTTTATAAATTCAATGATTGATTGATTGATTGATCTTTGCCAAATTTCATGAAGAAGGTAAGGAGTGAAGGGTCAATAGTAGGTGTTACAGTAATTTTGTACTGAAGAGATGGCCGAGGACATTCGGATCGTAATTTAATCCTAGTCTGTTTGTCCAGAGGAGTGCGCAGACATGAGGCAACATATTCTTCAGCATGGTCAGCTGGAAACCATTCCGTTGAGTTAATCAATCAATCAAAGAATTTCTTAAGCACACTACTCACCCGGGGGGGAGGTCAGCTACTGCTCGAAAAGCCATGTTTTTAGGTGCTTTCTGAAGGTTAGGAGGTCCTGGGTCTTGCGTAGGTTGGTGGGGAGGGAGTTCCAGGTCTTGGCAGCGAGGTGGGAGAAGGATCTGCTGCCACAGGTGGTGCGTTTTATGCGGGAGACTGTAGCGAGGGCGAGGTCTGTGGAGCGGAGCTGTTGAGTTGGTATGTGGAAGTTGACTGGTTCGTTGAGGTAGGCCGGTCCAGTATCGTGGAGGGCTTTGTGAGCGTGGACAAGGATTTTGAAAATGATCCTTTTGTTGACGGGCAGCCAGTGTAGGGATCTGAGGTGGGTGGATATGTGTTTGTGGCGAGGGAGGTTGAGGATGAGACGTGCAGCTGCGTTCTGGATTCGCTGGAGTTTTCTTTGAAACTTGGCTGTGGTCCCTGCATAAAGGGCGTTGCCGTAGTCAAGTCTGCTGCTTATGATGGCTTGGGTGTCTGTTCTTCTTGTTTCTAAAGGGATCCATTTGAAAGTCTTGCGTAGCATGCGAAGGGTGTTGAAGCAGGAGGATGATATGGCGTTGATTTGCTGGGCCATGGATAGAGAAGAGTCCAGTATGATGCCAAGGTTGCGTGCGTGGGTGGTCAGTGTTGGGGGTGGTCCGAGGGTGGTGGGCCACCAAGAGTCATTTCATGCTGCCTTGTTGGGGCCGAAGATGATGATCTCTGTTTTGTCGGAGTTCAATTTGAGGTGGCTTGCTGACATCTAGTTGGCGATGTCGAGGTCCAGCATGCAGGCTATTCTTGGCGGTGGCTGGGTTCCTAGTGAGGGAGATGATGAGCTGGGTGTCGTCAGCGTATGAAATGATGGTGATGCTGTGTGGGCGGAGGATGTTGGCGAGAGGAGCCATGTAGATGTTGAAGAGGGTGGGACTGAGGGAGGATCCTTGGGGGACCCCACAGATGATCTTGGTGGCTGTAGACCGGAAAGGAGGGAGGCAAACTCTTTGGGTTCTTTCGGAGAGGAAGGAGGTGAGCCAGTCCAGGGTTTTGTGGCAAATTCTGGCATCGAAAAGGCATGCGCGGAGGGTTTGGTGGCATACAATGTCAAAAACTGCAGAGAGGTCTAGGAGGATGAGGGCGACGGTCTCGCCCTTGTCCAAACTGGTCCTGATGTCGTCTGTGCAGGTGATGAGGGCAGTCTCAGTGCTGTGGTTCTTGCAGAATCCAGACTGGGAGACGTCAAGTATGTTGTTGTCTTCTAGGAAGCGAGACAGTTGTATGTTTACTGTCTTCTCCACGACCTTTGCGGGGAAGGGAAAAGAGAGATGGGTCGGTAGTTTGTGAGGTCTTCAGGGTCTGCTTTGGGTTTTTTGAGAAGAGCATTGGCTTTGGCGTGCTTCCAAATATCTGGGAAGGTTGCGGTGTTGAAGGAACTGTTGATGACGGCCCAGAGCAGGGTAGCAATGATTTGGCGATTGAGTGAGGGTGAAGGATTTTAATTTGGGTCGAACATAGGGACCCCTTGACTGTGACAGTTTTGGAAACTTCTAAAGACAAGAGGTTGGATTTCTTTGGAGGAGGGGAAACCAGTAAGTCTCCATTGTCATCATTGGACTTACCAGCGTCCGAGACTGCATCACCCATGTCGTCATCAGTGTCTAGTATCCTTGAAATAATTATAGGGGACGATATATGTTTGGAATTTGCAGTACATTTCAGAGACGATTTGATGTTTGCAATCCCCTCCCTTAAGGGAGGCCTGTGAGGAGTCACGTCCTCTGCCTGATGTGAGAAATCCTCACTAACTAACAGTGCCAATTTTGGAACATTTTTTGTAAAAGGGCGCTTTTTGCTATCCCCCTCAGGCGGAGCCAAAATCATTTTCGATACCAAGTTAAATACTGATTTTTCTACATTTTTAGACAATTTGTCCATAGAGGCAGAAATTTCCCGTCCTACACAGACTTGTATAAAGTCACTCAAATTATCCTTGATGGACTCTTCCTCCTCATCCAAATTGCGAGAAATAGGAGAACTGTCAATCTCCATTGTGAAAACTATCAGAAAAGCTGTCTGGGATTGAAAACGTTAACGAAGGGGTTCATTTTGAGTTTGGGGGCACAGAAAAGCTCAACTCTGCCTATGGGCGGAGAAAAGGGTGTGACTAGAAACCAGGAAGTCAGAAATCCCTGTAGAGACGAAGGATCCCTCTCGTGACCCACACAAGGGAAAACGGCAGGAGAAGCGATAAAACGCTGCTGGAAAAGCCAGAAAGGAGCAGGAGCAGGTGAGAAAATACAACATCCACCTCAACCGTTGTCTAAAATGGCGACTGCAAATTGAGGAGAGCGTCGTGCTCGGAACTGTGAGCGCGAGCGAAGCTCAATGAAGAAACGAGCATGCGGCTACAAGCCGACTATGAAGGAGAGCGCGTCTCAGAGAAAGCAGCGCTAAGCCCAAATATGTAAATTACAATATTATGCCAAAAATAAAGACAAATTATTCTGTAACGTTATGAAAAGCACTTATCTTGACCATGAGCAGCAAGAAAAGAGGGCTGTTCACGGACAAGACAACTACTGGAGGGTTGACTGGTTGGTGATTGGTGGGGCACTGTGGACTACGTTTTGTTTCACATTGGCTGCCGTTTGTTTACCTTATGAGACTTGTAGTTTCTTGACTGCGCTGCTATAAAAATAAACAGGAAAAGAAAGGCATAATAAGAGCCTCTTCTCTTGCCATAAAATTAGGTTTGAGTATCATCATAAAGCAGATGACATAGTTCAGCAGATTAGATGCATGTGGTAGGCATCTATGTGTAACTTGTAGACCAAAGGTACAAAATCCTCAGACTTTTGCATCTCTAAGGTTAACTAAATCTGAACGATTAAGAATAGTAATGCTGATAAAATATTTAAGTAGTGCTCTACCTTATGTCTTGACTCTGTAAATGTCATGTGTTATAATTATCCATACTCAGACACAATCAAGGGAGAGTAAGAAGTAATAAGACCTTTACACATCCTCCCGATATATTCCAGACACACACAAAGTGCAACAGCCTCTGAATTCTTTGCCATCTTTATATTTGAGTGCAGGATGCTGCAGGAATATTAAAATGTTAAGAAAAAAACTCAACACTTACCAAATGGTGGCATGCTTCATCACTAGGGTTTTTCTCACCCTAGTAGGGTAATACCTCTAGGGTGGGCTCAAAAACTTCCAGGGAGCTCTTATATATTCATATTTCTGTGCTTGTCTGAGGTGGGGAAAATGGGGGTGAGCAGATACGCTGTACCCTGGGAGTAGTGAGTAAATCGGCACATGGGCTCTGCCGCTATGGTGGTGTGACGGGTCCAGACCCCTTGACAATTGATTTGACTTGATGTGGGGAGCGGGGTTAACTACCGTTACCATATGGTGATTAGGAATATCGAAATGGAGATTGATATAGAAGTGGATGTAATTCACGTGTCATATACGACAATTATTGTTACCTCAGGGTACTTAGTTTGGCATAGCAACACCAATTGTTTAAGTCCATTGAGGTGTGTATCAATGTTATATCACCATTAACGGGGTAATGCGGCAAGTCTTTTGTACAGCGAGGGATGATATTATGCATTTTTATGTTGTCTTTTGTCCTATGATACAAAGGCACTATATGTAATGAAGAGAGATACTTATGGCACTTGTTACCTCAGAGCATTCATTTTTTGACATAGCAATACAAATGACATAGCTATACCAATGGCATAATTGCTTGTTTCTAGTCTGCCGATGTGCACCAATGTTAGATCACCGATAGTGGGTTAATACAGCAAGTTTGTTCTGTTCAGAGGGATGATACTAAGTAGGCGTACGATGTTGATTTGTCCTGTGATACAAAGGCACTACATATAATGAAGAGAGATACTTAAGGCATGATTATAATTCTACATGGTATAGAGACATTATGCTAGTGCATCTACAAGTTGTCACTTATGTAGAAGAGAGTGACTGTCAAAACATCTATGATGGCATTTCATGTTGGGGAATTGGATTTTTGCTAGAAACTATTTAACTTTTAATTTCGTATATCATTACTAAGAGTGTGACTACAGGGAAGCGCCTACCCCCTTGGAGCCGATGGGACCTTTAGATACCTAAATTGGGTAAGAAAAAGAAGCACTGCAGTAATCCTATATCCCACCTCATGTATTCCCCATGAGTTTCTGCGAATATATGTAATATGAGTGAATTTCTTAGCATGCTGTGTGCCATTTGAACTGGATATGGTGTCACTTTATTGTGCGCAAATTTGTGCATGCTTTGATATACACACAAGTGAAGTGGAGTGTCCACAATAGCCCGTAATATTTAAGTGTTTTTTATATCCTACAGAGTTTTTCTATTTTATAAATGACATGCAGATTCATGAAGACTACAGATACAAGAGCCTTATGCCTTCTTAAATCCACAGTTTCCATACACATACATAGTTTTGGGTAGGCTGGGAGGTCTAGGTGCCCTGAACAAGGCTGAGTGACACCATATAGGCTTATGTGAATCGGCCGAAACATGTTGGCATATTGAGGAATCCAGTGGATCTGGAACCTCTAAAGGCATTTACAATTTTGATTTTAACTGTGGTATGGGTTCTCATTAATAAATTATTGGGTAAACTCACAACCACTTTATAAACTGAAACTGGACCGCTGGGAAATTTTAGAAGTTATGAATATATAAGAACTCCCCAGAAGTGGGTTCGCCCACCATAGTGGTATTGTCCTGCTAGGGTGAGAAAACCCCCCAAAGATAAAGCATGCCACCATTTGTTAGGCGAGGCATTTTTTATTTATCCTATAGGATACGGCATACAAATACATATAGGCAAAGAATTCAGAGGGCATTATTATCCATGACAATCACACTCACGTTTGTCAACCTCCAGAAGCAGAAAGGCTGAGTCAGCCGAACGTGGCATCAAATCATTAACATATAGGCTTACCAAAAATTCCAACAGTCAGTATACCTTAGACATATATATATATATATATATATATATATATATATATATTTACATATGTTCAATGGCATGTGTAGCTGCAAATACACATGCTATGCATATCTCTTGCAACATCTAGTGTTGGGCTCAGAGTGTTACAAGTTGTTTTTCTGTGAAGAAGTCTTTTCGGAGTCACAGGATCGAGTGACTTCTTCTCTTGGTTACAGTGCGCATGGGCATCAACTCCATTGTTAGATTGCTTTCTTTCCGCTGTGGGGCTCGGACGTGTTTCCTCTCGCTCCGAGATTTCGAATCAGAAAACCTTAGAAAACCTAGTTATTCGTCGGTATTGTTTAGATCGCGTTTCCCATCTAGCATCGAATCGGTAGTACCTTCGGAACCTAAATTTCGCCCTTTGGGGTGCGTGCGCCCAACTCGGGCCTACCGTGTGGAAAGCCCGATGGATCGGACTCCATTTCGATTCTGCCCTCGGTGCCACGCAAAGTACCCATATACAGACCAATTTGTGCCTTTCTTCGGACCATTGAGAGGAAGACTGCGAAGCCTGTCGATCGTTTAGATCGAAGAAGACCTTAGGAGATCGCATTGCCCGAAGATTAGAAATGTTGTTTAAGAGCACCGAACATCTCGACGTCTTGTAGGAAGAGCAGGCGCAGACAGCGGTCTCCATCCGAGACACCGACTCCGAACAAGAATCGGAAGATGATAGACCCATCACGGCTGGCCAGCATGTGAGTACGTCTGCCCCTATGCCCTCATATAAAAAACAACTGAAGGCCTTGGGTACACCACTGCCGGAAGGCCATGGTTTAACCCGAAAAAAGACTCTGGATGACTGATCTTCCGGATCGGCGCCGAAAAAGGCCACTCCTCCGTCCACTTCGGAGTCGAGCAATTCAGTTAAAACTTTCACCTTGGACTCCAGCAAACGCCCTCTTTCTTTGGAGTCAAAATTTTTACACCCTGCTTCGGAGCCGAAACAACCAACTTCGGAGCAGAAAAAATCCTCATGCACAGAGGAACAAGGACTTTCAAGAAAATTAAAGCAAATCTCAAAGCCCATGAAAGAATCTCGCAAAGCTTCCGAAGAAGAGGCTGAGATTGAGCCAGTATTGGAGGTTATGGATGAAAGACAATTGAGAATCTATATACATAAGGTGACTGGTTGAATCCTCACAGCACCTTCTTTAAAGACTAAAAGAAAGCTGGCCTTTCCAGAAGGGTTAGATTGTGCTCAACCACCAGCAAAAGTGCAGAAACAAAAGGAGAAACCAGCACCTCTCCCTACTTCTCCTCCTCACTTTCCACAACTTTCTTTTTCACCTCACAATAGTCCACCACCACTGCCTTCTCAGACACACTCATTATACTCGCATGGAGATACAGTGGACCCATGGGAACTCTACGACCCTGATCCCATTCCAGATAATAATCCTGACCCCTATCCCTCAAAACCTTCACCACCAGAAGACACTACTGCCTACACTCAGGTAGTTTCTAGGGCAGCGGCTTATCATGGGGTGCTTATGCATTCTGAACCCCTGGAAGATTTTCTCTTCAACACTGTCTTCCACTCACTCCAGATACCAATGTCTCCCAATGTTGCCTGGAATGGTTAAATGCTGAACACATTTTTAGTGAACCTGTCAAAGCTAGGGTCATTGCCCCTAGAATTGACAAAAAATCTAAACCAGCCCCTACGGACCCAGACTATATAACACACCAGGTTCCTCCGGACTCGGTGGTAGTTAGCGCAGCCAAAAAAACAGCTAACAGCCAGTCATCAGGAGACGCTCCTCCTCCTGATAAAGCAGAAAATGTTATGCTGCTGGCAAAAGAGTAGCCATACAAGCAGCTAACCAATGGAGAATCGCCAATTCTCAGGCACTGCTGGCTAGATATGATAGAGCCCATTGGGATGAGATGCAAGATATTATACAGCACCTCCCAAAAGAGCATCAGAAAAGGGCACAACAAGGGGTAGAAGAGGGACAGGCTATAAGTAACAACCAAATAAGGTCTGCCCTCGATGCTGCTGATACAGCTGCAAGAAGCGTCAACACTGCCTTTACAATTAGAAGGCATGCATGGCTGCACTCCTCTGGTTTTAAACCAGAAATACAGCAGGCAGTACTTAACATGCCTTTTGATAAGAAACCTCTATGTGGGCCTGAAGTAGACACCACTATAGAAAAACTGAGAAAAGACTCAGACATTGCTAAGGCAATGGGGGCATTATATATCACTCCATATAGAGGCTCCTTTCGCAGACCACAGTTTAGAGGAGGATGTAAGCCACAATCCTCTGACGCATCTACCTCCCAGACAAAGCAGGGACAACAACCTCAATATCAAGGAGGGGGATTTAGAGGGTCCTACAGAGGACAATATTTCAGGAACAGAGTCAAGTTCCAAGCCTCAAAACAAACCACTACACCATCTAAGCAGTGACTTCCTTCTCACCCCTCCACTCCACACATCTCCTGTTGGGGGAAGACTACAGCAATTCCACTCTCATTGGCAAAATATCACCATAGACAATAGGGTGTTATCAATTATCTGCAATGGTTATTGGCTAGAATTAATTTCCACCCCACCAAACATACCACAACGTCACCACAAATTGTCCCCAGAACACAATGTTCTGCTGCAAGAAGAGGTACAATCTCTTCTATTGAAACAAGCAATAGAATTGGTTTCACATTCTCAACAGGGAACAGGAGTATATTCACTATACTTCCTCATTCCCAAAAAAGATGGCACCCTCAGGCCCATCTTGGACCTCAGGCCTCTCAATCTATACATCCTCTCATAACATTTTCACATGGTAACTCTGCAGAATATTATTCCACTACTGCAAAAACAAGTTTACGTTACTGCTTTAGACCTCAAAGATGCGTAATTCCACATACCCATCCACCCTGCTCACAGAAAATACCTCAGGTTCGTCATAGCAGGAAAGCATTACCAATTCAAAGTTCTGCCGTTCGGCATAACAACAGCTCCAGGAGAGTTCACAAAGTGTCTAGCAATATTAGCAGCTTACTTAAGAAGACAACACATTCACGTCTTTCCATATCTAGACAATTGGTTAATAAAATAAAGCAATTTTACACAATGCCAAGAACACACTGAATATGTGATACAAAACCTACATACACTAGGGCTCACTCTCAATTACCTAAAATCACACCTTCAACTAGCACAAGTACACCCTTACCTAGGTGCTATTCTAAATACTCCGAAAGCCCTAGCATATCCAAATACACAAAGTATACAGGCTTTCCAAAATCTCATACCACAAATAAAGCCAAATCAACAATCTACTGTAAGGTTCATCATGAAAATTATAGGGATGATGGCATATTGCATAGCTATAGTTCCACATGCAAGACTAAACATGAGGCCCTTACAACAGTGCCTTTCACAACAATAGTCTCGGGGACAAGGTCAACTTCAAGATCTAGTGTTGGTAGACCAGCAAACACATATGTCCCTTCAATGGTGGAATCTCAGCAATCTAATAAAGCGGCGGTCATTTCAAGACCCTGTGCCTCAGACCATAATCACAACAGACGCGTTAATGATAGGTTGGGGAGCTCATCTCAACAATCATACCATTTAAGGGGAATGGGATGCTAAACAGAAGCATTTTCACATAAACCATCTAGAATTATTAGCTGTATTTCTTGCCCTAAAAGTGTTTCAATCTTTTCTCAAGCAGAAGACTGTTCTAATAAAAACAGACAACATGACAACCATGTATTATATCAACAAACAGGGAGGGACACATTCATCTCAACTATCCCTACTAGCCCAAACAATATGGAAATGGGCAATTCACAATCACATTAATCTGTTAGCACAATACATTCTAGGGATAGACAATCAGCTGGCGGATCTCCTAAGCAGGAATCGCCAACAAACTCACGAATGGGAGATTCACCCCAAAGTACTTCAAAAGTGGGGGACATCAGAAATAGATCTATTCGCAACAAGCGAAAACGCATAATGCCAAAACTTTGCATCTAGACACCCACATCCCCTATCCAAGGGCAATGCTCTATGGATCAATTGGTCAGGGATATTTGCTTACTGCAATATCTGCTTATTTACAAACTATTCAACACACTTCTCTATTCAGAGTTGCTGTTCTTAAAGCCTTCATGGAAGGATTAAAACGCATTATTCCACCTAGATCGCCACCTGTTCCTTCCTGGAATTTAAATATCGTACTTACCAGACACACGGGCCACCTTTTGAACCCATGCAGTCTTGTCAAATTCAATTTTTTACATGGAAAGTTGCCTTCCTTGTAGATATTACTTCTTTACGAAGAGTTAGTAAAATACAGGCGTTCACTCTTAAAGAACCTTTCTTCCAAGTACACAAACATAAAGTTGTACTTAAAACAAATCCAAAATTTCTACTAAAAGTAGTATCTCCTTTTCATATCGACCAAACAGTGGAATTGCCAGTCTTCTTTCCACAGCCAGACTCTGTGGCAGAAAGAGCTCTCCATACCCTAGATCTCAAAAGAGCTCTTATGTACTACATTGACATAACTAAAGATTTTAGATAAACAAAACAACTTTTTGGAGCTTTCTAACTTCCACATAAAGGTAATCCTATATCTAAACAAGGCTTAGCAAGATGGATTGTTAGATGCATCCAAACATGCTACATCAAAGCAAAGAGAGTACTTTTAATCACTCCTAGAGCACATTCTACAAGAAAGAACGGTGCATCAATGGCTGTAGGAAGTTGGCTCTGCATATACTATTTCAAAGTAAGAATAGTGTGCACAGAGTCCAAGGGTTCCCCTTAGAGGTAAGATAGTGGCAAAAGTAGATAATTCTAATGCTCTATTTTGTGGTAGTGTGGTCGAGCAGTAGGCTTATCAGAGGGTAGTGTTAAGCATTTGTTGTACACACACAGGTAATAAATGAGGAACACACACTCAAAGACTTACTCCAGGCCAATAGGTTTTTATATTGAAAAATATATTTTCTTAGTTTATTTTAAGAACCACAGGTTCAAGATTTACAGTTAATACTTTAAATGTAAGGTACTTCACTTAGATACTTAAGGAAATTTGAATGGAAACAATATCATGTACAGTCCTTGTAAAAATGGCAATAAGCTATTTTCAAAGTGGACAGTGCAAAAATCAACAGTTCCTGGGGGAGGTAAGTAAAGGTTAGATTAGGAGGTAAGTAAAACACTTACAAGTCTCAGTCCTGGGGCATAGGCAGCCAACCGTTGGGGGTTCAAGGCAACACCAAAGTTACTACACCAGCAGCTCAGGGCTGGTCAGGTGCAGAGGTGAAAGAGGTGCCCAAAACACATAGGCGCCTATGGATAACAGGGGTGCTCCGGTTCCAGTCTGCTAGCAGGTAAGTACCTGCGTCCTCGGGGGCAGACTAGGGGGGTTTTGTAGAGCACTGGGGGGGACACAAGTAGGCACACAAAACACACCCTCAGCGGCGCAGGGGCGGCCGGGTGCAGTGTTCAAAGCAGGTGTCGGGTTTTGTATAGGTTTCAATGGAGGGACCCGGGGGTCATTCTAGCGGTGAAGGCAGGCACAGGGGGGGCTTCTCGGGACAGCCACCACCTGGGCAAGGCAGAGGGTCGCCTGGGGGTCACTCCTGCGTCAAAGTTCGGTTCCTTCAGGTCCCGGGGGCTGTGGGTGCAGTGTTGGTTCCAGGCATCGGGTCCCTTGTTACAGGCAGTCGCGGGCAGGGGGCGCCTCTGGATTCTCTCTGCAGGCGTCGCTGTGGGGGCTCAGGGTGGTGGTCTCTGGTTACTCACAGGCTCACAGTCGCCGGGGAGTCCTCCCTGAGGTGTTGGTTCTCTGGATCTTGAGCCGGGCCATCGAGTCCAGAGTGGGAAGTCTCATGCTTCCGGCGGGAAACGTGAAGTCTTTGGAAGTTGCTTCCTTGCTGCAAAGAAGTTGCTGGTTTTGAGCAGGGCCGCTGCTCATGGGAGTTTCTTGGTCCTTTAGTCCAGGGCAGTCCTCTGAGGCTTCAGAGGTCGCTGGTCCCTGTCGGATGTGTCGCTGGTTGCAGGTTTTCGAAGTTGGAGACAGGCCGGTAGGGCTGGGGTCAAGGCAGTTGTCGTCATCAGTCTTCTCTGCAGGCTTGTAGGTCAGCAGTCCCTGTCACAAGCCCCTGTTAGTGTGTTTGAAAGATTTGCTACCAGATAAATGACAGACTGAATCCATGTTTCTAGCCCTAACTTTCATTTAGTAACAGTGCATTCCAGGAGATGTAGTCTGAATTTAACTTTGATCTAGTTGACGAAACGCGATATCCATTTTAACACAGATACTCTTGCCAACCACAGCAGTAGCTGCATAGGCATTGCTAATATTAATGTGAAAAAGAAAATACAGTAATTCTCAAGAGATACATAAAAGCGTTTCGCTTCCTGATGATTTGAGACATCAGATTTCAGCTGTTCAGCACTTATGCACTTCGCTCCTCACTCCCTCACTCATTAGCTGGACTAATAAGAGTAAATATAGACTGGAAGAGGGCATACGCTTTACCTCCGATGCCATTTGTATGATTTGGCCACAACCATGCATGCTAATTACAGTCATAATACCAAAATGTGTTTGAGTGTTACTACGCCGCTTACGTGTCGCTGAATTTTAGCTTCAACGCGCATTCTCCACAGACGCGCCTGGAAGCTGTGACTGATAGGAGCACAGACAAATTCAAGCCAACAATGTGAAACAAAATATGCGGTTACTTGAATGTGTAACTTTCAGACACAACCTTTGCATTCTAAAGTACAATTGCCAGATATTACTAACACTGAAGCAGACACAAGTACATTCTGTGCATACAGCCCTGATTGAACCAAAGACTGCGACCCATTAGCCTAGAAACACAGAGATTGGACCACCTGCCACAGAACTGCGTTACCTCCTATCCAGGCACATAGGGAGAGAAGAGGCCAGACAATATTGTCTTGGTTTTTGTGTGGGCACATAGCGATAATGCACCCCAGAGCCTCATAGCAGTAGAAGACCACAATAGCAGATGCATCTCCAAGGTCATGCCACTATATGGCAAGTTCTGGATGCAACTTCACTGGGTGAGAATGTCTCCCTATGGTCAGACACCTGTCAGCAGGCTACAACGCAACATACAATATGGATCACCTCCCTATACCTTTGATGGTAACCCTAAGGGTCAATTTCTCATGTACAGAGAGCATCATTAACTAATCAGTTTACTTTTCTGTATCATGATTATTGTATCACTCGGGACCATCCGTCACCTATGCTCCCAAGTATGTCTGAGTATGACCTCTTTACATCAGTTTGTTCTGAATGCTTGCTGAATACACAACAGTCCCCAAGGTGGTGTTAGAGCATCGGCTAGGAAGCAGGACCATGGCGACGGAAGCTAGATTATCCCTCAGACTGTCAGCTCGGAGCAGGCTCCATCTTCACTCATAGCAGCCTGAAATGCAGTCTGCGGTCGGCGTCTCCTTGCTGACTGACGCAGCTGTATCCCCAGAGGGAGGTGGGAAAATATGGAGCAGGAGAGGGGGCATTTCCAGGAAAATATACCTCCAAAAAGAAAGAATTGCACATGAAATTCTCAAGCTGCTATTTCATGAACTTCTCAGCGCCACAGTAGAATTGTTTGTAATGCAGGGTTTGTTGTTGCTTCAAATATTGAAGAAACCTTCAAAGAGTGGTGTCTGAAACCCCAGGCCAGAGATCAGCCGAGGGTGCTACAGCATCCCTAGATCTCCAGCTTTTTGTGTTCAGAGGCAAGGCATCGTGAGCAGTGTTTGGGAGCAGGAATCTGATCCCTAACATATTTCCGAGACAGAGTTGAAAACTGAATAACGTGACAAGGGAGCAGCAGCCTAGAGCCGGAAAGAAGCAGATAGGTGAAAGAGAGCAACAATGAGAGTAGGGGAAGAGAGGCACTTGAGGGAGACTACTCGAAAACACATGCACTTTCATGACATGCTTATCTCAAAATTAAAAATAGTGTTTGAAAGGCAAGCAGCGGAAGCATGCATGCCAGTCATTCATTAAGGTTGTAAAAACGCAATGCTCCATGGGAGGGGCAACACAAGAATGACAAGCTGGGACACAAATAAGAAGTGGGCACATTAGCTGACAAGGAAAGCCAACCAGTGGAATGCAATGGCAGGCTCCTAGACCCCATGTGTTTTTGGAATGCGGCTCAGATCAAGTTGAATAGATTTTTTTTTTCTTCTTTCATTGAAGTGAAAGGCTGAAATGAAAAACTGTATGCTCTGTGCAGATAGTGAGCCCAAAGATGTTAACCCTTTCACTGCTCAGAAAGGGACAAAGTGCTGCCCCAGTGTAACCCCGCCATTCACTCCAGCCACCTGGCACGGTAGCACCCCTACCTTGAAATATGAAGTCCCACCTCTAGCCCACACTGCATCATCATTCTTGTCAGTGATCCTGACAAGTGCAAGCCGCCCGTTCCACGAGATCCTGAATTCACCAGCCATCTCTCTCAGACAAAGTGAAAGTCTTTTTTTCCAAGACTGGAAGAGAAGTTCCAGCGCTTTAAGCCTCAGTTCACGGGCAGTAAATGCCACTCTGCCAGTGGTTGGTGTAGTTTTGCCAAACTCCCAACAAAACTCCTCAAACTCTGCCGGGGGAGCGGCCTCTACCCAAAATGCACTGTCTACTACTTACCACTCCTTTACCACCTTATGCTGCATGTGCGTGGCTCATGTGCTAAATTTGTTCTTTCTGTGACTCTTGGATTTTTCAAAAACCCCAATGACTTCAATGATTTATTATTGATGACAAGTAAGCACCATTCTGAAAATAGTTGTAGCACCACTAGTTCTGATTGGCTGACTGCAGTGCATACTCGGACTGCAGAGCCCGAGGTGTAGTCGGCCAATCGGAGGCAGCTCACACCTGTTTTCAGTCAGTCATATAATGTGCTTCTCATTGGTTCACTACACGGCGGGATATACAGCCTAAGACACATGCACAATTCTTTTTTCTGCCCCTGTGAGTGGTGCCTCAGTTCTCTGTCTACGATTGAGAAGCAGCGTTGGTCTGCACGTGGAATGTGGTCTGTTTTGATAAGGTTTTCTCTAGTGCCTTTTATGCTGTGGCAAATAATCAGAATGCATCAGCTGCCTCAGAAGCTGGCCGAGTCACCACGCGTTCGCTTCGACCTCTTGGACTGGCCTAGCCTGGCGCACCTGAAGGCCCCTCTGACGCTCCTTTTTTTAAATCATTTTTTTCTTTATTTGTGTGAATTAAAAAAAAGTTTTGTGACTTAAAATGTGGAATCATTTAACCTACATCAGATTATATTACTACATTTAGAAGTGTTAATAGTTATAGTTTTTAAACATGCACCATGAAACATTCCTCCCCCCCTACCCTGATGACAATGCAAGAAGGGGCAGCTACAGCCAGGATCCACGTGATTAGACTGAAAAGACTGATGTTTTGCCTGACATCTCATACTAACATAGAGTATAAAGCGTCTTTCATTGGTTAGACCTTCACGTATTTTAAGCTCGTGTTTAATTTTTGACCATGGGCTCTTAACCCCTTTGCTGCTAGGCCAATCCCCCCACGCTGCCCTGACCCCAGCCCCCTGTGCTAGGCCTTTTTTGGGTTATTTGTGGTATTTTGCACTTAGGTCTCCAGAACCTTTTGTCCACATAAGCTATCCACGCCAAATGTGAGCTCCTTTTTCAAACATACTGGGGATTCTAAAGGTACCTAGGGTTTGTGGATTACCCTGGAGGGGCCAAGAATCGAGCCGAAATATAGCTACATTTTGGGTTCTTTTGCGAAAAATGCAAGAATAAAATGCTGAAGAAGAAAGTGCCTGTTTATTTTCCTGCAGATGGCACCAACAAAATGTTTGCGGTGCTGAAATCATCATCACCACCACCACCTGCTATCATGAACAGGCAGACTTGATTCAGAAAGCTATATTTTGTTCACCACAGTTTTGGCATTTTACTGAGAGATAGCCCATTTCTCAAATTTTTTTGTGCTTTCAACCTCCTTCCAGTTTGTGGTGGAAATGGTGTGAATCCCATGGTTGATCCCAGAAAGCTGTACATTTCTGAAAAGTAGGCAAAATCCTGAATTCAGCAAGGGGTCATTTCGTGTAGACCCTTCAAGGTCTTCCCAAATAAAATAAGTGTTGAAATAAAATATTGAAAATGAGTAGGACAAAACGGGTATTTGTGACAATGTTATTATTTTTAACTTCTCATCGTGATGGCCGACACACAAAAGCTGTACACCATTACATCTGCTAGACCCTTCTGGTTCATGGGTTTTCCAAGAACTTGAGGTACCCAGAGCCCATTACTGAGCTGCACCTTGCAGTGTTTTTTCATTGTGTCCCGGGTATAGAGCAATTTATATGGTAAAATAAAATATAAATAGTGAAAAATAGGTATCAAGGAAACCTATGTGCACAAGATATAGAGTTTAGAAGCAGTGGTTATTTGCATACGTGGGTACCCATACTAGCATGTGAATTAGGGGGCATTTCTCAAATGATTTCTTTCTTACACACTGTCTTACATCTGGAAGGCACAAATGCAGAGAAATACAATTGGTAATAACACGTGTTGTACTATTCTGTGTTCCCCTAAGTCTCCTGAAAAAAATGATCCCTCACTTGTGTGGGTAGGCTTAGTGCGTGTGACAAGAAACAGCCCAAAATGAAACCTGGACACATCACAGTTTTCCTCTGAAAAACTGATTTTGGGCCAAAGCTGAGCTGGCCCCTAGGGCAACCTAGCAAATCTGTACATTTTTGAAAACTAGACACCTAGTGGAAGCCAGGCTGGGGTGACTTGCGTGGCTCTCACCAGGTTGTGTTACCCAGAATCCCTTGCAAATCTCAAACTTTGACTCAAAAACAAATTTTCCTCACATTTCTGTAATTGAAAGTTCTGGAAACTTCCATCTGCCCAGCATTTCCCCAAGTCTTCAAATAAAAATGGCACCTCACTTGTGTGGCTGGGCCTAGTGCCTGCAATAGAACACATCAAAGGCCAATGAAGGGCCCTTTGCAAGGACTTCCACTGACCTGTTCCTGTTGCCGGCACTATGCCCAGCCACACAAGTGGGTCAGCATTTATATTGGGACAAGTAGGGAAACACTGAGTGATAGGAATTTTGTGCTTTCCTTCTGATTCTGGAAGTATATGGATAAGAAATAGAATGAAAATGTGTGATTTTAGTTACATTTTTAGGTTTGCAGGGCATTGTGGGTAGATAACATGATCGTATCCATGAGAGGCACACCACCCTGTACTACCCTGGGTGTCTAGTTTACGAAAATTTCTAGAGTTGGTAGATTTTCCCTTGAGACAATGTAAACCTTGGGAGAGAAGGACAGAAAATACAAATATTACTTCACAACCATCTATTTCCCAAGTACACACACACAGTGGTTGAATTTGGCACAAGGGTGAGTGAAAGGTTCAAAATGTACATTTTATTAACAAGAGTTCACAAAAAAGAAATACACTGTTGCGTAAGTTGTGAAAGCAAAAAAACAAAACAGAACCAGTGACTCATAGTTTGTGAGCTGTAAAGCTGCAACAAAGCGCCAAATGCTTTACAGGCCATTCACACATAAACACACAACCATTCACACCGCCAGTCGCGGGCCCAGCACATTACATCACTCATATCAACAGACCGCGCCATTCAAGGGCCTATCACTTTCATACGCCTACATGACTGACACAGCAATCACACTGCCTGGCAGCTGGTGGAGTGTGTGGACTGGTGTTCGGCTGGCAGTGTGCATGTAGTGACCAGCAGAAAAAACACACACACACACACACACACACACACACACACACACACACACACACACACACACACACACACACACACACACACACACACACACACACACACCTACACACACACACATACACACCTACACACACACACCTACACACACACACACACACCTACACACACACACACACCTACACACACACACACACCTACACACACACACACACCTACACACACACACACACCTACACACACACACACACACACACCTACACACACCCCTACACACACCCCTACACACACCCCTACACACACACACACACACCCCTACACACACACACACCCCTACACACACACACACCCCTACACACACCTCCAGCCAAACACCAGTCCAAGCACACCGCCAGCCAAACACCAGTCCATACACACGGCTGCCAGGCGCCAGTCCATACACACCACCAGCCAAGCATCGCCCAAGCACACGGCTGCCAGGCGCCAGTCCATACACACCACCAGCCAAGCATCGCCCAAGCACACGGCTGCCAGGCGCCAGTCCATACACACCACCAGCCAAGCATCGCCCAAGCACACGGCTGCCAGGCGCCAGTCCATACACACCACCAGCCAAGCATCGCCCAAGCACACGGCTGCCAGGCGCCAGTCCATACACACCACCAGCCAAGCATCGCCCAAGCACACTGCTGCCAGGCGCCAGTCCATACACACCACCAGCCAAGCATCGCCCAAGCACACTGCTGCCAGGCGCCAGTCCATACACACACAGCCTGCCAGGCGCCAGTCCATACACACCACAACATTTTTTTCATACAAAAAAAAAAAACACAAACCAATTTGAAGGAGATGAAAAACTAACAGGCCTAACTAAATACATCAAACTACTGCCAACTGTGAAAGTGAACAAAAAATATAAAACGATACAGGCCAGTCAGTTAACTTTTATACTCATGGTTGCTCTTTATCCTTCAGTAGCGTATAGGAATGTTTAAAACATGGTCCACACATAGCACAGGACTAGAAGGACATTTGGCGCAATACATGCAACTCTGATTCCGCACGCCTCTTTGGACACAGACCCTATATGTCCTACGGGGAATTTTTTTTTTTTTTGTGGCATTGGGGAGAATGTAATCAGGAAAGTGGTGATCTTTCGATCTAGCTACATCCTCCACCACTCCAACTCTAGGAAATATTGCCTGCTCTACTAGAACACAGCTGCTTTCACAGACTCCTGAAACTGAAAAAAAGTCATCTTTGAATTGGAAAACAATCCTTAGATACAACAAAAGCATTGATGTTTGCTAAATGAATCAAATGGACAGCCAACTTCTGATAGCAAATTTGAAACCTAAGAACAGCAGTGTAAGGCTCCAACCTCTGTTCTACTCTGTCTACAACACCCATGTGCTTTTTGTAGCCTAAAATGCAGACAGGTTTGAGTGTTTCAGCAACCTGACCCCACTTAGTCACAGGTGAAGTAGTTTATTCATGAATTGTTGTCAGCATGTGGACATATCTCATGTCTGAAAATTTCACAGCTAGAAGTTCATCACTACGCAAGGCACTGCCTCAGAAGCTTTTTAAAGACAAGCTCTTTAGGGTAATCTTTGCAGATAGGGTGAATTGTGCCACAAACAACAGTGTCCTCTTTGAACAATTCCTTGAACAGTTGTACACCAGTTTAGAAGTTAATTGCGTATAAATCGTGACCTTTGTTTAAAGGTCCTCAACAAAGTTCCCGCACAATTTTCTCACTGACTCCAAAAGTGGAGAGACAACCATGAGGTCAATAGGACAACCGCTACCAGTGTACACCCTGAAATTATAGACATATGCCATACTACTCTCAGACGGCACATGCTTGTTAATTGCATAACATGCCCTTTTGCTAGGAATGTACTGCGTAAAAATCAAACAGCCCTTGAACAGTACCAAAGACTCATTCAAAGCTATTTCTTTCCCTGGAACATAGATCTCTTAAAAGCAATCTACAAAATGATCAAGGACAGGCCGAATCTTGAAGAGACAATCACAAACAGGATTATCTTATGGCAGTGCGGATGCATTATCAACAAAATGCACCATCTGAAGAAGAATCAGATACTGATCACAACTAATAGTTTCAAGAAATATAGCCATTGTCATCAAGGGAATAGTAGACCAATATGAACACAGCAATGGCTTCTTTATCAAGCCCATCACAAAAGTTAAATCCAAGAACTTCTTCAGCTTATCCAGACTTGTCGGAGTCCAGAGTCCACCAGCTAGCTCTAGAGTGGGGCCTAAGTCTGGCACTGTTGTCTCTCAAATACTGTTCAGCATATAGATTAGCCTGGTCAACAGTCTCATCCAAAAATACATCGTCCATAAACGACTGAAAGAAATTTATTGGCATAAGGTTTTCAATATAGACTCTACACCTGCAACACGACTAAAGGCAACACAGGCTGCACTATGTTTGGGGCAACCCAGACTTCAGCATTTCCGAAGGGAAGCCTTTGAGCCCCACGCTGCAATCCAGATTTCTCTTGCTGCATTATTGTCATATCTGTGTCTTTCTCTAAAAGAAGCCTTTCCTCTGCACTGAGAATGGCTTTATCATCAGATGACTCCTCTCTGACAGAAAGTCCACTGCCAGAACCTTGGACTTCCTCCTCTGTTGCCGATGCAGAGTGAGTCGCTGAACTATGGGCAGAGGAGGATTTGAAATGCAAACTTCCAACCTGCTGAGCGGTAATCCTGCGGCCAGCCATAATCCTTACTAATGAAAGTTACACAACAAATAAGTCAACAATAACAAACACTGTGTAAAATAAGCAGCAAACAAACTGTGGCTTTATCAAACAGAAAACAAATCTACTGACATATAGTAATCTGGAAGGAAAAGGTAATTAATACAAAGCACACAGAGACCTATACAGTCAAAGACAATACCACTCACTTGCCAGAGACAGCCAAACTGAGGATCAACTGCACCTACTCTGCACAGACACAGCAAGCACCAAAGAATTCCCACTGGAAAGAAAAAACAAAACACATAACACAAGGCAGTAAAGAACGTGCACAGATCAAGGTTACTTTGAAAGACAATCAACACCCAATCCCTCTAAGGATCAGGACTTACCTTTGGGAAGTACATTCTCCTGACTCCCTGGAAGCAAATTGCTACCACTGGGTCCCTGGCAGCATTTGATGACGTCGACGCACCTTGTGTGCGCCAGCATCATCAGATTGGCGAGAAGGGGTTGGGGGTGGTAGTAAAAGTGCTTCCGCTGCCATCTCTAATAGAGCCATGTTGGAGCCATGTTGCTGGGGAGCCCGTGGGCGGAGCGCCAATGCTTCCAACACAGGTGGGTGTGAGGACGGCTCGGAGCGGTCCTCAGCACACTCCCACAGTGGCTCCGAGTCGTCCGCCGCATGAAGGATTTTTTTTTTTTGTGATATTACATTTAATGCATTTGTAGACAAGGGGCAGATAGCCCAAGTAATCATGCCACCATCTGCACCGGGAAACAGTGGAATGGGAAAAGATAGCCAAAGAGAAGAAGAGAGAAAGGAAGAAAAGAGAAAGTCCTCGCTAGTATCACAGCCAGCACAAAAGAGCAAATCGTTGTCTCAGTTCACCAAAGGAGAGTGCGGGGGGCAGCGTCAATGGTTAATTTGGACACCGGCTTCCGTCGTACATCGCAGCGGCCCATATTCAAGGAAGACCCACAGGGGGGACCACACATCTCGCGGCCGTGAGTTGGGTGGCATTAATGCCCAGTAGGCCACCAGTTGGTCCTGGCAGTACGCAGCATCCCGCAACCAATCCTGGCAACGGGGTGTCTGCCTTCTACCCCAACACATCGCCACTCTTCACTTCGCCGGCACCAGGAGCAAACCCACCAATCTCCTGTTTTCGGGCGGGAATCTTCCTGACGTATCCCAGAAGAGCAAACTTAGGAGACCTCGGCAACTCAAGCCTGACCCTTTCCTCCAGCGCACTCAGCACATTCATCCTGAATCCCTGCATCGCCCCACTATCCCACACCAGATGTATGAAATTTGCCTCCGGCGCTGCGCACCTATTGCATCTGTCGTCGGAACGGACACCCATCCTCTTGAGACGTTGCGGCGTATAGTACAAGCGGTGCAGAAATTAAAAATGTAATAATCGTAGTCTATAGTTGGGGAGAGCTCACTCATGTGCGCACAACAATAACTCCATACATCATCCGACAGGGTCTCCCCTGTATCTATCTCCCGTTGCGCTCTTGCCCTGGGTGACACAGTGGGTGCGGTCATCTGCATGCACACATACAGGCCTGTGATAAGGCAGCGGGGAGATGGGGACCTGTACAGTAACTCCAAAATGCAACTCTTCTGGGCGGCGAATGGAAACTAGGGTATCTGGAACACAGAAACTCTCATTTGTATGTAAGTGAGCCGATATTGCATGGTATCATGCGGTGCACAGAGCACAGCTTCCGGAGAGATAAATGAGTTCCCAGGGTCGTCGGCTGCAATTCCTGCAGATGCTGGCCTATCGGCCACCCCCCAATGTACGCGGGTGCACAACGTCCCGCACCGGTGCTGATGGTGCAAACGGTACCCCGGTCCCAGCCCACCTCAGAAGCGCCTGCCAGGCTTGCACCTGCACGCCACCGTCCCACATCCTAGATCCAGGCCGCTCGTATAACACTCCAGAGAGTCGGTTGGGCCAAACCGAATGTTCTGGAGCCAGATGCGGTAAATATTTTATGGGGTGCGTCCAAAAATGCGCATAGTGTGCCTCGGCGCAGTTGTAATAAAGTTCCAAATCTGGAGCAGCCAAGCCACCCAGTTCAAACAGCAGTGTGAGCATCTCCCATGAGATTCTGTGCTGTTTACCGCCCCACACCAGAGAAATGAGTGAAGGCCTAAGTCGTTTCAGGAAACCAGATATGAGTGTGAGAGGAATGTTGGTAAACAGATAGAGAAATTTGGGCAGAACCACCGTCTTAGCAATTGCTATACTGCCAGTCAGCAAAAGCAGGAGAGAACGCCACGCAGTCACCCTGTCTTCTAGCATCGTAATGGCCCTGCCGTAATTGGCTGACCATAATTCATCCAACTCCCTGCACGCCCATATGCCCAAGTAGCGTACCGGGCCATTGGCCCAACTCAGGGGGTATCTCTAGCGGTACTGTTTTCGTAATAGCTGTCGAAGGTAGAACCACATACTTGTACCAGTTTATTGTGATCCCAGAGATCCGACCAAAACTTACAATATCATGTATTAGTATGTTGAGGTGAAGCTACAGGTCCTGTACCTATAAAGCTACATCATCAGCTTACATAGAGACCAGGATTGGGCGTTGTCTAAACACCAGACCTCTGCGATTATGATTCTGCCTCAAATGGGCGGCAGGTGGCTCTATCGCCACCGCAAAGAGCAGGGGCAAAAGGGGGCAGCCCTGCTGAGTACCCCTGGACACCAGAAAGGGATCCAATGTCACCCCAATAATTCTCAATCTCGCCACCGGAGCCGAATAAAGCAGACGGGTTAATTGGATGAATCTGGGACTGAAAACCACCATTGATAACAGGCCAAACATATATGGCCATTCTAGGGAGTCAAACGCCTTAGTGGCATCCAGAAAACAGCAGCAACACGGTCTTTGGGATTCACCATTCGAGATACCGCAATGAAGGCACGCAGATTTTACACGGTCGGGTGGCCCGGCACAAAACCAGATTGATCTGGGAGCACCAGAGATGAGCAAAGGGGATGCAGACACGTCGCTATTAGCTTTGCTGATATCTTATTATCCATATTTTTAAGCGATAGTGGCCTATACGAGCCACAATGACACAGATCTTTACCCGGCTTCAATATAGTAGCTATGAGGGCCTCACGTAGTGACGTCAGGAGGATGCCACCCTCAAGCGCCTCGGCATACACCTCTAATAAATGCGGCGCTAATAAATCTGCATATTCCTTATAGAAGGCCGCCATAAGCCGATCTAAGCCAGGCCCCTTATCTCCCCGCAGGCTACGGATGACCTGTACAATGTCCTCAACGGAGAACGGCGAGTCAAGATACTGCCTGTGCATGTTCTCCAGCCAGAGCAGGCTGATTTCCTCAAAATATTCTGTGTATGTCTCTGGGCACGGCCTCTGCAAAGCAGAATAAAGGGAGGCATCGAAATCAGTTAGCACCTGCTTGACCTCATAAGCACCAGCCCGATGTTCACCAGCGGAGTCCAACAGTTCCTCGATATAATTCCCAGCGCACGGCTGTCGCAGCATTGCTGCCAACGTTCTGCCGGCCCTCTTGCCCTCTACGTACCATCTTGCCTTAGCCTCTCTACCCAGAAAGCAGATCTCACGAAGCGCAGCCTCCTATTTCTCCCGGACCTAAGCCAGGAGGGCATTGGACATGTCTGCGCGTTTCTCCAGCATGATCAGCTGGGCCTCCAGGTCTGCCAATTCCTGACGTATTGCTTGGAGCTCGGCGTGTTGCTTAGCTAGGCAGATCCCCCGGATCGCCACCTTAAATGCCTCCCACAAGGTGCCTGCCGATGAGACCGATCCTTTATTAACCGTAAACTATTCCACTATAGTGGTTTGCACCTCCTCCCTAAAGGCTTGATCTTTCAATGCATCGCACAGCAGTTTCCACAGGAAATCACGGTGCACGCCCCCGGGAATTCCTAAATTCAAAAGAACCGGAGAATGGTCCGACAAGGTATAAGGCATGTGTTCAATAGACTCTGTCCAGAGCTCCACGTCTCTGGTGCCGAGCCATCTATCAATAGGTGACCAGCTGTTATGTACTGGGTTGATGCATGTTCGCTCTCGTTCAGCACCATGTTTTACCCTCCATAAATCTACCACAGCACCCACCACCATGATTCGGGAAAGCGCCCCCGCAGCCGCCACGTGCTGGGGCCGGGCCCGGCTCTCACGGTCCACCACTGTATCCAGAACTACATTGAAGTCTCCTCCCCACACTAGCAACCCAGGACCGAGGGAGCACACCAAGTGCCACACCTCCTCAAAGAACTGCAGGTCGTCCACATTGGGACCATGCACTGACACCAGTCGAAACGGCCTGTCGTGTAATGTACCCTGCAGTAGGATATAGCGACCATATGGATCTATAATCACTTTCTCAGTATGCCATTGCAGCCCCTTTCTGATCAGAATGGCTACCCCCCTCGCATAGCTCGAATACCCAGCCACATGGCACTCCCCAGTCCAGCCAGCCCTCACCCTATGCTTCATAGCAGCATTCAGGTGAATTTCTTGGAGCATGCAGACATCTATTGCATGACGCTGCATATAGGCCAATACTGATCACATCTTGCACCCATCATTCAGCCCCCGGATATTCCAGGTCAAGCAATTCACATATGTCACCCCCCTGGGAGCCATCATAGCAAACTCCTCAACTGCGGCTATCTCCCATCCAGTCACAATTCAAGTCCGCAGCGAGGACAAGCAGATACAGATAAGAAAAGGTAAAGAGAGAGCATTCAATACAATAACCAACAAGACAACAGCTATCCCCCGCCCATGCTGGCCCCCCAATTGAACCAGTCCTAAAGACCCACCCAAACACAGATCCCACTGTATGTCAACAAACAACTTGATTGGACTCATCCAATGGGGCTCCGGCGTGGTCATCCGTCTTCTACCCCGGTATGGGTGGGTGGGCAGGAGCCTCCTTATCACCAGTAGTACCACAAGCCAGACTGCACCGAAGCACAGTTAACACACAAGGCCCGACAGGACATAAAATACAGTTCAGGACTGCAGGCGTGTCCCAGAAACAGTTGTTCTAAGTCATTATCACTAAGAGTGTTGCCACCCTCTCCAGTATCCTGTGAGCACCCACCCTGGGATCGTATTTGCTTTTTTTTTTTGGGATGGTTTTCGCATATTTAGTTGCCTGTTTGGGGTCAGTAAAAAAATGTAGTTTGCCTTTGTGCCTTACATATAATTTGGTTGGATAGATGAGGGAATATTTAGCGTCCATCTTGCTCACAGTGGGACCGGGAGGAACACCCTGCAGGCCGCCTGCACGCCAGGGGTATAGTCAGGGAAGATGTTGAGCTCATTGTTATTGTAAACCACGGGTCGGTGCAATGACTAGGCGTGCCGGCGTTCCAGGCGGAAGCCGCTGCCCAAGTGACCTATGCGCCCGCTCCACCACCAACACCGGAGAAAGGTCACCAGGAGAGAGCTCGGAGAGCATAGTCTCCACATAGTCGTCTATGCGCCCCGTGGCTGTTGATTCCGGGGAAACCCAAAATATGGATATTATTGCGTCTAGAGCGGGTTTCAAGGTCTTCGTTTTTGTTCCGGATTACCTATAGCACCTGTTCCATTTGTAGTAGCCGCTCTCTGTCACCGCGACGACCATCCTCCAAATCAGAAGTGAGAGATTCCACCTGCTCAAGACGGGTGTCGTGGTCATCCACCCTTTCTTTTAAACGATCCATTTGCTCGTTCAGGTGATTTAGCTTAGCGTCCATACTGGCCAGACTGTGCTTAAGGTCCAAAAACATAGCCTTCACTGTGGTCGACTGAATGTCTTCTTCTTGAGGCAAATCGTCCACTGACTTGCCGGCTTGACTGCATTTTTTCTTCCCCTCAAATGTGAGTTTGGGCTGTTTCTTGTCTACTTTTCCCATCGTATCAGGAGCTCACTCTGGGGTGCGGGGGGAGAGAGAGAAGGGTGTTGGGGCTGGGTTGGGGTGGGGGGGCTTCCACCGTCCGAAATCCTCTATTGAAGCGCCCAAGCACGCACCAGACACCACCCAGTTGTATCTCGCAGTGTGAACTGGGGGGCACCTACTCTCCCATCTCACCCACAGGCGAGAATCAACACACGGTGCCTCTCCCCCACATCACGGCCCCGGGTCTCACTGACTTTTCCTGCTGACACAATCTACAGGCCTCTGCAAGAAACCGAGGGGGAGCGCTCACACTCTTTTCATTTCACCCCCCGGGCAGCCACAGAACAGACAAGGCCCTATGTGGACTGGAGCCAATCAAGTAGCTCTCCCCCGCAGAACCCCTCCCCCCTCCAAGAGGACAGGTGTGTCGCTGGCCAAAAATTGCAGGTCTGCCGTCAGCAGCCAGCTGGCACCTACCCACATCCAGGGCGTGGCGCCGGCAGCACGCCTCCTTCCAGGCCCTACTCACAGGCCTCAGCACGCCGGCACACTCACCTGCAGGGCCCGCAGTCGGATCTTCACCACCGGTCCCGCCCAGCAGGTGCACAGCGCCAGATTTACACAAGCGGCCAAGGTGTGCCGCAGCCTCAGAGCCCCAAGTCTCCTTCGGGGGGGCATCCACTGCCTCGCTCTCCGCCCGCGGCCACCTTGCATCCACCGCCAGGGCCTGTCAAGGTGTGGCTCACACAAGCTGCACACAAGGCCAGGCACCGCCTCCGCCGTCTCGAGGATGCGCCAGGGCCAGCTCCATTCCTTCAGTTCGCAGCTCCACGGGGCCTCAGCGCATAAGGCAGATATACAGAAGAGCCTCGGGCATCCGATCCATCAGGATTATGGACGGATTTATGCCCCTGCCCGGCAGAGCCTCGCAGCGTGACAGCCATCTTGCAGGACGGCCAGGCAACGTCCCCAGTATGAAGGAGTTAATTGTCAAAGCTGGGTTGCAGTTTGCTGCTAGTATCAACATCCTAAGTTTAATGGCACAGGTTCTGACTTGGTATCCTCGTCTGGGATTGCAGCTTTAATGACAATGGGCTTCTAGCCTTCGGTGACTATGTGACCTTCAGTTACCTCGAAGGGACAAAGGTGAGAGGCCACCATAAAGCTAGGGAGCCGATATAGACAATCTATTGGGAACTGGAGGAACGTTGCTAATTAAGCTATTTCAATTGTATATTTAGAAAATAACACCAAGTGATCTGCCATGTTTCCTTGTGCATCTGTTTTACTTGTTACATCTCAGGCAGCTGATGCTGTCTCCTACAGGAGGATGAACCAGCCCTGGGGCTCCAGATCGCCAAGGCAGCCCCGCAGAGTGACACACACACCAGTGGGGAGTCCATAGCTAGTGACTTTTTTATGGTTGAGGGGGGAAGAGTGCACGGGTGAGGAAGGTCCATCTAGGACGATTATTGTATTTAGCTATAAGTGCAATAACCTTAAACTGGTGCTGCATCATGATCTTGTTTAGGAAAGAGACAGGTAAAGATCCCAGAGTAAAAGGGGCATTACAGATGTAGCGTAGAGCCCAGGCCTGGTAAAGCACTGACATAATTTACCTCACTGAAGTAACAGGACAGGTATATCCTGGTTAAACGTGGCAAAGATTGTAGGCAGTTCAGTTATGCAAGCCAGGTTTTCAAACAAACATAGCACACTGTGGTCACTCTTGGGAGATTAGTTACAACTCTAAAATGGGGTACAGCGCCAAGCATATGTACAAGATAGGTGAACCACAGAGGCACCAGACAAAAATAGCTCAGGGACATCAGCCCAAGTTGAAGAACTTGGTTGCAAACTTTGGACGAGTGTGCAATCTTCAGGTCACAAGTCGGAATAATGGCTGGCCTGCTCAGCCACATATTCTTCTGAAGTGGATACAGTGAATCCCTCTGCAATGAGTAAGCCATAGTAAGATCCGTTATTTACAATTACACAATTCTGAACAACTGTTTTCTTTTCTGAAACACTAAATGTGGTCGTTATTGGTTCCCCCTGAGTGTTTCTTTCCATTCTCCCCAGACCCACTTCCCCTGGTGCCGGTATTTAGTGCATCTCACCCAACTTCTTCTTCGTGGAGTCAACAAATTAACAGGGATAGCCGAGCAAAGGGCTGGCTCTGTCCCTGAGAAACGAGCAAAAGTTTAGCCTTAAAACTATCTGACATGTGAATCATGATTCAACGATCACGTTAGAATATGATATGCTGTCTTCAAATTAAAAAAGTGTATTTCTTTAGCACATGGAAGCATTTTGGCTTAGTACATCAGTTTACATCACAGCATTCTAAGAATTTATTAGAAGTTAGTTTTTAAACATGAACTGAGATACACCCTACCTGATGACAGTGCTTTTAGTGAAGTGGGAGTCAAGTCACAGGTCATGTCACATATGTGATAGTGAAGAGAAAGGAGGCTAGGTGAAATAAAATATTTGCATTGGATCACAATTCATGGGTCAAGAGTATACAGTTAGATCGAGTAGGTCTGGTAACATTTTAATAATGATTTCTCAAGGCCTGACATATATTATACATACAAATAATAAGTGTAGGGGGTTCTCTCCCCGAATAAAAAAGAAACATCATTATTTAAAAAAGCAAACATAAATGGAGAGAAAATTGAGTGATGTTAAAAAATGATGAAAACGGAACATATTGCATGGCGCTATCTGTTGGAAAAAACTAAATTAATCTTAGATTAAACTAATTTTTTAATTTGAAGTCGATGTAAAAGCAAGAATACGGTGGCCATATGTATTTCTCTGACTGTTCTTCAGAGAATCATGTCAAAGTAATTAAGCGGTCTGAAAAAACACACATGGAACAAAAAGGAAAAGGAGAGAAGCTTCCACTAAAACAGCTGACAAATGGCTTTTTAGAAAATGTCGAATATTCTTAAGCATACCTAAATAAAAAAGATGGGTTAGGTCTTTTGTAGAATGCTAACTCATCTTGTACTTTAAGCAGGCAACTCTTAACCGAAGTAGGATGCAGGGTTACTAAACATTCTAACACTATAAGATGCTTATGTAAAGGTGTACCCCACACGCTGCACGGCTATACCGGGGGAACTACCAGCAGATTTAATTTCAAATGTCAGTGGTCTGTTACGCATTAAGTCTTGGAGAAATTACTCCTATGTAATTTTGAGTACAAAAATTGCATGTGAAATTACTGAGTTTGCGCCATTATGTCACATCACATAATTTTTAACACGAGATGTACTGCTCAGGTAGTTTTGAACGCAAGCGGCATTTCAGTTAGATTTTTTACTCGAGCGGACCATTAGGGTAGTTTTTGAGAATTAAATTTAAAATACGAACGTAGGCGACAGTGATTGAATGCGAGTGGCAGTTACTTTAATGTGGGTTGTCAGCAAACAGTTTAGATGCATTGTTTACCTAAGCGAACTGACAGAGTATATGTTAACAGGAAAACTACAAATCTGAAATTGATCTGCAGTGGTTTGAACGTGAGCGACCTGCAAGCAACTAAAAATTAAAATTTTCAAGTTGTTTTTACCCGAATGGAACATGCAGAATGCCTGTCACATAATAACACATAACTGTGCTATAATTTTGTTTAATTATGCATCAGCATTACGTGTTTCACACACCCCTGGTAAATATGTTCTGTTCCAGGAGATTGTCTATTTTTGGAAGAGGGCTCCTGACCAAAATACGCTACTGCATAATATGTACCATATTAAAAATCTGCACCTCTGGCAGCGTGCAGTTGGAGGTCCTGGTGCCGTTTTATACAGAGTGGCGCAACGGGCATGTGTGCCCGCTTTGTGCACCCCCGAGACACTTTGGTATTGCACAAAGGGCAACAGACACTTGTGCAGCCATTTCTGTAATGCAGATAGCGCTGGTGCACATATAGTGCTAGTGCTGTCACCAGAAGATGTTATGTCATTTGCATGGGCGTGTGGCCCCATGCAAATGAGGGAATCCATTTGCCTCTGACCTGTGCCGTATTATAGATGCTGGCACAGAGGCAAAGAAACTGTCCGTAGGTTCACTGACAGTGTGCCTTTAAAAGGTGGCGCACTGTCAGTGAGCCCCCTGTTGGTAGCCCCCTAGGGGGGAGAAAGGGAGTTCTATGCCCCTCCAGACATCCCCTTGCAGGCTAGTGCAGTCACTTTGCACCCACCTGCAAGGGGATTTTTAATCCCCCTTAAAAGTGCAGGCACAGTGAAACACGGAGTGGCTGTTTCAAAGCCACTCCATTTTTTTCATTTGAATGCGCTGCCCTTGGTACGCGGCTGACCGGGGGGTGGGCAGTGCATTAAATGTAAAAGGATGCACTTTCGCTGTTTGCATCCAGGGCACAAACAGAGAAAGTGTGCCCTATGTGTAATAGGGCCCCTGATGTACTAGGTTGATGACTGGAAATTCCTAAAATGAGTTTGACTGCTGCATTCAGTAGTATCTAACGTGCATTACTGAAATAATATGTGTTATGCACAAATAATGCACGTAGTAACCTAATTCTGCAGAAATCCAGAGCTGTATTATGGCATATAACAGCCAATCCTAGACATCCAGAGAAATTGATCCTACCGTTAGGAGGTGTATTATTAACTTGGGACAAAAACATAATAAAGTCATATATATATGCCCTTCCAATGTTATAACATTTGTTGCCCAAGAATGTAAAATTTCCTAGTTATTGTGACAGAAAGTTTAAATTCGATTAAGGACACTCATGCGAGGATTAAGCATTTTTCTTTCTATTTATTTCTCTATTTGTCTCAGCAATCCAGTAAACACATATATAACCATGTAGAACCATCAACACGAAAAGACTAAGGGCCTCATTATGAGGTTGGCAAACCGACCGTCGGCCCACCAGCCTCGTGGAGAGGAGACCGCTGTGAAGCTGGGGGTCCCCAGTCGCCCCCACTCACCCTCCGCCCGCCAACCCCCAGGCAGATTACAAGGTTTTCACTGGGCTGACTGGCGAAGGCCTCAGAAATCTGAGGTTTCCACTGGTCAGCCAATTGGAAACAGTGCTGCAGCATTGGCCTTGACTCCTCAGGGAGCTGAAGCCCATGCCGTCGCACAGAGGGTGCTGGGCAGGGGGACCCCTGCACTGCCCATGACATGGTTGTGGGCAGTGCAGAGCTCCACTTTGGCCCCCAGCACGGCTTTCCGCCAGTTTAAGCGGACTTCGCCCTGCCAGTCGACCGACAAAGCGACTTGGGAAGGTTGACTTTTCAGGCACGGTTCTGCAGAACCGATGCCAGAGCTGAATTTGAGCCTCCCCCCCCCCCTTCGCGGGACCCGGAGGGACCCCCGCTCAACTCGGAGGTTTACAAGGCCATGCGTTTCGTATTTGAGCATGCTGGCTCCGCTGGTGCGCCTTAGAGCCTTGCGGCTTCAACAGGGGTCCCATCAGATTCCACACCGGTGGCTTGGGCCTCTGCTCTGATGGGGCCTGTTGGATCCGATACCGGAACGATGCTGAGTTCACACAGTCAGCCTCCTCCGGCGTTGTTTCCAACGTCGACGTGGCCCGTGCCACTGCACTCACCAGTGGTGCAAGCCCAGTCTTCATACCTGATGATCCGGAGCCGATATGGCGTCGTACGATGCCGGTCTCGATTTCGATGGCGCCGTCAGGGCCCAGATCATTGTCTAAGTCTTTTTATGAGCAACCAGGCACAGGTGAGGAATGGGATGGATCTCAGGAGGATGGTTTGGAGCAGATGGACTAGGGTAAGCCAGCGGCCTGGATACCTCTCCAGATGCTGGCATGCTCTCACCTCCTACAGTGGCTACAGAGGAGGGAGCTTCGTATGGTATGGTATGGTGGTGCAGAGGGCAGCTGAGGTCTTGGACCTGGATTTTCCTACGGTGCCGTTCAGGACTAACCTCCTGACTGAGGTGCTTAAGCCGGGGGTTTCCACATCAGAATCGATGTTACCCTTTAACAAAACCCTCATTGATGTCCTGCTGGGGATGTGGTCCAAATCCAGCACAGGGGCTCCTGTAAATAGGGCAATTGGCCGCCCCCATCACCCAGCTCCAAATGATCCTAGTTTCCTCACCCGACACCCCACCTCGGAGAGCTTGGTGGTCCAGGCCCCCACTTCCCATGGTACCTTCCCTTCTGCTCCCCCGGATAGGGAATCCAAGAGGCTGGATCAGCTTGGAAAGAAAATGTTTTCTTCCTCCAGCCTAGCATTGAGGTCTGTAAACACCTCAAGCCTATTGGGCCATTTTTCCCATACTTTATGGGATACAGTGGCACAGGTGCTGCCCCAGGTCCTGGAGGGCGTGCAGGACACTCTCACATAAGCCGTTAAAGATTGATTGGAGAGATGCAGTGAAGTTTAAAATAAGGTGTAGTTTGGACATGACTGACGCTGGGTAGGGCGATTTCATCGACAGTGGGTCTTCATCACCACGCCTGGCTACGTACATCTGACTTTTCGGGGGATGTCCAGGCAAACCTTATAGACATGCCCTTTGATGGCTCACGCCTGTTCAGTGATCAGGCAGTTTTGGTGCTAGAGCGCTTCAAGGATTCTCGGGCTACGGCCAGGTCCTTGGGCCTCTCAGCGCCTCCTCACCAGCAGTCTTTTCTTTCGAGGCTTCGGAAGGGGTGGGGTACCATACCATCCACAGACCAGCCACCGTCCTCCGCCAGAAACCTGTGCGAGGATGAGGTTGTGGTATCTTCAGACGCAGGGGGTCTGGCCAGAATTTGTCCACCACCCAGGCCCTCGCCTCCTCCGTGCCCAAGTCCTCCTGGTATGATTCTGCAAGACTACAAGCGTCCAGTTGGAGGGAGGATTCAATTTCATCTCCCTCACTGGCAGTCCATAACATTGGACAAATCGGTCTTGCAGATCATACAGAAGGACTTTTCCCCTCCCCTTTCAGTTTTTTCCTCCCCCTATACCTCCAGTAAAAGGACAGCTGATGGTGGATCATTTAGCCTTGCTCTTCCAGAAAGTTACGACTCTCTTGGCCGAGGGAGCCATAGAAAGGGTCCTGATGCCAGAGGTAGGCAGTGGTTGTTATTCCCTCTACTTTCTGATTCCCAAAAAGAACAAGGGTCTTCGCCCCATTTTGGATTTGCGGGACATCAATCCCTTCCTCGAAAAGGAGAAATTCAAGATGCTCACTCTTGCTCAGACCAAGGAGACCGGATGGTAGCGCTGGACTTGCAGGATGTGTATTTTCACATTCCCATCTGGCCTGCCCACACACGTTACTTGTGGTTCAAGGTGGGCCACTAGCACTTACAGTGTACTGTGCTTCCCCTCGGTCTCTTCAGTGCCCCTCCAGTGTTCACAAAAGTGGTGACGGTGGTAGCAGCTCATCTGCGCATGTTAGGGATTTCAGTCTTTCCCCTACCTCGACGATTGGCTGTTGAAGGCTCCTACGCCCCAGGCTCTCATCACACACCTTCAGACTACGGTGAACCTCCTGCATTCGCTGGGGTTCACTATAAACATGCTGAAGTCACAGCTGACTCCCTCTCAGAAGCTTCCTTTCATCTGGGCTTTTCTGGATACAGTGCAGTTTCGGGCTTATCCTCCAGAGCAGCGCATCCAGGGTATTCAGGTCATGATACCGATGTTTCAGCCTCTACCCTGAGTTTTGGTGAGACAGACTGAGGCTGCTGGGCCTCATGGTCTCCTGTGTCCTATTAGTCAAGCATTCCAGATGGCTTGTGATGGCTCTGCAGTGGGACCTGAAGTTCCAGTGCGTACAGCATCAGGGGAATCTCACCAACACGGTTCAGATCTCAGAGGGAACTTCAAAAGACCTGCAGTGGTGGTTAGTGAACTGCGATTGGGTCAGAGGCAGACTCCTCTCCCTTCCCCAACCAGATCTCACAGTAGTGACAGATGTGTCACTTCTGAGATTGAACGAGGTGGAAATCAGAGGCCTCTGGCCTCTGGTCTCCGGCGGAATCCAGACTCCATTTAAATTTACTGGCGATCCGGGTGATCCGACTGGCATTGAAAGCATTTGTTCCTGTTGTAAAAGGGAAGATGGTGCAGGTGTTCATGGACAATTCTACCACAATGTGGTACTGCAACAAGCAGGGCGGTGTGGGGTCGTGGACTATTTGTCAAGAGGCCCTGCGTCTCTGAACATGGCAGGAACCCTGGTGGTTAAACGCCTGGCAGGTTCTCTGAACACCACGACAGACAAACTCGGCCGTCGATGCTTAGTGGATCGCGAAGGGTGTCTCCACCCAGAGGTGGCGCAAGGACTCTTTCAGCAGTGGGGAGATCCTTGGCTAGATCTGTTTGCCTCCGAAGAGAACACGCAATGTCAGCAGTATTGCACTTTGGAGTTTCCAAGGCTGCAATCGTTCGGCGACGCTTTTTGTCACAAGTGGAGTTCACGCCTCCTGTACACTTTTCTGCCCATACCACTTCTGCCCAGAGTTCTCAAGAAGATCAAGAACGACCAGGCCCAAGAAATTCTAGTGACTCTAGACTGGGCATGGAGAGTTTGGTATCCTGAGCTTCTGAAAATGAGCATCGATCCTCCGATCGGGCTGCCCCTTCTGGAGGATCTTCTGTCGCAGCAGCAGGGAAAGGTTCTCCACCTGAGCCTGTCAATTCTCTGCTTTCATGCGTGGAGATTGAACGGCAGCAGTTGATGGCTTTTGACCTTCCTCCAGAAGTCTGTAATGTTATTTTGGCAGCCAGGCTCCCCTCCACTAAAACGGTATTTGCCTGCCGTTGGAAACGTTTTGTATAATATTGTGCAGAAAGATCTATTGATCCTCTTTCTGCTTTTCTTTCTGATATCCTTCTCTTTATACTGTTCCTTGCCCAGCAGGGTTCTCCCTTGGATACTCTCAGGGGCTATCTTTCCACCTTATCGGCGTTCCTTCGACTGCCTGATCAGCCTTCACTTTTGAAGTCTCCTATTGGACATAGATTTCTCAAAGGGCTTGTACATATGTTTCCCCCTACGCCCTTTGTTGTGCCTCAGTGGGATTTAAATCTTGTCCTCATGTTTCTCATGTGTGCTCCCTTTGAGCCTTTACACAACTGTCCCCTCCGGCTGCTAACCATCAAGACAGCCTTCTTAGTGGCAATAACATCTACCAGGAGCGTAAGTGAGATGCATGCTCCTTCCTCCAAGACACCGAATCTCACTATGTTTCCAGACAAGGTGCTTCTCGGAACACGGACCTCTTTCCATCCCAAGGTGGTTACCCTATTTCATCTGAATCAGAATATCACCCTGCCCACCTTCTTTGCTCCACCGCATCTCTCTAAGGAAGAGGAGCGACCCCACCAACTGGACCCAAAAAGAACGTTGTTGTACTACCTTGACTGAACAAAAGAGTTCTTGGTGGATAACCAACTCTTTGTGGGGTATGTGGGAGCAAAGAAGGGTCGGGCAGTGCAGAAACTAACCATTTCACGCTGGGTTGTTCTCTGCTTTAAGATCTGCTATGCACTGACCAAGAAGCAACCTCCTGAGGGCTAGAGGGCTCATTCCACCCAGGGCAAGGCTGCTACCACTGCGCTAGCACGAGGTGTTACAGTCCTGGATATCGGTCAGGCAGCAACGTGGGCATCCTTGCACACATTTGCAAAACACTACTGCCTGGACAATCTGGTCCGGAGAGACGGACACGTTGCTCGTTCGGTCCTACAGGACTTTCTTGTGTGAGAAGATTTATCCGAAGCCCACCGCCAGGAGGTTATGGCTTTGGTATCTATTCTAAGATAAGGAATCTGCAGTCTCGATCAGATAAACAAGTTACTTACCTTCCGTAACGCATTATCTGGTAGAGACTCTATCTAGCTGCAGATTCCTTACACCCACCCATGCCTTCTTGCTCTGCGGATATGTTTAATAGGGTCAGGTATGGTTCCTTTCAGGGCCCTATTTTTTTTTTGTATAGACGCTCTGCGCTTCTGGCGTGGACGTTTGTGGGTAAGAGAACTGACGTACGCACCAGGGTGGTGCCTTTATAGGCGACAGACATCACAGGCTGCTCCAACGATGCTGATGATGCCACGCGGATCTGAACGATGCCACCCGATGGCGCGCGCAGGGTACTCCTCAGCAAAAATTCCGGATTCCAAGCTGACACCAGGAAATTCTAAGGTAAGGAATTTGCAGCTAGATAGCGTCTCTACTAGATAATGATTTACCAAAGGTAAGTAACTTGTTCTTCCAGCATAGTCCGCGTCTAAAAGTCTTCCTCCTTTGTTCCTAGGAAAACAAAAGAATGTAAACCTTCCATTCCGTATCCTATCATTATCAGTCTTACATTGCATATACATTTGACGTTGTAGGAGATTAACATTGTCATCATCACCAGAATAAATCATTGTAATAAGGTTACTTATACTTATCTCTACATACATGATCCTCCTGGGATTTTCATAGGAAGGAGTATTAAAACCCAAATTATTTGGGTCTGATAATCCTCTTCTGTGTCCTTAGAACTGAACGTTTCTTTCACAATAGCTAGGAAATTGTACATTACATATCAGGACCAAAGGCTCTGATTATGCAGGTTCAAAGCTTACTGGCCATCAGCCTACTACAAGCAAACCGTTCTAAAGGACTAATTGGCCATGTTAAGGATATCTTCCAAACAGAGAAAAGACTTTCGATGCTGTAACTCCTCTGGGGGGACGTGCCCTGAAAATGGCTCTCAGGGAGTCAAAGCCCTTTCGCAGACATCTGTGGGACCATCTGCCCCACGCCAAGCTCTAACTCTTGACAGTAGACTCAGCTCAGGTTCTCTTGATGAGGTCAGCAGTGTCCCTTGTAATCTTCCATGCTATTAAGAAGATAGTCCCCTCCTGTACCAAAGGGTGTAGGTTGTCGAACATCCCTCAAGGGAGGTTCTGAGTCTAGGGAAGTGGGATTGGAGAATACATAAAAAGGTCCAGAAGAACTGTAAACCACATTTGCGACCTCCAGAGTAGCGTCGCCAATAACATCTTTACTGTCTGTCTGCTGTCCGGCACTGTCAACCCGACGATCATCGAGAAAGGGGGTAAAGCATACCCCACTGCCTAAATCCAGTCTTGGCAGAAATGCATTATTAGTTTTTGCCAGACGATCTGGTTGCCAGCTTAAGAAGCACAGCAGTTGATGATCCAGCCGGGAGGCAAAAAGGTCTGTTTGACACATACCCCATTAGTGCATCAGCTTCTGGAACAGAACTGGATCAAATTTACATGTACTTCGGATGCTTGGAATGCTAGTCTGCAATCGGTCAGCTTCCCCAATAAGCAGTCAGCTGACCCTGCGATTTTTTGCCGCAGGCTGTGGTGTCAGAAATTCTTGGCCAGCTCCTCTAAGACTTCAGACCTTGTTCAGCCTAGGGAGTTTATGTATTGGACTGCAGATGCAATATCCATTTGTAGAAGAATAGAACAATAGGGCATGTTCTCCACCAGGCTCTCAAAAGACCCTGTGAGAAGTTCTAGGCACTCGCTTTCTGATCACAAGCGTCCTGTAGTAATATTCCCACAGCAAGTCCCCACTCTAGCCCACCTGCATCAAATTCTCTGATATCTGGCACCATACCATATAGGTCACTGCTTCCCCTCTCATTCATGTGGTCAAGCTACCACAGGACCCTCGTTTGCACATCCGGAGAGAGGAGCACTTCTTCTGCATTTGTCGACTCCCTTCTGAGGTGCATCAACCTCAGCCTCTGAAGCATCCTGTAGTGTAAGGGTCCTGGGAAAACTCCTTGGATGGAAGACGTTCGGAGGCCCACAGTCCTGACAGGTGGCTGAGATAAACCATCTCCTTTTCCAGTATTTTCCCCATCTCCTTGCATATCAGAACCATCTTCCTCTTTGGTAAACTCAATCACCATTGAACTGAATTTGTTACAATCCCCAGGAAGATCATCCTTTGAGCCGCTGTGAAGTTGAGCTTGTGATCATTTGTGATAAAACCCAAGTTTGAGAGGAGTGACACAGATAACTGAAGTTGAACCCGCAGGTGCGACTGGTCTTGATTCATTCAAGAGTATGCCTTCTAAGTACATGATCAGTCTCTGACACCCCATCACACCTTGCAGGCTAGCAGCCAATTTATGGCTGGTCGTAGCACCTTGGTGAACACCTTGGAGCAGAGGATGGAACCAACTGGAGCCACTTGAGTTCATACACCTGTTGCTCACACTTAAACTGAAAAAAACACCTGTGTGGTGGAAGAATTGGAATGGTTGGTTAAGCATCCTTTATATTGAGTCTCACCACCCAATTACTTGGGAAGATAATGTCTCTGAGGAGATATATGGCCTCCATTTTTAAATGGCGATATCCCACCTATTTGCTGAATTCTTTTAGATTGATCACCGACTAATGGCCCTTGACTTTTTTACCACCAAAAAGAGATTGCTGAGAAACCCCCTGGGATGGAGAGATGTGGACACTATTGCCCATTTTGTTTTAAGAGCGCATACCGCCTGATCCATGATTGCTGTCCATTCTTGGGAAAAGGAAAGGGGTCTGGGACTGGTTATTTGGTGTGGGGTTCGATAAACCTCTGAGAACCTATACCAAACCATCCCCCGTTATCTCTTTCCATTTGTGTAGAAACCATCTTAACATGCTCCCACTTGCTAGGAAGAAAGGTTACTGCTTACCTTAGGGTCCACCTGCTTCGTTGCTGGTACCCGGGAGGCTTCTCTGCTGTCATGCCCCCTAGGATTGCCTGAGACCTACAGCGGTCAGCGTGTTCCAAGCAAATCCTGGGAATCCACTTTGCCCCTGCGGGCTAACACTGAGCAGCGTATTCCCTTTTTGTCTGCACAATACCCCTAGGACGAGTAGAGGAGTCACTGTGCACTGTCGTTTTGGTGTTGCATGTGAGGGAAACCTGCAGGCTCTCAGGAGATCACGGCTTCTGATTTAACCTGCCGGCGATGGCTGAGCACAAAAAAGTAAACAAACCCGCTGTAATGGTTTCCTAAAACAAAACAATTGAGTACAAGTCAAACAATTTCTAAATAATCATCAGAGTAATACCGGGCATCAACAAAAGGAAAAACACATCTCACTACTGTGCAGTGAATAAAGAAGTGCTTTTCCTTTGTGGATGAACTTGAAGGACTGGGAGCATGGCTGTTGGTGGATAATGTTAGTTTTAACGTCATAAAGACTCATGGGATATGTAGTCTTTTCATGTTAATGTTTATACAGGTTTTATATGTTTTTACTGTGCTGCTGAGGGAAATAAATGGAGAGAAATGGAAAATATGAGCCTCCGGTCTTGACATAGAATCCTCTTTCTACTTCTCATCTAGTAAGACCATTCAACAGTCTGAAAGTTTGCTGGAAAACATAGAGATCTTCAGACTGGGACTGTTGGGCAGTTGGGAATGAACACTGGCAAACTACTGTTGGTTTTGCTTAATTTATCCATATATGCAGAAACTTACGTTTGGATTTTGGACCTTTTAGTACGTTGTGTATGTGCACAAGGACAATGAATGACCTAGCTGTCAAAGTAGATGGTTACAAATAGTGGTCTCTCCACTTAGAATGAATGATATGACCCAGTGTCCTAAAACCGTGACTGAAAACTTAAACGTGGTATTGTTTTATTTTTAGAAACCGTTATTTGAGATAGGTTATTTACTTTTCTTTTCTGTAGTACTTTTAGATGTTCTTTTGTATGCTTCAGATGCTTCTTGCCTCATAAAGTTGACAGTATCCACACCTCTAGTTTAAAGAAGGCAATTTATTCTTCCCAAACAAATGTATTAATTTGAGTAATAGATAAGACCTTTAAAGAATATACAATTTAATGGATTTTGTAGCAAGGAATATTCCAAGGGACACGATTGAGGACTGTAGGTGCTTTGCTCCCCCATTTCAATTCTTATTAATAACCACAAAATATCTCTGCCTAAGTTCACAAGCTCAAAACAGTCCCTTTACAAAAAAAAGCAGGAAATACTATTTGGTATTTCTAATTTAGTAGTTAAAATTAACTAACATGCAGTTTTAAAGTACACCTTTTATGCATTAATCATTATCTTAATTTATTGGAAGAAAAGAAGAGTTAAAATATGATTGAAAATTTACCTCTAAACATAAAACACTCTGCATTTTAAGTGCAGTTATGCTGTAGAAAAATTCCAGAATGCAAAGCATTGTTGGTTGGCCTCAGTTTTATTTTTCTGCTCTCTGAGCGTGACTCCAAAAAACAGATAAACCCTAGTCCTCTAGTTTCACAACATATCACAGTATTAAGCTTTTAGTTATTATGTTAATATTTCCTTGACATCTTTGAATTTGATAGCATATTTTGGTGAAGGAAAAGACATTTGTGACCTGAATCCCCAGTTGTTTTTTCCCCCTCTCCAAATTTGCACTGTAGATTCACCACTTTTTAATGAATGTCAAAAGCCGCCTAAAAAGACACACCTGCAGGTTTTCTAGTTTATTGTTGATTGCCATTCTTCAGCGGAGTGGTGTTTGTTAAAGACATGTGACAGAAGCATGGAAGCCATAAAGAGAATTTGACATCGGGCTCTGCACTACTCCTCCAATAGGATTCTAGGCATATTACCAGGATCTTCCATTTTTTGCTAAGTCACCAGACTATTAAAAAAGCCTGGAGTGTTGCCCCTCTAACTTGGGTCTTAGTTCGAGCTACATGAAGTTCTTTGGGTGAAACAGCGTTTGTGTTGTGACTTCGGACACTGTTGAATAATGCTGATTGGTTCTGCAAAGATACTTTTGGCGTTTAGGTCTCATTCATTTAGCATTGATGACTTTGATGTTGAGTTGACTATTATCTCTAGGAGCTTGAATACTGAAACTGATGCCCCCCAGCATCTCAGTCAAGCATCGTTTTCTCTACTTTGAGTGAGACCTCATTAAAAGAAATTTGACATCTGGGATTCCAAGTATGACAATAGAGGGTCTGACTGAGTAAGACTGTCCGCTAGATATGGTCCTCAAAATACAGATGCTGTTATACGGATGCTAAGAAGGTTATGCAAGTATTCCTGTTGAACTTACAGCTCTTTAAGAATTTAATACAGGTTATCGGGATTTATATTTTTCAGACCAAGGTCACAATATCAGGCTTCTCTCAAACGTATTACTCCATGAATCAATACGTACCATGAAAACTTTCAAGGGACCCCTCAGCGTTCATGGTTTCACTCCTTCAAAAGCCTGCTCTATGATCTGATCACTTGCAAAGGTTTCTTAAATAGAACAATAGAACAACCATTAAAGCCTCGATTTCCACCTTGGAGCAGGCTGATATAAGCATCTTACCTTTGAGATAATGCCCCCGCCCCTGGCCCTCCCCCACCCCCCAAATTGTCTATTACAAGACAGTGACAGAAACAGTTGGTGGTATCCCCTCCTCCAGCACTGGCTCCCCAAACCCAAGCCATGTAGGGATTGATGGAGGTATTCTGTGCCCAGGTATTTACTTGATTTGGCAGAGCAGAAGGATTGTGGTGGGAACCACCAGCTCAAAGTTGAGGGTAGGCCCTGTCACTGCCTACCCCCATAGCTCTGACAACACCTTGGGATTCTCTGGGTCAGGAGAGACTGATGCCATCACCCCAGCACACCAAGGTGCTATGGGCATCCTTAGGACTAAAATCACTGTGGTGCACAACGATCCTCCTCGCTCTTACAAATGGGGAATACATCCTGTTGCAGGTATTGCACATATTCTATTAGGAGAACATTCTCTCAATATAATATTAAGTACAACATGCACTTGGCTATCTCACATCTTGTATTTAATGCAGTCATTGGTCATTTATATGCCAGTTCTACACATAGAAAGAAAGAGGTTTGGAGGATCAAACCAATTTTCTGACCTCCGGACTGTTCACTTTATGGAACTGAAAGGCACAGGGACACATTTTTCTGTTACAGTTAAAACTACAACTTGGTACTTTACCTCTTTGAGCTGAAAGTTGCCATAGAGAATTGTTCCAAGGTGTCTTTCCATGAATCAATGAACTTAAAAAGTTGTATTCTTCTGCTTTCCTTCCATGTGCTACTTTTCATAAAAAGGAAGGTGACATTCAAAACAGACCCTAACTGGACTAACTTAGTCAGCTTCCATCTTCGATTTACATGAGACAGTCTTTTATTTCTCTTTAGTAGGCCTCTGATCTAGTTAGGGTAATGGATACTGTACCCATTTGACTTCAGGAGAACATTAGTCTTTTGGTGGCACATGATCATCTAGATTGTTACTTTGGGACAAAATTATTTTTGCCATGCTTCAACTGAAGGGTACATATACCGATTCTGATGTTCTTTATTTTTTCCCTGCCAAGCAGGTCAGTGAAACTATCCTAGAATGTCTCCGAAGTTGTTTCTCTAAAGCATGTGGTGCCAAAACAATGTTAACTGTTAGGTGTGCTGCAATAAATCGGCAAACCAGTACATTTACTGAAGACAATGAAATTGGATACGCACTGCCAGGAATATTCAGTATTAACCTTTATAAATCATAAAGCCTGTACATCTGTTTTTGGGAGTTTTCACTCACCTTCTCATTCTATTTATGCTGTGTAGTTACTGCAGTACTTTTCAGCGAAAATCCTTTTGAAAAGTTTGAGTGAACAGACTGGCTTTATTTGGCATGCTGTTTTCAATAAACATTTGTTGGAAGAGTTCAGATTTCACAACTGAACATTATTTTATACTCTTGGGGTGAAGAGTTTATGAATAATTGACATTTGCTATACTGGAATAATATACTTTAGTTAGAAATATAATTTGTTCCGCATGGCCATTGCACTAGCAGCCCTAATTCAAGATCATGATTGTCTTGAACTACCTATGACAAAAAAATGAAGGTGGAATGGGAACCATCATACTCATGGCTACTTGCTATCAATCTAAGTCCCATTTGGCTGTATAGTTGGATGTCTGTTTTACAACCAGTTCTTAAAATTATTGTATGTGTCATTGATAGTCACTTCACATAATATTTTGAAAGGAATGTATGAATATTACATTTGTGGCAATCGTTGTACTATCTTACAAGCCAGACATGCCTTGTCTGATATTATCTTATTTATATACATCATGTTTGTGAAAATCTTCAAGCCCCAAATTTGTAAAGCACAAAATGTAGTTTTGCTATGAGCAGGGACAATGCTGTAGTTCTAGTGGAATATCACCAGGTCCTAAAATCAGACATTAAGGACAATGGCTACGCATGTAATGGCAGCACTCGTGTGATCTAGGAGATTCTGCATAGCCACAGAGATAGACTTACTGTGGGAGTTTTTTTGTGCATCAGGCCAGCAGAGTGATGCCAGGTGAGGTGGAAGACCAGAAGTCCAAGCATGGCACCCTGATCCATTTGTATTTGCTGGCGGGCCAGGAGGACCCACAAACAAGATAGTAGGTGACATAGGCTGGCATGACAGAGGCGTATGATACAATACAAAAGCTTCCAGGCCCAGCCGGATGGCAGAAGAATGTGCTTAGTGCTGGGAACTAAGCAAGCTCGCTCCTTAGACCGCGTAGGACTACCTGGACACTGCAGGAGTGTCAGACCTACTGAGTGTCTGAGACACTGTCAAAATGAGTCTGCTCACTCAGACTAAGCATGAATCCTGGAGACAGACTGCTACAGTTTAATTGGCAAGCTTTACCTAGATGTACTGGAGGCCCTTGAGGGTGACAGGTGATTGCAGACAAGGAAAAAGCACTCTGCAGACAACCGATGTGGCCCCTGCTATGCAGCAACATGGATGCAAGTCATGCTGGGAAGTTTCCTTGGATTAAATGATGGAGGGTGTGGAAAGTGGTGCACACTCTGAACGGAAGAGGCATTGGAAAGTTGAGTCTGCTCCCAGTTGTGTTTGATAGCTATTAACTGCTTTTTCTTCTTGTCACTGCAGTCCATCAGGGATTACTAGGAGACCAAATCCCTTTGTACTTCACCAACATGATGGGCAGAAGGGGTAATAAAAAGCACTCATATATTTAAGTCCTGCTCTAGCAAAGCACAAAGGTAGAATTAATGTGCCTTCCCCCAATCCCAAAGTGATAATGGGTGATGCCTCTTGGGACCAGGATAACTCTGCTGTCCGGGTGGTCAAAGAAGAAGTCTCTGTGAAAACAGATTGAAACCACACCTGAAGGAGTTTATAAAGGATGTATTAGATCGTTCGGACTGTGTTATCTTTAGAAGAGAATATGGATGAGCAAGTTAGGGTCAAATAAGCTATTGCTGAGAGGACATAAAATAACTCCAGTGTAGCCATGCACCAAAAGCAGGATAGATCCCAGGAGAGACCCAGAGCGATTTTGGTGATCTCTGTGGATGGTGGGCAGAGAAGTGAAGATTTGGAACTGGTTAATGCATGGTGTCATATGCACACTCTAGGCACAAACCACTCATTCTATTGTGGTTAATCATGTATATGCAAGAACTGACTTTGGATTATTGCATGAGGCAATTAGATATAGCAGAAGAAGTGGAGCAGGCCCTTCTGGACCTTTCAGAACATGGCTTATTGACTGACCATGCTGGTGAAGACCAAGGGAAAAAGGGTAGATGTGGAATGAATGATGGCCTGTTGCGGGGTAAAGTTGTGATTGACATGGTCACATAGCAGATTAAGGAATAACTAGTCTAAAACTGCATAAAATAAGTTGGTTGAAAAGGTGAAACATGTGGGACCCCCTGAAACTAGCAGTACTTTTATCTGAGAAGCTTTTTATTAGCTTTAATGGTATAACAGAGGAACTAATAAATGATGGACATTCTCACCTAATAAGCCTCCCACTCCCAACATCTCCCCGTCTACAGAGTTGGACCCATTGTCCGTTACACCCTACCCTTTACCCTCCCACTACCAACTCACAGTATAAGACAAATTCAGACAACAATCGAGAATTCCTACCTCACCAGGGACATCACAGAACATATATTTATCTTGATACCAAAGGCTGTGTACTTTTAGTTACTTAAGATAGGTCAACCCTTTTAATCCTGATTGAGATACAAGATGAAATCTGGCTTTAAAGTTTACGGAAAAAAATCATTCTTAATCTTGTGTACTATAGGCTAGTTTCTCATAACTCAACATAAGACACAAGCCTTCTTAACAAATTCAGTCTCTGACAATTCTAAAGCACTACAATATGCCACTCAGCTTACTGAAAAAAAAAAAACAAAGTTTAGCAAAATTCAAAGTGAGCAATAAAAGAAAAAATAAGCATTTCTAGTAAACATTACTCCCACATTTTCAAATGGTATGCATTAGACTTAATTCCCACAATTGTAACCATATACATTGGGTAGAAATACATGGAAAATGAAATCTTACTCATGCAGTCCCAACAAAAACATTAACTACCTTCAGTAACACTCTTTCTACAGAGTCTATGCTGGAACAGGTTTGTAGCTTGGTTTAGCACCCGTAAAATGAGCCTGTTGCAGGCCAAACTGTTGGATGTCTTGTTTGTCTTATCTTTACCTGTGCCCATTGCAAGGACTTGCACTGAGCATGGTCAAAGGACACCTGTCTGCCCTTTTGGCATTTTTGCGTTTACAAAACCAACCACCATTGTTCAAATCAACTACTGTGTTGTGATTTCTCAAAGTTTGAATCCACATGTTTCCTGTTAAACCCTATGTGATGCCACAGTGGGACCTTAACTTGGTCCTTACTTTTATTATGTACATTTCTTCTAAGCAATAGCACAGTTATTCTTTACCTCTCCTGGTCCTGAAAACCATTTTTCGCATCACTTTAATCTCAGATTGTCATGAGTGAGCTACCAGCTGCCCTACACTACCTTCTTTCTGTACAAATTAGTGCTGAGGACTAGAGTGGCCTTTGTGCCAAATTATGTTACTCCCTTTCATGCTGGACAGTCCATTTACACCTCACAACGTTTTTTTGCTCCACTTCAACCCTCAAAATATGAGTAGGGACTCCATTGTTTGGAACCCAGAAACTTTTACATCAATTGTACCAATGACCACAAGGTGGACAATCACCTCTATCTGGAGCTCTATGGGGTAAATAAAGGCAAGGCAGTGTAGAAAAGGACTTTATCTTGGTGGGTAGTCTCCTCATTAAGATTTGCTAGGTGCAAGACAATCAAAAGCCTCCAGAAGGATTGAGAGCCCATTCCACCAGGACCAAGACTACTACCACTGTGCTGGTATGTGCAGTGTCTGTCCTGGATATTTGGCATCAGTGCAAACGTTCATGAAGAATTGTTGCTTTGACAGTCAGGTCCAACAGGAAGGGCATTATGGTTATTTAGTCCTGCAGAGACTTTTTGTCAGTCATTCCACAAATCCACCAATGTGGCAGGTACTGCTTTGGTATCTCTTCTAAAGGTGATAAATCTGCGGTTAGAAGTATCCATCAAAAGAACAAGTTACTTTCCTTTGGTAACGCTCTTTTTAGTGGTTATTCTAACTAAATTCTTCTCCGCCCTCAACACCACCCTGTTCTGTGGAATGGACCTTTTTTCCATCTAAAAAGGTCCCATATTAAACATAAGCACAATTGTATTCTTCCAAACGCAACATAAAAAAACACTGTTGTCATGATTGGGTGTTGCTAATATGTGGCTCCAACTCTCATTTCAAAGGCAGAGTGGGGTCGACAAGGAGCTGCACAGCACCACTACCAGCATTAAAGGTTTATGCTGAAAGATGTTCTAGATCCAGTCAGGCACCTGAGGATATTCTAAAGGTGAGGAATATGCAGTTAGACGTAACCATCATTATTTTTTGCACTCCAGCACTACAATGTAAGGAGACTCTACTTGCACACCATGTATTCCACTGTTGTTCGCAACACTGATCCTGGCAGCTCTGAAGACATTCACCACCTACTATCTACACTTCCACCTTTGACTCCCTGCACCTGTACTAGCTCTCTAAACATGGTAAGGCCTTTTTGTGACTAAAACGGGATCCTTTATAAGCATCATCTCTTATTTGAATATTAATCAGTGAAGTACTGCTCTTCAGTAGTCGAAAGACCTCTTGTGAACCATGTGAAGCACTTCAAGTGGGCTTTGGACCAGCCCACTGTTTACAATTGGCTGGCTCTTTTGTCACTCATTTGCTTACTTCTTACTCCATGGCTTTCCTTCTTGTATTTGTACCACCTCTGGAACATTACTGGCTTACCACTGTGTTGATTGCATCACTTGTATCCATCTACCGCTTACATTGAAGGAATGTTTTTTCTGTTATAAACACGACAAAAAAAAAACAACTTACAACCTCTTTGTTGGCAACTGACTTCATTACCCAGAATGGGCGCAATTTTGACAGAACATTATTTCCGTGCATCAACTCAAACTGTAATTTATGTAGCCGAATGAAGAATGGTTTATAGGACCATAAGAATTCTGGTTGATTTACCGAAGTCCACCTTAGATATGTAGGCACTATTAGTACATTCCAAAAGAAATTTGCTAAACATCTCTACCCTGCTGCATGACTGTAGAGGATATGATTTAGTTCTCAACTGCTTAACACTACAAGTATCAAAATGTCAGCAGGATTTCTTCAGGCATCCCTTCCCCCCAAAAAAGTCTTGAAAAACAATTTGCTGGCACTGTCTGCAGTAGGTTATGTGACAACAAACTCAACAAGTGGTCAACAAGAACTATCTTATTCCTTTTAGGTCTGCGTAGAGTAAGAAAAGTCAAAGCCAACCATTTGCCAAAGACTTCTATGACACTGCTGCATTGGCTTTTCAGTAGGCAGCTCATTAACCAGATGCTCATCGCTCAGACTGCATTGAATACACAGTAATACCATCCTTTCTCTGCAGCCCAAACCAAACCAGGGGACACAAAATTGTTCCTAACCTTCTTTTTAATATTTAAATCCATTTCATGGTGTAAAGGCAAGTGGGTCATGCTCCCATAAGAAAAAACTGTATTACACTGTGCACAAGACTATTGAAATGTACAGTACTCAAATATGCATCTAAAAAATGATTAAAACAAGAAACGCTATTCAGCATAATACAAGAATCAAAAGTTTGAACAAGATGCATTGTGGGACATGTTTGTTAATTTAAGTTACGTGCTGAAGTAAGAATATTGGCACAATAATTGGGCTTACCTGTGAACAAGGCTGAAGTTGAACATCCAAAACACGTCAGGAAAAGGAAATAAAGTGCTGCCACATGAAATAAAAGCAGAGGTTTTTGGTGAATCAGGCTTCATTGTTTCTTTGGGATGTGTGTGTGTATGTATGTTATGTATATGTGTGTGTGTGTGTGTGTGTGTGTTTTTCTTTCACAGGTGTTTCCATAGTCTAATCTGCTGGTGATGAGGATTTGGGTGATCGTTTACCTGATGTTATCTGGCAGCCCGTTAAATCTTTTTTCAGCATCCTTAGTGTGTTGACTCAGGCTGAGACTACTGCATTGACTTGGGTGGTCATGTCCCATTTGTTGTTTATGGTGATTCTGAGGTTTCCCACTTGCGAGCAGGGTTGGAGGAGGGGGCGTGTGGTTTGAATCCAAGGTCGGTGAGCCACCAGGTGGAGTTCCATGGTGAGGTCTTTTTCCCAAAGACAACCATGTCGATGTTGTCCAAGTTCAGTTTGAGGCAATTGGATTTTATCCAGGTGACTACTTCTGTCTTGCATGTGGTGAACTTGTCCCTGGTCCTGAATGTTTTGAGTAGGAGGTACCATGTGTGTTCCTCAGCAGTTCTATTCTGATCTTGAAGTAGATGATTCAGGATCTGAAGTGGTTGCTGTCAGACGCTACCCTGACGTGGCAGTCCACTCTCCGTTGCCTATCCAGAATTCAAGAATGTGACAGATGTGTCAATGTTTTGTCGCTAGTACCACCTGAAATTGATGGATATTTGGATCCTCTGGTCTTTGAGCAAGAGCCAGTTCCATTTCAACCTCCTTGAGCGTCCTTCCATCCATTGAGGATAGACTGGTACAGGTCCTCACAGAAAACAGTGCCACCATGTGGTACTGCAACAAGCAAGGCGGAGTGGGGTCCTACATCCTCTGGTAGGAGGACCTTCATCTGTGGAGGTGGCTCAACCAGAAGAACATCTTCCTGATCGTCAGCCACCTTGCTGGGTCCTCAAATACAAGATTGGACTATCTAAGCAGGCATCGTCTGACAAATCTCAAACAGCATCTACACCCCAATATGGCGCCAGATGTCTTCAAACAGTCTTTCAAACTGACTGGATCTGTTTTACTGCATTGAGAATGCACAGTGTCAGCAATTTTATGAGCTAGGGTTTCATTTAAAGCATTTCATATCAGACTTATTCTGGCTAACATGCAGTGGCCGGCTTCTGTATGTGTTCCCACCACTACATCTCCTGACTTGCTTTCAGAAGATCAAGATAGACTGGGCTTAAGTCATTCTAATTGCCCTGGACAGGGTCAAGAGAGTGTGGTACCCAGAGCGCCAAAGTGTTTGCCCTCCGATCTCGCTGCTACTTCAGAAGGACCTTTAGTCTCAGCAGGAGGACAGTATTCTGCATCTGTGTCCCAACAACCTACACATCCATGCATTGCATGATGATGAATGGTGGCAACTGAATGCATTTAATTTGCTGACAGAGGTGGTTGTCATTCTTGCAGCCAAATGCCTTTTTTACATAGTCCTTTTATGTGGTTGCTAGAATAAATTTGTTATTTTGGATAGTGCTCAAAATACTGACTCCTTACTCTGGGAAGCTGGCCTGGTGGACACCTATGGTGTTTGCACCTTATATCAGGTCCAGGCAACCGTTATTAGTTAGCGAAACAGTGTCTAGTAAGCCAGGGCTCTCTAGTGGTAGCTGTGGTGAGCAGCCTAGACCTATCTAGTAGTGTAAAGCACTTACAATACCACAGCTATCACAAAGTAACTTATCGCACATGAAAGGAACCACGCAGTGTTACAAAAATAAAGGTACTTTATTACAGTAGCACTGAATTAGATTACATACAGGCAGTCCCCCAACTGGAGGAAAGTTCTCGCTCGCTCTCTCTCTCTCTCTATATATATATATATATATATATGTGTGTAGCTGCAGATACACATGCTATCCATAGCTCTTCCGACATCTAGTTTTGGGCTCGGAGTGTTACAAGTTGTTTTTCTTCTAAGAAGTCTTTTCGGAGTCACGGGATTGAGTGACTCCTCCTCTCAGTTTCAGTGTGCATGGGCATTGACTCCATTGTTAGATTGTTTTCTTTCCGCTGTCAGGTTCGGACGTGTTTCCCCTCGCTCTGAGATTTCGATTTGGAAAACTTCAGAAAACGTACTTATTTGTCGGTATTGTTTCGATCGCGTTTACCCATCTAGCATCGAACTGGTAGCACCGTCAAAACCTTCATCTCGCCTTTCGGGGTGCGCGTGTGCCCAACTCGGGCCTGTCCGGGCCTACCGGGTGGAAAGCCTGATGGATCGGACTCCATTCCAATTCTGTCCTCGGTGCCACGCAAAGTACCCATACACAGACCAACACCTGGTTTGTAATTTGTGCCTTTCTCCAGACCATCAAGAGGAAGATTGCGAGGCTGGTCATTCATTTCGATCAAAGAAGACCCTCAGAGATCGCAGAGCCCGAAGACTCGAAATGGCGTCGAAAATCAGCAAACATCTCGACGTCATGGAGGAAGAGCAGGCGCAGACAGCAGTCTCCATCCGAGACACAGACTCCGAACAGGAATCTGAAGATGACAGACCCATCACAGCTGGCCAGCATGTGAGTACGTCTCCCCCTACACCCCTGCAGAAAAAACATTCAAAGACCTTGTGTACACCACTGCCGGAAGGCCATGGTTCGGCCTGAAAAAAGACTGTTGGCGACTCTCCTTCGGGGTCAGCGCCAAAAAAGGCCACTCCTCCGTCCACCTCGGAGTTGAGCAAATCCATTAAAAGCACCATTTCAGATTCGAGTAAAAGACCCCGTTCCTCGGAGTCGAAAACTCGACAATTGGGTTCGGAGCTGAGACATCCAACTACTTTTTCATACCAAAAAAGATAAATACCTCAGAGCCGAAAAAAACCTCATATACAGAGGAGCAAGGACTTTCCAAAAAATTAAAGCAAATTGAAAAGTGCATCATGGAATCTCATAAGACTTCTGAAGAAGAGACTGAGATTGAACCAATATTACAAATTATGGATGAGAGACAGTCCAGAATCCATATTCATAAGGAGACAGGAAGAATCATCACTGCACCTCCTTTTAAAACCAAAAGAAAGCTGGCTTTCCAGGAGGAATTAGACTCTGTGCAACCACCAGCAAAGGTGCAAAAACAAAAGGAGAATCCACTACCTCTCCATACTTCTCCCCCTCAATCTCCACAGCTCTCTTTCTCACCTCAAAATAGCCCACGACCATTGCCTTCTCCAACACATTCTTTCTACTTGCATGGAACCGCTATGACCCTGGTCACATACCAGACAATGATCCAGACCTTTACCCATCCAAACCTTCTCCTCCAGAAGACACCACTGCATACACCCAAGTAATTTCTAGGGCAGCAGCTTATCATGGAGTAGCCATGCATTCTGAGCCATTGGAAGGCTTTTTATTTAATACACTGTCTTCTACTCATTCCACATACCAGTGTCTCCCAATTCTTACCAGGAATGGTTAAACATGCAGATCAAATTTTTAATGAACCTTTCAAAGCTAGGATCATCACCCCTAGAATCGATAAAAAGTATAAGCCTGCCCCTTCTGACCCAGATTATATCTCTTGTCAGGTCCCTCCAGACTCAGTAGTAGTCAGTGCAGCAAGGAAAAGGGCAGACAGCCAGTCATCAGGAGACGCACCTCCTCCTGATAAGGGGAGTAGAAAATTTGATGCAGCTGGGAAAAGAGTTGCCACACAAGCAGCAAACCAGTGGAGAATTGCCAATTCTCAGGCACTTCTAGCCAGGTATGACAGGGCCCATTGGGACGAAATGCAAGATCTTATACAGCATCTACCAAAGGAGCATAAAAAAAGAGCACAACAAGTGGTGGAAGAGCGACAAGCTATCAGCAATAATCAAATAAGGTCTGCCCTCAATGCTGCTGATACAGCTGCAAGGAGTGTAAATACTGCCATCACAATTAGAACACATGCATGGCTACGCTCCTCTGGTTTTAAACCAGAAATTCAACAGGCAGTACTTAATATGCCTTTGGACAGGAAGCATCTCTTTGGCCCAGAAGTAGACACCACTATTGAGAAACTGAGGAAGGACTTAGATACTGCGAAAGCAATGGGCGCTTTACACACCACCCCATATAGCGGCTCCTTTCGCAGACCACAGTTTAGAGGAGGTTTTAAGCCACAATCCTCAGATGCTTCCACCTCCCAAACAAAACAGGGACAACAAACCCAATATCAAAGAGGTGGGTCTAGAGGGTCCTATAGAGGACAGTGTAGGTAGTTGGCTCTGTATATACTATTTCGAAGTAAGAAATAGTGTGCACAGAGTCCAAGGGTTCCCCTTAGAGGTAAGACAGTGGCAAAATTAGATAATTATAATGCTCTATTTTGTGGTAGTGTGGTCGAGCAGTAGGCTTATCAGAGGGTAATTTTAAGCATTTGTTGTACACACACAGGCAATAAATGAGGAACACACACTCAAAGACTTACTCCAGGCCAATAGGTTTTTATATTGAAAAATATATTTTCTTAGTTTATTTTAAGAACCACAGGTTCAAGATTTACAGTAAACACTTTAAATGTAAGGTATTTCACTTAGATACTTTAGGAACTTTGAATAAAAGCAATATCATATACAGTCTTTGTAAAAATTGCAATAAGCTACTTTCAAAGTGGACACAGTGCAACATTCAACAGTTCCTGGGGGAGGTAAGTAAAGGTTAGTTTAGGAGGTAAGTAAAACAATTACATGTTTCAGTCCTGGGGCATAGGCAGCCCACCGTTGGTGGTTCAAGGCAACCCCAAAGTTACCACACCAGCAGCTCAGGGCCGGTCAGGTGCAGAGGTCAAAGAGGTGCCCAAAACACACAGGTGCCTATGGGGAACAGGGGTGCTCCGGTTCCAGTCTGCCAGCAGGTAAGTACTTGCGTCCTCGGGGGAAGACCAGGGGGCTTTTGTAGAGCACTGGGGGGGGGGACACAAGTAGGCACACAAAACACACCCTCAGCGGCACAGGGGCGGCCGGGTGCAGTGTGCAAAGCAGGTGTCTGGTTTCAGGTAGGAAACAATGGAGGGACCCGGGGGTCACTCTAGCGGTGCAGGCAGGCACGGGGGGGGCTTCTCGGGACAGCCACCACCTGGGCTAGGCAGAGGGATGCCTGGGGATCACTCCTGCGCTGAAGTTCGGTTCCTTCAGGTCCTGGGGGCTGCGGGTGCAGTGTTGGTTCCAGGCGTCCCGTCCCTTGTTACAGGCTGTCGCGGTCAGGGGGAGCCTCTGGATTCTCTCTCTAGGTGTCGCTGTGGGGACTCAGGGGGGGTCGTCTCTGGTTACTCACGGGCTCGCAGTCGCTGGGGAGTCCTCCCTGAGGTGTTGGTTCTCTAAATCTCGAGCTGGGGGCGTCTGGTGCAGAGTGGGATGTCTCACGCTTCCGGTGGGAAACGTGCAGTCTTGGAAAGTTGCTTCTTTGTTGCAAAGAAGTAGTTGGTTTTTAACAGGGCTGCTGTTCATGGGAGTTTCTTGGTGCTTTAGTCCAGGGCAGTCCTCTGAGGCTTCAGAGGTCGCTGGTCCCTGTCGGATGCGTTGCTGGTTGCAGGTTTTCGAAGTTGGAGACAGGCTGGGGCCAAAGCAGTTGTCGTCTTCCTCCTTCTCTGCAGGCTTGTAGGTCAGCAGTCCTTCTTTCTTCAGGTTGCAGGAATCTGATTTCCTGGGATCTGGGGAGCCCCTAAATACTGAATTTAGGGGTTTGTTTAGGTCTGGGAGGGCAGTAGCCAACGGCTACTGTCCTTGAGGGTGGCTACACCCTCTTTGTGCCTCCTCCCTGTGGGGAGGGGGGGGGGTGGCACATCCCTAATCCTATTGGGGGAATCCTCCAAACATAAGATGGAGGATTTCTAAAGGTAGGGGTCACCTCAGCTCAGGACACCTTAAGGGCTGTCCTGACTGGTGGGTGACTCCTCCTTGTTTTTCTCATTATCTCCTCCAGCCTTGCCGCCAAAAGTGGGGGCAGTGGCCGGAGGGGCGGGCATCTCCACTAGCTGGCATGCCCTGGGGCACTGTAACAAAAGGGGTGAGCCTTTGAGGCTCACCGCCAGGTGTTACAGTTCCTTCAGGGGGAGGTGAGAAGCACCTACACCCAGTACAGGCTTTGTTCCTGGCCACAGAGTGACAACGGCACTCTCCCCATTTGGCCAGCAACATGTCTGGTGTGTGGCAGGCTGGCAGAAACTGGTCTGCCTACACTAGAAGTCGGATTAGTGTTCGGGGGCATCTCTAAGATGCCTTCTGGGTGTATGTTACAATAAATTGCACACTGGCATCAGTGTGCATTTATTGTGCTGAGAAGTTTGATACCAAACTTCACAGTTTTCAGTGTAGCCATTATGGAACTGTGGAGTTCGTGTTTGACAGACTCCCAGACCGTATACTCTTATGGCTACCCTGCACTTACAATGTCTAAGGTTTTGCTTAGACACTGTAGGGACATTGTGCTCATGCACATATGCCCTCACCTGTGGTGCAGTGCACCCTGCCTTAGGGCTGAAAGGCCTGCTAGCGGGGTGACTTACCTATGCCACAGGCAGTGTGAGGTTGGCATGTCGACTTAGCCTTTTTCTCCCCACTAGCACACACAAGATGTGAGGCAGTGTGCATGTGCTGAGTGAGGGGTCCCCAGGGTGGCATAAGAAATGATGCAGCCTTTAGAGACCTTCCCTGGCATCAGGGCCCTTGGTACCAGGGGTACCAGTTACAAGGGACTTACCTGAGTGCCAGGGTTGTGCCAATTGTGGAGACAAAGGTACAGTTTAGGGAAAGAACACTGGTGCTGGGGCCTGGTTAGCAGGGTCCCAGCACACTTTCAATCAAAACTTAGCATCAGCAAAGGCAAAATGTTAGGGGGGTAACCATGCAAAGGAGGCATTTCCTTACAGACAGTATTTTCGAAACAGAGGTAAATTCCAAACCTCTAAGCAGACCGCAACACAACCTAAACAGTGACTTCCTTCCCTCCCTTCCACTCCACACATCTCCTGTGGGAGGAAGACTACAGCAATTCCACTCTCATTGGCAAAATATCACCACAGACAATTGGGTATTATCAATTATCCGCAATGGCTATTGCCTAGAATTAATTTCCACCCCTCCAAACATTCCACCACAATACCACAAGTTGTCCCCAGAACACACTGTTCTGTTACAACAAGAGGTACAATCTCTACTATTAAAACAAGCAATAGAATTGGTTCCACATACTCAACAAGGAACAGGAGTATACTCCCTATACTTCCTCATTCCCAAAAAAGACAGCACCCTCAGACCCATCTTGGACCTCAGGCCCCTCAATCTATACATCCTGTCAGAACATTTTCACATGGTAACTCTGCAAGATGTCATTCCACTACTACAAAAACAAGATTACATGACTGCTTTAGACCTCAATGATGCGTATTTACATAAACCCATCCATCCAGCTCACAGAAAATACCTCAGGTTTGTCATAGCAGGAAAACACTACCAGTTCAAGGCGTTGCCATTCGGCATAACAACATCTCCAAGAGTGTTCACAAAGTGTCTAGCAGTAGTAGCAGCCTACTTAAGGAGACAACACATCCATGTCTTTCCATATCTCGACGATTGGCTAATAAAATCAAGCAATTTTACACAATGCCAACAGCACACTCATTACGTAATAGAAAACTTGAACACCCTAGGGTTCACTCTAAATTACCAAAAGTCCCACCTTCAACCAGCACAGGTACAACCTTACCTAGGTGCTATCCTAAAAACTCAACAAGCCCTATCTTATCCAAATACACAAAGGATACAAGCTTTCGAAAATCCCATACAACTCATACAGCCAAATCAACAATACACTGTGAGATTTATCATGAAGATTCTAGGAATGATGGCATCTTGCATAGCTATAGTCCCACATGCAAGACTAAACATGAGACCCGTACAACAGTGCCTCTCACAACAATGGTGTCAGGCACAAGGTCAACTTCAAGATCTGGTGTTGATGGACCGCCAAACACATATATCCCTTCAATGGCAGAATCGCAGCAATCTTATAAAGGGGCGGTCATTTCAAGACCCGTGCCTCAGACTATAATCACAGCAGACGCATCTGTGATCGGTTGGGGAGCTCATCTCAACAATTAGACCATTCAAGGGCAGTGGGATGTCAAACAGAAGCAGCTACACATAAACCACTTAGAATTATTAGCTGTATTTCTTGCCCTAAAAGCATTTTAACCTCTTCTCAAACAGAAGAATGTTCTCATAAAAAACAACAACATGACAACCATGTATTATCTCAACAAACAGGGTGGGACACATTCATCTCAACTGTCCCTTCTATCCCAAATAATTTGGAAATAGGCAATTCACAATCAAATTCATTTTTTAGCACAATATATTCCAGGGATAGACAATCAGTTGGCAGATCTCCTAAGCAGAAATCACCATCAAACACACAAATGGGAGATTCACTCCCAAGTACTTCAAAAGTGGGGAACACCAGACATAGATCTATTTGCAACAAGTGAAAATGCAAAATGCCAAAACTTTGCATCCAGACACCCACATCCCCTATCCAAGGGCAATGCTCTATGGCTCAATTGGTCAGGGATATTTGCTTACGCTTTTCCCCCTCTCCCACTCCTTCCCTTTCTGGTCAGCAAACTACGTCAAACGTCACTCACCATGATACTCATAGCACCAACATGGACACGCCAGCATTGGTACACAACACTTCTAGATCTGTCTGTAGTACCACATTCCCAACTCCCAAACAGACCAGATTTGTTAACACAGAACAAAGGTCAAATCAGGCACCCAAAACCCAATGCACTCAATCTAGCGATTTGGGTCTTGAAGTCATAGAATTTTATTATCTAAAGCTTCCACCAGAATGTATGGAAGTGATTAAACAAGTACGTAAACCTACTACTGGACAATGCTACGCAAACAAGTGGAAAAGATTTGTTTTCTATTGCCGATCTAAAAACATCGAGCCACTTACAGCATCTATACAACATATTCGCCCTCATTAAAACTTCGGCGGTGTTTTCAAAAGACTGCCGAAGCTGCGGGCGCCACTATACCACCAATGCTGGCGGTATATCTGGCTCCCTATTATGACCTTTCCGCTGGGCCAGCAGACGGAAACAGCATTTTCGTCTGCTGGCCCAGCAGAAAAGTCACATCAACATTGCAGCCAGCTCATAATACAGCCAGCGGCAATGTTGATGTGCAGCGGCACCCGTCGCGCATTTCACTTCCCAAAATTCAGGCAGTGAAATGCGCGATGGGGCTGTGCCTGGGGGCCCCTGCACTGCCCATGCCAAGTGCAGGGGCCCCCAGGGGCACCATGAGTCCCTCTTACCGCCAGCCTTTCCATGGCGGTGTTTACCGCCGTGGACAGGCTGGCGGTTGGGGACTCATAATCCCTAGGGCAGCGGTGCTTGCACTGCTGCCGTGGGGAGTATGACCGCCAGGCGGAAGCTTGGCGTTATGTTGGAGGGGCCGGCGGTATGGCAGTGGCTAATGCGCCACGGTCATAATATGCTGGCGGTACACCCCCAGCCTGTTTGCGGTGTTACCGCCAGCTTACAGCCGGCCGCAAGGGTCGTAATGAGGCACTGTATGCTATTACTTCATTTGCAGGAATCAAATTTGGCTTTCTCATCCATCAAAATACACCTTACTGCAATATCTGCATACTTACAGACTATTCAGCACACTTCTCTATTCAGAGTTCCTGTTATTAAAGCCTTCATGGAAGGATTAAGACGCATTATTCCGCCTACAACACCACCTGTTCCACCGTGGAATCTAAATATAGTACTTACCAGACTCATGGGACCACCTTTTGAACTCATGCACTCTTGTCAAATACAATTTCTAACATGGAAAGTCACCTTTCTTGTAGCTATTACCTCTTTAAGAAGAGTTAGTGAGATACAAGCGTTCACTCTTGAGGAACCCCTTTTCCAAGTAAACAAACATAAAGTTGTACTTAGAAAAAATCCAAAATTCCTACCAAAAGTAGTATCTCCTTTCCACATCAACCAAACAGTGGAATTGCCAGTCTTCTTTCCACAGCCAAACTCTGTGGCAGAAAGAGCTCTTCATACCCTAGATCTCAAAAGAGCTCTTATGTACTATATAGATAAAACTAAAGATTTTAGGAAAACAAAACAACTTTTCGTTGCTTTCCAAGAACCACATAAAGGCAATCCTATATCAAAACAAGGATTAGCAAGATGGATTGTTAGATGCATACAAACATGCTACACAAAAACAAAAAGAAACCTTCTAATCACTCCTAGAGAACATTCTACAAGAAAGAAAGGTGCATCAATGCCATTTTTAGGGAACATACCAATGTTTGAGATATGTAAAGCAGCCACATGGTCAACTCCCCATACATTTACAAAACACTACTGTGTTGATGTTTTCTCACAGCAACAAGCCACTGTAGGCCACGCTGTCTTCAGGACACTATTTCAAACAACTTCAACTCCTACAGGCTAGCTACTGCTTTTTGGCAGGACTAACTGCTTTCTAGTCTATGCATAGCATGTGTATCTGCAGCTACACATGCCATTGAACGGAAAATGTCACTTACCCAGTGTACATCTGTTCGTGGCATGTAGTGCTGCAGATTCACATGCACCTTCCCTCCTCCCAGGAAGCCTGTAGTCGTTTAAGTTTTTAACATTTGTACATATGTAGATACATTTACATTTGCGTGGACATCTCTTTGTATTCTTATACTCTATCACTCCTTCCTTCACCCTTTGCGGGAAAACAATGTAACAATGGAGTTGATGCCCATGCCCACTGAAACAGAGAGGAGGAGTCACTCGATCCCATGACTCTGAAAAGACTTCTTTGAAGAAAAACAACTTGTAACACTCCGAGCTCAACACTAGATGTCGGAAGAGCTATGCATAGCATGTGAATCTTCAGCACTACATGCCATGAACAGATGTACACTGGGTAAATATATATACACACACAGTAATAGGAAGCATTTCGAAACAACAAGCATTGGCAAGAAATAGTGAAAAATAGCTAGGGCCCTATAGTGGGGCCAAACCATATACTAAAATAGTGGAATGTGAAGTGAGGTCCCCCACCCAAGGATGTGGAGTAGTTAGAAGGGAGCTGGAAGAATTTAGAACCCCCAGAGGTCAGTACGTAGGCGACCCCCAGTGACCAGGGGAGCAGAGTAAATTACCTGATTTTCCCAAAGACTAACACGGGGACTTGGAAAAGGAAGATTGCAAGACCAGGACCAGTCCAGTGGAACCCAACAGTGGATTCTGGAAGAAGACAACCTGCAAACGAAGGGGACAGAGTCCAGTCCACACAGGAGTGTCCAAGTGGGGCAGGAGCCACTACCCACCATTCTGTGGATGAAGATCCAGGTCAGCTGGGGAAGATGAAGATCAGCGATGGAGCCCAGGAGCTCCAGGGATGTCCTTGGAGTTCTGCAGATGATGTCCCATGCTGGTTGCCGGGTCACATATGGTCAGTGGTAAGGAGGACCACCAACAAGGCTTGGCAAATGCAAATCTAGGCAGAAGACGATTTGCAGAGAAGAAGAGGACCAGCAAGGTCCAGAGGACTCGACGGACCCTCAGCAGTCAGGAGAGCCAACAGAAGCAGTTGCAGCCCCGACAGGCAACCCGCTGGCAGCAGGCATAGTAATTTGCAGTTAAGCCCAGTCAGCACACCTGGAGAGGAGCTCCACGTCGTTGGAGCAGTAGAGGAGAGACTGTCCTTGCAAGGATGAAGTGCTGGAGGCTGGGGCTACTTGCAGACTGAAGATCCCTTGGAGCTGGAGTCAACAACACTCAGTTGCTGCAAGAGTCCCGGTGCACAGGGGTATTGTCCTGCAAGGAGAGGCAAGGGCTCACCATCTCCCGAGTTGGAAAGATGATAGAGAGGACCACTCAACACTACCACCTGTGTTGCAGGATCCAAGCAGTTCCAGAGGAGAGCAGGTTCCAGCAGCCAGACGTCATTGCCTTAGGTGCCTGTGGATGCAGGGGAGTGACTCCTTCACTCCAAGGGAGATTCTGTTGTGCTCTTAGTAAAGAAGTCACATGTACATGTAGACTTTGAATGCCGACTTTTAATTTTATTAAGACCACACAAGGAAACCATCGATGTGTCGTCCGTCAGCCGCGTTTTCCAACTGACAATGTTGAAACGTTCGGGCTTGACTACAGCAACGGAATACTCAAGCCAACATTCTTCGATCCGAAATAAATTAACATAACAGATTCCTTCTTGCGTCTTTGGTGCAGCTGAATTCTTGCCGACCCCAGAGTATGCACAGCCATGGAGATGTTACAAATGCTGGAAGGAGCTGAATCTTGCAAGGCGCGATTGTCTCAGAGGTTGCAGGCTTGTGTGGTTCCTGAAGAGTCCAGCAGGGGTTCTGGGGGCCAGGAGCAAAAGAGGTAGATGCAGAGGAGTCCTGGTGGAGTCTTGCATGCCGAATCTGGGGACCCACCCGCAAGGGTGTCCCTAAATAGCCCTAACAGGGGGCTTGGTCACTTTGCAGGGTGACCACCTATCAGAGGGAATCACTAACGTCGTCACCTGTCCTGACCAACTAGATGCTTCCAGGGGCCTATGCACATCTTGTTTTCAAGATGGCAGAATCAAGTGGCCACCTGGAGGAGCTTTGGGCACCAACCCTGAGGTGGTGATGGACAGGGGAGTGGTCATTCCCCTTTCCTTTGTGTGCCTTCTCACTGGACTGGTGCAAACCAGATTATGCAAGAAGGGCACCAAATGTGACCTTCAAAGCAAGCCGGTGGCATGCGGAGGTTACCCCTCCCCAGTCTGTAACGCCTATTTCCAAGGGTTAGGGTGTTAACCTCCCTCTCCCACAGGAAATCCTTTGTTCTGCCTTCACTTGCCTGAGCTGGTCAAGGAGCAGGAGGACGGAACCCTGTCTGGGGGGCTGCAGCACAGTGTGCTGCCTGCAAACCCTGAAAGACTGGTAGGGGAGCCCCCACAGTGCATGGAATCATGCCACCAATACTGGCATTAGTATTGGGTTATGATTCCCACATGTTTGATACCAAACATGCCTAGGTTCGGAGTTAACATTATGGAGCTGGACTGCAGGCAGTGTGGCCAGTACTCGGGCAAAATAGCTTCCCTGCACTTGCGAACTCCAGTGCATTGGAACCGTAGTTCGTGGGGGCACCTCTGCTCATGAAGGGGTGCCCTCACACACAGGAACCTGCACCCTGCCCGCTGGCCTAGGAGGGCCTACTATAAGGGTGACCTACATTGACTTGGTGCAGGGACCAGCAGTGAAAGAGTGTGTGCACCTTTTCAAGCAGGCTGCATTGGCAGGCCTGCAGGCATATTTTGCATAGGCTCCTATGGGTGGCATAATACATGCTGCAGCCCATAGGGGACCCCTGTGTACCTAAGTACCATATACTAGGGACTTACAGGGGTACACCAGTGTGCCAATTGTCCAGTGTGAAGGGTACCAAAATAACCAAATTTAGAGGAGAGAGAGCACAATCACTGGGGTCCTGGTTAGCAGGGTCCCAGTGAAAACAGTCTAAACACACTGATAAACAGGCAAAAAGTATGCGGTAACCATGCCAAAAAGAGTGACTGTACTACACTTACTGTCCCAACATTCTGATGTTATTTTGTTCTTCTTTTGTTAGCTTTGCATGTTTAGGGCGCCTTCTGTGATGTTTTATTAAAGGTTTGAACCATGTTTTGCCCCCCAAAATCATTTTGATGTCTCAGTGAAACGTTGTTATGACATTTCTTGTATGCACACGCATTGAGCGTTTGCATAGCTGTTCCTTAAGGCTCTTATCAGTGAAAACACTTCTCTTTTATATCACATTAGCCACCATGTGAGTGAACTGCAGGCATTGTTGATACAACCTCCACCTACACCATCCTTTTTCTAAACAAATTGGTGCCAAGCACATGGCTCACCCCTCCAAGGAGGAGAGGCTCCATTGCTTTGATACAAAGAGTATGGTAACTTGTTACATAAACCACACAAAAAACATTGGGTTTGATAATGAGCTATTTTGTCGGTTTTCAAGTGCAACAAGAGATAAGGTGATGCAAAAGAGGGCACTATGGATAGTCCTTTGAAACAAAATCTGCTGCCCGCTGTCCGAACAAAAAGCTCTCTGATGTTTGAGGGCCAGTGCCACCAAGAGCAAGGCCATAACAATGGTGCATCATTGAGGGAGAGGCTGTGATGTGAGCATCGATAACTACATTCATGAAGCACTACTACCTTGACAGCCAGGTTCGAATGCAAGGTTCTTTCACTCCCTCAGTTCTACTGGACACTTTGGTCTGAGTCCGCTCTCCAGACCCTCCACCTTTGTGGAGTACTACTATGGCATCTATTCTAAAGGTGAGGAATGCTTTACGTAAAAAACACAGACATCCTCAAAGTGGCCTTTCCAGCACAGCAGGAGAGCCAATACTAACTGCACTCTGAAAACCCGCCCCATAATGCTTTGCAGGCCATTACTTTTACAAAACATTTTTGCTCATGACTCAGCCTGTGGTGGTCCTAGATCAATGAGACCACCTTCAACACATTCACCACAATGTGCTCTTTCTGTCTACAAATGCTCTTTCTGTCTACAAATGCTATTTTCATTGCTATGTGTTGTAGGGGCTGTTCTGAGCGTTTCAATCTAATGCCAAAAGTTTATTTCTGATAAAGGTTTTTATTGTGTTTACATAATAATTGTATATGTTTTAATAATCTCTCCTTATTGCAATTATGACCATGATTCAGGCCAACTTAACATCCTTTTTACACTATGACTGTTTGAACACTCTTGATAAGTTTGGGTGACCCTTCTGGTTTATTTCTATCGATACTCCTACGTGGCTGTCTTGTGTTTTTTGGGGGTAATTGTGTTAGCCAGCCAGCAGCTTTGATGGTGGGATGGTGAAAGTGGTATTCTTTTGGAATTAGCATGGCAGAATTAAATTTAGTTGCTAAATGGCAACATTTTCATTTTTGGTGGAAGATTGAGGAATAAGGTAAATGAAAGTTTTTTAGTTACATATAGGGCCACTGGAATTATGTGGCAGGAAAAGACTAAATTATGAGGCAGGATTGACCAATTTATGTGCCAAGAAAAGTCCAGTTATTAATTTACATCAATAGCTCGAACTCGTGCAAATCCAAGGCCTATTGCATTGCAAATGCCTGTTAATTCTTATAAATTTGAATTCAGTTTATGGTCAGCAGGCTTTATATTATTATACTTTACATTTCATATTTTAATGTATTTATTAAGTTAGATATAAGGTTTGAATTCTTACAACAGACTATCACTTGGCCTAATTTTGAATGTGTGATGTGAATTCTCTCATTACATTTTGTAACTTTGGTTATAATATTTTTGCAATATGGTTCATATTTCACCAACTGTGATAAAGTATACTTGACTCGAACTTAGTTTTTAATATTTTCTTGGCTCATTTTAACCTTTTGTTTGTCTTCACTTAGAACAACTTGCTGATCTGAATCAGGCTTTCCTTCAGCGTGAAGATCAACTGCATGAGTTGCAGACCAACAATACTTACCTTCTGAACAAGCTTGAAAAAGAAAGGTATAATGCTTACCATATTGTCCTGCAGTGATGTGGGAAATGGTTGAATGCTGAATGTGGTGTGCTGGAGCAAGTGGGTACACTAGTTCCTGTGAATGGCATTAAATTTGATCGTTGATTAGATGTTGAGTGCTGCATATGTTGTTCTGCTGTAAGAGCTAGAGGTTGTGAGTTCTTCTGTGGTTTGTGAATATATGTGAACTGGCATGCTGGACTTTGTGTGTGTGTGCAAGTAAGAATTAGGACATTCCAGCAAATAATAAATGAGTGAGCGCCAATGAGGATATATTCTTGACCATGCACCTAACAGTGGAGGATGCAACTTCCACACTCACCATGATGCCATGTGACTTTAAGGAGCTCAAAGACAAATGTAATAATCTGGAAGATAGGTCTAGCTAGGAATACGCTGGGTTGAGGTATGTTAAGTAATCCTAGCGCGGAGGACATTGGAGTTTGCTGTGCAACCATATTTCACCATGTCCTGCGAGAGAACAAAATCTTGGCAATATGATAATTTACAGGGTGGGTGCCTGGAGTGCTGAATTTGAGGCTCGAGCGAGAGGCATCATTGCAAACTTCATCCCCATCAGCATTAAAGGACTGAGTATTATGTGGAAAATGAGATGATCCAAAGCCATAAAATGTGAGGATAACACAATTCACGTTTTCCAAGGTCTATTCTAGAGGACCTTGAATAAAAGAAGAGTCCTCCAGGAGGTGAGAAAGCAAACTTGGGAAAGATAGATTAGGTACAGATTGGCATTTCCACTTGCACTGGTTTTTAAGTTGAACTTCAAGAGCCACCAAATCAGACTTCTGTAGGAAGGAAAGTCACTGTTAGATCTGACAAACACTGATTCTGCTGACCCTGAACAAGATAAGTCTCAATCCTGAAGCCACCAGAGAGCATGATGGGAATGAGGTCGTAACAGCAAAAGAGATGGTGGCAGACATTCACCTAGTAACAGAGGGAAAGACTAAACTGAGCTCACAGGATGCAAATGAAATTGCAGCTATGTTTCTTTAATGGATGTGTTCAATACCATGAATCGCAGACATGTCAAATGCGTTCACAAGGCCTACGAGGGATCAGTTCTGCTAGTTTCTAAGTTAGGAGGCCTCAGTGTAATGTTTCGTGATCTGGAAGGGATTTGGCTAGAAGGTGAACCCAGTGCCAAGGGGAACTACTAAAGGCGCAGTCAAGATGGATAGCTGTGGATTTAAGGAATGGATGGGTAGAGCTGTGGATAAGCGACTACTACCTTCCTACTAGATGGTACGTCTAATCACTGGGAATTTTAAGCAATTAAACTCAACAGTCAAACTACACACAATCTGACTAATCCTTTTTATCAGAATCTACCAGCAAAATTTGCTTAGTAGAAACCCATTTAGTCACCAAAGATGCTCTGCCAAACAGAAGGTAACAGGGTTACTGGTTGCTGTCCATGGAGATTTTGCATACATTGTAGCTGCGGTGATAACCAATTAAAGAAATAGTCAGATATGCAGCACACATAGGTAAAATGTAATGTAGGGTAGCACTGGAATCCACTCATGTATCAAACTCGAGTTGAGAAACAGTCCAGACAAATGGCTCTTTTTGGGGACAAACCGTCGGACATTATGCAGCTAGTGTATTTTAATGTAGTGCCTAACACATTTCTAGATAGACAACCTAAGACAGTTACTCTAGTAGTGGGATGTTGCAGAGCGCGACTTGCATTTTTTCAAATGTGGGGTTGCAAAATGGTCATCTTACTGATAAAGAAATACACCGTTTTCTCTCACAGCCGTAAAACGTATTCCAGGATAGATATAATATGGTGCACTGATACGCGTGGTGAAGCAACTGACAAGATTAAGGATTGATTTTATCAGCATTTTTGACCATAAGTCAGTCATTTGAGATTGTAACATTGAAGAGTCCCCTTGAATTAATAAATCCCAGAAATTTGACAAAAGTATTATAAATAGTAGGCTACCTAATTTAGAACTGATATTTAAATCGAATGACACAAATGAGGTTTCCTTGCATTCATTGTGGGATGGATTCAGTGTGGTCAGAAGGGGAATATGTATTTCGGTTTGACCAGAACACAGACATAATAAAATAACCATAGAGAAAATGGAAGCCAAATTAAACGACCTGGAACAGAAACCTATAGAAAAAGGAATATTAAAAGTGTTGAAAGAAATGATAGGTTCGATGGCATCTGTCGCTGTAGATACGCATGTTTTGCAATAGCTCGCCATCTGGTGTTGGGCCGGAGTGTTACAAGTTGTTTTTCTTCGAAGAAGTCTTTCGAGTCACGGGACCGAGTGACTCCTCCTTTTGTGTCCATTGCGCATGGGCGTCGACTCTATCCTCAATTGTTTTTTTTCCATTTTCATTCTAAGGGGCCAGATTAATTTGATGTCATTGGAATGCTCTGGAAGGACATTAATTTGAATTTAGCACCACGTTTATGAAAAAGGCCGGTAAGGCAGATTGACTACTAGCGAGGAAACTATGTATGGCGAGGGAAAGAATTTGAGGTGTAAGGTTACAAATTCTGACAAAAGAAAAAAAAAAAGGGATGTTCATGGATTACTATGCTAAACTAAATAGGGGAAACATGCAGAAAACCTAAGGCCCTTATAACGACCCAAGTATGCCGGTGTTAGCCACATCAGAGTGTGATGGTCTTAGAAAAGAGATAACTGTGGAGGAAGTAGTAAAAGCTATTAAGGTTATGCCAGCCAATTAGCACCAGGCCAGATGGTCATGCTAATTAGTTCCAAATTAGTGCCAAACGTTTATCACTCCTTTAGAGACAAGGGTCCCATAACCGATTCCATGCACAATGCATACATAACACTCACACACAAAGCAGGCATACCAAGAACAATACCAAACTTACAAAGCTATCTTACTTGCTGCAAACTGACATAAAAATATTCACTGAAGGAGGCAGGGCTTGCCAAGATAGCCAAGGGACGTGAATCCCCTCAGCTCCGCTGTCACCCGCAGCGAAGTTGGGCAAAGACGACGCCATCCGGAGCGCAAACAATGCATGAATGGGTGTGAGCGGTGGAGGTGACGGAGGGGCTCCCATTGAGCACAGGAGGAGCTCTGGAAACCGAGGAAATAAAGAGCGCAGCCCGCGTTGAAGGACACGCTGGAAGCAGAGACAGAGCTCCGCCTGCTGAAGCTGGTAACAAAGGTGCGTAGACCGGCAGAGGAGTGTATGGCTCGCCTCCTTGGGCATGCAATACCCTAAACAGATAGCAGCAGGAGAGGCATTGGTTGAGGCCTAGGCCTGAGGACGAGGGTATGACAAGGTGCCTGAGCCTAAAATTGCAACCGACACAGCGATAACGAGACACGCTGGCGCACAATGAAATGGCTCTAGAAGCACCAGACCGGGAGGGGGGAGAAGGCATCGTAACGGCCAACGGAGTCCCCACCACACACAGAAGGTCGGCCACACAGGTTTAAGAAGCACTAGCACCCGGGAACAACTGGTGAGTCAAAAGTCTTCCAGAGGCCCACACTTGGACGATAGAGGAGTGGTGGAGAGGGACTGAAGGGAAGATAGGAGGCACTGCACGCACTGGGGGGAAACAAAGACACAGAGTGGGAGACATGATCAGGACGCGAGGCTGCCGTAAGCTTCCCCCTCAAGAGTGAGGGAAATGGATTGAGGGAAGACAGGAGGCACTGCACACTCCGGGGGAAGACGACAGGACAGAGTGGGAGACCTGATCAAGACACAAGGCTGCAGAGCGCTTCTCCCTCAAAAGCAACTGGGGACAGAAGGCCCATGGTGGAGGCAAAGCGAACCGCATCACAGAACGAAACCGATCCCCCAAAGCCCGGCTAGGAACCGTGGTGATCCACGCAAGAAGCTATAGCAAGGGGAGACAAATCCCGGCGATTGGTCCTGGACACAGGCATGATATCAGAGAATACTATTGATACACATGCCTCCCAAAAAACAGAACACCAACAGAGTCGCCAATTACTTTGCCCCAGTCGAAGGGGAAGCGGCCCCGCATGAGGTCTCCAAGATGGCTCTCACACCAGATGACCTCCTGGCCTCCCTGAGAGATTTTAAAAAGGAACTAAGGGCCAGATGTAGTAAACTCCAATTTTGCGACTTGCAAATTGCGAGTCTGACCAACTCGCAATTTGCAACTCTCCTAATTGGATGCAGAAAGGTGTCTCAGACACCTTCTGCGACTCGCTATGGGGTCGCAAAGACCCACCTCATCAATATTCATGAGGTGGGTCGCAGTTTGTAACCCCATAGCGAGTCCCTGCACTCACAGGGATGGTGGCCTGCTGTAGTCAGCAGACCTCCATGTCTGTGACTGCTTTGTCAATAAACCAGTTTTTGTTCATTTTGCAGCCCGTTTTCCTTAAAGGAAAACGAGCTGCAAAATGAAACCGAAACCGTTTGGTTTCGTTTTTTTCTGAGTAGGCAGTGGTCCATAGGACCACTGCCTGCTCTGAAAGAATATTTTTTTCGGCATTCACAAAGGGGAAGGGGTCCCATGGGGACCCCTTCCCTTTTGCGAATTAGTTACCACCAGTGTGACACTGGTGGTAACTGCGAGTTGGTTTGCGACCGCATTCGCGGTCACAAAGCAACTCTGAATGGCGATGCGGTCGCAAATAGGAAGGGAACACCCCTTCCTATTTGCGAGTCGCATTCCCAAATTGCGAGTCGGTACTGACTCACAATTTGGGGATGAGCATTGCGTTCGGCCTTTTGCATGCCGCAAACTGCGTTTTTCGCAGTTTGCGACATGCAAAAGGCTTCGTACATCTGGCCCTAAGAGAGGAACTGAAGGCGGACATGACCTCCTCGCTAGAAAAACTCCAAACAGATCTTAACGATAAAATATCCACACTCACGAAAGATGTGGGCAGCAGGATGCTGGGCACAGAGATGAAGACTGAAGAGCTGGAAGCCCGTGCCAACCAATTAGATGCAGCTTCAGACGGCTACACTTAAGCAAGAAGACATGGAAAATAGGGCTCGCCGAGACAACATCAGGATTAGGAACCTGGTGGAGGGAGAAAAGGGGCCTGACCTCGAGGCCTTTGTGGTGGGCCTATTTCAGGAGATAACGGGCAGGACACAGCTGAAGATAAAGATAGATAGATTCCACAGAGTGGGCAGCAGCCCTACCAGCGATAATCGACAGCCAATAGATGTTCTAGTAAAGCTGCACTCCTTCAAGGTCAAAGAAGCCATCCTCCAAGCGGCAAGAAAGACAGATAAGGTGATGTTTCGGGGAGAATCTTGCACCCTGTTCCAAGATATAGCTCCTGCCACTCTCGCTCGGAGGCAACAATTCAAGCCTATCACAGACAAATTAAGGGAACATCATGTCCGGTATCGCTGGACCTTTCCCTTTGGCCTGGCCTTTGAATGAAACAACAGACCACATCACGTCACTGACCTCTCAAAGGCAATGACGGTGCTTGGTATCCCTCACTCAAGAGAGAGCGGAGAGGAGTGACCTTCAGAGCTGAGGTCATGGAAACCCCCCAGATCCGGAGTATGACTGGCCTGAAAAAAACCTTGAGCACACAAATGCTAACAGGTAAGGGGACACCTTGTCATACACTAACAAGATACTTTGACAATTAAACTCCAACCGCGCAACTAGAGCCCCTTCTTGAGGGGACATAGGGGGCCCCCTTCTTTAACAATTAGATTCCCTATTTGCCTGGACAGAGGATCATGCTAAACCGATAATGAAGATGCAAGCCTAATGGTGCGTCTTTCACAATAGTTCAAGTTAATATACACAATACTACCACCTCATTTACCACACTAGTTAAGCCCAACATCAAAAGACTACAAAGTGATGTAAGCAGTATTAAGCCTTAGCTCAAGCTGTTGTTAGCAAAATTGTGGAGATTTCAAAGTTCTGGACTATTTGTCCCCAAGTCGTTTAATGTTTGTTTTTTATTAGGAGATGGGAGACTCTGTATGGTCAACAAGCAGCAAGAGGCAGATAACAACTGAGGGAGAAGAGGGAGAGTGAATCCCTTATGTAGGTTCATGGGGCTTCGGAGTATAGTTCCAAGGGCGGGGAGGGTTGGACAACGGTCTGCCCCAATATCATCTTATGTGATAAGACTATAGCCCTAACAGTATGGTAGTGACATTAATTACATGGAATATTAAAGGACTAAACTGATCAGCGAAACGCCATAAAATGTGGAAATACTTAACAGACCAACACTATGACGTAATACACTGCAAGAGACCCATCTTCGACGGGCGGAGGAACATAGACTCAAACATAAATAGTACCCACAAATTTTGAAATCATTAGCCACGACGAAACATAATGGAGTGGCAGTTATGTTTCATCAAGCTTTACAATTCCATCCCATCGGCCACCACACAGATAAAGAGGGCGCTACCTTATGGTGAAAGGAGAAATATAGGGACGTCAAGCTACTTTCGACTCAGTGTATGTCCCCAACACTAACCAAAAACGATTTCTACAAGGGTGTTCAGAGGCACTGGGGGCCTTTGCGGAGGGAGATATGTTTATGATGGGTGTCTTTAACCTCACACGACCCATGACAGCACACACTCTCACCGCTCACCAACAGGGAACTTCTCACATGCACTGAAACAAAGAATGAAAGAGATAGAACTGGTGGACTCCTGGAGGACACTCCACCCTAACGATAAAGATTACACATTTTTCTCTCAGCGCATATAGTCTAGAATTGACTACGCATTCTCCAGTCAGGGGGTGGTCCAGGAGCTTCATAGGGCAGCAGTTCACTCCATCACCCTCTCAGATCATGCCCTAGTAGAGGTCACACTGGACTGGAAAGGGACCAGATAAAAAACCCTGCAATGGTACTGCCCCTCCTCCTTGATAAGAGATAAGTCCTCCAGACACTCAACAACCCTGAGGACACTAATCTGAGCATAACATGGGATGCATTGAAAGCATTGCTCCGAGGAAAATGTAGTTCTCTAATGGCAGCCCTAAACAAACGGAGGAAAAAGGAGTGCCTTGCATTAGAGTTAGAACTACGCACTGCTGAAGAGGCACACAAAGCACACCCAAACAAAACCCTCCAACACTCAGTGATGGCTCCAAGAGGTAAATTGAACGCTATATATGTGACCAGAGCGGATCCTACACTGCTACGTCTACAGAGAACATCTCATGAGCAAAGGCAATAAGGTGGGATCACATCTAGCTAGACAGCTTGGGGTGAAGAGGGAAAGATTACATAGGTGACATACGACAACAAAGAATTGGCCAGTTCAGGTATGGAGAAGGCAAAAACATCTGGGAGGTTTTATCAAGACCTTTACACAGCGGCACCCTCCTCTGTTGCTTCCCAAATAGAGTATCTAGGAAATATTGGCCTTCCCAAGGTTACGGCAGCCCACAACGATTGTCTGGGGGCGCCCATTGAGGAGACTGAGGTACATATTGCGATAAACCGTCACAAACCACACAAGTCACCAGGGCCAGATGGTCTGACAGCTCAATTCTATAAAACCTATAGTTCGGAGCTGACGCCATACCTTCACCACCCTACTTAACTACATAGGCACCTCAGGAGACACCACAAACAGAATGAGTGAGGCTCTTTTCTCGGTCATTCCCAAACTGGGGAAAGACCTTCATGACTGTAGCTCCAATATGCCCATAGCACTTCTGAATTTAGATGCAAAACTCTATGCTAGGATATTAACATCTCGACTTGAGGATTTGCTTCCCGATTTGGTTCACCCAGACCAATCAGGATTTGTAAAGGGTCGCCAGATTCGCGACAACATCCGCAGGGTGATGCACCTACTCAAAAAAAAACATAAGATAAAGGTCCCAGCCATCTTACTGAGTCTGGATGCTGAAAAGGCATTTGATCGAGTTACCTAGGCCTTTATGACGCATGTCCTTAGGACCTATGGGTTCTGTGAGCAATTCATCAGGATGATTAGGGCCAATTATCCAGCTCCCCTTTCCAGAGTTATGTGAACTGTACCATTTCAGCACCATTTGCATGGACAAGGGGGACAAGGCCAGGATGTCTTCTCTGCCTATTGTTGTTTATTCTCAGTTTTGAGCCTTTAGCAGCATATATTCGTGCATCGCCCACCATTCATGTTGTCACCTTTGGGACAACAGAACATAAAATATTGCTATTCGCGGATGTTCTTTTGACATTGACTAATCCTGCCTCCTCGAGCTCTTCCCTTCAAGAGGAACTTTGACTTTTCGAAGAGGTTGCAGGATTCAAAGTTACCCTTTTCAAGTCCTACATAATGAATCTGACCATGCCCCCATTGGAGATGGAAATGTTGGCAATCTCCACACCTTTCCAATGGGCAAAGAAGGAAATAACCTATCTAGGTATTAAAATCACATCTACTATAGCTGATCTCTACAAGGCAAATTACCCCTTGCTGCTGACAAGCATATGAGAGGACCTGAAACCGTGTGTGCCGTCTTCTCTAACATGGTTGGGGAGGATTAATGCCATAAAAATTATGCTTTTGCCCAAGATACTTTATCTGTTTTAAAGCCTTCCACTAGGCTTTGACCGTGCATTTTTCTCAACTCTCCATACCCTTATTATATGCTTTATATGGCAAGGGAGACAAGCCAGATTGTCTTATAAAATGTTAAGCACGCCAAGGAAAATAGGTGGTCTGAGTCTACCAGACTTCCAGTTATACTATAAAGCTGTCCAACTGAGAGTAATCATGGAGTGGTCCCTTAGAAAGTCCGACAAACACTGGCTACACCTGGACCGGGCCATAGTGGGGAAGGTAATCTGGGCCTTACTGTGGAAGCCTAAGGCAGATTGCCCCCATAATGCATTGCTTAGCACGCCAATAAAAACCACTCTAAAGGTCTGGGATGAGGTGACAAAAAAAACCAGGATGGACGACCTTCACCTCCCCACACACACACCATTACATTACAACCCAGCCTTTCCACCAGCCCTGCAACCAGGACCCTTTGATAAGTGGAGGGAGAGAGGATGTCTTGTGTTAGCGGACATGTTCCACAATACTGACATTCTGACATTTGAAAACAGCAAAATAGAATTCAGTGTCCCACACATGGAAATCTATCACTACGCACAACTACGCCATTGGGCACTAAAGTCACAGAATCAACTTGCTGCCACAAGGCATGTAACACCATTTGAGCAATTCATTCGCTGGGCAGGCTCCCCTAGGGGGACTATTGCCCACCTTTATACCCTACTACCTACCACAGGGAGTGCGACACAACCCGCCACCACGTCTTCTGTGGGCATTAGCTGGGGGGAAGACATTCCTGGCACACAATGGGATAGACTATATCGAGACCTACGAAAATGTAATCGCTCTATGGCCTTGAGGAAAGCCCACTATAAGATTCTGTATGATTGGTATCTCTACCCTACCAAACTGAGTAAAATATTCCGGCTACATTGGATCTTTGCTGGAAAGGGTGTGGGATACAGGGCGACTTCAGACATATATGGTGGGACTGCCCCACAATTCGCCCCTTTTGGATTGAACTTTTAGTTCACATCAAAGACCTACTGGGGTACCCCATTCAGAGTACAGAGTAATGCGTCCTCTTGGGACTAAGAGATAAAACTCTCCAGTATCAACTCTGTGGCTGTGTCTGGGTGCTGCCAAAATGGCGATAGCAGAAGCCTGGAAAAAGAAAGAAGCCCTAGCGCTTACTCAATGGCATGCGCGCCTTTGGAGAGCACTGACAATGGAAAGGATGGTGGACATTTTTGCGGATGACTTTAAAAACGTTTAATATAAATGAGGTGCCATAGTGTCATATTTGTAGAGGGGCCTTCCACTGTTTGTTTGCCCCACTAGTACTATAGCACTGCACTTATTTCAAATTTAGAGGTGTGGAACACTCGTGGAGTTGTATCCCTCCCCCAGCCCGGATGACCATGAAGTATGATGTACGATAATCCCCAGTCTTCCTTTGAAGAGGACCTACATGACCATCCGTCTGCCCTAGAACTTTCGGATTCAGGATTTGGCCTTATTACCTCTCAACTCCATTTTATGTTTGTATCCCGTTATGTGTTCTATGTTTTTTTTTCTTCCTGTTCTTATTAACTAATGGAAGTGGTTGGAAACTCAATTTATATGACAATGTAGATGAGGTTCGCTGTCCCGCAAACACTGTATACCTGTATAGCAACTGTGTTCAGACAGGACACACAAAGTCAATTTCTAATGTAATGCTTGTACCAAATTTCAACCTCATAAAAACAAGTTTGATTAAAAAAATATATATATATATTCACAGAAATGTTAGCATCCAGATTAGAATCACTGCTGCCTAGTTGATAGACCTGGGCCAAGCAGGTTTTATTAAATATAGTCAAACTTTAGGCAGCATACCAAGAGTCAGGTACCTGATAGATAGCTAGTTTGACAGACAGATAGGTTTTTATTGTTTCTAGGTATTTAAAACCATTACAATATATCATAGAGCGCATAAACAATTAAAACAGTGTAAAATCAAGTGATGTTACAATTAATCAAATCATGCTTGTATCCATCGGATCAAACCATCCTAAAGAAACATTGGGGGTTATTACAACTTTGGAGGAGGTGTTAATCCGTCCCAAAAGTGACGGTAAAGTGACGGATATACCACCAGACGTATTACGAGTTCCATAGGATATAATGGACTCGTAATACGGCTGGTGGTATATCCGTCACTTTACCGTCACTTTTGGGACGGATTAACACCTCCTCCAAAGTTGTAATAACCCCCATAATCTTTACAGTTATTCCAGTCAACTGGATTTACTTATCTTGGGAGGGTTTCTATCGAAGAAGGATAGGATTTTAACATCCCTCACTAGAAAAAAGATGATAAAACTAGACAAGGCTGCAACTCTAGGGCCAGCCAAGTCTGGTCCCTGCAGGTTCTTACCAGAATGTGGCAGCTAAACTGTAGGCTTAGGAATGAGTGCTGAATAGGGATGGCGTGACAGCTGTATTTTATCTTAGGGACCAGTTGGCAACTGCCCATTTAACTGTCCATAGTGCATGAATTTAATAGCTTAAGGGCTTCCTTAAGGAATTTAACGAACTCAGGCATGCAATAACTGCTTTATTGCGTTGAGTGATACCCAGGTGCTGAGATATTGGCTTTAACCAGTAGCACTTTTAACCTTTTTAGACCAGGACAAAGACAGATAGTATGGGTCACTGATTCCTCTCTAAAATTGCACAATCAACAGTGGTGATCAAAAAAACATTTTAAGCGCCCACATTTATATGCTTTTAGGTGCATTAGTCAACATCGCATCCTCATCAGATCGAGCACCTGATAGAGAAATCCAATAAAAAAGAAATCCCCATGGTAATGTTGGCTTCATCTCTGAAAAGCGTTTGGCTGGGTTGACTGGTCTTTTTTAAATATGTACTGCATAAAGCCAGAGTTGGTCCAGTAATGGAAACACACATAAGGGTATGATATGGAGCGCAACAAGCTAGCTTTCGCATGAATGGCAATAGAATGGAGGCCGGGTGCCACAGCAGGGCTGTTGTATGTCCCCATTGTTGTTCGCCTGAATATTGGGTTATGCCCTCCAGGTTTGGTGAAACACACACAATATATTTTGATAACACTAAAGCAACAGAAAAGATCTACATCTGCAGGATTGATATTGCTAACATAATAATTTGATGAAGTCCAAACTTATGGGAGTAGGCTTAGACCTTGGGTCTGGAGGAGGTATCCCCTTTCCAATGAGCTAAGGTGAAGATCAGCTATCTAGCCATACATATAACTATGGTAGCACAAAGTCAGTTATCTTTCATTAATAGCGAACATCAAGAAACTTTACATTAACTTTGTCCTCTTTATATATCCTGGAAGGTTAGGGTAGCAGTGCTAAAAACAAGTGCATTGAACAGATTTCTATATTTATTCCAGGCACTGTCATAAGCATACCTAAGCTTGGCCTATTCGAACTGCAAATACAATGACTCCTTTAATTTTGGGGGAAGTGTAAATGTACAAGATTAAAGAAGAAATTGATAAGGGTCCCAAAGGGTCCTTTAGGGGAACTTAGACAAATATTAGCTCAATCTTGAAAAGCATTCTCCTGGTCGGTATTGGAAGCCTTTAAACATTAGAAACCTATGGCAGATACATTGATGGGCAGACTATTGTGGGATCTTTTGTGGCTCCCAAAACAACACAGGTCAGCAAGCATGCATGTATTTGAAATAACAGCCATATTAATGTAGATAGGGATGGGGTTTGGAGCATGTCAGAATATCCACGTTTCTATTTATACCACTCCATCAAAATCATGAGTTCACCCCAACACTGAAGGGGATTATGATTTCATAGATGGAAGTATGAGGACTGTATAATAATGCTAAAAATACCACTTTCAGTCATTCAAAACATGTAAAAAGGAATTTGCTGTTGATGCATTAGAAAAAACAGTAGTCTTTCCATTTGGATCATTGGACCCTTTATCTTTCCGATAGAGAGGCTGCTTGAAGGACTGAAGACACATTCAGAAACTTTTCACAACATACGAATAAACTAAATGCTAATTACTAACATGCAAATCATGCTGAAAAAGTACTTACACTCAGACGCAATGATCTTTTGCGGCAACGTGGGAGAAAACTGTGCAGTTACACCGAAAGAATGGCCAACATTGTGGCATAACACACCTACGAATTTATGTTGTCCACAAATTAGAGAAAACCAATACAAAATTATATCTAATTAATAATATACGACATCTAGAAAGCTAAAAATTACGTATCTTAATCGAGGCAGTAAATACTAAAGGCACTGTGGAATTGGGCCGATGCAATACCCATACATTGGTGGTTGTGCCTTATACTACAGGTATACTAGAAAGAGAAGGGCTTAGTGCGTGCATCATGGGACCATGACTGCACACAATAAATGGTGTTTCAAAAAATGATTGACCTCTCTCCTTATACACTACTAGAAGTAAAACAAGAAAAGTAACCGAAGCAAAAGAAACTTATACTTGATCTAGCATCAGGTGGTCGAAAAGAATATGGGAAGATGATAATGATGCTCACATAGCTTATGAAATGAAAGCGATTTAGAGGGATTTGGTAATTATTACTGGGTGATCTGTGAAACTGCTCCCCAGATGTTCTGTCTTAAAACTCTCCGAGTGTTTAAGTGACCTATAAATCAGAGCGAAAGCGGATTAATGCATTGAATCAGTCTTTGCCTTTGGGCTTTTTTTCTTGAAAAGGAAAACATATTGAACATATTCTCAAGCAACGTTTTTTTTACCATAGCTTAGTAGAACATGAAACTGCAACAGCTGGTTGGGGAAGATTAGTCAGTCTTATATTTATACTGAACTGTGTTAATGGGAGAAATGCTAACCGCACTAACACTGCACAATCAAATATTTGTCTTTCTTACTTGTTAAAATGAGTAGGATTGTTCGGAGAAAAAAATCTAGTGAGGAAAGAAAGGGAGCAAGAGAGTATCATGCGGATGGGAGAAAACCACCACCCAGAACTTCGGTTTTGAGGCTTCATTTACTATGTGCCACCACAAAGCAAGACCTTGGTGACAGTGACATTCATCAGGTTGAATTTGCCACTCTAGACAATACCATGTTTTAACAAATTTTCTTCTGGAAGGCATGTTAATTCAGTTTTTTGTGTCAGGATTAAGTATATCCATGCTGAGATAAGGTGAAGATTGGTGTGCTGCAGTAAAGAGGACGTTTGGTGTTGGAAGTTTTTCCTTTAGTGAGGGTCAGAAACTATATGTTGCAATGTAGGGTAGAGACTGGTGTCCTGTGATTATGGCTATGATGGCAAGTATTGATATTAGTGTGGCAGAGTTTGGGTGGCATCTGTGCTAAGCTGCTGAAAGGGGAAGAGAATTTGACCCAGAAAAGAATACATTTTTGTACTTGGGAGAGACTTCCTATAATAATTGATAGAACTAAATTCTGAAGGTTTTACACCTATTCCAAGAAAAGAAGTGAAATCTTTTGGTTTCTGGATACACTCTGAATCGTCCATGAGCCTCCAAATCCACCTTGCTGCCTAATCGGCCTGGGCACTACTGCACTGCTTAAAACACCTCAAACTGATCCTCTCAAACCAAGATTTCAGATCAGTCATACATGGCGTTGTTACCTCTTTGGACTATGGAAATTAGTTCTTCACAGGAGCCTCAAAAATGGGTTTGGCGCATATAAAAGCTAATCTCATTTGGCTGCACCTCTAGCAAAAAACTACAAAAAATGTGTCTGTATCTCCCCTGTCTCTGGGATCTGCACTGGCTAGGCGTGGAGGCTAGGACAAAATGTAAGACAGCATGTCTAAGCTTTAAATCCTTAAAGTTAATACCTTTACTCCGTACTACATATCTCCGGAGACTAAAAAAATAACTTAAGAAGAAAAAGATACCTCTGACTGTTAAATCAAGAAATTTAAATCAAACAAAACCACACAAATACACTTTGCGGTGTGGCTTCAGCTCTCTGAAATACTCTCCTAGAAGACACCAGAGTTGACAAAAGCTTACCATTTTCAGACAGATAATTAAAAACGTTTCTTTTGAAGCAACCTATAAGTCCATAAAGTTGCTATTAGTCCCCTTCTTTCAGAATGATTAGTTCTTCAGCTCATAATAAAAGTCTAGATCTGTTCCATGACCTATTTTACGATAGGATTCTCCAATTCATTGCAATGATTGCTTTTTGCTTTAACCACTTCGCTGCCAGGCCTTTTCCCCCTCTTGTGCCAGGCCTTTTTTTGCCTATTTGGGGCAGTTCGCACTTAGGCCCGCATAACTTTTTGTCCACATAAGCTAACCAAGCCAAATTTGCGTCCTTTTTTTCCAACATCCTAGGGATTCTGGAGGTACCCAGACTTTGTGGGTTCCCCTGAAAGAGGCCAAGAAATTGGCCAAAATACAGGGAAAATTTTGTTTTTTTCAAAAAAATTGGAAAAAGTGGCTGCAGAAGAAGGCTTGTGGTTTTTCCCCTGAAAATGGCATCAACAAAGGGTTTGCGGTGCTAAACTCAGCAGCTTCCCAGCTTTCAGGAACAGGCAGACTTGAATCAGAAAACCCAATTTCTCAACACAATTTTGGCATTTTTCTGGGACATACCCCATTTTTGCAATTTTTTGTGCTTTCAGCCTCCTTCCAGTCAGTGACAGAAATGGGCATGAAACCAATGCTGGATCCCAGAAACCTAAACGTTTCTGAAACCTAGACAAAATTCTGAATTCAGCAAGGGGTCATTTGTGTAGATCCTACAAGGGTTTCCTACAGAAAATAACAACTGAAAAAAAAAATTATGGAAATTTAGGTGAAAAAAACATAAATGTTTCTCTACGTTTTACTCTGTAACTTTTCCCTGCAATGTCAGATTATCGAAAGCAATATACCGTTACGTCTGCTGGACTCCTCTGGTTGCGGGGATATATATGGCTTGTAGGTTCATCAAGAACCCGAGGAACCCAGAGCCAATAAATGAGCTGCACCCTGACGTGCGTTTTCATTCTATAACGGGTATACAGCAATTCATTTGCTGAAATATAAAGAGTAAAAAATTGCTATCAAGAAAACCTTTGTATTTCCAAAAAGGGCACAAGATAAGGTGTTGAGGAGCAGTGGTTATTTGCACATCTCTGAATTCCGGGGTGACCATACTAGCATGTGAATTACAGGGCTTTTCTCAAATAGATGTCTTTTTTACACACTCTCCTATATTTGGAAGGAAAAAATGTAGAGAAAGACAAGGGGCAATAACACTTGTTTTGCTAATCTATGTTCCCCCAAGTCTCCCGATAAAAATGATACCTCACTTGTGTGGGTAGGCCTAGCGCCCGCGACAGGAAACGCCCCAAAGCGCAACGTGGACACATCCAAATTTTTGGAAGACAACAGAGGTGTTTTTTGCGAAGTGCCTACCTGTAGATTTTGGCCTCTAGCTCAGCCGGCACCTAGGGAAACCTACCAAACCTGTGCATTTCTGAAAACTAGAGACCTAGGGGAATCCAAGGAGGGGTGACTTGCGGGGCTCGGACCAGGTTCTGTTACCCAGAATCCTTTGCAAACCTCAAAATTTGGCTAAAAAAAACACATGTTCCTCACATTTCTGTGGCAGAAAGATCTGGAATCTGAGAGGAGCCACAAATTTCCTTTCACCCAGCGTTCCCCCAAGTCTCCCGATAAAAATGATACCTCACTTGTGTGGGTAGGCCTAGCGCCCGCAACAGGAAACGCCCCAAAGCGCAACGTGGACACATCCAAATTTTTGGAAGACAACAGAGGTGATTTTTGCGAAGTGCCTACCTGTAGATTTTGGCCTCTAGCTCAGCCTGCACCTAGGGAAACCTACCAAACCTTTGCATTTCTGAAAACTAGAGACCTAGGGGAATCCAAGGAGGGGTGACTTGCGGGGCTCGGACCAGGTTCTGTTACCCAGAATCCTTTGAAAACCTCAAAATTTGGCTAAAAAAACACATGTTCCTCACATTTCTGTGTCTGAAAGTTCTGGAATCTGAGAGGAGCCACAAATTTCCTTCCACCCAGCGTTGCCCCAAGTCTCCCGATAAAAATGATACCTCACTTGTGTGGGTAGGCCTAGTGCCGGCGACAGGAAACACCCCAAAGCGCAACGTGGACACATCCTAAATTTTGGAAAAAAACAGAGGTGTTTTTTTGCGAAGTGCCTACCTGTAGATTTTGGCCTCTAGCTCAGCCGGCACCTAGGGAAACCTACCAACCCTGTGCATTTCTGAAAACTAGAGACCTAGGGGAATCCAAGGAGGGGTGACTTGCGGGGCTCGGACCAGGTTCTGTTACCCAGAATCCTTTGCAAACCTCAAAATTTGGCTAAAAAAACACATGTTCCTCACATTTCTGTGGCAGAAAGTTCTGGAATCTGAGAGGAGCTACAAATTTCCTTCCACCCAGCGTTCCCCCAAGTCTCCCGATAAAAATGATACCTCACTTGCGTGGGTAGGCCTAGCGCCGGCGACAGGAAACACCCCAAAGCGCAACGTGGACACATCCTAAATTTTGGAAAAAAACAGAGGTGTTTTTTGCGAAGTGCCTACCTGTAGATTTTGGCCTCTAGCTCAGCCGGCACCTAGGGAAACCTACCAAACCTGTGCATTTCTGAAAACTAGAGACCTAGGGGAATCCAAGGAGGGGTGACTTGCGGGGCTCGGACCAGGTTCTGTTACCCAGAATCCTTTGCAAACCTCAAAATTTGGCAAAAAAAACACATGTTCCTCACATTTCTGTGGCAGAAAGTTCTGGAATCTGAGAGGAGCTACAAATTTCCTTCCACCCAGCGTTCCCCCAAGTCTCCCGATAAAAATGATACCTCACTTGCGTGGGTAGGCCTAGCGCCGGCGACAGGAAACACCCCAAAGCGCAACGTGGACACATCCTAAATTTTGGGAAAAAACAGAGGTGTTTTTTGCGAAGTGCCTACCTGTAGATTTTGGCCTCTAGCTCAGCCGGCACCTAGGGAAACCTACCAAACCTGTGCATTTCTGAAAACTAGAGACCTAGGGGAATCCAAGGAGGGGTGACTTGTGGGGCTCGGACCAGGTTCTGTTACCCAGAATCCTTTGCAAACCTCAAAATTTGGCTAAAAAAACACATGTTCCTCACATTTCTGTGGCAGAAAGTTCTGGAATCTGAGAGGAGCTACAAATTTCCTTCCACCCAGCGTTCCCCCAAGTCTCCCGATAAAAATGATACCTCACTTGTGTGGGTAGGCCTAGTGCCGGCGACAGGAAACACCCCAAAGCGCAACGTGGACACATCCTAAATTTTGGAAAAAAACAGAGGTGTTTTTTGCGAAGTGCCTACCTGTAGAGTTTGGCCTCTAGCTCAGCCGGCACCTAGGGAAACCTACCACACCTGTGCATTTCTGAAAACTAGAGACCTAGGGGAATCCAAGGAGGGGTGACTTGCGGGGCTCGGACCAGGTTCTGTTACCCAGAATCCTTTGCAAACCTCAAAATTTGGCTAAAAAAACACATGTTCCTCACATTTCGGTGACAGAAAGTTCTGGAATCTAAGAGGAGCCACAAATTTCCTTCCACCCAGCGTTCCCCCAAGTCTCCAGATAAAAATGATACCTCACTTGCGTGGGTAGGCCTAGCGCCCGCAACAGGAAATGGCCCAAAACACAACGTGGACACATCACATTTTTTCATAGAAAACAGTGCCTACCTGTGGATTTTGGCCTCTAGCTCAGCCGGGCCCAGGGGGGGCAGAAATGGCCTAAAATAAATTTGTCCCCCACCCCCCAACCCCCCTGCCCCCCCGGGAGCGACCCTTGCCTATGGGGTCACCCCCCCTTGCGTGACATTGGTGCCAAAAAAAAAATCCCCGGTGCCTAGTGGTTTCTGCCCCCCTTGGGGCAGATTGACCTACAATCGGCCAATCTGCCCCCAAGGGGGGCAGAAATGGTCTAAATACAATTTGCCCCCCAGGGGAGCGACCCTCGCCTAATCGGTCGCTCCCCATCTCTACAAAAACAAACAAACAAACAAAAAAAAACCACAAAAAAAACAATTTGCCCTGGTGCCTAGAGGTTTCTGCCCCCCCGGGGGCAGATCGGACTAATACCAATAGGCCGATCTGCCCCCAGGGGGGGCAGAAATGGCCTAAAATAAATTTGCCCCCCCAACCCCCCCAGGGAGCGACCCTTGCCTGCAAGGTCGCTCCCCTTGCGTGACGGCGCAAAAAAAAGATCCCTGGTGCCTAGTGGTTTCTGCCCCCCTTGGGGGCAGATTGACCTACAATCGGCCAATCTGCCTCCAAGGGGGGCAGAAATGGTCTAAATACAATTTGCCCCCCAGGGGAGCGACCCTTGCCTAATGCGTCGCTCCCCATCTCAAAAAAAACAAACAAAAAAAACCCCCCACAAAAGAAAATTTGCCCTGGCGCCTAAAGGTTTCTGCCCCCCCTGGGGGCAGATCGGCCTAATACCAATAGGCCGATCTGCCCCCAGGGGGGCAGAAATGGCCTAAAATAAATTTGCCCCCCCCACCCCCCCCCCCGGGGGAGCGACCCTTGCCTGCAAGGTCGCTCCCCTTGCTTGACTGCACAAAAAAAAGATCCCTGGTGCCTAGTGGTTTCTGCCCCCCTTGGGGGCAGAAATGGTCTAAATACAATTTGCCCCCCAGGGGAGCGACCCTTGCCTAATGCGTCGCTCCCCATCTCTAAAAAAACAAACAAACAAAAAAAAAAGCCACACAAAAAAAAAAATTGCCCTGGCGCCTAAAGGTTTCTGCCCCCCCCGGGGGCAGATCGGCCTAATACCAATAGGCCGATCTGCCCCCGGGGGGCAGAAATGGCCTAAAATAAATTTGCCCCCCCCCCCCCCGGGGAGCGACCCTTGCCTGCAAGGTCGCTCCCCTTGCGTGACTGCGCAAAAAAAAGATCCCTGGTGCCTAGTGGTTTCTGCCCCCCTTGGGGGCAGATTGACCTACAATCGGCCAATCTGCCCCCAAGGGGGGCAGAAATGGTTCAAATACAATTTGCCCCCCAGGGGAGCGACCCTTGCCTAATGCGTCGCTCCCCATCTCTAAAAAAACAAACAAACAAAAAAAAAAAAACCCAAAAAAAAAAATTTGCTCTGGCGCCTAAAGGTTTCTGCCCCCCCCCCGGGGGCAGATCGGCCTAATACCAATAGGCCGATCTGCCCCCAGGGGGGCAGAAATGGCCTAAAATAAATTTGCCCCCCCCACCCCCCCCGGGGAGCGACCCTTGCCTGCAAGGTCGCTCCCCTTGCGTGACGGCGCAAAAAAAGATCCCTGGTGCCTAGTGGTTTCTGCCCCCAATCTACAATCGGCCAATCTGCCCCCAAAGGGGGCAGAAATGGTCTAAATACAATTTGCCCCCCAGGGGAGCGGCCCTTGCCTAATGCGTCGCTCCCCATCTCTAAAAAAAACAAACAAACAAAAAAAAAAACACAAAAAAACTATTTGCCCAGGCGCCTAGAGGTTTCTGCCCCCCCCGTGGGCAGATCGGCCTAATACCAATAGGCCGATCTGCCCCCAGGGGGGGGCAGAAATGGCCTAAAATAAATTTGCCCCCCTCACCCCCCCCCCCCCCCCCCCGGGGAGCGACCCTTGCCTACAAGGTCGCTCCCCTTGCGTGACGGCGCAAAAAAAAGATCCCTGGTGCCTAGTGGTTTCTGCCCCCCTTGGGGGCAGATTGACCTACAATCGGCCGATCTGCCCCCAAAGCGGGCAGAAATGGCCTAAATACAATTTGCCCCTCCAGGGGAGCGACCCTTGCCTAAGGGGACGCTCCCCATCTGTAAAACACAACAACAACAAAAATCCCTGGTGCCTAGTGGTTTCTGCCCCCCGTGGGGGCAGATCGGCCTAATAAAAATAGGCTGATCTGCCCCCATTGGGGGCAGAAATGGCCTAAAATAAATTTGCCCCCCAAGGGAACGACCCTTGCCTAAGGGGTCGCTCCCCTTATGTGAAAAACAAACAAACAAAAAAAACTCCCTGGTGTCTAGTGGTTTCTGCCCCCCTTGGGGGCAGATTGGCCTCATAAAAATAAGCCAATCTGCCCCCAAAGGGGGCAGAAATGGCATAAATATAATTTCCCCCTATGGGAGCGACCCTTGCCTAAGGGGTCGCATCCCACACCTAAAAAACAAAAGAAAACAAATAAAAAAACAAACCAAAAAAAAGTATCCCTGGTGTCTAGAGGTTTCTGCCCCCACTGGGGGCAGATCGGCCTAATAATAGGCCGATCTGCCCCCAGGGGGGGCAGAAAAGGCCTTAAAAAAAAATGACCCCCTGGGAGCGTCCCTTTCCCAAGGGGTCGCTCCCTTCTGTCAATTTCATAGAAAAAAAAAATCCCTGGTGTCTAGTGGGGTTTCAAAAGCCGGATTGCAAGCAATCCGGCTTTTGAAACCCTCGGAGAGACTTCAAAGGGAAGGAAATACATTTCCTTCCCTTTGAAGCCCCTCCGGGCCTCCCCCACGTGATCGAAAGAGAAATGCTGAGCATTTCTCTTTCGATCGCGCTGGAAGCTCTGCTTCCAGCGCGATGGGGGAGGTTGTGTGATTGTCAGCGCGCGCTCGTGCGCTGACGTCACAGGGGGGGTGGGGGGGGTCGGGGGTTGAAGGGGAAGGGATTCCCCTGTCAGCCCTGATCTAGGGGGGTGGGGGGGCGGCCCTCGGGAGGAGCACTAGCGCTTCTCCCGAGGGCAGCATTCAGGACGTAATGGTTACGTCCATGGCGCCACACGGGCGCTCCCATGGACGTAACCATTACGTCCGTGGCGGGGAAGGGGTTAATCTTTTTAATACACTGATATTTCTGGTAAAGTTGTTATCTGTAAAGTGCTCTAATGTCCATTGAAGCAGAGTAGCCTAAGAAAAGAACCAAAAATAAATGAATGAAAATGGGTGCTGGCAGTGGTTTGGGCAGATGTTGGGTTCTGTTTGTTGTTTCTGCAGCGAGAGAAGAAAGAACCGAGAGGGACTGGATATTATACCAATGGTCAGATTTAATAAGCTATTTAGCAGTTGAAAAGCCCGAGATTCACTAAATTACTACTAAATGGCTTGTACAGATGCCCTAAATCCATTTAACGATTCAGTAACATTATTAGATAGCTAAATAGATTTAGGAAGTCATAAGAAATCGTTATTGGGAAGGGGTCTGTACAGGGTGTCCCTTCCAGCCAGTGATTTCTTATAGTATGTAATAATGTTTTGCACCTGAATTTCAGCCATTCGCAAGTGGGAAGGAGCCTCCTAAAGAGCATGTTAGGAAATATATTAAAGTATAAATAAATGGTCCCATGGATGACGGTCTACTCCTAAAAAGTGAAAGTTACTTTTTCATTGTCGTTATTTTTTTTTTTTTTTTTATACGTGCCTTGTTTTCCTTAAATGGAACCGAGTTGCATTAAAGAAAAAAGGAAAAGATTGCATTATTTAAAAGCAGTCACAGATATGGTGGTTTTCTGTCCTCAGCAGGCTACAATCCCTGTGATGGCTGTCATTCCTAATGGGTCCCAAATGAGGTAGGTCGATTTGTGACCCACTAGGAATTGCTAATTAAAAAAAAAAAAAAGTTTTATACATTACGAATAGGTATTTGGAAACTGCAATTCTTAATGTTTGTTCATCTGGCCTTTTGGGTGCAATAGAGAGGAATCCAAGACATGATATCCTTGCTGTAGTGTTGTGCAGTGATGGTCAGATCGTGAGTACAAATTGTGCTTTGATGTAATGTGGAGGAAGTGACTAGGTGCTGGCTGTGCTGTAGTGCAGCAGTAGGCATTTGGGCTGTAGCACTGAGGGACATGCTTTATGTGCTGCACCATGCTGTTTTGATTGACTGAGTTCATTGGTACCATCTGAGTTGTGTTGCAATGGTTTGCAGAGGTGAGATACTGACTTCTGCTAAAGAGATGTTTTCTTCTATTTTGTGTATTAGTATTGGGAACAAGATGGGTTATTAAATATGCGTTTGTTTATTGTGCTTTATTTCAGTCTGGAATGTGGGGAGCAAATCAAAGAACTCAAAGCCCATTATGAAGCGCGTGTTGGGAAATTACTGGAAGAGGCTGACCAAGGTCTCCCTGAAAAGGTATACTTTTGAACTTATTGACCAGGTGCATACAGAACCTTCTGCAAGGCAAAAGGCTAGCTCTGGGAACTTCATTAAATGAGATTGCCTAAAATGGTTTAGACTCTGGTTAGGCTGTCTGCATGTGCCAAGCATTTGCTTAAATGGTTGCATGCTAACCAGCAAGCCAGAGCATCGTCGTTCCTCTGATTGATGCTTTCCCAAATACAGTTGTTCCTAAATTTGTTTTGTCTCCTTTGCCATACATTTTCACCCATTCTCTTTTGAAATTAAGTTGTAAGTTTTTTTTGATCCCTCTTCCTCACTGCCTCAGCGCAGCTGATCTTGTAGTGCTAGTTTTTCGTTTTGTATAGATGCAAATGACTGCATTATGCAGCAGACTTGTGGATAGCTATGGAATAATCTAGCAAAAATAGCCTGTACACGTCATCAGCGTCAATAACTAACATGTTTGTGATGAAGTCGATTGATTCACCATTTTTTTTCGAACACCATTTTAAGGTTTCCCTATCATCCACTGCACTCACATTTGCAATCAACCTCCCTGTTTTTCTAATAATTTGCTTGAAAGTGTTGTTTCATGCCATTTTAACTGTAATCTGCCTCGCTGTGGACTACAGTTTCAGTCATTGATGTGGAGGAAGGAGAGAGGTTGTGTATTGAATTTTTAATCTACTTTGGTTTGTTTTGACTGCCATGAACTGACCTTGTACATGTTTTGCAACTTCTTTTTGAGGAGGACTTCAGTAGACATGCACATGCTGAGCCTGACATGAATGTATAGCACAATATGCATGACTGTCACATACATTGTCTGCTATGTGATGCAAATCATATGTTTCAGTTTGTGATTTCCGTAAATATTTCCTCCTCTTTGAACCAGCTTCCCTCTATGGGACCAGGCAAGGTTTCTGTTCACGCCCTCATTCCCCACCTGGACCTCCCAGAGTGATTATAGTTTACTCAATGTGAGCTACTGAAGCTCCTTTTAAAGAGAAAGGTCCAGGATTGTAGTCTAGATTTTTAGTAGTGTAAAAGAAGCAGAGTAGAGGAAGCAATGAATTATTTTGGACCTGTTTGACCTCAGAGAGTTCCTTCTGCTGGCACATTTTAAAATTCTGATGCTGTGGCAAAATCTACTTTAGGACTCCTGCTTGGGGAAAGCCCATTACTAGTGCTAATCTTTGGCCTCAGGTCAGCTTCAAAAGTCTGTGCCCTGCCTTGACAATTGGCTTTTTAAAGCTTCCAAAAATCCATAGACCATCTCAACAGGTTCCTGGAAACTTTGTCTCTTACTGTCTGTGAATCATTTTTAGCTGCCACATAATCACTTTTCAGGAGCTGCTCTGCACTGAGACTAGTAACATTTTCCATCATCTTGAGAAGGTTGCTGACCTTAAGCAGAGTGATGCCCACTTTTTAAAAATGGACTGTGGTTTCAGAGTATTTTGGTTCTAATAGCCTCCTGTGCCTTGGTTATTCCCATGGTCAGACTTAACTTGATGTTTTTTCAACTTCTTACAAGGAGTGTTTTTCTGCTTTAAAGGCCAAAATATCCATACCTTCACAGAGCAGAAGGCGTGCTACCCTGAGTGAGCTGGAGGTTCACAACTTGTTAGGTAGAGCGCGTAAGTGCTTTGACCTGTTGTAAGTATTGTGGGCTTTTAACAACACCCACCACACGCCCATCACTTTCACTCGTTCATGGGCTTGCCTTTCAAAAATACTTTAGCATTGGTAAATAGAGACTGGCCCTGTTACTTGGATGATTCCACAACTGCCGATAAGTTTGACTGTAAGCGAACTTCTATTTCCTTTTGTGTCTCTCCTTCGCGATCATGCTCATGGCGTTTTGAATCAGCTCGCTTATGTCAACTGTTTTACTTTTCATTTCAATTTATGGGGCAAGAAAAGTCCTGTTAGGAATTTACAACACTAATAGCTCTAACTCGAGCAAATGGGAGACCCATTGCATTGCAAATGGTTGTGCTTTTTTGTGATTGTAACTCATTATGTAAACTTTATTGGACCAAAAGGCATTTTATTCTAGCCCTAGAAGCCTTTCTGCAAGTAGTTAGGAATGTATGGGTAGTTTCTACAACTTGAAAGGTAGCTATGTTCACAGTAAACGGGCTGTGGTAGACCTATGTTTATCACAGATCCAAAAGGATATATTCCTCTATGCATCCACAGGGTTCTGTGATTCGATCAATTAATTGTTTATTACTGGTTATGATTGTATGTGGCAGTGTTTGGTTAGTAGAGCTGCTTGTTAAATAAATAGTTTATTAATAGTTTGAATTGGTTAATGAACTTGACCCCGATAGAGATCTTTGTATTGTGTTTGTGTATGAATGACATTGTTGAAAGATTTTGCTGTTTTTTCATTCCACTGGATGGACGTTTTTCAGGCAGGCATCATTTGTTATCTGGGATGTGGTATGTTTAAGCTCACCCTTTATAAATGGTTCCAAGTCATATGCTGGTGTAGTGCAGGAAAAACGTTGTTGAGTTGGTGATAATTTGTCAGCTAAAACAGCTTTGGGGGGGTGTTGTGCAAATGTAGTTCAGACCATCTATTTAGTGTGTTATATTGGAGTTTGGGCAGTTCTAATTCTATCACCTAGGTCGAGCCACTGCTTACCAGCTGCCCCCATATAGTTCTTTGGGGTTCTCAGTGACTTGAGTTAAGGTGGACTGCAGTCATTGTATTTGTTTTGGTATATATGTATAGCATAGGATACATGATGTTCTGTCTAGCTTGTTATTTTTTAGATTGTTGTTTGGAAGAAAAGTATAAAGAGATGAACATTGGAAAAAGATCTGCTTGCAAATTGAGTTTTGATGACCACCATTACAAAATGTTGCACTGAGCAAACAAAGGTTTGGTGTATGTATGTGGTGCATCTATGAAATAAAAAGTTTAATGTATGATAATTCAGTGTACTTTAGAGATGTAAAACAGTCCCTCGTTTTGCAATGGAAGCATTACATAGGAAATGGAATAATGTACCAAATAGCCAGTAATTAAAAATCTTTCAGAATAAATCCTGTAGTTTAGATGTGCTGTCAAGCCAGACCTAATGATAGTCCTCACAATCACATTGATCGCTTAGCAGTCATTTTGTTGAAACAAAACATTGCATGCTATTTTAATAAATAATCCCTTGATTACATATTGACACCTACTGCATGTAGTGTCAGCAAAGTTTATTATTGTATTATTCATGATTGAAAGAACAGATCACATGCAAATAAAATCCATTGAAGTAAATAATAATTTCTGATGGAAATATCTACCTTACCTCACCTTTTGAATACCCCCAGTGCACCAGCATTCGACTGAATTTTTTCTCTGTAGCTCGCCACATCGAGGACATCACAGCAAGAAGGCTCCGCACGCGACTCTGTCTGATGTATCGCAGCCATAAGTTCCATTTCTTTCCCATGCCTTCGACAAGTTACGTTTTTTCCTACCTCTTCTTGTTGGTTACAGTGTTTCGAGGGAATTAAGGTTTTGTTGTCTCATTAGGTGACAGTGTCTCCACCTAAAAAGTCGGGCTTCAAACCTTGTCGGGAATGTGGAGCCTAGATGTCGGTTACGGAGCTGCATGAAGATTGTCTCTGGTGGTCTGATCATGACGTCGGGCTGTGCTTCATGTCAGAGTATGAATCTTATGACTCTGAAGGAGAGAGAAGCAAAATTATTCTTGACCTAGGTGAAGAAGGACAAGCGAGGTGCTCGCAGGTCCCAACCTCAAGAGGAGTCGCCATCTCATCAGACTTTGAGGTCATATAAGAAGAGATGACGTCATGGTTCCCGGCGTCTGTCTTCTCGAGAAATGAGTCCACGGCCTCTATAGACCTCTATATCCTTCTCCAAAGTCCCAGCTTCAGCCTTCTTGGGAAGTGAGTCCACAGCCTCTATCTCTTCCTCTGAATTCACCTGAAGATTGCCTGGTGCCATCTTAAGTGGAGATCCCGCCGCCACCTACGACTCTGGTGGCACAGTTCTCTGAATCAGGAGACTGAAGTAGTCACGCCGACATCTGGATCCTTTGGCCCTCTTCAACAGGAGTGGGATTATCCTACTTTCCCAGCCCCCGGTGACAGATCCGATGAACTACTTGAATGCTATGTATAGCATTTTTAACAGGGCAATGACTCCCTCTGGTGCGCCGGCTGACCCCACGGGTCCGTTGTTCTTCTCCTTTGGAAGTTTCTCAGCTCTGTATAGGCAGTCTCCATTCCTGCTTTTATGCTGACAGCACAGTACCCCTGGGCTTCGATGGTGCTGAGGATTGGACTCCTTCACTGACCGATACTCAGCAGGAATTATCGCATCTGTGGCACCAGTACCGACATCGGAGAGGTCACAACCGAAGTCACGTCACTCGACTCCAGCTCGAATGGATTCTACAATTCCATCATCTAAGTTGCCTGCGCGCAAACCAACTTTGCCAGCACTGCAACCGACATCACTGACGCCAGTATATTCTCTTCCAGCGCCGTTACTGCAGTCGAGGTTGATGTCTCATAGGGAGACTTTGAGGCTTCTAGAAGAGCATCAATATTTAGACTCCCATCAGGATCCTGAACTGGAAGAGGGTGCAATTCCTGTACCAACCCAGGAATTTGAAACTATAGAAGTGGCAAGTCGTTTGGATACTTCCCCAGAGTGGGAGTTGTTATCTCCAAGAGGTTTACCTCCACCTGAGGTGATATCATGCCATGGGGGCCATAAGAAAGGCATCTGAAATGTTGGACTTGCCGAATTAGTTAATGGAAGTCCTTCATTCTTCGATGTTTACTACCAGTTTGCTGTCCTTCCATTTGGTCTTACTTCTTCACCTCGGGTCTTCACGAAGGTGATGGCAGTGGTTGCGGCACATCTCAGATAGTGGGGAATACCAGTATTCCCTTACCTGGACAATTGGTTACTCAAAGGCAAGCCTCTGGGGTTGGTGCTGCTTCACTTGCATTTGACATCTGAACTGTTTTTCAATCTGGGTTTTTTCTTTCAAAGTACCCAAATCTCACCTGGAGCCCTCTCATTGGGCAATACTGGACACCACAGTAAATCATGCCTAACCTCCTCAGAGGATTCAAGACATTGAGGCTATAATTCCGATATTTCAAAATGGAGCGCTTGTTCCAGTCCTAAAGGTCGTACGTCTGCTCGATTTGTTCGCTTCCTGCATTCTGTTGGTCACTCATGCATGCTGGCACATGAGGGCCCTCCAGTGGTTCCTCCGCAGGCAGTGGTTTCAACACAATGGGGATCTCAGAGAGTCAGTTAAGATCTCAGGAGAAACTGCAGCGGATCTCCAATGGTGGGATGTAGACAGCAATCTATCACAAGGAAAGCTGTTTTGTCCTCCACCTCCGGTGGCCACAGTGAAAATGGATGCCTCCACTCTAGGATGGGGAACACTCCTAGGGGATCTAAAGATCAGAGGATTTTGGTCTCCAGATGAACTTTGGTTTCACATCAATCTTTTGGCGTTGCGGGCGATATGTCTGACTCTCAAGACCTTCCTCCCTTCCAGTCGTGGTCAGTTGGTTCAAGTCTTGACAGACAACACTACGTCAACATAAACGGAGGAGTAGGGTCATATCTTCTTTGCAAAGAAGCTCTACGACTCTGGTTCTGGGTTTAGGACCATCGGATTTGCGTTGTGGCAAATCGATTGGCTGGAGTTCTGAACATATGTGCAGACACTCTCAGCTGGCACTTCTAAGATGACTACGAGTGACTTCTCCATTCAGATGTGATATTTCACATCTTCAGGTTATGGGAGACTCCTCGGATACATGTTTGCCACTCACAACGCACACTGCCAGTTGTTCTGCAGCCTCCAGTATTGAATGCGGGGAGCATTTGGGGACATATTTCAATTGAGCTGGAGCACCCATCTGCTTTACATGTTTCCCCCCATGCCCTTGATTCCTCGAGTTCTGAGTAAGATTCAACAAGTTCAGGGCCCAAGTCATATTAATAGCCCCGAACTGGCCGCAAAGGGTGTGGTACACAGACGTTCTTCAACTATCACTGTGCCCTCCGCTCCGCCTCCCTCACAGGGAAGACCTCTTGCAGTCACAGAGGCAGGTTCTACATCCCCACCTCCAGAGCTTGCACCTACAAGCCTGGAGATTGAGTTCATTTTCTCTTCCCCCTGAAGTGGGGCATGTTATTTTATCGGCCATGCGACACTCCACCAAGACAGTATATGCTGGTAGATGGGCTAAATTTGTAAAATGGTGCTCTGTAGAGGATGTTGACCACTGACACATCGGGGTTGTGCAGTTGCGACAGTGAAGGGTTATTTGCCTGCACTGTCGACTTTTATTTTCTTACCTGATCAGCCATCCCTGTTTAAGGCTCCTATAGTTTTGAGGTTTATAAAGGGGCTCACTAATATGTATCCCCCTACTCTGTTGTGCCTAAGTGGGACCTTAATTTAGTTATAACGTTTCTTTTGGGGGCTCTGTTTGAGCCATTGGGTAGCTCTCCGTTACGACGTCTTACTTTTAAAACTGTCTTTCTTATAGCCATCACGTCAGCTAGACATGTTAGTGAGTTACAGGCTTTAGGTGTTAAAGCCGCATTTACTACTTTTTATGCGGATAAGGGGGGTCTGCGGACCAGAACTGCTTTCCTGACGAAGGAGGTGACTCCTTTCCACCTAGGCCAATCTGTTACCCTTCCGACGTTTTATCCTCCTCCCAACCCTTCTAAGGAGGAAAAAAGGCTGCATCGTTTGGACCCAAAAAGAGCTTTGAGCTTCTACACTGATTTGAGGATCAGCGATCAGCTGTTCAGTGGATGTTGTGGGCAGAATGAAGAACAAGGCTGTCCTCAAGAGAAAGTTATCCAAATGGATCATCCTCTGCATAAAGATCTGCTGTGACATGACGAAGAAAGAGCTACTTGAATTCATTGGAGCTCATTCCACCAGAGCTACGTCTTCTATTTCTGCCTTGGCAAGAGATGTTCTTGTTGTTGACATATATAAAGCAGCAACTTGGGCTTCCCTCCACACTTTCGCAAAGCTCTATTGCTTGGATTCTGAGGTGAGGAGGGGCGTTCTTTTTGCCTCTTCTGTTTTGCAGGATTTCTTGCAGATAGGCACTCACCTCAGAGTGTGGAACTGCTTGGGAAGTCTGTTCAAAAGCTGAGGAATCCACAGGTAGATGTATCCATCAGAAGAACAAGTTACTTACCTTTGGTAATGCTTTCTCTAGTGGATACAGTATCTACTGTGTATTCCTCCCTGACCCACCCGCCTCCCTGTGCAGGTCTGAATATACCAAAAAGAAGACATCTGTTTGTAGGTAATATTTGTATTTGATATGTCACATATATAAATCTTTGATTTGAAAATGCACATGTTGATGTATTTTGATGTTGGTTTCACCCGTTCGCCTCAGAGGCACATGAAAAAAGTGAATGGAACTGACATCAGCACGTCAGCAAGGACTTCTTATGGCTCTGATGGCATCAGACGGAGTCGTGCGCGGAGCCGTGCTACTGTGATGTACTTGTTGACGTGGAGAGCTAGAGGGAAAAATATTCCATCGAAGGCTGGCGCATTGGGGATATTCAAAAAGTGAAGATTCAACAGGTAGATACTGTATCCACCAGAAAAATTGTAACCGAAGTTAAGTAACTTGCTCTTTAATGTCAATGTTTAAGCACCATTCCAAGTGTGAACAAATATGTGGCCAAATACACCTAATAAATAGACCTTACAATTATTATAAAATAACTTAACATCGAAAAACACTTAAGTTTGGGTAATTTGAAACCCAAAAAGTCACTAGGAACACTACAAAGACAATACAAGAGCAGGGGAAACACAATTTATTAAAATAAATGAGAGAATTGCCTAAAATATAGGTGGAACTGGGGAAACAAGTTCATGACTATTCAGTAGTATAGAGTATTGAAACTGTTTTTTGCGCTTTGCTATGTGTTATTTTGCCTTACAACAATATAAGCTAGGAATTCCAAGATTTATCAAATTGTTGAAAATCAAATTGAAAAGTACATCATTTCTTACCCCTTATTTCTTATGCAATTACCCCGCCAATTGAAATATATAAAGCTAAAGCTAGGGGCGGAGTATTATATGGTGCAGAGCTATGGGGCCACTGTAACTTAAAGGATTTGGAGAAAACTGAAAAATCCTTTCTGAAAAGGTTATTAAAAATCCTGGCAAGTTCTCCAACCTTGCCTGTTCGGTTGGATCTAAACCTTTACTCTATTTCACATATCGCTGCCCTACGGCCTCTGATGTACTGGATCAGGCTATGGTCCTCGGACATCTTTGGTCCATATAGAGCTGGGCTTAGTGTCCTAATGAGTGCGCAAGTCCAAAAAAAGGTCAGGTGGTGTAAATATGTGAAGGAATTCTTATTTGACCTTGGCCTGGATAGCCTTTGGCTGGACCCTGCCCATATTCAAAAAAATGATGCTCAACTTGTGAAAGATGCATACTGGCTGAGAGTCCAATTGGATGAATTAGCAGAGGTTCCTTCGACAAGTCTTATTAACACCTTTTTATCCCTAAAATGTTGTTATGAATTTGATAATTTCATGGATTTGATTGTTTCCCCTTTTGCACGAGCATTTTTCATCAGGTTTAGGTTAAGGACATTACCACTTTGCTTATTTACTAGCAAATGGACAAATCTTGGTGACGATAGTGACTTATGTCCAATGGGATGTGGAGTTACCGAGCATTTAGCCCATGTTTTATTTTGTTGCTCTGCATATCGTAAGCAAAGAGCACGCTGGCTTATTCTGCTTTGTAGATCCATGGGCCTTGTGTGTGGGTCAGTTGCCTTTAGGATTTTGAAGTCGAGTGCCCATGGTAAAGTGGCATGTCCATTGGCGAATTTCATGAAGGCTATTTGGCCAATGAGACAAAAATTATTAAAGTCAGGAGCATATCATTCAACTTAACATCATTTTTCCATGAGATAGCAAGTAACAGCTGACTGTCAATTTTTGGTGTAGAGACTAATGTGTTGTGGTCTGCATCCACTTTTTCACATTGTTATGTATTCGACTATTTATGTATTTTAAAACGAGGGCTATGCTGTGTTGATGTCCTGTTTTATTGAAGCTGCTCTTTTTTTAAAACTCATTTTAGTATTATGTTTTAGCATGACGTATATTGTGTATTTATGTGCTTTGATGGTATTAATTTGCCGAATAAAGCTATCTATCTACATCATTTCTTACATCAGTGTACGCTACGTAACATATTTTTCCATTTCTCAAATAGAATAGTTTTAGCATATTTTCAGGTAAGTTATATTGTACGAAAGACCCCAGTGACAGTGCAATCCAGTTGAACATTTGTCTTTTTTTGAAAACTTGGTGTTCGTAGATTATTTTCCAAAGACAGTTCTGTCCCAGTTTAGTGGGGTAGAGATATGCGAAGTGCAATTATTTATTTCCCAAAACTGGCCATTGGAGGATTTAAGATTACAGAAATTATTTAATGGTGCAGATTCATTGTGAGTGCATAGAGGGGTGTATGGGAAAGGCATTGTGTAATGCAATGTGAATGAATCTACTTTTTGTCATGGAATGGGTTTCTTTCAGTATATGCACTATTTGACTCTGCAGTGTGTCTGGAATCTGGTTACAAGAAACAGCGCTCAAATTAATAGCGAGCAACTGGCAGAGATCTTTTGACTTGTTTTTACTCCAAATCAAGAATTGGTAACACAGGGTCGCTTTAGGAAAGGCCATGTCTGAGGTAGTGGATCTAATGCCACTTAGTTGTGGTTAAAGTTAGTCCTGGACTGGAACACTGAGTAGGGATACACCAATAATGAGGATGGTATGTTGCCTAGTAGCGTTTGTATTTGTGTTTTTCTTTTTTTATAAATTTAAGTAGTGGATTAGTACAGCATTTTCTAACCTTCTTTCCAACTGTGTTGAACTGAAAATGATGGTTATAAAATAATCCTAAATATGTCAAGAGGGAGTTGGAAAGTAAGTGATACTCTTGTGAGGCACATTCTAATGTTAAGTTACCTGCCTCATATTCCCTAGTTTATACATTTTTCCACCACATTTTCAGCAAATAATCTGTGTTATTTTCCTGGCATATTCTCTGTCTCCTTCTTCCCATAACAGTTACGTGCCTTATGTCCCTGTAATATTGATCTTGAATGTTATTAGCTGCTTGTCATTGAGGTGGATGTATTTGGTTTCAAGTATAATGTGCATTTGATTCTCAGCCTGTTGGACAACTCGACTCCAGCAAAGAAAATGGTTTGGATTTGGAAGAGATCTCTAAGAACAAATCCAACAAGGATGCAATAGAGAATCTCAATATTATGGTTGAAGATACTTCTAAAGTTCACATGCAAAATATGAAAGGTAAGTCTTTGATGCCAGTCAGTAAACACCTAGTGTTGTATCAACATTACATACTGCTTTGATAAAACGTTTTGCTTCACGTGAATATTTCCTGTACTGCTTCCTGTATTCTTTGTATTTCTTTTCTTGCTTTGTAGTTCTTTCCCTCAGTTCACTTCATGGTGTTCTTGACTTCAATCTTTTTATTTTTGCTATGTAACGTGTAATTACATTTCTTAAATATTGTTTTTCTCTGGGGGGCTCCACTGATGATTATAGGCACTGAATAATCCCACCCACATGCGAGGACCCTGGAGCAGTTCTTTCAAAGTCACATTTCTTTTTTTTTTTTTTTTTTTTTTTACAGTATCTTCGCCTAACTTTGGAAAGGCCAGGAGGTTCATATGGCTCAAAATGTAAAGTTTGCTGCCTTGAAACAGACTATATTGTCCATCACATTAATTTACTTTCAATTATGGAATAAAAAAGACATACGCCTGTAAAAAGTCACTAAGGCTAATTAAAAGAGACCTTTTAAAAACATCCTTAAACTTCTTTTACCTATTTTAAAGTAAATGATAGTGAAAGATACAGTAATGTAAATGTGTAGGCTGCAGCACTGAAACAACAAGAATATAACACTGCACCTTTAAGGGCACCCTAACCTCCAGTGTCCCATCCCAGTTCTTTTTACATAGAAATTGGAAGTCTAGAGTTATTCGTATTTTATATCTTCCTTTTTGGGAGGGGGAAAGGGCTGCTTATGATTTTAATGGTGATTCACCTGAGAGAGAACTAGGATTACAAGGATCTACTTTGATAATCAGAAGCGCTGAATAGATGAGTTAGCTCATCCTCAAAGAAAACTGCAAGGGAAGAGATAAAAAGGAGTAGTATAACTAAGCAAATGGATTTGTTGGAGAAGCTTTACCTAACTTGGGCACCTGCCTTCATATCCGAATCAAGATGCTAGTGTCTAGTAAAGGTGTGAACTGATCTCCACATAGCAGCTTTGTAAATTTTAGAAACTAATGCAGCAGTTTCTGCTTTACCTCTGGTGAAATGGGCTTTAGGTTTCTCAGGTAAGGTTTTGTTGGCTTCCTGGTAGCCTAGGATTATATAAGAGACAATCCATCTAGTCAAGGATTGTTTCGAAGTGGCAAATCTTGTTCATAGAGGACACAAAAGTTGCTTTGATTTCCTCAAAGATTTTGTCTTATGCAGATAAACCTTCAACATCCTCCAATCAAGAGTGTGAAGAGATCTTTCTGCATGCCAAGAGGGAATTTGAAAAAAATGTAGATGAGGAGACAGTCTGATTAACATAAAAATCTGAGACCACTTTAGAGAGGAATTTAGGATGGGTCCTCATCACTTCCCTGTTATTATGAAATACCGTGTAAGGTTTGTGGGAATATAGGGCATGTATCTCACTAACTTTACGTACATTGGTTATAGTAACAAGAAGGAAACCTTCAAGGACAGGTGTTGAAGCAAGACCTTGGGTTCGGAGAGAGGACCCATAAGGCAGGATAAGACAATATTTAACTCCCATAAAGGAAAAATCCTCAGAGGAGGAGGATACATGTTCTTAATGCCCTCCAGGAACTCTTTGAGTACATTGTAAAAGAAGATTAAATGTTTTAAGCCATGTTATACAGCAGCAGGTCTATTGTGCAATGTGTTTGAAAATAAAAGGAAGAAGAGCCATGATGTGGACAGCATTGCTGTTGTTTCTTTTCCTTTTTAATTAGCTTTTTTTCTTTGCATCAGTAATGTCAATAAAATTGTTTTCCAGAGCATGACATACGCTGTACAGTTAGATACAAAACTTAAGTTTGAAGCTATAGATTTGTTAACAACACAACAGGCTTACATTTACAAACAGTCTGAAACAGCTAGCACTAATCTTTTAATTGTTAGCTACAACGTTGCTGCAGCAATCTAAACGAGAAAAAAATATGCACGTTTTCTTAAACATCAACATTCTTTGTTTTTGTATTCCATGAAAAAAGGAAGATTAGGGCTAAGTTTTACAGTTAGGAAAACATTATTTATTCTTTCTATAAAAGGATACATAAGCTACACAAACATTAGAAATTCTCAATTTATAGTTCTAATTTAAATTTAGAATGTATACACCACCTTCAAGCTACTATAATTTGCATACCTACATATACAGTGTTACTTACAAGTTACATTTTAACTTTACACACCACCTTCTATAAGTCGTGTACCTCCATACACTATGTTCTTACCTGACTCGCCATACTACATTAACTATAACTCGCACCTTCTCAATGCGCTGGTTAAACCCATACATATAACCTCACTTATACAATGTCAAATCATAGCTTTCATAACAACACTTACGACATCTCAATTGAGATTATTTCTAAGAGCATGTGCATGATAAAGTCGCAAATTACATTTAATGAGGTATGCAAAGTGAGGTGAAAACATTGTGTACGTAGTAGGTGTGTGAATTATAATACCTTGAAGGTTTTGTGTAAATTTTTAATTTACACTGATGCCCTACAGTATGCTGGTCTGGGGTTTATGAAATGGGATATGCTGGATGATGAGTGGATAGTGATAGATTGCTGATTTTGTCAGGTGGTGCGTAGTTGGGGTGGTTTGACTCCACAGCAAAGTCTCGGAGGCTTAGCTGCGATATGGTGGACTGGTGAGCCTGAGGCCTGGTCCGAATGTGCCAGCGATATAATCATGGTGCTATGTGGCTGTGCCTTCCCATCTTCTTCTACCCGATGTCTCCGACGACAGATCATACGGAGTCAGTTGTGAAATGCACTAAGAGCATAGCTGTGGCACCCAATCAGAGTTGCTGCTAGAACTGACAGTGTGGGACGGTTATATGATTCCTCACTGTGACTGTACATCACTGATACCAATTCAGCTTATGTGACTTTAGTTTGAGGAAAACAGGCAAGCAGAGCTGGGAAGTAGGAGTATCCCACTGGATCCCAGTTCCAGCAGCTATTTTTGAGCCAAATCTGGGACCTGGCAAACCCAGGGAAACATGTTGAATTTGCCTTGGTGTCATTTTCTGACATCAGGACATAATTCGGATGTGCCTGCATGTTGTCTGCATTTAGTTTGGAGGAGCAACCTGCAGGCACTAAGGGGGGGATTTCTTATTTTAACATCCAGCTGGGCCCAAAAAAGGCCTGATTTAAAGGGCCAGCAGCCCTTCTTTTGTTCTAATATCACCTGGCTGGGTGCTATCAGATATCTATCACATAGACACCAATGCAATGGAAGGAAACAAAGATAGCTGATAACCAGAAAAGTACCTTAGAGAAACTATGGGGGTCATTCTGACCCTGGCGGTAATTACCGCCATGGCGGAGGTCGGCGGTAGCACCGCCAACAGGCTGGCGGTGCACCGCTGGGCATTCTGGCCAGAAACGGAAAGTCGGCGGTGTCCCGCCGACTTTCCGCTGCCCTTGAGAATCCTCCATGGCGGCGGAGCGCGCTCCGCCGCCATGGGGATTCTGACACCCCCTACCGCCATCCAGTTCCTGGCGGTTCTCCCGCCGGGAACAGGATGGCGGTAGGGGGTGCCGCGGGGCCCCTGGGGGCCCCTGCAGTGCCCATGCCAATGGCATGGGCACTGCAGGGGCCCCCGTAAGAGGGCCCCAAAAAGAATTTCAGTGTCTGCCTAGCAGACACTGAAATTCGCGACGGGTGCAACTGCACCCGTCGCACCTTCCCACACCGCCGGCTCAATTCTGAGCCGGCGTCCTCGTGGGAAGGGTGTTTCCCGCTGGGCTGGCGGGCGGACTTTCGGCGGTCTCCCGCCAGCCCAGTGGGAAAGCCAGAATGACCGCCGCGGTCTTTTGACCGCAGAGCGGTCTTTCGGCGGGAACCGCGTGGCGGGCGGCGACCGCCGTGGTCAGAATCACCCCCTATGTCTGGGAGCAGGTTTTTGACTTTGTTCAACTTCTTTTGTAAAAGATGTGCATGCATTGTAAGAATGCAAGCTTTATCTTTGTGTATGGGTTACTACACAAATAATGATTTAAATAGCACTTACATACTTTATTTATTTAATACTTTTACAGCACTGCTCATTCCAGTGTAGGGTGTCAGAGTGCTTTACGTAACACAGACATACACAATAAATCACACAAGAGTGTAAATCAATCTACAGGAAATGTTACAAAAGGCAATAAGGACTACAAGGGGTGGAAATCACATATTAATACTTGTCGACATTATATGTTAACAGTCAATAGTTTTAAGAAAAACAAATACAGGATCTAAAATTAAATGCAGTGTTTGTATAAGCAAGACTTTATTACTTCCCAAAGGAGCCCTTCTTTGCAATTGTAGAATAACAAGAGATTAAGGAAAGGACATAAAAATGATCTAAACCCATGAATTAACATTTGCATGGAGCTTCTTGATGCTGGTAAATAGATGATGGTTCTATGTTAGAAATATTGCAAGTTATGAACTGGAAGTAACAAAAGGATACCAGTGTGAAAAGCAGTAGCTCCGTTACCTATCTACATAAAATACAAATCTGTGATTTACATGTTACAGAATGTGCTTTGCAGCAGATACATTAATACTTTTGCTTCTTTTCGTCAAAGTTGTTGCTGGTCAAAACACAGAATTTTCCCAGAACTGCATTAAAACTAGAGTTATCTTACTGCTATTACAATCCCCTCAGAATTGATAGGCTCACAAAGATCTCTGCAGCAGGTGTCTTGGCCCTGTAAGATATTGTAAAATGCAGCCTCTTTGTGGCCCATTGAGTAAGCTAGAACAGACCAACTGTCACATATGGACTTGTTGCCAATTTATTTGCAGCAGATTTATTTTACAATAAATGTATAAGTTGACTAACAGACTCTGCTTTTCATGCTGTGCCCCTCATGTCTCTACCCCCTTTTCTCTGCCACACCTTGATCCCCAATTTATGGTTTCCCGGAATAAATTATTTCCAATTCCAGTACTACAGGCGTGACAAAGATGCATATTTAAAACACTGGATTGGGGTGCTGCTACAACCGACTGATGCTCGTGCCATTGGCTTAGTTACAAAAACATTGCTGTATGTCGGTCTGGTTTGTGTGCTGGTACAATGTGACTCCTTGGAGCATACCAACCAAATCTCACATTGTGCCTGCTCATTACGCTGTCATGCTTTGATATACAGTGGGCAATGTTGACAAACTGACCTTTGACTCCTGTAGTGTGTAGTAGAAAACGAATGCGCTGGGTAGTGGGAGGCGCCACTGATTATCCTGATGAGTCTGGACACCTAATGATGCAGCCATTAAAGTAATTATTTTGGGGCTGGGCGGCAGTATAAAAGGCATTAATATAAAAATTGACAATTTGACTACAAAGCTGGACTCCATGAAACATACAGTTGACGCGCGTGGTCAGAGACTGAATGAAGCTGACAAAAGAATATTTGATGTTGAAAGTGACACTGATGGTGGAATTAAACAGCTGAACAAAATAGTATGATCTCATAGGGATAATATACACAATGAGGGTCTCTCTGCCTCAAGAGCCAGGGGAAAAACTGTAAAATATGTTGAAAAATGACATTAGAACTGTTTTGTGCTAATCAATGTTCATCTGCTTTTTCTGTAGATCGGGCACACAGATCCATAGGGCAGAAGCCTGTGACAGACACACCTCCTAGATCTGTTATTGTGCGGCTACTAAACTATCAGGCTCAAAATGTGATACCACACAATGCACACTACCAGTGCACAAAGCTATGCTTGTACCTGGATCTCATCCCCAAAGTCCACATGGCCAGAAAGGTCTATAGTGACATTAAAAATAAACTACAAACAAGTGAAATCCAGTATGCCAACCTATGCCAGCCCTGTTTCTCATATATTGGGTGGGTTGGGGAAAGCTCTCCTAAGAAGTTTATCAAGTCATGAGGTTGTGTGACTCCTGCTCTTTCTGGAAATGCGCGTGGGCATCTACTCCATTGTTAATTTTTTTTTTTCCTCTGTCTGGTTTGAAAGTGTGCTTCTATGCTCCGGATCAAGACCGTTGTCTGAACTCTTTTGGTTTCCCTCAGTGTTTCTGACCGTCTGTATTGTTGTTTGAAATGCGTATCACATTCTTCTATTCGTATTGGGTTGAAGGATGCATCTTCCCCGGCTGATCGTGGATCGGTCTCGCCCCACGTTGGCATCACCCTTTGGGGCCTTTGTTTCTCTGGCCTTTGAATTATTCCATGAATTGTTATGAGAGTGAGGGAATGAATGCCCTTTAGATTTTATCCCCGATGCCATTCAAATATTCACAGCCAGACCTTCATTTAGTCTGTAATCTTTGTCTCTCTCCCGAACACAACAAACCTGAGTGCAACATCTGCTGCCTCTTTTCAAATCTAAAAAGACCCTCAGTGACTGTCGGGCATGATGTATACAGATGTCACGGAGGAGCAGCAAAGAACCAATCGACCTTTTCGATGTGGAAGAGCGTCCAGAACACCATACCGAGGCATCTGCTGCTGATGAAGTGTTCTCTCCAGAGGATAGCGACAGCTCTGACCTGGAAATCGAGGACTTACCAGCTGCACAAAAGGTTCTGAGTACACAAACTCCCCTCCTCGATACAGCCCCCACACCAAGCTGCCCTCCTCGAAAGGCCGCGCAAAGATCCAAGAACATCAGAAACATTCCAGTGGCCACCACTGCCTTCGAGCTATGGTAGGCACTAAGCATCAACTTCAGATATAGTGCCTATCCCTGGCTTGGTGCTGAAAAACGTTACCAAGGCAGTCGGCTCAGTGCGGACTGTGACCAGATTGACTTCAAGCAAACTGCAGCACCCAAACCAAAAGACAGCTGCCACCTCAGTTGGTGCTGAAATGGTCGAGTTACTCCTCCAACAGCTCCAAGAAGAAATCTGTGCTCGCCAAAGACATTTGGCAGTTTCATCCTCAGATGGGAAAATCATTATTCATCCTTCTAAAGCTGCAACACTTTTACCAAAAACACAGCTTTCCTTCCCGGAAGCAATCGATGAAGCCCCAGTTCCTAAAGCAAGGAAGAAAGGCAAGGCCACCAGCCCATTACCTGCACCTCCATCACCAGCCCTACCCGTGCAGAAACCACCTTCCCCATACTCCTCACCTTGAGATCATCTTTCATACACGCCACAGGGGTCACCATTCCCATTCCATGAGGAGTTAGAGGGTGGAGAACCAACCCCCTATCACCAAAGCTCGACCCCAGGGACACTTACAATTCTGAGGTCCCAGCAGACACCAACCCTGATCTGTACCCAGCTCGTCCATCCCCTCCAGATGATTCTTCCACTTACAAAGAGTTAGTCACCAGAGCAGCAGCTCCTCATAAGGTTCCTCTCCATTCTGTCCCTATAAAGGACGATTTTTTATTTGAAACACTCTTCTCCACGCGATGCACTACAAATACCTTTCTATATGAAACGGTATGATGAAACACACTGGGGGATATCTTCCAAGACCCTGTCCATTCCCATGTGATAACTCCCTGCATAGACAAAAAATATAAATCTTCCCCTTCTGACCCCCTTATATTCGAGGGCAGCTTCCACCAGACTATCTTGTTGTCCATACAGCTAGAAAAAAGAAAAGCTCTCAAACAACTACAGAAGCCCTCTCCCACCCCACTATACCTGACAAAGAGAGCCAGGGGCTAGACGCAACGGGGAGGAGGGTATAGGCGCAATCAGCTAACCACTGGCAGTTTGCCAGTTCTGTAGCTCTCTCAAGTAGGTATGACAGAGCCACATGGAAAAAATGGAGGAACTCTTCCAGTGCCTTCCTGGAAAACACTGTAAGCAGTGGCATAAGTTAGAATCTGAGCGAAAATTTATTTCATGCACTGCCATAAGATGTGCCCTTGATGCCCACCAGCACGGCTGCTCGGGACATGAACTCAATCATCCTTCAGACACTAGACTTGGCTGCACATATCAGGCTTTAAGCTAGAGGTTCAACAGAACTTGTTGGCTCTCCCATTTGACGGAGAACATTTTTTTGGGGCTCGGGTAGATCAGATATTAGAGAAAATGAAAAGACACTGAGGCGGCAAAGGCACTTGAGGGCCAGATGTAGGAAGCAGTTTGCACGTCGCAAACAGCAAATTTTGCTGTTTGCAACGTGCAAACTGCACTTTGCAATGCAGAAAACCCGTTTTGCGATTCAGTAACCTGGTTACCGAATCACAAAACGGGTTTGCGAGTCGCTATCAGGAAGGGGTCTCCCCTTCCTAATTGCGAGTCGCAGTACAATGCAGGATTGCTTTGTGTCCGCGAACGCGGTCGCAAACCAATCACAGTTAGCACCCATTTCAAATTGGTGCTAACCCATTCGCAAAAAGGAAGGGGTCCCCATGGGACCCCTTCCCTGTTGTGAATGGCACTGCAAACATTTTTTCAGTTTCATTTTTCGTTTTTGTAATGCATCTCGTTTTCCTTTAAGGAAAACGGGCTGCATTACAAACAAAAAAAAACTGCTTTATTAAAAAGCAGTCACAGACACGGTGGTCTGCTGTCAGCAGCAGACCACCATCCCTGTGAATGCCACCACTCGCAAGGGGGTTGCAAATTGCGACCCACCTCATGAATATTTATGAGGTGGGCCTTTGCGACCCCCTTGCGAGTTGCAGGTGGTGTCAGGGACACCATCCAACATTCCGAATTGCGACTCGCAAATTGCAAGTCGCTCTGACTCGCAATTTGCGGGTCGCAATTCGGAATATTGCTACATCTGGCCCTGGGGGCACTTCAAACAACCACTTTCTGTGGTTCCTTTGGCCGCATACCCTTCTGTGGAGGTGTAGGAAGCTGGCCTAGTGTGTGGTGGGTAACTATGGTACTTACACCTTATACCAGGTCCAGGTATCCCCTCTTAGTGAAGTGCAGGCAGTGTCTAGAAGCTAAGCCTTCTAGAGGTAGCTGTGGATGAGCAGCCTAGGAGACTTGTAAAGCTTATGCAATACCACTGTAGTCACAAAGCACTTACACACACGAAAGAAAACACTCAGTTGTACAGAAAGGAAGGTACTTTATTTTTGGACCAAATCACCACAAAATACTAGACAGGTAACCCACCCTTAGGAGGTAATTAATACACTAAATATAAACACTAGTAATCAGAAACTAGCATAGAAAAGGTTAGAAAACAATGCAAATAGCAATAACCAATAGTGACCCTAGAGGGAGCTCAAACCATATGCTAAAAAATGGAGTGCGAACAAGGTACCCCCACCTAGGTAAGTAAAATGTGTAGAGGGGAGCTGGGAGTACTAGAAAACCAGAGGTAAGAAACACAATTCCTCCCAGCCCCCAGGAATGTAGGAGTAAAACACTGGATATTCCCCAAACCACCCAAAAGGAGGAAAAGAAGAAAAAGAAGACACCCAGACAAGCCTGTAAGAAAACCAGTGGTGGATTCCTGAAGAGAGAAGACCTGTGGAGAGAGTCACAGTGGAGTCCAGGAGGAGGAGAGGCTGCTACCCACCCAGCTGTGGATGTAGGAGTTGGTCGACGGTGATGAAGAACAGGTCAGCGCTGCAGCCCTGGAGCCGGAGAAGAGTTCATGATGGGTGCAGATGAAGCCTCACGCTGGAAGAAAGATTGCAGATGGGTGTTGGTGCAGTAATTCCACCAACAAGCTTGGCAAAGGCAAACTCGCGGTTAGTGGAAAAGAGGTGCTGCCGGAGACCAGCAAGGCCCAGGAGGACACAACTCAGAAGGAGTCGTCACAGGGGACCCTCAGCGTCACAGAGAGTCCACAGGAGCAGAGGCAGCACCCACAGGATGGGGACACAAGAGTCACAGAAGAAGCCCATGCAGCATTACAAAAGAGGATCTCAAGCCGCAGGAGAACCACGTAGGAGGCTGTGCTTTGCAGGATGGAGTGCGGGGGATGGAGCTATACGTCGCCTGAAGATCCCTTAGAGGAGATACAAACAAGCCTTGGCAGCTGCAAGAGACGCGGTGCATGGGTGTACTGTCCTGAGTGGGAAGGCAAATGCTTACCTCCACCAAAGTTGGACAGCTGGTAGAGAGGACTAAGAAGACTACTCTGGACCACCACCCGTGATGCAGGATCCACGCAGCTCAGCAGGAGAGGGGATCCAAGCAGCCGGTCATCGCTTGTTGTAGGTGCCTGCGGTTGCAGGGGAGTGACTCCTTCACTCCAAGGCAGATTCCTTCTTCTTCAGCCTGAAGATTTGCAGTCTTTTGAGGAGGCACAGCCAGGGAAATGTTGCAAAGCTGGCAGGAGATGTGGAAACAAAGTTGCAGAAGAGTCTTCTTCATTGTAGCAGCGTTTGTTGGTTCCTGGATGGTCCATGTGCAGTTCCAGAGGCCAGAAGTCGAAGCAGAGGTTGCAGAGGAGTCCTGCTGGAATCTTGCAAACCAAATCTGAGGGCCCACACCAGAAAGAGAGACTCTAAATATCCCTGAAAGGTGGATTGGTCGTCTAACCAAGTAAGTACCTATCAGGAGGGGGCTCTGATGTCCTCTACCTGGCCTGGCCACTCAGATGCTCCCAGAGTTCCCTGCCAACCTTGGTAATAAGATGGCAGAACCCAGGGACCCTCTGGAGGAGCTCTGGGCACCACCCCTGGGGTGGTGATGGACAGGGGAGTGGTCACTCACCTTTCCATTGTTCAGTTTCGTGCCAGAGCAGGGACTGGGGATCCCTGAACCATGTGGACTGGTTTATGTACGGAGGGCACCAAATGTGCCCTTCAAAGCAAACCGATGGCTTGGGGAGGCTACCCCTCCGAAGCCAGTTACACCTATTTCTAAAGGGAGAGGGTGTTGCCTCCCTCCTTGCAATGTCAGGCCTGCAGAACCCTTTGCATGGGCTCCCTATGGGTGGCAGAATAACTGCTGCAGCCCATAGGGATCCCCTGGAATCCCAATACCCTACGTACCTAGGTACCATATACTAGGGACTTACATGGTGAGACCAGTATGCTAATTGCAGGAAAGAAAAGATACAATTTAGAGGAGAGAGCAAACCTACTGGGGTCCTGGTTTGAGGGAACCCAGTAGACACAGTCAAACATACTGACAAGAGGCAGAAAATGGGGGTAACCATGCCAACAAAGAGGGTACTTTCCTACAGGAGGCTTCAAACAGGAGCTAAAGGTCCCTTCCCAAAAGCTACCCCTACCAAATCTATCAAACCCTGACTAACCACTTTTTCCCCAATCACAAAACATCTGTTGTGGGTCACATACAACAGTTTCTTCCCATTTGGCAGAATATCACTTCTGACCAGTGAGTACCTGATATAATACAGAAAGCTTATTGCCTGGAATTAATTACCACACCTCCCACAATAGCATTCCGCAAACACAGACTCTCACCAGAGCACATAAAACCGCTCACAGTCCCTCCTTCTCAAAGGCTCCATTGACAGTGCTTATGAGTGTACTCCCTGTATATGGTAATGCCCAAAAAATGATGACTCTCTCAGGCCCATTCTCGACCTAAGGCCTCTAAACAAATACATTTGCTGATAACATGTCCATATGGTCTTTTTTCAAGATGTTATGCCTCTTCTACAGCAGGGCAACTTTATGACCCCACTCGACCGTACTTTCACATATTTATACACACAGTACATCAGCCTTACGTCTGGTTTGAGGCCAATAGCAAAAACTGTCAGTTCAAAGTACTCCCCTTTGGAGTTACAACAGCTCCCTGAGTGTTCACAGTGTGCCTTACACTAGTAAACACTCACCTACGAAGGGAGGGATTCACAATCAATATCTCAAAATCCCACTTCCAACCACAACAAATTCAACCATACTTAGGAGCAGTCGCAACTCAGGAAAAGGGTTGACTTATCCCAGTGCTGCAAGTATACAGCTTTTTCAGACACTACTTCCCAATTTCAACCAGACCTCCAGGTTACAGCCAGAACAGCTACACGTCTTCTAGGCATGGTGGCCTCCCACATTCTAACAGTGCCTGATGCACGATGCATCCATTGAAGGAATGTCTAGGCGCAACAATGTTCTCCAGTGGAGGGTCGTTGGAAAGATATTTTGTTGATCAGCTGCCAAGCTTGTCACTCTCCTATGGTGGAACAACAAAAATATGTTGCCGTGGTGGTCCTTTGGTGACCCAATTCCACAGCAGACCATCACAACTGGCTCTTCCCTGATCAGATGGGGGGGGGGGGGGGACACAGTTGCAAACTTTGAACGGCCAGGGCCACTAGAAACCCAAACACCAGGGCTTTCACATCAATTACTTAAAGCTTGTGATATGTTCATGTACTTCAGAATTCAACATGCATTCAAGGCGAACTAGTCCAGCTAAACTTTGGGCCCAGTGGCCTACTTGAAAAACCAGGGCTTCAGGTTCTTGCTGATTTTAACCAACTTTTATTAATTATTTCAATAACAGTGTGTCACGTATAGGAAGATAGGTCCCAAATTCTCAATTTCACATTCTGATGCAAATATACAAATGAGCAGGTCTAGATCATACATAAGAATGTGTTCAGGCAAAACCTAGCCACATGTCCCAAATTTTATGATATTTACCCTTGCACCCCCTTGCCAGATAAACTGATGGTTCCATTTTGGCACACCAGTCCATTCCCCTCTTCCATAGTTGCACTAAACGGGGAGTCTTAGATGCCCAGAGTCCAGCAATGTCCCTTTTTGCAACTAGTAGGGCTGTGCCCACAAGTGTTCGGCTGGCTCAAGAATTGTCAGCACCCTCCATCACCCCCAGCAGGGCCATCTTGGGGGAGGAGACCAGTGAGAGGTCCAACAAGACGGAGAGTTAATTCAGGATTTGCGCCCAGTACTGCTGAATCATAGGGCGGGACCACACCACATGAAAGAAATCTGCTGGCGAATGGGTGCACTTGTTACATCGAAGGTCCGGTCTGACCCTGGCCTGGAAAAGTCTAGCTGGGGTCAAGTAGGCGAATGCTACCTGTGTTCTGGGTAGATACGTCCACGCCCCGATGGACTCCGTGAAGGCTATGGTTCCTGACTTGCTGCAGGATGTACAGAGACCATTTGGTGAACTTCTATCTGATGCTCAGGCTGCAGCAAAACAAATAATCCAGTCTGGTCTGGATTCCACAGACTCGGTGGCCAGGGCAATGGGTACATCAGTTGCTACCAGGAGGCACGCTTGGCTGAGGTCCTCTGGGTTTTCTTCAGATGTACAGACTACTTTATTGGATTTGCCCTTTGATGGAGAGAAACTGTTTGGTGATAAAGCGGACTCTGCCCTAGAGCGTTTTAAAGACAGTAAGGCCACAGCAAAGTCTTTGGGTTTGCAAGCCTCTTCTGTTACCCCTTTCAGGTCCTTTCGGAGGTTCAGGGGGTTTGGGCATGGAGCCGTTTACCGTGGGAGGCCCCAGTCCACGGTCCAGCAGCTTACCAGTCTCCCATATCGATCCTTTAGAGGGCGGGGGAGGGTTCCGACAAGAGGGGCCACCTAGCAGCACCCTGCATCATCCTCTTCCTCTGGAGGACAACAACAAGGGAAGCAGCCCTAGTTTTCTCCCCTTTATCGACCACACTTCTCCTGTAGGGGGGAAGATTACGTCTTTCTCCACGAGTGGGAGTTAGTTACATCAGACTCATGGGTTCTAAACATTCTGAGAAAAGTATATGCTCTCCCTTTTCAGGAGTTTCCTCCTCTCATCCCTCCCCATCCCTCGTTTTGCTCAGAAGACCATCTCCTATTGTTGCAGGAGGTACAGATCCTATTGTCAAAAGGTGCAGTGGAGTTGGTTCCAGAGCAGGAAAGGGCTTAGGGTTGTTATGCAAGATACTTCCTGATCCCCAAGAAGGACGGTTGTTTGAGACCAATTCTAGACCTGAGGATTTTGAATTTGTTCCCCAAACAGGAAAAATTCAAGATGCTGACTCTGGCACAGGTACTTCTGGCGTTGAACAGAGAGGATTGGATGGTGTCTGTCGACTTGCAGGATGCTTACTTTCATATCCCTATACTCAAGTCGCAAAGGAGGTATCTCTGGTTTGTGGTAAGGTCGCAACTCTACCAGTTTGCGGTCCTTCTGTTTGGTCTTACTTCAGCACCTCAAGACTTCACAAAGGTGATGGCAGTGGTAGCAGCAAGTCTCAGAAGGAAGGGGGTATCGGTATTCCCTTACCTAGACGATTGGTTAATCAAAGCCAAGCCTCCAGAGCTTGTGTTGCATCACTTGCAGATGACAACTCAGTTGTTGTTCAGTCTGGGTTTTTCGATAAATGTACCCAAGTCTCACCTGGAGCCCTCTCAACGCCTCCTGTTCATAGGGGCAGTACTGGATACTGCATTAAATCTCACCTATCCTCCGCCTCAGCGGATTAAGGACATTCAGGCGTTGATTCTAATGTTTCAAAATGGAGCGGTTGTTCCAGTCCTCAAGGTCTTATGTCTGCTCGGTCTATTCGCTTCTTGCATTCTGTTGGTCACTCATGCACGTTGGCACATGAGGGCTCTTCAATGGTGCCTCCGGAGGCAGTGGTTTCAGCACAAAGGGGATCTCAAGGAGTCGATAACGATCTCCAGAGACGCTGCAGCGGAGTTACGATGGTGGGCTGTGGATGGCAACCTTTCTCAAGGAAGGCCGTTTTCACTGCCGCCTCCGGTGGCCACGGTAATGACAGATGCTTACACTCTAGGGTGGGGAGCTCATCTGGGGGACCTGGAGGTCAAGGGTCGTTGGTCTCCAGTGGAACAGACTTTTCATATAAATCTGTTAGAATTGCGGGCGATACATTTGGCTCTCAAGGCCTTCCTCCCGTCCCTTTGCGGTCAGTCAGTTCAGGTCCTGATGGACAACACTACTGCGGTGTGGCATATAAACAAGCAGGGAGGAGTAGGGTCGTATCTTCTCTGCAGAGAAGCTCTGCGTCTCTGGTCCTGGCTTCGGGACCATCGGATTTGCTTGATAGCAAATCATCTGGCCGGAGTGCTCAACGTACGTGCGGACTCTCTCAGTCGACATTTTTCGGCCGATCACGAGTGGCGTCTCCATCCGGATCTGGTCCTGCACATCTTTCAGATGTGGGGTTCTCCAGTGATAGATCTGTTTGCCACTTGGGAGAACATGCACTGCCCGTCATTCTGCAGCCTCCAGTATCCGGCGCAAGAAGCTTTGGGGGATGCGTTTCAGATCTCTTGGTGCAACCAGTTGCTTTATGCATTCTCCCCCCCCCCCCCCCCCCCAATACCCTTGATTCCTCGGATTCTGCTGAAGATTCTCCAAGATCGGGCTCAGGTCATTTTAATAGCCCTGGATTGGCCAAGAAGGGTGTGGTACACAGACCTTCTCCAACTCTCACTGTTCCCTCCGCTTCGTCTCCCTCTCAAGGCAGACCTCGTCTTGCAGTCGCACGGGCAGGTTCTACACCCCTGCCTCCAGAGCCTGCACCTTCATGCCTGGAGATTGAACAGGGCAATCTGAGTTCTTTCTCTCTCCCACCAGAGGTAGTGGATGTTATTTTATCGGCCAGGCGACACTCCACTAAGACTGTTTATGCCAGCAGGTGGGCAAAATTCGTAGCTTGGTGTGGAGAGAAGCAAATTGATCCTTTTGAGGGCCCACCGCTCTGATATTTTATTATTTGCTTTAGATTTAGCAAGGAAGGGTTGTGCAGCGGCTACAGTTAAGGGTTATTTGGCTGCTCTGTCAGCCTTTCTTTGCCTCCCGGATCAGCCCTCATTGTTTAATTCACCTATTGTGATTAGGTTTCTGAAAGGTTTAGTTGATAGGTTTCCTCCCACTCCTTTTCATGTACCTCAGTGGGACCTAAATCTTGTTTTAACCTTTTTAATGGGATTACCTTTTGAGCCCATGCACTCTTGCCCGTTAAGGTTTCTGGTGCTTAAAAACGTTTTTCTCGTTGCTATAACCTCGACCAGGCGGGTTAGTGAGCTTCCAGCTCTTTCTGTTAAACCTCCCTTTACCTTGTTTTTCCCGGATAAAGTGGTGTTGAAAACCAGGGCGGCTTTCCTGCCAAAAGTTGTCACTCATTTTCATAAAGGGTAGACCATTACCCTTTCATCTTTCTACCCTCGTCCTCACCCCTCGAAGGAGGAAGAGAGGCTTCACTGTTTGGACCCTAAAGGGGTGCTTAGTTTCTATTTTGAAAGGACGAAAGACTTTCGCCTGGAGGACCAGCTGTTCGTGGAGTATATTGGACAGAGGAAGGGCAGAGCAGTTCATAAAAGAACAATCTCCAGGTGGGTCATTCTTTGTATCAAGATTTGCTACTCGTTGTCAAAGAAAGTTCCCCCCTGAGGGTATCAGAGCCCATTCCACCAGGGCTAAGTCCACTACTTCAGCCCTGGCAAGAGGGGTTCCAGTGGTGGACATTTGCAAGGCAGCAACTTGGGCGTCCCTCCACACCTTCACAAAGCATTATTGCTTGGACTCAGAGGTTAGGAGGGACGGACAATTTGCACGATCTGTATTGTAGGACTTCTTGGTGTAACCAGTCAGGCTCCCACCTCCGAGTGCGGTACTGCTTTGGGACTCTATTCATAAGGTGAGGAATCCACAGGTAGTTGTATCCATCAGAAGAACAAGTTACTTACCTTCGGTAATGCTTTTTCTGGTGGATACAATAGCTACCTGTGGATTCCTCACAGTCCCACCCGCCTCCCCGTTGCCTGTCTGGTTACACAAAGATATGTGGTTGTATAGGTGTATGTATATATTAATGTCTTTTCCTGTATATATAAATGATGGTTTTGATTATATTGCATAATGGTAGTTTTATGTATATATGTATTTATTGGAGTTATTGTGGGGTCGGTTCTCACCTGTTCGCCTCAAAGGCATGTAAAAAATGGGTGAAACTGACGTCAGCACGCCGGCGAGGGCCTCTTATTGGCACGGTGACGTCAAATAGAGTCGCGTGGAGCCGTGCAATTGTGACGTCGACGTGGAGAGCTGGGAAGATGATTTTCCGTCGGATGCTGGCGCATGGGTGAATTCAAAAGGTGAGGAATCCACAGGTAGCTATTGTATCCACCAGAAAAAGCGTTACCGAAGGTAAGTAACTTGTTCTTCTGGAAGATTTGTGAAAGCAGATGCGATTGTGAGGTATGCTGGGCCAGTGTTATGTAAAGCTTTGAAAGTGTGGGTGGGGAGTTTGAATTGTGTTTGTTTGTGAATGCGAGCCACTGGAGCTCCTTCAGGTGTAGTGTGATGTGAGTGCAGCATGGGAGGTTGAGAGTGATGTGATTCTGGCTGCAGCGTTCTGAAGACTGTGCAGACATCTGGCAGGTTTTTGTTGATCCCCCACACAGAGGGTGTTCCTGTAATCCAGCTTGCTTGTGACAAGGATGGGCATGACGATTCTCGGGGTGCAGATGGGGAGCCATTTGAAAATCTTACTCGAGGCATGAAGGCATGATTTGGGAGGTCATGTTGAGTTTGCTGTTGATGATAATCCTGAGGTTCTGGGCGTGGATGGTGGGGTTGGGTGGGGGTCCTAGCTCTGTTGACCACCATTTGGAGTCCCATGGTGAAGTGCTGTCCCAAAGATCAGAATTTTAGTCTTGTTGATGTTCAACTTCAGACAGTTGGATTTCATCCAGTGAGCAATATCAGTCATGCAGGCATTGATCTTTATCTGGGTTGTGGGTGTCTTGTCTGTGAGGGAGAGAATGAGTTACATGTCGGCGTGGGTGGGGACGTTGATGTCAGGATGGATGATGCTGGCTAGAGGGATCATATATGCATTGAAGAGAGTCAGGCTTAGGGAAGGCCCTTGTAGAACTCCTCATATCAGGTTGACTGACTAGGAACTTCCAGTCAGGAAGGAGCATATCTATCGAAGTGTCCTTGGATACTGAGTTTATGTAGACATGGGAGGAGGATAGGTTTGGAAACCATGTCAAATACTGCAGAGAGGTCCAGGAGGATGGAGGCCGCTGTGTCTCTTCGGTCCATAGCCATGCTGAAGTCATGATGACAGGTCATGTGGTTAGCATTGGTTTGTAGGATAAGGTGGAGAAGCGTTTGAGGTCTGTCTAGTCCGGTAGTGGGTTGAAGTTGCTGTAAATGGTGGTGATTTTGTTGCTGAAGAATTGAGAGAGATTGTTGCAAAGGTCCTGAGAAGGGGTGATTGAGTTGGAGGAGGCCTTGGTGATGTGAAATTCTCCACAATAGCGAAGATTTTTTTTGCTTCTTCTGGGGGCGGCCATCGATGGGGTCGGCCAGAGCGGCATATTTGGTGGTCTGGATTATTTGGTGATAGTGTCTCAGGTGATAGTGTCTGAAGGTGAATTTGAACATGCTCCTGTCTACATTGTCCTGGCTAATTCTTCATTTACACTCCAGTTGTGTGCTTTGGTGTTACATCAGTCTGAGTTTCTCCGTGTACCAACTGGCTTGGGGTCTAGACCTTGTTGTATTGCTGTGTTTAGGGGGTGGGAGGGGCAGGGAGTTGGCACAAAAGGTGATCCAGTTGTTGAAATTCTTGATGGCTTTGCAGAGGCTGTTTCTGTTTTGGGTTGGTGTATGTTGAGAGCGGTGTTCCAGTCCTTGTCGTTGATGCTCTTCCACTTTCAGCAGGCTGGTCTGTAGTGGTGCATGAGCATTGAAATGGGAAAGGGATGCTGAACTTGACGGGGCTCTGGTCTGTCCAGGAGACTGGTGTGTGATTATCAGCTCATATGTTATTGAAGGTAGTGAAAAAGAGAGTCCGGGAGGTGTACGGTGATGTAGGGAGTCCCTTTACTGGTTGGGTGAGGCTCGGTCTTTCAAGGTCTTTGAGGGTTTTTGAGTCGGGGTTGATGTGGTCTTCCAGGTGGAAGTTCAGCTCTCAGACTAGGATGTAATTGCTACAGTTGAAAGCGAGTAGTGCAAAGAAATCTGGGATAGTGTCTGTGAAGTTCACGTTCCTGGTGGTCTGTAGATGAGAGTGCCACTTAGAGTGAAGTTGCTTTCACATGGAGCTTGAACGACAGGTGTTCCATGTTACAAGTAGACAGGTCTGTGGATGTGGTGCTGCTGATGGTGCTTTTGTGGATTATTTTGATTACGCCTCCGGGCATGTGAACTCTGTCTTCCCTGGCACTCTTGTAGCTGGTGGATATGGCTGTGGTGACGTTGAATGCTGATGCAGGATTCAGACAGGTTTCTCTGAGGAAAGGCAAGTCTGTGGCATCATCAAGCAGTAGGTCTAAGATCTTTGTGGCGTGTTTGATGAGTGAGCGGGTGTTGGAGCATGCATGTGAGTGCCGAGTGTGGGTGGTTACAGGACTGTGTGAGTGTAAGACAGAGGTGTGCTGGGTGTTGTTGGCACAGGTGCAGTGGGTGTTTGGGTGTGGGTAAGTGTATGGAAGTATTGAACACTTCCTCAATGTTATGTGGGGCGGTGAGGCAGCAGCATGTGGAGCAGTGGCTGCATTGAGGGCATAGATGGTCGCAGCGGGAGGGGAAGAAGGACCAGGGTGCCTGGTGCTGGGCACAGACTGTTGCACATGAGCTTGCCTTTGGCGCTCCTTCAGAGGAGGAGCACCGTGGCCCCTCATTAAGTAAGTCCAGAGGGCAGTCATGTCACTTTCTGTGCAGCTGTATAATGGAAAATCCAGTGATTTCACTTCCTTTGCAGACGGATGAAGGGAAATCCAGTAATGTCACTTCCTCTATAGATGGATGATGGGAAATTCAGTGCTGCTACTTCCTTTGCAAATGTATGATGATAGTTCATTTCAACACTTAGGGTATCTTGTACCATCATAGTTCTAGGGATGATTGGGAGGTGGTTGGGAAGTCAGAGTGTTTGTTTCCCTTCACCCCGTCATGTGAGGTTTGCTCACTTCAAGCCATTATTCAGGCTGTGCTCTGTGGCCTTTTGGGCCCTACGCCTTGGGTTTCTTCTTTATATGTACCAGTTTGTGTGAATTTGGGTTTTGTGCTTGGGAAATAGAAGTGACAAATAGGCCATCTCCATCTTGACCACTCAGTGGCCAGCACTCTGGGAGAACTTCCACTCACCCTTTTATTGTCAGTTTCTGCTGTTTTTGCTTGGTATTTTGTTAGCCTATTTATTCAGTCTTCTAAATATCAATGTTTGTGCTGTAGACACAAAGGCTTTGCTGATCACACATAGGTAGCCAACATAATGGTTTCTAAGGCTTGTCTGACATATAAATCTATAACAGCTTTTACAGTGGTGTAGAAGACATATTGTTTTGGTCAAGCTAATTGCATAACACCTAATACCTGAACAGCAGAGCTCTTCATTTGCGGTCACTGCTGTGTTTATGCCTTATTTTTATTTACAAAGTGCAGTGTGCCTATTTCTGCCACCCTTGAATGATATTCAATGAATTATGAGTAGAATTGAATGGGATTGTGTTAGGATGTCAGTGAATATTTCCTCCAAGTTCATTTGCCACCAGTGTAATTTGCGAGGCAAGTACATTTGGTGGAATCTGGAAAGGTTTCAGGAAATGGTAGTCCCTGCTTGGGGGTGAATGCTGACAATTGCTTATGCCTTACTTTTGAAGGCAATTTACAAAACTCAAAGACATTTGTATATTTGTTTTCATCTTGATTGTAACAGTCAACAGTCATGATCTGTAGTGTGATGTTGTTTTGTAGAGATTACCATTTAAGAGACAATTGTTAATGTAACACTTGCCCCATGTGAAGGTCTGTATCATCATTACTGGGTTATCTAAGTGGGAGTGGAGCTTACAGGATCGAAGATGGCCACTGTCAAATCTCCAGTCTGATTGCATCCTTCTGGTTGCAATGCCTCCAGTCGGGTCTGGGCTGGTCCGAGTGCTGCTGTGTACCTGGTGTATTTTTCTTAAAACTGAGATGATTTGGCTATTCACTATCGTGCCACCTGCATAGAGATAGGTGAACAGCGAGCGTAAGCTCTGTAGCTCGTGTCACAAGCAAGGAAACAGGTCAGAACAGAATCTGAGATCCCTGTATGGTACAAGAAACTGGAGAGCTCTCATGTTGGGAGGCAACTGTGGCACTACAGAGTGGTGTGTTAGGCAGACCATCAGAAATAAGCATGGTACATGCCGAATGAAACCTGCGCCTACAGTCCCCTGCTCTATAAAGAGTGAACCAGACGTTTTTCCAGAGTTTACAAGAACCACAATTTGCTGGTTGTGAGTTTGTGCTGGAGGAGGGGGTTCATCAACCAAAAAGAAGGGCTACTAATAGCAACACTTGAGGTGCTGGGGCTACATGTAGTATTGTGGAGAAAATGTTGATAATGGAAAGTGCCGTTGACACCCCCAAAACCTGAGTGGCAGATACTGAGAACAATGTTAATGTGTTAGACTGTAAAAGGAGCCAAGACAGTTTCAAGTGATTAAGCCCAGAGGAGCCAGAGGTTTCTGGGGCGTGCCTATTCCTTAGAACACATCCAGAGACAAAAGTGGAGCAAATGGAGAATAACTTAAAATCTGCCACAATTTCCATAATGAGTGTTCATACATCTCAAGACATGGGGGGAGGGCTGAAGAAAGAAGCTTCACATTTTCTGCATATATCAGCTTTGTAGAAGCTGAGGATATCAGGCACTGAGGGCAGCTGAGGAGGCCACAGGCAGACCCCTGTTGGCAGTGCATTCCGGGTGGTCCATCAGTGACTGAATGTAGGATTGCAACTTCTAAAGATCAAGGTATGATTAAATGGGCCTCACTCCTCTAGTAGAATCTGAATCAATGTGCTGATATTTTTTTGTTCTTACTCATGGTTTTCAAATACACTGGGCAGAGCTGGAGTACATTATCATTGTTTGGGACAGATGTAAAATGGAATTGGGCCTCCGAAACCAATATATAGTAGTTGCGTTTTGCTACCCCTTGTTAGATTTTGGGAAGCAATTCAGAGAACTCCACTATATTACTAAGGTTACTCCTAATCCACGTGGTCATCTACTTCAGCTGAGACGCCAGAAGTCTGCATATTGTGTGTGCAGGTCACATTTGCTATCGCTTCCTCTTTTTCCAAGGCATTGCCAGCACTCTGTTGCGCTGTATTACAACAAATCTATGTTTTTTTTTTTTTACAAAGTTATAGTCCAGATGCTGTGGAAAGTTCTGTTTTGGCATCGAGTCGAAAGATGGAGGCTTCCACTTCAAAACCGAGACTGCTTCATACCACATCAGAGCCGAAACATCCACGCTCCTCTTCGGAGTAAAAAAATCAAAGCCTCTCTTCGGAGCCAAAAAATCTTTCCCCTACAGATCAGGCCACTTTTTCTGCCCGTATAAAGCATGCTGCCATCAAGCTTTCGGAGCATTCATTAGTGGGGAGCAAACAGGTTTCATCTTCAGAACAGGAAGCAGATGAAACAGACATTAGGCCAATTCTTAAGGCCATGGACCAAAAACCAGAAAGAGACTGGAAAGATTATTCCCTCTCCCCCTCCAATTACAAAGGGGAAACTAGCATTCCAAGAAAGCTTGGAAACTGGCCCCTTTACTGGTAAAGATCTTTAAACACAAAGAGAAGCCAAAGACTGTACAGCTTTCTCCAACACATTTGCCTTATCTTCCCTCTTCTCCACCACCACCAACTTCACCCACCCATTCTCCTGTTTCTTCACATGGGGATTATATGGGCGATAATATTTACAGCATGGATCCATGGAATATGTATGACTCTAACACAATCCCATCCAATGATCCGGATTTGTATCCCGCAAGACCGTCTCCAGCTGAGGATACCACAGCCTATAATCAGGTCATTTCCAGCATAGCCACGTATCATAATGTACACATGCACTCTGGACCAGTAGCAGAGGCTTTTCTATTTAACACTCTTTCCTCAATTCCCAAACAATATCAGTGTTTGCCAGTGTTACCGGGTATGTTAAAACATGCCGATGACATTTTCAAAGAACCAGTAAAGGCTAGGGTATTGACACCTAGAATAGACAAAAAATATAAAGTGGCACCAACTAATCCAGTCTTTATTTCACATAAATTGCCACTAGATTCCATTGTGGTCAGTGCAGAAATGGGCAAATAGCTGATCCACAGGGGAGCAACTCTGACTGCAAATCAGTGGAGAATTGCTAACTCCCAAGCTCTTTTTAGCCAAGTATCAAAGGGCACATTGGGACGAGATGCAGGAGTTCCTTCAATACCTCCCTAAGGGAACCAAAAAAAAAGAGCACAGCAAGTAGTGGAAGAAGGACATGCCATTGCTAATAATCAAATCCGATCAGCACTAGATGTGGCTGATACGCCAGCTAGGGGAATTAACACTAGCGTCACGATTAGAAGGCATGCTTGGTTGAGGTCAGCAGGCTTTAAGCCTGAAATACAACCAGCGGTCCTTAATATGCCTTTTAATAAACAGCAACATTTTGGACCTGAGGTGGATGCAACCATCGACAAATTAAAAAAGGACTCTGAAACAGCAAAAGCCATGGGTGCCCTTTACACAACACCTTTTCGGGGCTCATTTTGTCAACCCCAATTTCGAGGAGGGTTTGAGCCACAAACTTTAGAGGCCTCTACGTCCCAACAAAAACAGGGGCAACAATATTGTCCCAGGGGATCTTTCAGGGTCTCTTATAGAGGGCACACTTTCAGATCTAGATGCAAATCCGGTGCCACAAGTGGTGCCTCTCCTCATCAAAGCAGTGACTTTTCCTGCATCCCCACACAGCATGCATCTCCTGTGGGAGGAAGACTACAATATTTCCATCCTCACTGGCAACAAATTACAAAAGATCAATGGGTACCGTCAATTATCCGCAGTGGTTATTGCCTAGAAGCTAGCTCCACTCCACCAAACATTCCTCCCCATTCACACAGGCTTTCTCGCAAACACATTGCTCTGTTAAAACAAGAAGTAGAATCTATTTTACTCAAAAGTGCAATAGAGATGGTTCCCATCAGTCAACAAGGTAAAGGAGTATATTCTCTATACTTCCTCGAACCAAAAAATGATGCAACTCAGATCAATTCTCGATCTCAGACCGCTAAATCAATATATCCTGCCAGAGCATTTCCACTTGGTCACTCTACAGGATGTCATTCCCTTGTGCCAAAAATAAGACTACATGACTGCATTAGATCTAATGGATGCTTACTTCCACATTCCTGTACACCCAGCACACCACAAGTACTTAAGGTTTGTGTTAGCGGGCAATCACTATCAATTCAAAGTACTACCCTTTGGAGTAACAACAGCACCAAGGGTATTCACAAAATGCCTAGCATTAGTTGCAGCATTCCTCAGTACATACATGTCTTCCCATATGTGGACGACTGGCTAATAAAAGCCAGCACCATTTCAAAACTGTCAACAGCACACACAATACACAATAGATACCCTGCACAAACTAGGGTTCACAATCAATTACCAGATATCTCACCTTCAGCCAGCACAGATTCAACCATTTCTAGGAGCAATTCTGAACACTCAATCAGCATTAGCCTACCCAAATCCAAAACAAACCCAAGCGCTTCACACTCTCATATCCCAATTACAACTCAATCAAACCTACACAGTAAGGTTTGTCATGAGACTATTGGGAATGATGGCATCATGCATAGCAATAGTGCCCAATGTACGTCTAAACATGAGACCACTGCAACAGTGTCTCTCGCAACAATGGTCTCAGGCACAGGGTCAACTACAGAATCTAGTGTTGTTGGACTGTCAAACTTAAAATCTCGGCAATGGTGGAATCAAACCAACTTATCAAAAGGGTAGCCATTTCAAGACTCTGTGCCGCAGACAATAATCACCACAGATGCATCAATGACAGGTTGGGGAGCCCATCTCAACAATCTTACAATACAGGGGGAATGGGACTCAATCCAGCAAACTTACCACATAAACCACTTGGTATTGCTGGCAGTGTTCTTAGCCATAAAGCATTTCAACCACAAATTGTGCACAACACAGTCTTAATAAGGACAGACAACATGACAACAATGTAATATCTGCCAAAACAGGGGGGCACACTCAACCCAATAGTCCCTTCTAGCACAAACAATTTAGAAGTGGGCAATTCACAGTCACATTCACCTGCTAGCTGAATACATCCCAAGGATACACAACGAGCTAGCACACCTCTTAAGCAGGACGCAGCAACAAATACACGAACGGGAGATTCACCCACAAGTAATTCAATATTACTTTCACATGTGGGGAAACCCAACCTTAGACCTTTTCACAACAAGCGAAAACGCAAAATGCCAAAACTTTGCGTCCAGATATCCTCACCCTCAATCCAAGGGAAATGCTCAATGGATCAATTGGTCAGGGATATTTGCTTACACTTTTCCCCCTCTCCCGTTAATTCCCTTTCTGGTCAACAAGATCCGTCACACTTCCCTCACTATGATACTTATAGCTCCCACGTGGGTATGTCAACACTGGTACACAACACTATTGGATCTGTCGGTAGTACCACATCACAAGCTCCCAAAAAAAACAGACCTATTGACTCAAAACAAGGGTCAGATCGGGCATCCCAATCCCAGTATACTCAACCTTGCGATTTGGCTCCTGAGGTCAAAGAATTTGGATACCTACAGCTTCCATCGGAATGTATGGACATGTTAAAACAAGCACGTAAACTTACAACCAGGCACTGCTACGCAAATAAATGGAAACGTTTTATATATTACTGCCAACCTAAAAACATTGATCCACTTAAAGCATCAGTACAGGATATTGTATGTTATTTGCTTCATTCACAGAAAGCAAATCTTGTATATTCATCTATTAAAATCCATTTAACAGCAATATCAGTCTACATTCAAAACAGACAACAAACCTCTCTGTTTAGAATTTCTGTCATAAAAGTTTTTATGGAAGGCCTTAAAAGAGTTATTCCACCTACATCTCCACCAGCTCCTGCATGGAATATTAATATTGTATTCACAAGGCTTATGGGTCCACCACTTGAACCCATGCACTCTTGCAGTCTTCAATTTCTCTCATGGAAGGTTGCTTTCCTGGTAGCAATTACTTCTTTAAGAAGAGTAAGTGAAATCCAAGCATTTAATTTAGAAGAACCTGTTTTCCAAGTACACAAACACAAAATAATACTTAGGACAAATCCAAAACTTTTACCCAAAGTGGTTTCACCATTTAGCATTAATCAGTCAGTGGAATTGCCAGTCTTCTTTCCACAGCCAGATTCAGTTGCTGAAAGAATTCTCCACACTCTTGATCTCAAAAGAGCTCTCATGTATTATACAGAAAGAACGAAAGACTTTAGAAAATCAAAACAATTTTTTGTGGCTTTCCAACTGCCTCATAAGGGTAATCCTATTTCCAAACAAGGATTGGCCAGATAGATAGTAACGTGTATTAAAACTTGCTATCTTAAAGCTAAAAGGCAGCTATTAGTAACTCCTAAAGCACATTCTACTAGAAAAAAGGAGCTTCAAAGGCATTCTTAGGAAATATACCAATGGCAGACATATGCAAAGCAGGCACATGGTCCACACCACACACATTTACTAAACACTACTGTGTGGATGTGTTATCTCGACAACAAGCAAATGTTGGTAAAGCAGCGCTTAAAACACTATTTCAAACTATGCTAACTCCTACAGGCTAGCCACCGCTTATTTAGGCAAGGGATTGCTTTTCAGCCTATGCAAAGCATGTGTATCTGCAGCAACACATGCCATCTAACGGAAAATGTCACTTACCCAGTGTACATCTGTTCGTGGCATGTAGTGCTGCAGATTCACATGTGCCCTCCCTCCTCCTCTGAAGCCTGTAGCTGTTGTTGTACTTTATTATGTAGATATGTATATACATTGCATGGACGTCTTCTTTACTTACTATATATTTGTACATATACAATTCTTTACTCTTTACTTCACCCTCCTGCGGGAAAACAGTCTAACAAAGGACTTGATGCCCATGCGTACTATCGCCGAGAGGAGGAGTCACTCGATCTTGTGACTCGAAAAAAGCTTCTTAGAAGAAAAACAACTTGTAACACTCCGAGCCAAACACTAGATGGCGATATATGCACAGCATGTGAATCTGCAGCACTACATGCCACGAACAGATGTACACTGGGTAAGTGACATTTTCGATATATTTATATCCATATCCTACTGGCTGTCGCCAGTAGGTAGTTATAGTTAGAATTTGTTTTGTCAATAACTTTTGGTGCCGTTGGACAAATCCTCACAACATTTTCAAAACTAGTTTACCAGTCAATTCAGCTGCTGTCTTGAAAGTTCCAAGGTAATTCTTCAGGCGGGGCCAAGAAAAAGGAGGGGGGGCAGGGTCCCAAAACAACTTTTCCACATGCAATTTCCATAGGGATTTTTAGACACAAATACAGCCCGAACCGCTGCAAATTTGGCAGAAAGGTAGCTTTCGGACTAGAAAGTGCCCTTTGGTTATTTTGTTCAGTAGTTTCAGAGTAAATTAAAGTAAAACAAAATAGATATGTAGGAACTCGAATCCGCCACAGATTTGATAGTCCCTGTGCTGATATCTGACTGGCTGCCAACACTTCAACTTTGGTAAAAATAATAAATAACCTACGGCTAATATTCATGTGAGCGCAAACGTTGTACTGCATTTACCACAATGCAAAGGGGTGAACTGTGCTGTGATGTGAGACAGTGTGCTCCCCATCCCCCTTCTGTTTAAAAAGTTGGCAAGCTTTTGGAGATGCGCTAGTGAGAGGAACTGAGACCTGAGAAGACTGTGGCAGCATTCTCAGCAACCCCTGATGAAACTTGTTTTTTTATCTCTAATGATGAAGGGTAAAATCCAGAAACACGTGTCTAGAGATGTACAGCACTATCTGCACCAAGTCTGGTGAAAACTACAGCTAATATTTAAGTAAGTACACACTTTGTACTGCATTTACCACAATGCAAGGAGGCAAACTCTGCTGTGATGTGAGACAATGTGCTCCCATCTTTGCACCGGAGATATTACCTCGGGAGCCTATACTCAGCGGTAGTGTAGAATATGCACTATACATTTTACCCAACGAGGTAGTACTTCCTAATGAGCCAGTAGAAAGTACTCCAGTTAGGTAGATATTTTGCACAAAACTGTGGCCTCTTCTAAACGGGTCATGATCCATTCTGGCAGTGACACTCATTTCACACAAATTAGCCCCTTCACTGCGGGTGTCGGCCACTGGCCGACACCCGCACTACCTCCCTGGTGCGGCTCACGACCAGTGGCCGACACCAGGGACAGGGGTTAATAAATCCTCGGGTGCGTCGCATCCGAGGTTTTTTTTTTTTTTTTTTTTTTTTTCCTATCCCCGGGAGACACGGAAGCTTCCGTGTCCCCCCCCCCCCGGTCCCTCACCCGCCCCTTTGTGACGTCACGGCGCGCTGACGTAACAAAGTTGATTTCCCCATCGGAGCAGGAAGCAGCCTTGCGGCCGCTTCCTGCTCCGATGGGGAAAACAGCCTTCCCCACGTTCGGGGGCCAGGAAACACTTTCAGGTTTCCTGGCCCCCGATCACAGCACAGAGTCTCCGCTTTCTTACGAGGTCTTCTGAAAGTGTTGGGGGCCAGGAAACACCACTAGACGCCAGGGATTTCACTTGGGGGGGGTCGGGCCCCTCTGGGGGCATATTTATTTTTTAAAAAGGTAGGTGCCCCCTGTTGGGGGGGGGGCGATCGCGCCCCCCACCCCCCCAAGGGGAAACTTTTTTTTTTTTTTTTTAAATAAAATAAATGGACAGGGGGTCGCCCGTGGCAGGGCGACCCCCTGTGGGGGCAATATTTTTTTTAGTTAAAAATTTTGGCCCCCAAGGAAACCATACAACAACTAAAAAAAAAATAGATCTATATATATATAGATCTATATATATAGATAGATATACCTATAGATATATCTATGTACATGGATATAGCTATAGATAGATCTATAGATATATATAGATATATGTATATATATATATATATATATAGATCTATCTATAGATATATCTCTGTAGATATATATATATATCACTTTTGTCAATATGTGTGTGGTTTCCCTGGGGGCTGCTATCGGCCCCCAGGAAAACCAGACCCACATATAAAAGTGATATGAATATATATGTGTATATATATATATATATATATATATATATATATATATATATATATATATATATATATGTGTGTGTATATGTATATATATATATATATATATATATATATATATATAAATAGATTTGCCGCCAGTTGTCTTGCAGTTGCAGCTTGCGTCTTCAAAGCAATGCACATACTTCAACTGACGCTTTTCAACTGTAGCTTTTAGGCAGCAATAAAAAAGTCAAGTAAGTATTGTGACTATGTTTCTGCTACAAAAGGGTCACACTTTTGTCTAGTGGCAGTTTTAGTGCCATAAAGAAGCACAGAAGGTTTATATGCCCACTGCAAAGAGCAAATCTGTATTTTATGTAAATAGCTGAGTACATTAGTAAAGTCAGCCATTACCCGCGCTATAATACCAATGAAATGTATGTGCGGGGTGGAGGGCGGCTATGGAGAGATGAAGGGCACTTTTGCTGGGTGGTAATGAGGGAATCCAAGGAGGAGGGAGTGGGAGCACCAATAATGATTGTTGGACTGGGCGCAGGAGGTGCTAAAGACTGTGACGAATGGTATGTGACAAGGTGTTTTTTGAGTGTCTTGAAAGAACGTGCTGATTGAGGGAAGAAGCGCAGGTAAGGTGGCCTCTACTGTTGCACGTATCTCACACACACCATCGATTTTGTGACTGTCTACGTAGGCTAGTGTTTTAGAGCAACAGTTTAGCCAATAACAGAGATGGCATCTTGATGGATGACAGCTGCCGGCACTCGGGTTATAGAGGACAGCTCTGACATAGGATCAGAGACTGAGACATTAGATACTGAGACAGCATCTGAGGGATAGGACAATGGCGCAGACTCTGGGAGTGATTTTTCAGTCGGAGTAGTCCCATTCGGTAACTCCTCTTCCAGTACATTATGAGGGAGGTGATGAGGACAGTCCTGCTGTCCCTTCGCAAGCAGTTTGTGCAACTGGGTAATAGTGGGTTAGCCCAACCCAGAGAGCAGGTGAATGCGGCGGCAAGCAAAGAGAGAGAGAGAGAGAGAGAGTGCTCTCTTGGGAGCTCCCCAATTTAGTTCAGCCCCAAATTCCACCGCCCAAATCGTATTGTGGGCATCAAAATTACCTATGGCAAAACAAACTGGTTTTGTAAGGCAGGCACCTGTGTTTTTGGTCCTAGAGAAACACACTAAACCCAAACATTTCTGAAAACTAGACATTCCGGGGAGTACACAGAGGTGTGACTTGTGTGGATTCCCCAAAGTTTTCTTACCCAGAATACACTGCAAAGCTGAAATGTTGAATAAAAACTCTATTTTTCTCGCATTTCTGTGTCACAAACTACAGGAATATGCTGGGATCCACAAAATTCCTACCACCCAGTGACTCCTCACCTGTCCTGATAAAAATACTACCCCACTTGAGTGCCTACACCTAGTGCCTGCGTCAGGAATGGATCACCCCAGGGTCAATAGCTGCCTCATGTAAGGACCAACATTGACCGTTGTGTGATCTATTCCTGTCGCGGGCACCAGGCCTACCCACACAAGTGAGGTACAGTTTTTATCGGGAGACTTGGGGAATGCTGGGTGGAAGGAAATTTGTGACTCCTCTCAGATTCCAGAACTTTCTGTCACCGAAATGAGAGGAAAAAGTGTTTTTTAGGCCAAATTTTGATGTTTGCAAAGGATTCTGGGTAACAGAACCTGGTCAGAGCCCCACAAGTCACCCCATCTTGGATTCCCCTGGGTTTCTAGTTTTCAAAATTGCGCTGGTTTGCTAGGTTTCCCCAGGTGCTGGCTGAGCTAGAGGCCAAAATCCACAGGTAGGCACTGTTTTCTATGAAAAAATGTGATGTGTCCACGTTGTGTTTTGGGGCACTTCCTGTCGCGGGCACTAGGCCTACCCACACAAGTGAGGTATCCTTTTTATCGGGAGACTTGGGGGAGCGCTGGGTGGAAGGAAATTTGTGGCTCCTCTCAGATTCCAGAACTTTCTGTCACCGAAATGTGAGGAAAATGTGTTATTTTAGCCACATTTTGAGGTTTGCAAAGGATTCTGGGTAACAGAACCTGGTCAGAGCCCCACAAGTCACCCCATCTTGGTTTCCCCTAGGTCTCTAGTTTTCAAAAATGCACAGGTTTGGTAGGTTTCCCTATGTGCCGGCTGAGCTAGAGGCCAAATTCTACAGGTAGGCACTTTGCAAAAAACAGCTCTGTTTTCTGTCAAAAAATGGGATGTGTCCACGTTGTGTTTTGGGGCATTTCCTGTCGCGGGCGCTAGGCCTACCCACACAAGTGAGGTATCATTTTTATCGGGAGACTTGGGGGAACATAGAATAGCAAAACAAGTGTTATTGCCCGTTATCTTTCTCTACATTTTTTCCTTCCAAATATAAGAGAGTGTGTAAAAAAAGACGTCTATTTGAGAAATGCCCTGCAATTCACATGCTAGTATGGGCACCCCGGAATTCAGAGATGTGCAAATAACCACTGCTCCTCAAAACCTTATCCTGAGCCCATTTTGGAAATGCAAAGGTTTTCTTGATACCTATTTTTCACTCTTCATATTTCAGCAAATGAATTGCTGTATACCCAGTATAGAATGAAAACCAACTGCAGGGTACAGCTCATTTATTGGTTCTGGGTACCTAGGGTTCTTGATGAACCTACAAGCCCTTTATATCCCCGCAACCAGAAGAGTCCAGCAGACAAAGCGGTATATTGCTTTCAGAAATCTGACATCGCAGGAAAAAGTTAGAGTAAAACATAAAGAAAAATGGCTGTTGTTTTCAGCTCAATTTCAATATTTTTTTTATTTCAGCTGTTATTTTCTGTAGGAAAACCTTGTAGGATATACACAAATGACCCCTTGCTGAATTCAGAATTTTGTCTAGTTTTCAGAAATGTTTAGCTTTCCGGGATCCAGCATTGGTTTCCCGCCCATTCCTGTCACTAACTGGAAGGAGGCTGAAAGCACCAAAAAGAGTAAAAATGGGGTATGTCCCAGTAAAATGCAAAATTTATGTTGAAAAATTTGGTTTTCTGATTCAAGTCTGCCCGTTCCTGAAAGGTGGGAAGATGGTGATTTCAGCACCAGAAACCCTTTGTTGATGGCATTTTCAGGGAAAAAACCACAAGCCTTCTTCGGCAGCCCTTTTTTCCCATTTTTTTGGAAAAAACGAAATTTTCACTGTATTTTGGCTAATTTCTTGGTCTCCTCCAGGGGAAACCACAAACTCTGGGTACCATTAGAATCCCCAGGATGTTGGAAAAATAGGACGCAAATTTGGCTTGGATAGCTTATGTGGACAAAAAGTTATGAAGGCCTAAGCGCGAACTACCCCAAATAGCCAAAAAAGGGCTCAGCACGAGGGGGGGGGGGAAGGCCCAGCAGCTAAGAGGTTAAACCTCAGCGGGAAGCACTTACAAACATAAACAAAGCAGGTGACCCAGTTAAAACTCTGCTTCCGTAAAGTACAAATCATCCTAACTTGTTTCTCTTTGCAAAGCAAGTGTGTTTTGTCTGCATTTCTCCCTTGAAAAATTATCTGAAGTCCTTGATGGTGATGAATGCATCATTGATCATTCAAAGCGCAATATCCTCTGTAGTGCCTGTGACGAGTGGGGTTTTTCTTGTCATCTCCTGTTGAGAACAGAGCAGACCAGTCTCCCTTTTAACTACTACAAGAAGGCAAATGTGCAAAATGACCTAGAAGCCCCGTCCATTTGGCCGAAAGCCCTGCATGGCAAGGGGTTGGATGTCTACAGGGAGTTGGCCGCAGTGCCTTGCTGCAGAGCAAGTTATAGTAGTTACTTGTGGTTTTGTGTGTGTAAAACGTTTTTAAAATTCTATTTATTAACTGCAACTGCCCTGTAACCTTTGGTTTGTTTGTGTGAGTGTGCAAATAAAGGGGGGGGGGTGTCACCAAAGCAACCCAATGCGTTTCAGAGATACGTGGTGTTCTGGAGTGTGCGTTGCCAGTCGGCATCTCGTTTGGAAATTGGAAATGGGTACCTCACCCCTAAACGCACAAGAGTCAGGAGGGTCCAGGCTAAGAGGCTTTGTGACTGTAAAACATACATATACACATAACTGGATCTATACGTGTGCTTGTGTCCGTAGGTTTTAACAAAAAAAGAAAATTAATTTCACCACCCAACTTTTTTAAATTAAGCTATATATAACAATACATTTATCTTTAGCAATACATATGTCACAGTACATTATAAATACATCTCATTTACTTAACACCTTATAAATGGAGGGGTATGCGTGTGTGTGTGTGTGTGTGTGTGTGTGTGTATGGCTTTATTCTTCTTTGTTATGTCACAGTATGTAAATCTGAATAAATGGAAGGTAGCCATCAGAGTATTACAATATATTTAGATATATAAATACGACTACTTATATCTTTATGTTAATAGTGCATGTTCATTTAGACATGACAAAATATATGTGTTAAGGTATGGAGATGAGGTTGTCATTATACATGTGTCTCTGTACATGGACTCCTACATGGCAGAAATCCAAGACCTGAAAATTACTTCTTAAAAACTTGGGAGAAATGGCTAACACTTAACACAAATCCTTCCTACTGACTTTCACTAACATGAACATGGAATTATGCTTTCATTTATAAGTGGAAACATTAATATGGGAGTGGGAGAAAAACGAGCTTTGTATACTTATTAACAGCATACATATCAGACTATGTAGATATTGTTGCTTCCATGTACATTTGAACCTATGTATAGAGGGGCTTATGTCTGGTTCTAAAACTTTACTTAGTGTCCAGCATATATATATATATATTCATACATACCAGTACATGTTTGGATCTCTATGTATGTCACCATAGATGTAAATGTTAATTTCAGCTGTGTTAAAAAAAGAAAATCCCTTCATACTTTATCTCATCCATTCTCCCTCTCTCTTAATCATCCCAAACCTGACAGCTGTGAACTCCCAAATGTCCTTTTCAAACTCCCACTGTCCCTTTTATCCAATTCAGCCAACAGGCGCCCAGTTCCACTACTCCCAATAACAACTCTCAACTTCCCATTTCTAATCCACGTCCATTATCCTGTCCACACACAAAGCACTACTAAACACATGAGAACTCAAGAGCACAAACTTTACAAATCTATCACTACTTATCCACAAGGAAAAAAGGAAATGTATATTTTTAATCTCCTAACTATTTAACTCTAGTCTTGGTTCCAGTATAACGTACTGCCTGACGCAAAGGGCTTCAACACCTCATCAGGGGTGGTAAGTGCTATATAAATATAATTAACAATTACATAACAGTAGGGAAGCCTGTGGGCATGTTGCTGAGTGTCCCTAACCTGGAAGCAGAAAATTAAAAAGGTTCTAATTTCCTGGGTGCTGGCGGACTGACCGATATTCCTAACCAAGATTAGAATTCGGCAGTAGGGAAGTCATCTGTTTTCTCAACCAGATGAAGAAAAGGATAATGGGACTACCCCTGTAACTAGTGACACTGGTTAGTCAGTGAGTTGTAAGAGAGGTAGCTGGTTGGTGTTCTGATAATGCATTGTGATATAAGGTCCTTTAAAGAGGTGCGTTGTCAGCTCTTTTCCTATGTTTGGGCAGTGTAGCGGCAGTCCTGATAGATAGGGGCCTTTTGTTCCAGATACTAGGTGCAAAGATGGGAAAGGCTTTCTGCCTTGTTCTTTTTCTTCTTTTTTACACTTCTTAGTCTGCAGTCTGAGGGTGTCTTGGCTGCAGGTATGTCAAGAACCACTGGAGTTGAAAAGCTTGTCTGCAAGATAAGAGGTATTGTTTTTTTGTAGCTCTCAGTCAACCTGCTATAATCTGTTTTTGAATGGTTCCTTCTTCATTGTCCCTATCCCTTGCCTCAAGTCTGATGAATGAATCCAAGTGGAAAGGCTATCTTATTTGAATGTTAGTGAGAGACATGGAAGAATTGGAAGTATAATGCCTTATACTGAGTGCACTGTTAGTGTCCTTGGTTAGGCTGTTCTATTTTAGGTTTAAACCTATAATAACTGATAAAAGAGAAAGAGAAACATCCCTCATCAGTGTAAAACATGAACCACTGATAAACACCTTTGCATCTTCAAACTAAAATGCCATTCAGAGAAAGAAAGGCTAGAGCGAATGAGTCATTATTTCCTTTTTAAGTGTCAGGCGCCTCCATTGGGATCTCTCGAGATTACTCCAAAAACACTGTCAAGAAATGTAAGGCGTTCCTTTCCCAAAGGAAAGCTCTGAAAGATCTGTCAATACAATTTTAGTTGATTGGTCCTGCACAAATAAGAACAACTTAAAACTGCAAAACCATCATTTTTGAAGCCCTTCAGGAACTAGACTCCTACATGGTGGAAATCCAAGACCTGAAAATTACTTCTTAAAAACTCAGAAGGAATGGCTAACACGTAACACACATCCTTCCAACTAACTTTCACGTTCTACTCACTTAGTAACAAATGCTATTCAAGTCTGCCCCCAAACGGCCTAAACGAAACCCAATTCACGTTCTTCAAATAAGGCTGCAGAACTCTGATCGACCCATGGGATCGACACATGGATGTACAAGCTCATTCTTCCATAATAACTATAACTGGCCAAAATATTTACTTGAGTTGCTTCCACTTCTTCAAACTGAGAGAGAATAAATAGAGTGGTCAGCAACCTACAAAACCTTAACTCAACTAACTAACTAGCACCTTCTAATACCCTAGCAATAAACCTAGCATCCTACTGTTAACTTTAACTAATGGTAAAAATGTTCTTCTCTTCTTCAGTGACTGGTACTGTATCTCCATAAAGACCTTCAACCTGCTCTGGATAAAGTGGATGTTTTATAATTGCCTTCAACCTGATGACGGATTTATTGCAATGTCTCATCTTTTCACATTCAACATAATTTAGATTGATCTAATCTCATATTGACATTAATTTTGATACCAGCCTCACATTGATAATATCATTCAAATTTAGTGCTATCCAATGGGTACTTAGCAGTTGTCCAATTGTTATTGATGATGCGTTTTGACTCAGATTGGACAATACAAAAATCACTAGTGTTTCACCCGCACTACCCCCAGTACAGTAACCTGGGGTCACTTGACCAACTCACTTTGAAATCTATTGAATCTATGTTGAGAATATGCTGGCACTAATGTGAACATTATGCTGGTACTAGGTTGATAATATGTTGACTCTAGGTAGACACTTACTGATAACTCGTTGAAACTCTGTTGGCTCTACGTTGATATTATGTTAGCACAATAATGACAGTAAGTGGAGAATTTACTGCAGACTGTATATTGTACTCCATAATCATGAAATACATGGGGTACCATTTTTCACAACTCTAACTGTTGACATAAAAACCTAGCTCAGCAGAAATAATGACACGTGTCACCAACTAACACCCATCCCACAAATAGCCACACTTTCTATATATACTATGTCTACTATACCTGCATTACATTAATATAAATAACATAATACACATTATTATGCACTCCCACTAAATGGCAACTAACGCGCTAGACACCAATTTGGAAACAGCACCAGGCACTCCAGCCACCATACAATATAGGCAAACATACCATACTTGCCTACTGCCGTGACTGTTAAAACACACCCCATTCTATACATATATTTAATCAATCACTATACTATTGTTTTCTTCTCCATTTTCTTTTTATCTTTCCTCCTGTCCTTGACTGTGTTACTCTTATCTCCTTTTCCTTCTCTCTGCCCTCTCCCCTTCCTCTCTCACACATTCTGTGCTTTGAGCACACCCACCCCCACCTTACCGGCAAACAATAACTGGCAATTAGCTGGTTACATTGACAAGAAGACTCACCTCCCACAAAAATGCAGAACATAAAAATACTCTTCCCTTAATGTCAAGGGTCTGAATCACCCAACCAAACAATGGAAAATCCTAGACTGTACCCATAAACTTAAGGGGGACCTCATTCTCCTTCAAGAAACCAAGGTGGCCATGAAAGAGGCAATCTACCTGAAAAAACAGCATGGGTTTGTGACGTATATTGTGCCCCAGCCACGAACAAAAAAAGAATGGGCTGATCACCCTTATCTCAAAAGCCTCTGGCCTCACTATCCTCTCCTCAGAAGCAGACACTGAAGGCAGATGGCGTTTTACTAAATTACAGAGGGACAACACTGAAATTATAGTCATGAGCATCTATGCCCTCAATAACGACAACCCTACCTTCTGGATTAATCTCAATAAAAAACTCTCAACTTTACCTCCCAACTGCAGAATGATTCTAGGAGGAGATTTAAATTTACCCTAGCACGCCATGCGTGACAGGAACTCTGCATGTCAATTTAGACCAAGTGCCATAAACAAATGCCAAATATGTACATTTCTCTTAAACATAAAGACATATGGAGACTATTCAATCCCACAGGGAAAGATTACTAATTTTTCTCCCAGTCACACAATACATTCTCTCCCATCCATTATATCTTAACTGACGAAACTCACGTCCCAGCAACCTCTTCCCCAGCCATTGAACCAATCCTAGTCTCAGACCATGCCTGTATTTCATTACTCTATGATATCGCATGCAATACATCAGGAACAAAACCATGGAGAATGAACAACCTCCTCACAGAGGAACCTTCCTTCAAGGAAAAAAGAGATCAATGAATACATAGAACTCAATAGGTCCTCTGGTCCAAATGCACAAATCATTTGGGACGCCCTGAAATGCACCATCCGCGGGCATATGATTAAACGTATGTAAAAGAAAAATAAACTAGACAACAAAACCTTAGACCAACTAGAACTAAAAATAAAAGCATTAGAGAAAGATCTCAAACGCACCAAAGACAATACTCAATTAAACAATCTAATTAAACTCAAGTATGAATACATTAAGATTCTGAGTAACCAAGCCCACCTAATAGACTAAAAATACAAAGGCATCCACCTCTGTGGACGTTATAAAGCTGGCAAAATACTTGTGTCTTTACAACAGACCCGTCAAAAGACAAGAATAACCTCTTTAACCAATAAACACAGCGTCACATCGACAAACAAGAAGGACATCCTAAATACCTTCTAAAAATATTACATACCCTTTACTCCAAAAGTAATAACACATCTTATGACATATGCTTAATCTACTTCAACAAAATTAATGTAACTAAGATAGATGAGTCAATAAAAGAATGACTAGAGCAACTGATTTCTCACAAAGAAATCATAAATGTGATAAAAACAATGGAAGCCAGGAAGGCTCTGGGCCAAGATGGCTTTCCGGCGTCATTCTATCAAACTTGGGGTACCTCCTTAAACACTCCCTTGGAAGACTTATGCGCCCACTTTTCCTCCACTGGCTCCGTTGAGGGCTCCACCATGGAGGTAACCATAATTGTTATACCCAAATAAAGACCCATCCGATCCCAAGAACTACTGACCCATATCCCCCATAAGCACAGACTGCAAAATATACACAAAGATCCTAGCCCTCAAAATAGAGGCCACCCGAAAAAACATAAAACATCCCTCTCAATCAGGTTTTATCAAAGGAAGATTCAGCGCGGATAATATTGGACTTTTTGGCCATGCGATTGAAATAGGCAAACTCCTGCACCAACCAACTTGCACAATAGCATTAGATGCAGAGAAGGCCTTTGATAAGGTTTTGTGGGTCTTATTTGAAGCCTCACTCACCGCCTTCAACCGAAAGCTAGAATAGGCATCAATGGAAAATTATCTAATCCCTTTTACCTCGCAACAATGAACCAGACAAAGATCCCCTCTCTCCCTCCTACTATTTCTACTACCGCTAAAACCCCTACTTACATTGATCAGAGAAAATCCATTCATCTCCGGTATCTCTTTCTCATCAGGCCCATTAAAACTAGCTGCCTACGCAGATGACATTCTCCTTTTTACCACCCAGGCAGACTCAGCCTTGCTGCACATCATACCCACCATCAGCGACTACTCTAAGTTGTCAGGCTACTGCATCAGCAAGGAAAAGACAGAGGTTCTTCCTCTTAATGTGTACTGCAACAGCTCACACATCAGCCCCTATGACCTCAAATGGGCCCTAGCTAAACTAACATATCTGGGTAAATGGTTCACCCATAATCTTAAGGACTCCATTGATCCCAACGGAAAAAGATGTTAAATAACATAAAAGACAGCTTTGACAAATGGTGAACCAGGTGCATTACTTGGAGAGGTATAATAGAATCTATCAGGATGATGATTATCCCCCTCATTCACTTTTTAACCAGCAGGTCCCCTATATACCTCTCAGACACTTTTTATAATTTTTTTAAAAACTAAAATAGACATGTTACTTACCCAATTCCTCTGGAAGTCTAAAAACAAAAAAAACAAAAAAACAGAATTGCCCTAAAGAAACTGGGACTTCCTAAAAAAAAAACTTGGTGGCCTAAACTTACCCGACTACCGGAGATACCAACATGCCTTCCTAGTTAAACAGGGGAGTCACTGGGTCCTAACCACCACCAACCCCTCGCTGTCGTGGTTCGCTATTAAAACCGCCCTGGCTATACCCTTATCCCTCACTTTATTTCTAACCGTCAAAGAAACTAAACCACACCACTCTATAAACATTCTATCCAGCACAGTACAGGCACTCTGAACAATTGACAACAGATTACCCAACAAAATTATACACTCATGTCTAGTCTCACTATGGCACTATGAAAACTTAAAACTAGAAGGAAGAAAAATGTATGTAGAGAAATGGGCAGAAAAACAAATTCTCCTGGTGAGAAATATCGGCACCCCCTCAGAACCCATACGACTTAGACTTTTACCATTGCCTTAAAATAAAATCACTTATAGCCAAACATAAGCCTCCAAACCCCCCGACCCACCCAACACATTAGGAACATTTACCAAAGGTGGTCACCTAGCTTCCAAACTGAAATCGCTCCTATCCCACACAAAAATCTCACTAAATAAACTAAAACAAGACAAGTGGGGAAACTCTACTATCAGATTCCAACAACACTCCAAAGGTCCCACCGGACTGGCCACCTACCTGGAGTAACCTCACTTCAAATATAATAAACCCATCACTAGCACAAAGCAGATACTGGATTGCCAGTATGGCCCACTGGACTCTGGCCAAACTTTGTTAACTAGGCCTCCGATCCGCTGACACATGCTGGAGCATTGAGAAGGAAACAGGAGACTTAAAACACATGCTAACGGAGTGCACCTCCACCGAACCGTTCTGGCAGGACATCGGTAATACAATATCTCAAATACATCATACAAAATAGACTCCTACTTTAGCCTCTATTACACTGGGCATCCTCCTTACTGACATTTAACAGGCATTAAACAAAGAGGACTGTCTCCTATGAGACATTCTAGTCACACCTGGTCTCAAAGTTATCCTCAATGAATGGAAAGACTCATCCAAAATATCCCCTCACACATGGTGGGAATGGATCCAATTCACCAGAACTGTCTGTAACTCACTTAACTTTTAATTGAAGACAACACCAATGAAGAATGATAAACTGTGGTGAAAATCTTGTTTCACTCTTCAATGTAACCACAATCATCTGATCACTAGATCATTCATGCATTCACTCAATCATTCTCTCATCCACCCCCTCCCCACTTTTTCTCTTCTCTAGCCTCTGCTCTTTTGCTCTCTCAGTTGCCTACTAAAAAGGTACCTTAATCATTCATCATAACATCAAAAACTGCTCTGTCACAATACATACACTGATTAACCTTACCTCACCGTTGCAAACTAATACATTTATCTCTACCCTGTACTTCTATAAATGTGAACCAATTGCTCATGCTATATCCTAAACTACCGTTCCCACTTGAATTGATGGTACCATACAATGTATTATTTCTTTTCATGTATGTTATTTAATTTTTCTATTGCATAAAATGTCAATGAAACACTCTTGAAATGAAAAGAAAAGTTCAGTTTGTCTTGAAGTGAGACATTTGCCATGGGATCACTTGGCAGCTATGATTTTCGACTCAACTGCAGTCCCACCTTAATGTAGTCTAGCAAGAAGCAGAGAAAAGTAGTGGTGAGCATGCTTAAAGCATCAAATGTCTGGTGCCCTACAATGCAGGGCTACAAATGAACCTGGTCTAACTCAAAATGTTAAAGGTTTCACAAGGTACTCTACTATTGGCAGGGTTGATCACCACTACAGTGTCATCATATTCAGTAAGGAGTAGGTGAATGACCTCCAGCTGTATCCAGGAATCTGTTTATTAAAGCATTTGAATATAGCACTTTTCAAATCCATTAATAGCCCTGTAAACCAGGCAGAGTCCTGACATAGGTGTGAGACTTATTGAGATGTGAGGGGGGTAATGAGATCTGGAAAACGGTGCAATACACACATTTTCTATGCTTAGAACAATCTAACATAAGTCCATTGAAAGCACTGCTAATGGGAGTGCACCGCATACCCTGCATTAGTTCTCATATAAATTAAAATGGGTGTTGTAAAAAAAGAATCACAACAGCATGTTTTGTAAACACTAGAAAAACTGTTTTTGTTTATTTTGTGGGTTACGCAGCTGACTAAATACTGATTTTAAAAGGTTTGTAAAATGCTGAGAATGCATCACTGATGTCTACAAAAAAACACTGACAGCCTATCTTTGGTATATGATGTAGAGAAATAGTACTAAGTGTGGGCTGTTGTATGCTACAGTATATGCACTTAAATATTTTCATTACCAAAAAAAGATTGAAACCTAAATTGCTAAGAAGTGCAAGCTGCTATGGTTTCATTTATTTCTTCTCACAGAAGCAGTCAATCCTGGGGAATCAGATGCTGGCATGCCAGAGCTTGAAGAGAATGGGGCTGCAAATGTAGAAGATTTTCCTACTGGTGAGCTGAAAAGTTGATTCGAACTATTTTCAGTAGCCATTTTTCTCATATGCTGGATTACTTTTAGGATTTGTGTGAGTGTGGTGAAGGTCCAATGTTTGTGTCACTGAAACTGTTGCACTTTAATGCTAGAAGCCTCCGTACACTTGCCAAAATATTAGTTGTTTCAAACCTGTTAAATAACTCAAAATGCAGCATGTTTTACTCTGGGAACACACCTAAAGAAAGTGTTTTGGTATGAAATTTAAATGAATTCCAAGGCAATCCTTTTCATCGTGCTCCACCAATGCAAGTGGAATGGCGGTCATAATAGCACAAGGATGTCAATCCGAGGTCATGAGGGTGATCCTGGACATGGCTGGGAGGGTGTTATTGTTGTTGGTGAAGGCTGGCCGGATTAAAAAAGCAATAATATATGTCCCTAACGCAGACCGAGAGATTCCTTACAACTGCTATAGCTGAAGGAATGAGCGTGTCGGAGGCAGAGATCATCATTAGAGGAGGCTAAATTTTGTGATGGGCAGGCTTAAAGAAAGTTCTCTCTGGGAGGGGGCTTATTAGGTTCATATCCAAAGAGGTATCACAGATGGCTAGATAACATGGGCATGTAGATATGTGGAGCCAACTTAAACTCGCTGCACTTACTGTTTCACATCCAATAGGACATGTACAAGATTAAGGGTCCGATTTATGGTTTGGTGAACAAGGTACTCTACCCTTTCCTCCAAAACATAGGTCTGCTAATCTTGTACAGAGTGGGGCAGTACTTAAGTTTTTTATGATCTGATTGAGACTTCTAGCTGCACATTTCTTATCTTAGAATGATCTCCTGGCGTGAGACTGGATCTGGAAATGCTTTTGTGAGCAGTGCCCCTGTGTGGTGTTAGGTGATGGCGATCGCCTCAGTGTGATGTCTTTCACGTTGAAAGTGACATGCCTGGTGCCTATATAGGGGCCACGCCGGCGCGTGGACGTCAGTTCTTTTCTTTCCACAGCAGTCAGCACAGATCTGAAGAAGAGCTACCCCTTAGTTATTTTTTGACTAAACCTTTTTCAACTTTGGCGAAGTCTTTTGAGGTTTTTCCTCCTGGTGTGGCAGGGATGTCAACATGGAAGGCCAGCTTCAAGCCCTGCGGCATCTGTCACCAATTGATGTTGGTGATGGGCCTGCATCTTGTATACCTCTGGTGCCTCAAGCGTGACCTCAACCGGTAGGCCTACGCTGATTGCCGCGCCATGAACCTGACTGCCTTAGGAGAGCCATGCCTCGAGCTTCTGGCGGCTCAACAAGCGACGCTGCAACAATCGAGGTCCCGGTCGAGAGGAAGGTCCCGGGAGCAGTTGCTGAGGCCGCGATCCTTGTCACACTAAGACATCAGTTCTATGATGCCATGCACCTGATATTTGGGCAGGCTGTTCCCGAGAGACCAAAGCTTCGGTAGGTTCCCCTAATGGTTCTGCGCTGGCCGCTCCGGCCTTTTAGATCTGTTCCTCAAACTGGACAGGTGCTGGTCATTGCCACTTCAACCTTCCCCGGTGCTGGTCCCAATGTCAATGCTCCTGGCGCCCATATATGGCACCACCCCCATTCTTATCCTTGACTCAAACCCTGATGGGCATCATCCAACTCCTACTCGGAGGCCGACTGGAGCCATGCCTTCCAAGTCGGAGCCTGAGCCCAATTCTCAGGACTCTGGGAGAGGTGGCTGGTCCCTAAGGAATACCTTATAACACAATGAACTGGTGTGAGGATCTGGGTAAGGCCAGCGGCCTGGACACTTCTCAGGATACTGGCATGCTTTCTCCCCTTACAGTGGCTACAGAGGAGCGAGCATCCTTTGCAGTGGTGGTGAGGAGGGTGGGAGAGGTCCTGGACCTTAGGCATCCTTTGGTGGCAGTCAAGACCTGACAAAAGTGCTTCACCCAGGAGTGTCCCCATCAGAACAGCTTCTCCATTTTAAAGAAGTTCTTACTGATGTCCTGCTTGGGACCTGGTCCAAGCCCAGGACAGGGGCTCCCGTGACGAGGATGATTGCCTGCCACCACGCTCCGGGGACCCAAACTTACGGACATAACATCCCACCCCCAGTGCTTTGTAGTCCAAGCCTCTACCTCCCATGTAAATCCTGATGCATTCCTTACTGCTCCCCTGGATCGTGAATCCAAGAGTCTGGACACCTTAGTGAAGAAGATGTTTTCTTCCACCAGCCTGGCACTGCAGTCCGTGAACCCTGCATGCCTTTTGGGCTGCTATTTCCATGCTCTGTGGTATACAGTTGTGCAGGTGCTGCCAACGGTTCTGGAGGAGGCCTCATCTGTACTTTCCCAGGCTATTCCTGATGGGAGGGATGCAGCTAAGTTCACGATTAGATGTGGACTGGATACCACTGACTCACTGGGCAGAGTGGTTTCATCTACTGTGGCATTCGGACACCACACCTGGTGAGGACGACTGGCTTTTCTGGGAATGTCCAAGCATCACTTATGGACATGCGATTTGATGGCTTTCATCTCTTCGGAGAAAAGGCATATTTAGCGCTGCAGCGCTTTAAGGCAGGAACGCAATGGTCTTTGGGTCTTTTGATAGCCCCTCGTAACCCCTAATTCCCCTTCCACTCCTTTTATGGCCATGGAAGGGGCTTCCAGCTGCGTCTCTATTCCCCCCAGCTACCGAGCTATGCATGTTTCCCAGGCCCTGCTTGGCTGAGGACGTGGTTCACAAGGACCCCGTTAGTCAGGCAGTTAGTGGTTGGGTCAATCCACCTTCCCCCGGCAAAACCAGTCTCCAAACCCTCCTCATCTACCCTCTTGCCATCATGGGCACTAAGTGGGCGGCAGGATTCACCATCAACTGCCCCACTTGCAGTCTGTAACATAAGACCAGTGGGATTAGCTGGTCATCCAAAGGGGCTACTCCTTCCCTTCATGACCACCCCTCTACTCTTGCCACAAACTTGAGTTAGGCTGACTGAGGGTCACCTATCCTTTCCCCGCCAGGAACCGATGGCTCTGTTGGCCAAGGGAGCCATACAGAGAGTGCTGATGCCAGAGATAGGTTATGGTGTTGTGGGTTCTCCTTAGTGCCTGGGTTGGACACCCTTATTTTACCATTAGGCCTGTACTTTTTACTCATAGACACGTTTTTATTCATTTCATATGTTTTAGCACAGCTAGCCTTTAGGTGGTTGTTTTTATATTTTAATCAGCTGCTTCTTCCTTAGAAGACACATTTGTTTGGGCTTTTACACATTTTATCGGCCCTTTTTACACATTTCACTTTGTAACCTGTTCAATGCTGTCATGTGCGGTACATGATATTCTAACTCAAATTGCCAGTCCAGGAGCACAAGGGTCGGTCCCCGGATCCTAGACACATTAATACATCAGGCCTGTTATTAGAACACTACACGATTAATTATATAAACACCATACAGGCCTAAAGGGGGATGAGAGCATTCTAGTCATGACCATCCTGCGATGCTCATCATTCCATTGACAGCTTTGCTGATCCTGGCACTAACTTTTCAGCTGTCCAAGATGACTACCATCCAGATAGCAGGCAGATCCTTATGAGCTTTTTCAGGTATGGGGTCGGGGTCCCTCCCATAGACTGAGATAGGCAGAAGGTTTACCACTGCTGTGCCCTCAGATTTTAGACATAGGGTGTAGGTAGTATTCTGTAGGCTTTTAGGATCATACAAAGATGGTGGGGCTATTTATCTTCTTCACACCAATTGTTATGATGATCTCTGATTTATGTTTCATCTGCTTAATTATTGCAGCTCATGCTTTTTATAATAGGCTGCAGTTGCTTCAATAAATTCATAGAAATCCATTTTGCACCTCTTGTTTTGCCTTGGCATGTGTGAGTCACTGAGTAACTGAGCAAATGGCTATGATCTGTTTACCATGACTTCCTTGAGGAGTCAGAGTGTCAGGTTTAGGTTCCCACAAACCACCTTTCCTTTCTAGGGTTGGTTGAGGCACTGCGGGCTAGCCCGGAACCAGGTCTTCAGCTTCCAAGGTGGTGTAGGACCGACTCAGTCACCCACACTCTGTGGTGCTGCCACCCTAAAACACACAGTCTTATTACCAAAATAGGAACCACACGACAATGGTTGCTATTCCCGCTGCTTTCTGGTGCCTAAAATGGACAGAGGCATTCATTTTGTCCTAGATCTACACCTTGTCAGTTTCTTTCTCAAGAAAGAGAAGTTCAAAATGCTCACTCTAGCTCAGCTCCTGTTTGCCCTCAAACGGGGAGCCTGGATGGTAGTGTTGGACTTGCAGGACACATACTTTCATATCCCCATCCTGCCTTCCCACAGTTAACTGCGGTTCATGTTAGACCACGAGCACTTTAAGGTTTCCATCCTCTTCTTTGGTCTCGCCGGCGACCCTTGGGTGCTCACCAAGGTGATGGCGGTGGTTGCAGTTCATCTGCGGAGATCAAAGATACCAGTCTTCCTGGCTGTTTTAAAGGTGGATTTGCCCCAGGGTGTTGTGTCCCACCTCCAAACTACAGTGGACTTCATGCACTCGCTGCAGTTCACTATTTATGTGCCAAAGTCACAGACGTGTACACTAATGGGCTTAGCCTCCCGAACTGCGAGTCCAGGATTTTCAGGCTATGATACCTTTGTTTCAGCCACTATTCTGGATTTCAGTGAGACTGACTCTGAGTCTGCTGGGAGTCATGGACTTCTACATTGTGCTGGTAACACATGCCTGGTGGCATATGCTGGCTCTGCAGTAGGACCTGAAGTTCTAGAGGGTGCAGCATTTGGGGAGTCTCTCCAACGGGGGTCCAAATTTCAGGGGGAACTTTCAAAGATCTGCAGTTGTGGCTGACGAACCGCAAGTGGATCAGCAGCAGGCCCCTCTCCCTTCCTCAACCAGTAGTGACAGATGTGTTACTCCTGGGATAGGGCGGCCATCTGGGAGAGGTGGAGATCAGAAGATTCTGGTCTCCAGCGGAATCCGGACTCCACATAAACCAGTTGGAGCTCCAAGCAAGCCTTTCCACCACACCCCATCAAGGAAAGGCCAGTGCAGGTGTTCATGAACAACACCACCGTCATGTGATACTGCAATAAAGAAGGTGAGTTGAGGTTGTGGACCCTTTGTCAAAAGACCCTGGGACTCTAGATATGGCTGGAACATCAAGGCGTATCCCTGGTGATCAACATCTGGCAGGCTGTCAACGCCAGAGTTAACAAGCTCAGCCGCAGATGCCTAGCGGATCACGAATGGCGTCTCCATCTGGAGTTGGTGCAAGGACTCTTTTTGCAGTGGGGAGAGGCTTGGTTAGATCTGTTCGCCACTGCTGAGATCGCACAGTGTCAGCAGCTTTGCATGCTGGAGTTTCCAAAGCGGCTGTAGCTCGTAATGCTTTTTGTCTCGAGTGGAGCCTTTTCGCCCATACCACTCCTGCTCAGAGTTCTCAAGAAGATTAGGAATGACCGGGCCCAAGTCATCCTTGTGGCTAAAACTGGGCATTGAAAGTTTGGTATCCCAAGCTGTTAAGCATGGTTCTCAATCCTCAGATCCGGCAGTCAGGCTGCTCTTTTGAGAGACTCTTCTGTTGCAGCAGTAGAGGAAGGTTCTCCACCCCAAACTGGCAACTTTGCCTTTTTGTGTGGAGATTGAGCCACAGCAGTTAACAGCTTTCGACCTTCCTCCTGAAGTCTGTGATGTTATCTTGGCAGACAGTGGTCCCTCCACCAATATGATATACACCTGGTATTGAGGAACATTTGTGGCATGGTGTACAAAAAGGGAACTGGATCCCCTTTCTGCCCCTCTTTCTCATGGTCTTCTTTTCATCCTTTCCCTTGCTGTGGGCACTGTGAAGGGCTGTCGCTCTGCAATTTCTGCTTTTCTGAGGTTGCTAGCCAGCCATCCCTCTTTAAATCACCCGTTGTAAATGGGTTCTTGAAAGGTCTCCAAAATATGTTTCCACCTTCCCCTTTTTTATGCCGCAGTAGGACCTTAGTCTTGTTCTTACATTCCTCATATGCACACCCTTTGAGCTGCTTCACAGCTGTCCTTTAAGGCTAATTACCATCAAGATGGCCTTCCTTGTGGCAATAACATCTGCCCAGAGGGTTAGCGAGCTTCAGGTCTTGTCATCCAAGCTTCCTTATCTTACAATTTACCCAGATAAACTGGTGCTTCGTACAAGAGCTTCCTTTCTTCCCATAGTAGTTACTCCCTTTCATGTAGTCCGATCCATCACTCTCCCTACTTTTTACGCTCCGCCACACCCCTTCAAGGAGGAGGCTTGACTCCATCATCTTGTCGTTCTACCTTGACCTCACACTCTTCGTGGGGTATGTCGGAATGAAGAAAGGATGGGCCGTGCAGAAGTGAACCATTTCCTGATGAATTGTGCTTTGTATAAAGATCTGCTACGCACTGGCCAAGATGCACCCCCCTGAAGGCTTGCAGGCTCATTTCACCACGCTGAAACCACTGACTTATCATGTAGAGTGCTGGACCTGGACATTTGCCAGGCAGCAACGTAGGCCTCCTTGCACACATAAACACTACTGCCTGGACAGTGAGGTCCGTTAAGATGGGCATTTGGCCTGTTCAGTCTTGCAGGACTTCCTCACATGAAATTGGTCCACATACCCGCCTCCAGGGATGGCATTTTGTTGTAATGCTTGGAATGTAAATACATGCGCTAAGCCTGGAATTTCGGTAGCATCGAGACTCGCGTTCTGGAGCCTGGGTGGTGCCGAAGTTCCGGGTAGGACGTTGGCGGTTGGATCAGTGGGAGCCGGACATGAGCTCTGTTTTTGGGTTGTTATTTACGAATAAACTGCATTCTTTGGATTACCCGAAATTGTATCATTAGGTATAACACTGGCGACGAGGGAGACTAACAACCCGGAACCCACGTACTGTTTTGTTTTCAAATCAAGCTGCAGGTTTCAATTGGATATCCGACGACCGGCTCTCATACTGGGAATAACCACCGTTTCTGAAGGTCTTTAGTATTCATTCTTCCGTTTCTGGAGCATTTTTGAGCATTTTCAAGCCGTCAAGCCGCCACTTCTCCTGTTTTGGATGTGAGCGCGTGGCTGACTCCGTTGCTGCTACGCAGTTTGTTCAAGCCGCCGCTGCCTATTTCTTCCGGATTCACGGTCAGCTGTTCTTTGTTATTCTGTGGTAATATCCTGTTTTTCATCGTGTGGGTAGTTATTTTACAACGATTGCAATTGGCTCAACGCTACGTGTTTTCTGGCCTCAGCTGTTGCCAGGCAGGATTTCGAACATCGAGAAATAAACTAGACTACGTCCATTGACTCCCTTTTGGGGAAATTTTACATCCAGTGTTGAAATGTTTGTAATGAGTAGCTTGTTGTGATTTCTTAACTGTAGTTCTAAATTATTTTACAAAATACTAAAAAGAATGTTCATTACTGCGTTACTGCCTTAAGGATTTTATCAACAATATAATAGTAAGCATTTGTTGGAATATAAGGTTACTCACTATATACATATATATATATTTTTCATTGATTGCCATGGCTACACCAACAATGTCTCAACCACCTCCCTTTTTACTGGACAAAGGTGATCCAATTCTGCGATGGAAGAATCTTTTTGACTCGTACCTTATAGCCATAGGCGGTGAAAAGTTTTCCCCAGCTAGAAAACAAGCTGTGCTTCTACACAATCTTGGGATTGAAGGCAGGAACATATATGACAGTCTGGAACCTTTGACAATTGGTGGAGCTGATGGTGAACCCAGGGATGTCTACGAGATGTCGGTAGCAATGTTAGCAACCCATTTTGAATCCAAAATAAACGTCGTTCTGGAAAGACATACGTTTTTTGCCAGATCCCAAGGCAATACTGAAAGTGTGGGAAATTTCATTGCTGCGTTGCGTACATTAGCGCACACTTGTGAATTTGGTGAGATTACAGACTCTCTTATACGTGATCAACTAGTGCGTTGCACCAACAACAAAAGGGTACAGGAGAAACTGTTGACTAAGAATCCTGATTTGAGAGAGGCAATTGCAATTGTTGAAGGCATGGAAAGTACTAGTAACTGGATCAAAGAAATGAATCATTCTGATGGAGACAATCTCTCTGTGATTCAAGAACCGAGAATCCAAGAAGAAGTTTTGAGAGTTGGCATAGACAACAAGACGCAAACATTTAATCAAGAAAAAAAAAGAGACAGTAAATCTTTACGTTGTTACCGCTGTGGTAACATGGGTCATGCAGCAAATAGTCTTAGTTGCTTTGCACGAAACTCTGTGTGCAGAAAATGTGGAAGGAAAGGCCATTATGCCAGGGTGTGCAACAATGACAAAAACAGCATAGATTCGGTCACTGGAAATATTAGCAAAGTTGTTTTATATGTTGGGCAAGAAGTTGATTCAGTGGAACATAACGTTAGTATGATTGATGGTGGGCCAGTGATCATGCCTGAATGTATTATTGAACTTGACAATAAGGCTGTATCTGTTCTAGCAGATTCGGGTTCTCCATATACCATGGTTGGCGTTAAGAACTGGCAGACAATTTTTGGAGAGACCTTGAATTTGCTTATTGAACCTGACATCAACCCTGTCAGTTATGGAGGTGCCAAAATTGATGTAGTGGGGTATAAGGTTATGAAAATTCGGTTTCAAAACAGAAGCACTGTGGGGAAGGTTTACGTGGCCAAACGGGGCAATAATTTACTAGGTTGGCGCCACCAACGAGACATGGGTATTAAATTGGATCCTAATTCAGAGAACCAGGTTATGGTGGTGACTGAGGTAGATGAACCTTCAGAAATTTGTTTGGAATTCCCTAGCGTGTTCAGCGATAAATTAGGTTGTTTGACAAATTTTGAACATAAAATTATCCTTAAGAAAAACGTAACCCCTTTTGTTCACAAAGTCAGGAGAGTACCTAAGTTGATGATAGAGCCATTGAAAGTTGAACTTGACAGGTTATTAGAGGCAGGTGTCATCGAAGAGTAGAATCCTCGGAGTGGCTTGCCCCCGTTGTTTTGGCATCGAAAGACAATGGGAAACGGATCCGCATGTGTGTTGATCTCAGGGACCTTAATAAGTGTATTTGGATAGACCGTCAACCTCTACCAAATATTACTGAAGAGTTATCATGTTTAGGTGGGTCTAAGGTATTCAGTGTGTTGGATTTATCCTCGGCCTATCATCAGATAGTGTTGCACCCTGAGTCCAGGCATCTCACATCCTTAGTAACACCTTTAGGTGCGTTTCAGTTTTTGAGGATGCCTTTTGGGCTGGCCTCTGCGGCTGCGTGTTTCCAACGCATAATGAAGAAGATTTTAGGGAGTATTTCTGGCACATTATGCTTTCAAGATGACATATTGATTCACGGTGGAACGGTGAGAGAACATGACAAAATATTAAGAGAAGTTTTGGGCAAATTAGCAGAGGCCGGTCTTACTGTAAAAAAAGAAAAGTGTAAATTTAGAGTTACCTCGGTAACATACTTGGGGCATACCATCTCTGGTGAGGGAATCAAACCGAAGTTGGAGTTGGTTGATTCCATAATCCGTGCTCCTGAGCCTGAGAATAAGGATGGTGTGAAGTCATTTCTAGGGTTGGCAGGATATTATTCCAAATTTATTCCCAATTTCGCTAGTGTGACTCAACCATTGAGAGCATTGTTGAAAAAGGGTTGTGAATTTATTTGGAGTGAGGAGTGTGAGACTGCTGTTTCGCTTGTAAAGAGTAGTATTGGGAAGATGCCTACCTTAGGGCATTTTGACGTGTGTGCTAAAACATACCTGTACACTGATGCGAGTATTAAAGGATTGGGGGCTGTTCTTACCCAGAAGGAGGGTTGTGAGGATAAAGTAATTGCTTTTGCTTCCCGTTCCCTTAATGAAACAGAACAACATTATTCTGTCATAGAAAGAGAAGCTCTGGCGTGTATGTGGGCGATCAAGCATTTTAAGTTTTATCTTTGGGGACTACCCTTTGTAGTGGGAACGGACCACAGGCCTCTCGTACATATTTTCACCCCTAAAAAGAGTGAGATGTTGACTCCTAGAATACGAAGGTGGGCGGAGGGTTTATTGGAGTACAATTTTGTTGTAGAGTATGTACCTGGACCGAGGAATATTGTAGCAGTTTTTCTGTCCCGCTCCTCAGTCGACAGTAACGAAGATGTGAGTGAGGAGATTACTATCAGCTGGGTGAGAGAAAAGGCTATTAATGAAGAAGAATGGAAGTTGGCTGTGGTTAGGGATTTGGATAGACATAAACTTGAAGGGTTTATTGTCAAGGGATGGCCAGGGTATAAGGACGTTCCTGACTCTTTGAAAGGGTTCTGGAATGTGAGGAATGAACTCTCCCTCAGTGAAGGAGAATTTTTTAGAGGAGGCAAGCTCATACCTCCTGAGGGTGTGAGAAACAAGATTCTGAATCTAGCTCACGAAGGGCATTTAGGTAGGAGTTTAACTAAGTCTAGACTTAGAGCCATTTACTGGTGGCCAGGGTTGGACCGTGAGGCTGAGGCAGTTGTGAAGGATTGTTTGAGTTGTGCCAGTAATGACAAAAGCAAAGTTGTGACGAGAGCTCCACTGTCTCCTGTAGAAGTTCCTGAGAGAACTTGGATGAAATTAGGTTTTGATTTTATGGGTCCTTTCCATCTCCTACCAGCGAATGAACATTATGTTTTGCTTTTGGTGGATTATACGTCCAAGTGGGTAGTGACCAAATGTGTGAATTCTGTAAATACCCGTACCGTGATTGAGTTTCTTGAGGAGGAGTTCTCTAAGGAGGGCTTACCTAGCCATTTAGTCACAGACAATGGAGTACAGTTGACTTCACAAGAGATGAGGCATTTTTTGGACTCTCTAGCTATTGTGCATTTGAAGACGGCTTTGTATTTACCACAGGCTAATGGTCTAGCTGAACGCATGAACAGAATGGTCAAAGCTTGCGTACAAGAAGCTATTGAGACTAGAACTCCTTTGAATAGTCTTCTAAGGGACTTGTGGTGGGCATATCGTAACACTCCGAACAGCATCACCAACATAGCTCCTTTTGAATACATGAGAGGAAGGTTAGGTTGCTCTAGGTTGTTTCCAGCTTGGGTTGTTAACAATTCAGCTCGTTTTGATCTTAATCAGGAGATATTTGACATGGCACCTAGTCTCAGGAAGAAATATCAATGTAATTACAAATTGCGTTTCGATTCTAAACATTGCGTTGTTCATGCTCAGTGGAAGGTTGGGGATGTGGTGTTAGTAAAGAGCCCTTGCTTTACAACCAAAGGGAAATCTGTCTTCAAAGGCCCTTTTTGTATCAAAGAAATAAAGGGAAACGTTGTGATTCTGGACAATGGAGATACATGGAGCATGTCTAGGATCGTGAAGTGGAAAGGAGTGGGGGAAAACTTCAACTTTCCTGTTTTGCAAGAACAAAGAGGAAAGTTCATAGGGACATCTAAGGAGTCATCACACCCTAAAGTTTCATCCAGGTTACGTTCCAAACCTCTCTGGATGAAAGACTATACCACGTGACTCTTTTGTTATGTTTTTGTTGTTTTGGATATTAGAAATATTGTGGTAACTTCATGGTAGCACGTCAGGTGTCACCACTCTCAAGAATTCATCCAAGTTACATTTAACCACTTTGGAAAAATGTTATCATCTTGTTCTTCTGTATATTGTTTATCATTGTTTGTCATTGGGATGTTTTGTGAGGGAGGGGGGATGTGTTGTAATGCTTGAAATGTAAATACATGCGCTAAGCCGGGAATTTCGGTAGCATCGAGACTCGCGTTCTGGAGCCTGGGTGGTGCCGAAGTTCCGGGTAGGACGTTGGCGGTTGGATCAGTGGGAGCCGGACATGAGCTCTGTTTTTGGGTTGTTATTTACGAATAAACTACATTCTTTGGATTACCCGAAATTGTATCATTAGGTATAACACATTTCCTGGGCATCTATCCTAAGGTAAGGAATCTGTGGCTAGAAGTCTCGATCAGATGAACAAATTACTTACCTTCAGTAATGCATTATCTGGTAGAAACTCTATCTAGCCAAACATTCCTTACAAACCCACCCATCCTTCCCCTTCTGCAGACAAATTTCTAGGGACAGGCCTTACCCAGATAAAATAAAGCTAGAGCAGAATTTAGAGAGTAATTGGAAACCCAGATAGTGGAATTGGCAGGCATATATATAAGTGCAGGTGCTATGAAAACGCTTTCCATATTGATAGTAATTAGGGCACTGGACATAGAAAAGGCAGAATACATGCACTTTAAGACTAAACAACATGACTATAGTGGAGAAACAAAGCGGGCTGCCTCCAACCTCCATGCGAACGTTATGAATGATAAGGTTGTTAAAGTTAGAGATGATGAAGTTTTACTGAGAAATATTTATAGAGAGATAGCAGGAAATCTTGGCTCCTTTTGTAAACTGTTTTGTCAAGCAGAAGACTGTCCATTGAATATGGTGAATGAGTATTTAAAAGTATCGCAACTACAACACTTGACTTATGAACAGGCATTAACATTAGATCTTCTGATACAAATCTTAAAGGTCTCAAAACGTGTATGACTCCAGGCCCTGGTGGAATCACATTCTTGTTCCACTAAACCTTTTGTGGGCCTCTGGCTCCACTGTTGACAAATCTCTGGGTCACTATGCTGAGCCCTTAACTAATACTCATATGAGAAGCACAATTAATTGTCTTTCTAAAACCCAGGTAAAGAACCAACAGTGTAATTCAAACAGGCCTAAACCATTACTCATCATAGGCGTGAAAATGTTTACACTAGTCCCACTTATCCCAGGCCTTGTTTAACTAGATTAGTTAGGCCTCATGTATAACTGACAAAGCCAAGACAATACAGAAAAAAAACATACATATTGGATGTTACCCTCAGTGTCCAAAAGGACACTTTTCTGCTTTTGTTGCTTGTGGAAAAGGTGTCAGACAAAATCAAATTGCAGTTTAGGGTGGAGATGACAGGTAGTTTTGGCTATAGGCCAAAAGTTAGGAAATGGGCCCTGGCAGGCTATAAGACTCTCACAGCCACAGTAATGGTAAATGGTAACTCCCCTCCCATCATGGACATCTCTAGAGGTAAAAGACAAAGGTGTTCCCTTTCACCATTAGTGTGTGCCCTCACCGTAGAACATTTTGAAGAGCCAATTAGTATGAAATGTACTATTCGATGTGGCAGCTAAAGATGATAGACTTGTGAGAATATCGTGCAAATACTACATTTCTGTCTGTACATAACCTGAAGTCAGCATATTGGGCAGCTGTCGCAGTTAGCGATTTTAGAAAGGCTGAGTCCTATTTACTGGTTAGCAATTTCCTGGATTTTAAATCAATGATGAAGCGCGAGCTATGTTGGGATCAGGTGACTGTTCCTGTTGACAGGAAACTATACTTCTGTTGCAATCGTTTATAACTAAGCGGACTGGTGGGGCTATTGATGCATGTCCCATCTGTCCCCCTACAACAGAGTGTAGCTCACAAAGTCTTTGCCTGCCCAGCTTTTGCTCACCCTCATAAAACCTGGCTAGCTACTATTTGCAGACGACTAGGTACCCTCAGTCATTTTGTTGCTCTTTGCATTCTAAGGAATGATTGTAGTTTAGCATTTGCTATACCGCTAGTCATGTTTTTGGGCGTGATGTGGTTGCGTCGTAGAAAGGCATTTATTTCCCCTCCACACCAGACTGATGATCTTGTGTGCTCTGTTTTTATTTTAATATGTAATGGTTCCTCTCTTACTGGTACATTGGGAACATATTTTTTTCTGTATTAGTGCTGAATTGTGAAGTTTTATGCTTTTGCATTGTAATTTATGTAATGCTCAAGTATTATGAACCTGTAATGTTGCATTTGTATTGTTTTAATTATTTATTCTGTATACATCCTTTGCACTTTCATGGCCCTGGTAATCGAAATAAAGTATTTGAATGAACACATATTATAATATAGAACTATAATGTGTCTAAGTATGTGGACAATGTGCTTCTGATACAATGACAGACCTTGCTAGTGCTCAACCCCTTTAATGGACGACTTAAGTCTATACCCAAGTATCGAGTTCAGTGTTAATTTTCAGGTACAGTACAAATGTTTTGCTTCAGCAAGATGAGCTTGCTAAATTGAAAGCCCCTTTCCCTCTTTCAATGGGTTCATGAAGCAGTAACATATCTGGGGGCCCAGAATTACCCCACATCAGAGCAATTGATCTTAGCCAATAACAGTCCCTACTGAGGAAAGACTGTTAAGTCTAGCACATGTCGGAATATGTCATGGTTCGGACAAATGCCTGGAGCAAAAATGTCTGCCCTACAAATCAATCTTTAATCTTTTCAATGCCTTTCCCCAGCCCCAGCCTACCATGATACTTAACAGTTTCAGAGGATACTAAGTGACTTAATCTGAGCCAGGTAGAAAACCAGGAGAGCAAGAAGACTTATTTATAAAATGCTGAAAGAGGACAGACTAGGACCGCCTAATATATAATTAATTATTATTAAGTCTCGCTGTTACTCTGTATGGCCGGATAGGAGAGAACCAAAATAGAAGAATTGTAAACAACAACATCGCCTGTTTAATGCAAATCCAACAATTAAAAATAGACTGTTAAAAGTGAACAATGTTTCGATCGAATAACGTGATAAGGGATCTTCATCAGGACTCTGAAAATGTCTGGGGGGGGAGCACAAAGATAATTGAGCCATGCTGAAAAGGGTAGGGGGTTTCTCCCAGTGCACAAGTAAGCTGCAGGGAAATTGCCTAGAATGATTAAAAGATCTGTAGGTTATAATTGTGCAGGGCAGGGGGGATAACCTGGATATCACACACAAACCCATCAATGGGATCGATGCCTTGAAAAAGTAGGACCAGTCAGCGAGCACAATGGCTCCAACTGGCTCAGCTAAATCAGTCAAAAGCGGAGTTGATTATATTCTGCACTAAGGACAGGCTGTTTAGATCCCACAGGTCTGACTCAAACTGAAACAGACTGAAACATCTTCACTTTTGATGCAAAAACATTGCGTAAACCTCAAATTCAGGGCATCAACAAAAGTTATTGCTATAAGAACTATACACTTCAGCTGTTTCTTTCCCAACTTTTTGTTAAAGAGCTGCCTATTATCAGATCAGTAATTCATTTCCAGCTGAATTATTTTATGCACTTTAACACTTTCTAATAGTTATTGAGCATACTGTAAAGGCAGTACAAAACTAGGCAGTCCATGCTGTCTTGGCCCTGAAAAAAGAGAGCAGCCGCCAGGGGTTTGGCGCTCTCTTCACTGGCTCCTGGTCCGAGCTTATAATATGGTCAGTATCTTAAGCTTTGTCTTTAAAGCGTTTACTCCTTCATGTGCCCGGTTATCAGTCAACCAAAATAACTTTTTAGTCATAAACTCATGTAGTTCGTACAACTGAGCAATCCAAACATTAATCCCTAAATATAACGTTTCTGGGTGTGCAGTCTGGGCATTCTCTATGCTCTGTTGACCTTCAGGAAAAAGTTGAAATCATCTGTTTAACTAGGCAGTGGTTAGACAAACAACAAGGGATCCCTTCTGTGATGGCAGGTGCTATACAAATGCAGTCAGTCAGTTTCACCTCAGGGTCTACTAACTTCAGCATGGCAAGCGAGCTATCATCTTCCTTGTGTGTGTGACCTTGTCCTTCTGTGTACGGTGCCACTAGGGGATTTCTTACATCATTGAGGTTTCTCATTCCTGGTTGAGAAAATTCAACATCAAGACAGTCTCATTCAACACTGAGGCTCTCATATTTGTGGTTGAGGGTTTTAGGAATCATCCATTTGTTATCAAAAGGTTCTTCTCGTGTGGATGTTGAGGGGCCTTGAAGTCAATTAGAAGATTTATTTTAACCTTATTGATGTTAAGAACTTGGACGTCTGTCAGGACTTTAAGGTGCATCATTATTGAGCCTCTTCAGAAGGCCTGCAACTAGAAGAGCTTTCACATTTGTCTGAAGCAGAGGACCCAGGGGCCAAGAAGAGTATAGCATTGCTTTCTCCATTGCCAACCTCACTGCCAGCTCCAGTATCCATTCCACTGGGAACATTACTACCTATTCCACTGCTTAGTATATTCATTTTACCTCCAAATCTGCTGCTTCCTCCACCTGTTGCATGATGGAGGGGGGTCTTAGCAGCACAGAGCTGATTCTAAAGCAGTGGATCTTTAAGGAAACTTAATGGATATACAGGGAGTGCAGAATTATTAGGCAAATGAGTATTTTGACCACATCATCCTCTTTATGCATGTTGTCTTACTCCAAGCTGTATAGGCTCGAAAGCCTACTACCAATTAAGCATATTAGGTGATGTGCATCTCTGTAATGAGAAGGGGTGTGGTCTAATGACATCAACACCCTATATCAGGTGTGCATAATTATTAGGCAACTTCCTTTCCTTTGGCAAAATGGGTCAAAAGAAGGACTTGACAGGCTCAGAAAAGTCAAAAATAGTGAGATATCTTGCAGAGGGATGCAGCACTCTTAAAATTGCAAAGCTTCTGAAGCGTGATCATCGAACAATCAAGCGTTTCATTCAAAATAGTCAACAGGGTCGCAAGAAGCGTGTGGAAAAACCAAGGCACAAAATAACTGCCCATGAACTGAGAAAAGTCAAGCGTGCAGCTGCCACGATGCCACTTGCCACCAGTTTGGCCATATTTCAGAGCTGCAACATCACTGGAGTGCCCAAAAGCACAAGGTGTGCAATACTCAGAGACATGGCCAAGGTAAGAAAGGCTGAAAGACGACCACCACTGAACAAGACACACAAGCTGAAACGTCAAGACTGGGCCAATAAATATCTCAAGACTGATTTTTCTAAGGTTTTATGGACTGATGAAATGAGAGTGAGTCTTGATGGGCCAGATGGATGGGCCCGTGGCTGGATTGGTAAAGGGCAGAGAGCTCCAGTCCAACTCAGACGCCAGCAAGGTGGAGGTGGAGTACTGGTTTGGGCTGGTATCATCAAAGATGAGCTTGTGGGGCCTTTTCGGGTTGAGGATGGAGTCACGCTCAACTCCCAGTCCTACTGCCAGTTCCTGGAAGACACCTTCTTCAAGCAGTGGTACAGGAAGAAGTCTGCATCCTTCAAGAAAAACATGATTTTCATGCAGGACAATGCTCCATCACACGCGTCCAAGTACTCCACAGCGTGGCTGGCAAGAAAGGGTATAAAAGAAGGAAATCTAATGACATGGCCTCCTTGTTCACCTGATCTGAACCCCATTGAGAACCTGTGGTCCATCATCAAATGTGAGATTTACAAGGAGGGAAAACAGTACACCTCTCTGAACAGTGTCTGGGAGGCTGTGGTTGCTGCTGCACGCAATGTTGATGGTGAACAGATCAAAACACTGACAGAATCCATGGATGGCAGGCTTTTGAGTGTCCTTGCAAAGAAAGGTGGCTATATTGGTCACTGATTTGTTTTTGTTTTGTTTTTGAATGTCAGAAATGTATATTTGTGAATGTTGAGATGTTATATTGGTTTCACTGGTAATGATAAATAATTGAAATGGGTATATATTTTTTTTTGTTAAGTTGCCTAATAATTATGCACAGTGATAGTCACCTGCACACACAGATATCCCCCTAACATAGCTAAAACTAAAAACAAACTAAAAACTACTTCCAAAAATATTCAGCTTTGATATTAATGAGTTTTTTGGGTTCATTGAGAACATGGTTGTTGTTCAATAATAAAATTAATCCTCAAAAATACAACTTGCCTAATAATTCTGCACTCCCTGTACACTCTTGCTACTCAACCTTTGGGACTGTCAGGATCCTAATTTTTCTGAGCTCCTAATCTGTCAGGACACCAGACTTAACTCCTTATAGGGTATCCCTAGTGGATAGTGTCACTTTTTCACAAAGTGATCAATAAGGTGGCTGCCAAGCTTTGCATTGAAACGTGTCCCCAGTATATGGACCATTTTTGAAACGCTGCTCCCACATTCACAAGCAGTACTCTAAGTGATTTGTGTTCCCAAGTTATTAGAGCTCATGGTGTACACTTTTTCTACTCCAGCATCTGTGAAACAAGGGAACTGTCACCAAGAATAAAGGATAATCTAAGTCTGACCAATTCTTTGTCCAAGATAATCCACCACCTGATTGATAGTGTAAGCTGTGAGAAAGCAGTACAATGCACCTAGTTCAAACTCTTCTGCTTTACTGAAGAAAAGTAAGTAAAAAGATTGGGACAGAAGCTGCACCAAAGTGCAGGCTAGCTAAATGCCCGCACAGCAATGAGGTACTTGCTGCCCAAAGTTTAAATCTGATTATATACTGCGACAAGAGTGCACCAAGTCATAAACAGGGAAGTATGTGTTATCCCCATATGCAGATTCTGAGTCTAGAAAAGCACAACAAAAGGAAGGCAGTGGAGCAAGTGAAAAGATAGCTGCGTGGCAATAACCTGACCTGGAGAAGCACTGCCCACGTTGCATCCCCAAACTAACCTTGGCGATAAGAGGTAGCTGCATGGTTCGCCTTATGTCTGAATAAACAAAAAAAGCTGCAAAGGCTGACCAGCCCAGCCCAGGGTGGTGGGAGCTGGAGGAAAATATGCACAAGACAAAATGAAGGGGCTGGGGTAGCTGCCTGAGTGGAAAAGGCCTGTGGTGTGCAGGTGTGTTGCTCGTAATGGAGGCTGGCCCAGCGGAGGGGCTGATATACAGTGCATAGGACCTCACCTAATAGGGTAGGCACCGGTGAGGCAGAGTCACCCCATGGAGTGTGTATTAATAGTTGGTTGTTATCTGAAAGGATCTTACCTAAGTATACTGTCCCTGTTACCTTAATCTGTACAATAGGATGACAAAGGATGCAGTCGAGCCAGACTTGCAGGTCGTGGGGCGGAGAGAAAACAATGATTATCTCGTAGGGGATTTCCATATATAGTCATAAGCACTGAATAGTCCTGCCCATGTGCGGGGACCCCAGAGCGCTTTTTAAGTGGAAGTTATTTCCTTTCTTCAGGAATGCCTGTAAAGTCACTGAAGAAGTAGATGGATAATGCAGCCTAAGTACATAGGCTACACTGGCTGAATTCTCCATCTTAAATCCAAGAAAAGGGCCAGCACATTATAAATTGAGAGTAATTTGTCAACAGAACAAATCTCCCTCACAAACCCCTTTTGCACGATAGAGATGAAGGAGAGGAAAGCAAAGTAGCCCCATAGGTTGGCATTTTATGGTTAAAAAAAGAGACTGTGCCTTTAAGAACTCAGAGACCACCAGTATCCCATCATGCACAGCTGGTGGCAGTTGCTTCAGTTCTTTTGAAGGCGACATTAGACTTGTACAGTGTGTATCGATACCGCTGTCTATTCTCCTGGGGAGGAGAGGTTTGCTTATGCCTTATCATGGAATTCCCCTACAAAAGAACTGGAGTTACAGGTAAGAAACCGTTCCTTCTCTTGAAGGAGATTTCCATGTATAGTCATAGGCACTGAATAGAATAGCAAGCCCATCCCTACAGAGAGCGGGGGAAGAGACAGAGTATAAACTGGAAAATTTAAGCAAATACATTTCTTAGGGAAGCCTGCTATACTCGAGCGTCTGCTCTAGTGTCAGAATCTAGGCAGTAGTGTTTAGTGAATGTGTGAACTGACTTCCAGGTTACCACTTTGCAAACCTCTGGGATAGGAATATTACACAGCAAAGCAGAAGTAGCTGCTTTCCCTCTAGTAGAGGGAGTTTTGGTATAGTAGGGAGTGTTTGCTTAGCTTTTTGATAGCATGATAAAATACACAACACTATCCATCGTGAAATGGATTGCTCAGAGGTAGCTAAGCCTGTGCGAAGAGGACCCTAGTTGATAAATAATTGGTCCCATTTGCAAATGCTTCATATTTTGTCCAGGTAGAATTTGAGAACTCGTTTAACATCCAGGGAATGGAGCGATCTTTCCGCTGGAGTGAAGGAATTCTGAAAAAAGTTAGGCAAGGATATAGTTTGGTTGACATGGAAATCCAAAATTACCTTTGGGAGGAATTTTGGATGAATTCTCATGACTACATTGTTAGAATGAAACATGGTGTATGGTTTGTGTGCACAGAGTGCCTGAATTGCACTAACTCTGCAGGCAGATGTAATGGCCACCCAAAAGTAGTTTTCCAAGATAGGTGTTGAAGAGAGGCCTTATGTATGGGTTTGAAGGGATCTTGCATAAGGAGTGAGAGGACTACATTTAGCTCCCATGGAGAAGGATGCCTAATGGGGGAAAAAACCTTTTACAAACCCTCTAAGAAATCTTTGATGACCGGGGTTTTGAAAAAAGTGGTTTGTGAAGGACATTTTCTGTATGCAGTAAGAGCTGCCACATGGACTTTTATAGAAGAGAACTACAAGTCAAATTGTGCCAAATGGAGTAAATATTGTAGGATGACATCTTCTTGGCAGATGGTAGGGTCTTTGTTTTAAGATGAACACCATATGCAAAATCTCTTCCATTTGAAGGCATATGCAGGTTGTGTGGAAGGCTGCTTTGCTTCTTCAAGAATGTCCATGCAGTCTTGACAAAGATTCAAGTGTCCATACTGCACTAGCTTAGGAGCCATGCTGCCAAACTCAAAGAGGAGAGATTGGGATGCACCGTCTGGCCTCCAAATTTCGTCAATCGATGCAGTCTGCATGGCAGTTGGAGATGTGGATGGTTGGACTGGTGAAGGAGGTCTGTGAACCACCATAGACATGGCCACTTTGGAGCTATGAGTATCATCTTGGCTGGCAATTAAGATAGCTTGATGAGGACTGTCGGAATTAGGGGAATGGGTGGAAATGCGTACAGAAATCTGCAAAACCGGTTGATTCATAGGGCATTCCCCAGAGTTCCTGGTTTTGGAAATACCTCGATGCAAAGCTTAGGCATTTGGCCTTTTCTGCAGTTGCAAACAAGTCGCTGGAGTTCCCCACTGTTGGAATACGTCTTGAACGTGTTGAATTTTTCTAGCCAAATATATTTGTTGGCCAATTTGAGGTCGAGAATGGGTCTGAATTTGTTCTTGTCTGTTTTCTGGATTAGAAAATACCTGGAGTAAATTCTGGTCCCTCGTTGAGGAGGGACGGGCTCAAATGCCTACTCCTGCAATAAGATATCCACCCGTGTTTGTAATTGTGGAAAGTGGAAATTGGAATGTTTTGGTGGAAAGATAGTGTAGGAGTGGAAAATTTGAGACAGTATCCATTGCGAATAATATTCAGAACCCATGCATCTTGTGTGATGTTTTGCCACTCTGCCAGGCAATGTCAAATGCTTCCCCCTACCGGAGTGGGTAACGGCAGAAGGAGAAGAGAGGATTCAGAGTTTTGTTCCTGTTGGCTTGCGTGCCTCCCTGAGCAGGTCGATGACTCGATCTTCCTCTAGCCTGCTTTCTTTCATAAGGCCGGTAAACACCTTTGATAGTGTTAGGACTGAGTACCAGTCTGTTGGCGACAGGACCCTGGAGCATCAAACTCAACCAAATTTTTGTTTTTTTCATCAGAAAAATTCACATCTGAATTTCAGTGACAACTCTTTCACTCAACGTCTTTGGTCTTCCCCCTCCTTTTTCCTGTCATTTCCTGACAGAAATCTTTTTTTTTTAATCTAAAATGCCATCTCTTTTTGATAAGTGTCCAGACTGTGGGAGGAAAAAGACCAAGAATGACCCTCATAAAGTGTGTATTCTCTGTCTTCCAGATTACCACACACCTGACTCCTGCAAAATTTGTAACACCTTTTCTTGGCGCACCCTGCATGATAGGGAGAAGATTCACCTTGAAGGTATGGAGGAGTCGCGGAAGATCCAATCTATAGCTGGAACGAGGAGCGGCACAGTCCTCTCTGTCATCGGCCTCTGGAGGGCACGCTAGTCAAAAAAGGCCTGAAAAATTATGTCTGTCCTGGTCGACGCCCAGAACGTCAACGTGAAGAAGAGGTGCCGCGCCAACCTGTTCATAGTCCCTTCATGGGTCAAAGTCGAAGAGACAACACATATCGACTTTGGAGCGAGGAAGACTGACGGCGACACCGTCATCACACCGAAGAGCGTCAACGTCAAGGAGTCCTTTGACGTTGAGGCACTCTCACTGGTCGCCAACGAAGTCCCTATCAAGGTCGACTCATCACAGTCAGTTGCCGTCAAAATCAAGGTTGACATCAGCAAGGCATACTCCGACGGCAAGACATCGTATGACGTAGAGAAATAGGTTAGCGTTGAGGGAGGGAGGAAGGTCAAAGTCCATTACGATCTAGGATTCCTCAGCTCAAGAAGTGCGCAGAAAGCAGAGACAAATCTATAGCTCTCCAGACTCCGATTATTTCTGCACCTATTCTCCATCAAGAGAAGTGCCAGGGGATCCTGCGCCAATATCTACTAAGTCTCCTCCTCCACTACCTACAACAGAACCACCACCGACAACCTCTCCTGCAAGAACCAGGTCCCATTCTCCTTCAAGACGCCATTCTAGACATCACTCCAGACACCATCCACTGCTGCGTCACACGTCTACAGTTCAAAGACGCTCACATCATCGACGCCATTATACCAGATCTCGTTCTAGACACATCAGAGACTTCCTCCTCTAGTACAGGGAGATATTCCCCAACTGATATAGAACTTGACTCAGTAGAGCGAAAAGTCTGCAATACTGCAGCAACAACAATGAAACCAGCAAGTGCCACAGTCTTGTTAGGCTATTATGACAGAGCCCTATGGGACTCACTACAGTAGTTTAGTGAACATCTCCCTAGAGATAAAAGAGTTGACTTTAACGAGATTCTCAATGAATGCCTAATGGCATCCAATCAAATCATTAGCGCAGCAGCAGACTCCTCCCTACTAGCAGCACATGAATACTGCCACGGAATTTCCCTCCATTGCCATCATGGCTTTACGTCACCTCTTTAAAACCAGAGGCTCCACAAAGGATTCTCAGCTTCCCATTCTCTGGCACCATCCTCTTCGGCTGTCATACAGATGACAAAATGGCGAGGATGAAAGCAGAATTAGAGGCATTAGAACCTATCCGTTTAGAAAAACGTAAGGATTCAAGGAGATCTTTCAGGCCTTTCCAGCGCCTCTTCTCATCACAGAGGGTTCAAGCCCCTCGTTGGTATCAGGGTCGCCAACAGACTGGTACTCAGCCCTAACACTATCAAAGGTTTTTACCGGCCTTATGAAAGAAAGCAGGCTAGAGGAAGATCGAGTCATCGACCTGCTCAGGGAGGCACGCAAGCCAACAGGAACAAAACTCTGAATCCTCTCTTCTCCTTCTGCCGTTACCCACTCCGGTAGGGGGAAGCATTTGACATTGCCTGGCAGAGTGGCAAAACATCACACAAGATGCATGGGTTCTGAATATTATTCGCAATGGATACTGTCTCAGATTTTCCACTCCTACACTATCTTTCCACCAAAACATTCCAATTTCCACTTTCCACAATTACAAACACGGGTGGATATCTTATTGCAGGAGTAGGCATTTGAGCCCGTCCCTCCTCTACGAGGGACCAGAATTTACTCCAGGTATTTTCTAATCCAGAAAACAGACCAGAACAAATTCAGACCCATTCTCGACCTCAAATTGGCCAACAAATATATTTGGCTAGAAAAATTCAACACGTTCAAGACGTATTCCAACAGTGGGGAACTCCAGCGACTTGTTTGCAACTGCAGAAAAGGCCAAATGCCTAAGCTTTGCATCGAGGTATTTCCAAAACCAGGAACTCTGGGGAATGCCCTATGAATCAACCGGTTTTGCAGATTTCTGTACGCATTTCCACCCATTCCCCTAATTCCGACAGTCCTCATCAAGCTATCTTAATTGCCAGCCAAGATGATACTCATAGCTCCAAAGTGGCCAGGTCTATGGTGGTTCACAGACCTCCTTCACCAGTCCAACCATCCACATCTCCAACTGCCAAGCAGACTGGATCGATTGACGAAATTTGGAGGCCAGACGGTGCATCCCAATCTCTCCTCTTTGAATTTGGCAGCATGGCTCCTAAGCTAGTGCAGTATGGACACTTGAATCTTTGTCAAGACTGCATGGACATTCTTGAAGAAGCAAAGCAGCCTTCCACACAACCTGCATATGCCTTCAAATGGAAGAGATTTTGCATATGGTGTTCATCTTAAAACAAAGACCCTACCATCTGCCAAGAAGATGTCATCCTACAATATTTACTCCATTTGGCACAATTTGACTTGTAGTTCTCTTCTATAAAAGTCCATGTGGCAGCTCTTACTGCATACAGAAAATGTCCTTCACAAACCACTTTTTTCAAAACCCCGGTCATCAAAGATTTCTTAGAGGGTTTGTAAAAGGTTTTTTCCCCCATTATGCATCCTTCTCCATGGGAGCTAAATGTAGTCCTCTCACTCCTTATGCAAGATCCCTTCAAACCCATACATAAGGCCTCTCTTCAACACCTATCTTGGAAAACTACTTTTGGGTGGCCATTACATCTGCCTGCAGAGTTAGTGAAATTCAGGCACTCTGTGCACACAAACCATACACCATGTTTCATTCTAACAATGTAGTCATGAGAATTCATCCAAAATTCCTCCCAAAGGTAATTTTGGATTTCCATGTCAACCAAACTATATCCTTGCCTAACTTTTTTCAGAATTGCTTCACTCCAGCGGAAAGATCGCTCCATTCCCTGGATGTAAAACGAGTTCTCAAATTCTACCTGGACAAAATATGAAGCATTTGCAAATGGGACCAATTATTTATCAACTAGGGTCCTCTTCGCACAGGCTTAGCTACCTCTGAGCAATCCATTTCACGATGGATAGTGTTGTGTATTTTATCATGCTATCAAAAAGCTAACCAAACACTCCCTACTATACCAAAACTCCCTCTACTAGAGGGAAAGCAGCTACTTCTGCTTTGCTGTGTAATATTCCTATCCCAGAGGTTTGCAAAGTGGTAACCTGGAAGTCAGTTCACACATTCACTAAACACGACTGCCTAGATTCTGATACTAGAGCAGACGCTCGAGTATAGCAGGCATCCCTAAGAAATGTATTTGCTTAAATTTTCCAGTTTATACTCTGTCTCTTCCCCCGCTCTCTGTAGGGATGGGCTTGCTATTCTATTCAGTGCCTATGACTATACATGGAAATCTCCTTCAAGAGAAGGAATGGTTTCTTACCTGTAACTCCAGTTCTTTTGTAGGGGAATTCCATGATAAGGCATAAGCAAACCTCTCCTCCCCAGGAGAATAGACAGCGGTATCGATACACACTGTACAAGTCTAATGTCGCCTTCAAAAGAACTGAAGCAACTGCCATCAGCTGTGCATGATGGGTTATTGGTGGTCTCGGAGTTTTTAAAGGCACAGACTATTTTTTAGCCATATAGAGGCAACCTATGGGGCTTCTCTGTCCTTATGACTTATTATGGAAATTCCCCTACAAGAGAACTGGAGTTACATGTAAGAAACCGTTTCATATTCTTTAGTTGCCCGATTTAGGGTCCTTCAGCTATCCACCAGTGACCATTGCGCAAGCTATTGTGTGAAGTGTGTAGCCGCGGTTGTAGTGGGGGGGTCCCCAATGATCCATGGGAGGTGAGATCACGTCATTAACAGTGACAATATGCTTGCCAGAAACTGCAACTGGGCAATATTAGGCACATACATGCTGCCCAGTAACACCTCCCTCCCACCCATCCATCCATCCATCCATTTATCCATCCATCCATCCTTTCTTCGACGAACACATAGCGTCCCTTTGGGTCCACCTCTGCTCCTGTGCTTTGGAAGGGAGCTGATGGACATATCTATGTTAACGGCCCCTGGTCAAAGCCTGAATAAGTTGTGCCAATGCATTTACCCCTCCAACGCTTCTGCAGTGGCTGATATTCTCTCTGAGCAATATGTGTTCCCTGTAAAACAACAATAAGCGCCACTGTGTGGAGCCTGCCCCCAAGGTCTGTTCTGGTCACCGATATGGCATTGAGAATGTCACTTAGTTTTGTGGACATTGGGTCCTCTGTAATTTGCGAGAGCACTCCAAGATGAACATAGTCCAGTACCAACCCCTTGGGGCTGGGCCCCAGCATCCACCTTGTCCTGGGGGGCCTTCCCCAACTTTGTCTGCACCATCCTTGTGCAACTGCCCCTTTCGCACAACAGACTCTCTTGCTCAAAGAAGGGGGAAGTTGAGTTGTCCTAACCCCTAGAGGAGTGTAGTTGCAGGTGCTCTAGTTAGGGCCACCCTCCCCCGGTGCCATGTGTACCGAATAATGGTGCAAGGAAGGCACAAGCAGCCTCACTCTGTTTGTTCGGGGTGGCCTCACAGGCCCCTTGTTCTACAAGTCCACCAACTGTGGGACAAGTCCAGCTGCCAGTGCCTGTTTGCGATCCAGGTGACCAATCCCAGTATCCAGTCCAAGCAACAACAGTTTCACAGATTAATGGGGACTTCCCCCCAGTCCGACATCACCCCTACAGCCGCTGGAGAGGAGGCCACCCCAATCTGTTTAAATCAATTAAACAGGCTCCCCCGCACGCTGCAAAGGAGCAAGGCGTGGCCTATTGTGCTGGTCTTTACCATCCACTGGAACCAACCTGAGCCCCCGCCTTTTCAGCGCCTTTCACCACCGCCGTGGGGTGGAAGAAAAATAATAGGGTACGTGGCGCTGGCCATGGCTCTTTCCGCTCACTTAAAGTTTTACAGCTGTCGCACCCAGCGTGCAGCTCCCTTGCTCAATCCAGGTGTGTCTACAGTTTCAAAGCACGTCCCTCCCCCATCACCAGACCTAGGCAGCAAGGGGATTGTCGATGACACTGTATTTTCGTGCTCTTCCTCTGAAAACTCACAGGATTGCGGCTGCCATTAGACGGCTCTTAGCCACTCCCCCCGACGCCCAAAAGAAGCTGACTTTTTAAGTCTTTTTAAGTTTTTAAGTAAAACATCGCACATGGAAGGCAGGGAAATGTGACCCAGAAGAGAATGCTTGTCACCATTGAGGCTGTGGCAGGGCCCAAGGTATTTCACAGGAGGCTACTGCAGCTTGCATGAGCCAGTGTCCCTTTTACTGGTGCCTAATGCCAATGCCACTGTTATCTACTAATCATCACAGTCCCAAGATTTGTGATACTTTATTCTATTCTATGTCACCCACAGCTGTCAGTGACCAAGATGAGGTATTAGTATTGTAATTTTAAATATTTTTTAAATAATTAGCTGATGTGCTCTCCTTAAAAATGCATTAACAACTCCACTTGTGGTTTTCTGTCAGAAAAGAGAGCCAGTGTTGACATAAGTGCCAGTGCTGAGCCCTGAAAAACACCAGCACAAATTAAGCATTAGGAGGAACGTAAGACTATAACTTTGATAATGTAGAATGTCAGAGGGTTGAATAATAAACATGAAAGCTGCATGGTGCTGGTGTATCTTTATAGGCATAGGTAGGATCATTACAGCTCGCTTTGAAGAGGCTCATTTAACCAAAAATAACAAACTGAATTCTAAAAAAAAATAAAAAAAATGGGCAGTACGCTGTTACATCATCGTATTCATCCTATGCAAGAGGCTTAGTTAATGTTATAAACAAGCAATGGCAAAGGCAAACGGTCTCTCCTTTGGAACCTATTGGCTTTTCCACTTGCTTTTGGCATTTGTAAATTAAAAAATATATAATTACTGCAAAAGTGCCAATTTAAAAAGAAGAAAAAAGAGCATAGGTGTTGGGGCGAATTGGTGGGAGAAAAGCAGCACACAGATGGTGGGGGGGGGGGTTACAAGAGGAGAGGGAACACCACAGAAGAAGTGGGCAATAGAGCAACACGAACCTAAGAGCACACAAGGGAAACAGCTGGAAACCACATGCACTTGTGGAGTGCTTAAGCAAGAAGAAACAAGAGAGCAGTGTGGAGGGGGGAGCGAATAGACAAGAGAGCAACACAGTGGGCAGGGGGTAGAAACATATGAGGGAGACAGCTGTAAAACATGCTTTCATGTGGAGTGATTTAGAAATAAATAAAAGTTCACTTAAGTGAACAGTGGAAAGACCCAAGAGGGTATGCTTCAAGGGAGGGACAAACAAAACATGAACAAGGCAAGCCATCTGTTACAAAGCAAACAGACGAGTGACAATAAAGCCAACCAATTGAAAGCAGTGGGTGGACTTTAAGCCCACGTGTAAAATCTTACCAAACTGACAATAGGTCTTTTGAAACCAGACAGCTAGTGCTGTCTGGTAGACGCGACCGAAAAAGGGTACACAATTTAGACACTTTTGTTTGAAAAATTATGCTGAAGAGAGATATGTGATACTTTGGGGACCTCTAACAGGAATACTAACACATCACAATATAATAATTATGATTCGAGTCTGGATGATCCGAGGTTCTATAGTCACATTTAGAAACCGCTCTTATCAACTAGAAATCAAGCACTGGGATGGGGAGGGGACAAACACTGCAGTGATGCCTTGACAGATTAAAGTGTCCAGCTAGAGACAGTTCAGCAGCAGCTAACATTCGAACTACAATCCTCACAGAACATAACTTGGTTAATGGGTGAAGACAAGGGTATCACACAGTCAGGAAGGCAAGTGATTCTCCTTAGTGCACAATATGTGACCAAAATTAGATTACTGGATGGGCATAAGAGGTGGAAGTTCCTGGGTGACACATGTCAAACACAAGGCCAGAAGACTGTCAGATCATGTCCTAGTGCTATTGAAATTTAGACCCCCACAGAGATGACCAAACGGCTGGTCAATGGATGTGAAAAAGACATTGAAGAGTTTTTTAGATTAAATGTTGGGTCAGTGTCTAGTCTAAGTACCTGACGGGAGGCTTTTAAGGTGGTTGTCAGGGGGATATCTATAGCCAAACAGACCAGAGTGCTGTGATCGCTTAGGGAACATGTGATGTAGCTGATCCAGGAAATAGGGTACGTTTATGTAAAGAAGTCCTGGCCAAGTAAGGGCCAAGATCTCAGACCACAAGGAAATTGCAGAAAGCGAGAACAAGCATCAAGGAGAAAATGCTTAGGCAACTGCATATAGGGAAGGCAAACTACCTGGTAAACTCCTGACTAATTTGGTTAAAAACCCTGGGCTCCTAGTGATACCATAGCGATAGAAGACACAGACCTGGTGAATTATATATTGCCTACATTTGCAAACTTTTATTCTCTGTTGTACTTCACTGAATATAGAGTCATGTGAGCTAAACTGCTTTGGTGTAGTTGCATAAAGCACACCGTCAATACTTAGCACAGCTATTCTATATGGAACAAATATAGGAAGTAATTGGGAGTATGCCTACTGGTAAGACTCCTGGCATGGACAGAATTCAGTCTATATTTTATAAGGAACATGCGGATGTACTAGCCCCATTCTTCCTGGCTCTTTATGAAGAAGTAAAAGAAAAGCATATCCTCCAACCCATCTTAAGAGAAGCATTGCTGATAACATTATTGAAGCAAGGAAAGCCAGTGGATAAATATGAGTCTTACAGATTGCTTTCGCTTATAAATTGCGACTCCAACATACTGGTGAAACTTATAGCATACTATCTAATACTCATCCTTCCTGATATGGTCCTCTACGATCTGAGATCACCATCTAAAACACTCTTTGATCTACTTCATAGTAATGAAACTTGGGTAGGTGTATTAATGCTGTTTTGGATTCTGTCTAAGCATTTGACTCCCTTGAGTGGGGGTTATCTGTTTATACTCCTCAATATTATAGATTGGATCAGACTACTGTACTCTAATATGAAAGCATGTTTCTGGTTGAATGGAGTAGTGCTTGCATGCGCACACACATACGCACACTCTGTTTGCTATTCTACATGGCACAAGGCTGAAATCTCCCCTGTCCTCCTGTCTGTTGTAGTCTAGAGCCATTGGCTCCCAAGCTAAGGCAATACTACTTGGAATATGTGCTTAGATACACCAGACACGGACTACTAATCACTTTATATGCAGATTACATGCCCCTGTAGATAGAAGATCTACAGGTAAGCCTCAACCCAATTATGTGTGGATTCATAAAGTTTGGGGTAATTTCTTGGCTAAGCATTAACTGCAGTAAATTGTAGACATTCCCCCAAAGGTACCAATGTGAGATAACTTGGGCCAGAATTTCATCTGGAATAAAGGCCATACTTAGCTGTGGAAGTGGGGAATACATATCCAGTCCAACTGAAAATGCAAGTAGGCACACAGGGCTCCCATCATTTGTAGACAAATGACACAATATTTGCACTGCTAATGCTTGGTAAAAGATGGGGATAATGACTGGTACATTCCTAATTTATGCCCCTGACCTTTCACTGGTTTATCTTCCTAAATTACTACTGACACGTGAAAATAAAGTGAGAGAACAGCTATACACCCTCAGTTTGCTAGAACAGTGGGACATATAAGGATGGTCACTTTATTACACTTGAGACCATCAGAGTTATTGTACACTACACATCCATAGGTGATTGTTTTTTTTTTTTTTTTTTTTGTGTGTATTATCTCTTTCGTGGTGCTTATAGGCCTGGGCTTCCTGTCTGAATCCACTGTACTTTAAGCTTTGAACAGACTGATAGCCTCCAAAAAGACAAGATGATTTATATTAATCTTTTATAAATCCAGGCAGGAAGGGGCCTCAGTCGACCACCCACTTCCAGGGCTACATGGTCTGACAAGCCCTGGGCAGAAATTACTGAAGAGGACCGGAAATTGTAATATATGCAGATAGGCTTGCTGCCCCCTAGCAGCAGATTGTGTATTATCCATTTCAAATTTCTGCGCAGGATCTACTATACCCCTAAAGTATGTAAAAGTGCGAACTTGGGGAAACCTCCAACAGGGCTTGATATAAGATGCCAAAGGCTGATTTTCTAGACCTGGCCTGGTCCTGTCGAGGAATTCAGACATACTAGGAAAGGCACAGTCTCCATCACTAAGATGATGGGAAGATGCCATCAAATCCTAAAATAGCATTGTTGAGTTGGATGAAGGAGATCTCTAAGAGCAACAGGAAATTAGCTGCACTGGCTCTTTAATTAGCCAAGAGATGAGTTGTATGTCAATGGGACAGAGGTCGATTACCATGCAAAAAGAAATGAATAAAGTGTAGAGTTATATGCACAACAATTACAGTCCCACACAATTCCACACCTAAAGATATCTAAGGTCCACTCCAGACCTCTCTTCTTTCTTTAGTTGTGCATGTGAATGATCCTCAGCATGCTAAATATATCTGGGCAGTCTAGAAACAGACAATTGCCACCTTAGGGGTTTGAAAACAGTACCCATACAGGTCTACCCAGCAAAGGTCAAGTTGAATAATTGGTAAATTGCTCTGTCGTTTTTGATCAACTATACCCACATATTTAACACGAAATGGGATTGTGATAAGCAAGACAATGGGCCTGATTACAACTTTGGAGGACGGTGTTAATCCGTCCCAAATGTGACGGATATCCTGCCCACCGTATTACGAGTTCCATAGGATATAATGGACTCGTAATACGGTAGGTGGTATATCCGTCACATTTTGGACGGATTAACACCCTCCTCCAAAGTTGTAATCAGGCCCATGGTCAGGTAAAGACAAATGATGGACTCTTTCTTGCACACCCCAACAACCATGTATCATAAACTGCATTTTAGAATGCTGTAACATGTCTGTAATCCTTAAATGCTGTGTTTGTTAAAGGAAAAAATATATAATAAACATTAATACAGTGGTTAAGAAAGTCCGTACAACTTCTGCAATCGCATTCTTGACATAGAATAGGTGGAGAAGTGTGGCACAATGGTTAGAGCGGCAGACCCTGATGCAGAGATCTGGCCGAGGACCAGGGTTCAAGTCCCGCCTCGGCAGTTCTTGGGCTCAATTCCCTTGGACCAGATAATTCTCGCCTCCGTGCCTAATCTAATTAATGGGTCCCACTCTGTAACTCTGGGCAATAGCTTGCTTAATCTCCACAACGGCTCCAACAGCGCTTGGATGCCTGGCTTCACGCTGGAGGTGCCCAGGAGAGGGCACCTGTAGGAAAGTACCATCTTGCCTGGCATGTTACCCCCATTTTTCACTGTATATACTGTATGTTGTTTTAGTCTGTGTCACTGGGACCCTGCCAGGCAGGGCCCCAGTGCTCATACGTATGTGCCCTGTATGGGTTCCCTGTGTGATGCCTAATTGTCTCACTGAGGCTCTGCTATCCAGAACCTCAGTGGTTATGCTCTCTCTGCTTTCCAAATTTGTCACTAACAGGCTAGTGACTAAATTTACCAATTTACATTGGCATACTGGTACACCCATATAATTCCCTAGTATATGGTACTGAGGTACCCAGGGTATTGGGGTTCCAGGAGATCCCTATGGGCTGCAGCATTTCTTTTGCTACCAATAGGGAGCTCTGACAATTCTTACACAGGCCTGCCACTGCAGCCTGAGTGAAATAACGTCCACGTTATTTCACAGCCATTTACCATTGCACTTAAGTAACTTATAAGTCACCTATATGTCTAACCTTCACCTGGTGAAGGTTGGGTGCAAAGTTACTTAGTGTGAGGGCACCCTGGCACTAGCCAAGGTGCCCCCACATCGTTCAGGGCAAGTTCCCCGGACTTTGTGAGTGCGGGGACACCATTACACACGTGCACTGTACATAGGTCACTACCTATGTACAGCCTCACAATGGTAACTCCGAACATGGCCATGTAACATGTCTAAGATCATGGAATTGTCCCCCCAATGACATTCTGGCATTGGGGGGACAATTCCATGATCCCCCGGGTCTCTAGCACAGAACCCGGGTACTGCCAAACTGCCTTTCCGGGGTCTCCACTGCAGCTGCTGCCAACCCCTCAGACAGGTTTCTGCTCTCCTGGGGTCCAGGCAGCCCTGGCCCAGGAAGGCAGAACAAAGGACTTCCTCTGAGAGAGGGTGTAACACCCTCTCCCTTTGGAAATAGGTGTGAAGGCTGGGGAGGAGTAGCCTCCCCCAGCCTCTGGAAATGCTTTGATGGGCACAGATGGTGCCCATCTCTGCATAAGCCAGTCTACACCTGTTCAGGGATCCCCCAGCCCTGCTCTGGCACGAAACTGGACAAAGGAAAGGGGAGTGACCACTCCCCTGACCTGCACCTCCCAGGGGAGGTGCCCAGAGCTCCTCCAGTGTGTCCCAGACCTCTGCCATCTTGGAAACAGAGGTGTCTGTGGCACACTGGACTGCTCTGAGTGGCCAGTGCCAGCAGGTGACGTCAGAGGCTCCTTCTGATAGGCTCTTACCTCTCTTGGTAGCCAATCCTCCTTCCTAGTTAGCCAAACCTCCTTTTCTGATGGATACAACTACCTGTGGATTCCTCACCTCATGAATACTCCCATGGCGCCAGCATTCAACGGAAATCTTCTTACTAGTCTCTGCACGTCGACGAGGACGTCACTGTCGCCCACGCGACGCCGTCTGACGTCATACAGGCAATAAGAGGTCCTCGACGACGTGCGGACGTCAGTTCCCTTTTTTCCGTGCATTCGAAACGGTTATCTTCGAGGGAGCAACTGTTACTCTTGCGGTTACAGTGTATATCTTGCTGCGTACTCTTTCTCTGTGGAAATAATGTCGCAGAGAAAGTCTGGATTTAAGCCTTGTCGTGAGTGTGGAGGCAAGATGTCGGTGACGGATCCTCATTCCGATTGCCTTTGGTGTTTGAGCTCCGACCACGACGTCTCGACTTGTGATTCATGTCAGCACATGAATCCGAAGGCCCTTAAAGAACGTGAGGCGAAGCTGTTTATGGCCAAGTCAAAGGAGAAGCATCACAAGAAGTCTTCTCCAAGACATCGGCGTCATCGAGACTCCCGGCGCCGTAGAGAATCTCGGCGTCATTCAAGGGAGGCTCGTTCCAGGTCTCCGGATCGGCGCCGAAGGACATGGGAGGTCAGCCCCACGGTGACGCCGCATCCTTCGACGCCGTTGCCCTCTCCGGCGTCTCCAACTTCGCCTGGACAGGCGTCGGTGATTGAGGTATTGGAGCCTCAAGTGTTTTCTCCGGCGCAGACGCCGAGGCCGGCGTCGGGGTCGCCTCCGAGACAGGCACCCCAGTATCCGGCTTTTCCCACCCCTGGAGCCGATAGTTCCGCATTCTTGAATGCGATGTATGCCATCTTCCAACAGATGGCTCCAGGGGGTGCTCCGGCTGGGCCTTTTCTTTGGGTGATCCTGCGCCTCTTCGGCCGGCACCCTTTATGCCCTTTCTCCCGTTTGGGAACGTGGGCTCGGCGCCAGTGTCGGCGCCGGTGGCCGCTCCGGTGGCTTCGGAGGGATTGGCCCCAGGGATTTCCATCCCGTCGACGTCGAGATTTCGGCCTGTGACTCCGGTGGGTCCATCCGTTTCAACTGCTCTTCAGTCGGCGCCGAAGTTACCTGTGGCGCCGGATGCGGCGTCGGTGGCTTCGGAAGATCGGCGCCGATCTCCGACTTCGGCGGAGGCATTGTCGACTCCGCGGATTGAGCAACGACTGCATTCAAGGAGGCGTGCTCTCCGGGTACTAGAAGAGCAGGAGTACCAACGAGCCCTAGAGGAAGGAGAGCTAGAGGACTCGGGTGATGGGCTGCGTGGACTGGAGTCGGCCAGTGGGCTGGACACTTCCCCTGAGTGGGACCTTTCGTCCCCGGGGGAATATACTGAGGAAGCTGCTTCCTTTCATACAGTGGTACGGAAGGCAGCTAGTTTTTTGGACCTGCCTTTGCCGGTGGTGGAGGCGAAACAAAACCTTTTGACAGAGGTGTTGCATCCGGCCTCAGCCGCGGCGGAGCCTCTGTTACCTTTTAATGACGCTCTGCTGGATCCGGTTTTAGAGGTGTGGAAGAGGCCGGCATCTTCCCCAGCAGTTCACAGAGCCGTGGCCAGGAGGTATCGGACGGCTCCAACTGATCCTGGTTTCCTATCTAGGCACCCTACGCCGGAGAGCTTGGTAGTGCAGGCCTCCTGTTCGTCCAAGTCAGCGCCTGGTTCTTTTCCGACGGTGCCTGGGGACAGAGATTCAAAAAAGCTAGAGGCGCAGTCGAAGAAGATTTTTTCGTCCTGCAGTCTGGCGTTAAAAGCCACCAATGCAACCTGTATCCTGGGGAGGTATATTCATGCTCTGATGGATGACATCTCCTCTTCGTTTACAGAGCTTCCCCAGGGTCTTTTGGATCTTGTCTCTGATGCCCAGGCTGCTGCGACCCAAATTATCCAGACGGGACTGGATACCACCGACTCGGTAGCCAGAGCAATGGGCACAACTGTGGTGGAAAGGAGACAGGCCTGGCTCCGTAACTCGGGCTTTTCGGCAGATGTACAGTCCACATTGTTGGATCTCCCGTTTGATGGGGACAAACTGTTTGGGGCTAAGGCTGATTCGGCCTTGGAACGTTTTAAGGAGAGCAGGGCCACGGCTAAGTCGTTGGGACTCCAAGCTCCTTCTTCCACGGCCTCTTCCAGATTCTTCAGGAGGTTTCGTGGATTTGGGCGTGGCTCTTCCTCCTCTTCCTTTCGGGGAAGATATCAGCAACCTGCCTCTTCCCATCCCTATAGATCTTTTAGGGGGAGGGGTAGGGTCCGCACCAGGGGAGCCTCTCAGCAGCACTCTGCCTCTTCCTCATCCTCTGGCGGGGTGCAGCACGGGAAGCAGCCTTAGGCTTCCACCATTTCCCACTCACTCCTCTCCTGTAGGGGGAAGATTACAGCATTTTCTCACCAAATGGGAGACTGTTACGTCGGACACTTGGGTTCTCAGTGTTGTGGGAAAAGGCTACACCCTTCCCTTTCGGGAGTTTCCGCCCCTCATCCCGCCCCGCCCTTCGTATTGTTCACAAGAACACCTCCTGTTGCTAGAACAGGAGGTAGAAGTCCTCCTTTTAAAGGGCGTGGTGGAGTTGGTCCCGGAGCAGGAAAGGGGTCAAGGAGTTTACTCAAGGTATTTCCTGATTCCCAAGAAGGATGGTCGTTTGAGACCAATTCTGGACCTGAGGATCTTGAATTGGTTCCTCAAGCAGGAAAAGTTCAAGATGCTGACCCTAGCACAGGTGCTTTTGGCGTTGAACATGGAAGACTGGATGGTGTCTGTCGACTTGCAGGATGCTTACTTTCATATCCCGATACTCAAGTCACACAGGAAGTATCTCCGGTTTGTGGTGGGATCGCAACACTACCAGTTTGCGGTCCTTCCGTTTGGTCTTACTTCAGCACCTCAAGTCTTTACGAAGTCGGTGGTTGCGGCAGAGCTCAGAAGGAAGGGGATAGCAGTATTCCCTTACTTGGACGATTGGTTGATCAAAGCCAAGTCCCCGGAGCTTGTGTTGCGTCATCTGCAGTCAACAACCCAGTTGTTGTTCGACCTGGGCTTTTCGGTGAACGAGCCCAAATCTCACCTAGAGCCCTCTCAGCGCCTCCTGTTCATAGGGGCAGTACTGGATACAACATTGGGTCGGGCCTTTCCTCCGCCTCAGCGGATTCAAGATATTCAGGATTTGGTTCCAATGTTTCGAAATGGAGCGGTAGTTCCAGTCCTCAAGGTCCTTCGTCTGCTCGGTCTTTTTGCCTCCTGCATTCTGTTGGTCACGCATGCTCGCTGGCACATGAGGGCTCTTCAGTGGTGCCTCCGAAGGCAGTGGTCTCAACACAGAGGGGATCTAGAGGGTACTGTCAAGATCTCCAGAGATGCTGCTGTGGATTTGAAGTGGTGGATTGCAAGCAACAATCTTTCACAAGGAAAGCCGTTCCAGCAGTCGCCACCAGTGGCCACAGTCATAACGGATGCTTCCACTCTAGGGTGGGGAGCTCATCTGGGGGATCTGGAGATCAAAGGTCTTTGGTCTCCAGAGGAACAGATTTTTCACATCAATCTGTTAGAGTTACGGGCTGTACGTCTGGCTCTCAAGGCCTTCCTCCCTTCCCTTCGTGGTCAGTCGGTACAGGTCCTAACGGACAATACTACCACGATGTGGTACATAAACAAGCAGGGAGGAGTGGGGTCGTACCTTCTCTGCAGAGAAGCTCTTCGACTATGGTCCTGGGCAAAGGACCATCGGATTTGCTTGATAGCAAACCATCTGGCCGGAGTTTTGAACGTGCGTGCGGACAGTCTCAGTCGCCACTTCTCGGCAGACCACGAGTGGCGTCTCCATCCAGATCAAGTCCGTTTAATCTTCCAGAAGTGGGGGTTTCCTCGGGTAGATCTGTTCGCCACTCGAGAGAACGCGCATTGTCCGTTGTTCTGCAGCCTTCAGTATCCGATGCAGGAAGTGTTGGGGGACGCGTTTCAAATGACCTGGTGCGGCCAGTTGCTTTACGCGTTTCCTCCCATACCCTTGATTCCTCGAGTATTGAGGAAGATTCGCCAAGACCGGGCTCTAGTAATCTTAATAGCTCCGGATTGGCCAAGGAGGGTGTGGTACTCCGACCTTCTCCAACTCTCAATGTGCCCGCCGCTCCATCTCCCTTTCAGGGCAGACCTCCTCTCACAGTCGCAGGGGCAGGTTCTACACCCCAACCTCCAGAGTCTGCACCTACATGCCTGGAGATTGAACGGGGCAACCTGAGTTCCTTCTCTCTCCCGCCTGAGGTAGTGGATGTTATATTAGCGGCCAGGCGACACTCCACTAAATCTATCTACGCTAATAGGTGGTCTAAATTTGTTGCGTGGTGTGGAGAGAGGCAGATTGATCCTTTACATGCTCATCTATCGGACGTTTTGTCTTTTGCTCTATCTCTGGCGCAGAAAGGTTGTGCAGTGGCTACCATTAAAGGTTATTTATCGGCCTTGTCAGCCTTCATATGTCTTCCAGACCAACCATCTTTATTTAAATCCCCTATTGTTATCAGATTCTTGAAAGGTCTTCTAAATCAATATCCTCCAAAGCCATTCGTTATGCCGCAATGGGATTTGTCCTTAGTCCTGACTTTCCTTATGGGGTCCCCTTTTGAACCTATGCATTCTTGCCCCTTGAGGTATTTGGTTTTAAAAACAGTCTTCCTGATAGCTATAACATCAGCAAGGAGAGTGAGTGAGTTGCAGGCCTTATCAGTAAAACCCCCTTATACAACTTTTTATGGGGATAAGGTGGTGTTGAGGACCAAGGCTGCTTTCCTCCCGAAGGTTGTTTCACCCTTCCATTTGGCTCAGGCAATTACTTTGTCCACGTTCTATCCTCCGCCTCATCCTTCCAAAGAGGAAGAAAGACTGCACCGTCTGGACCCAAAGAGAGCGTTGAGCTTCTTTATCGATAGAACAAGGGATTTCAGGCTGGAGGATCAGCTGTTTATTGGATACGTGGGCAAGAGGAGAGGAAAGGCAGTCCACAAGAGAACACTATCCAGGTGGGTTGTTCTTTGCATTAAAATATGTTACTCTTTGGCAAAGAAGGATCCTCCTGAGGGCATTAGAGCTCATTCCACCAGAGCTAAGTCGGCCACTTCGGCCTTAGCCAGAGGTGTTCCTGTGGTCGACATCTGCAAGGCCGCAACTTGGTCGTCCCTTCACACTTTTGCAAAACATTACTGTTTAGATTCTGAGGTTAGAAGGGACGGCCATTTTGCACGGTCAGTGCTGCAGGATTTCTTGGTTTGACCATTTAGGCACCCACCGCCGGGCGTGGTACTGCTTTGGGACTCTATTCATGAGGTGAGGAATCCACAGGTAGTTGTATCCATCAGAAGAACGAGTTACTTACCTTCGGTAACGACTTTTCTGGTGGATACATTAGCTACCTGTGGATTCCTCACGGTCCCACCCGCCTCCCCGTTGCCTTTCTGGTCTTGCCAAGTAATCCTTGAGTGCGCTCCTCTTGGTCTTTGAGGGTGCAATAGATGTATATATAATATATTTATATATATATATATGTATATATGTATATATCTTTATGTATATACTTGGTGTGTGTATATATTTTAAAAGAGAGAGTTTTATATATATATATATATGTACATAAAAAGATTTACAGTTATTCATACAATTTGGTGTATTTTTACAATATAATGGATGTTGCCTTGCTCTTTCATTGCATTGCCTGGTTGTTCTCATGCACGTAAAAAATGATTGGTACTGACGTCCGCACGTCGTCGAGGACCTCTTATTGCCTGTATGACGTCAGACGGCGTCGCGTGGGCGACAGTGACGTCCTCGTCGACGTGCAGAGACTAGTAAGAAGATTTCCGTCGAATGCTGGCGCCATGGGAGTATTCATGAGGTGAGGAATCCACAGGTAGCTAATGTATCCACCAGAAAAGTAGTTACCGAAGGTAAGTAACTCGTTCTTCTGGCTATTTAGGGTCTCTGCTTTGGGGAATTCTTCAGAAAACGAATGCAAGAGCTCACCAGAGTTCCTCTGCATCTCCCTCTTCACCTTCTGCCAAAGGATCGACCGCCGACTGCTCAGGACGCCTGCAAAACCGCAACAAAGTAGCAAGACGACTACTAGCAACCTTGTATTGCTTCATCCTGCCGGCTTTCTCGACTGTTTCCAGGTGGTGCATGCTCTGGGGGTAGCCTGCCTCCTCTCTGCACCAGGAGCTCTGAAGAAATCTCCCGTGGGTCGACGGAATCTTCCCCCTGCAACCACAGGCAACAAAAGACTGCATCACCAGTCCTCTGGGTGCCCTCTCAGCACGACGAGCGTTGTCCCTGGAACTCAGCAACTCTGTCCAAGTGACTCCCACAGTCCAGTGACTCTTCAGTCCAAGTTTGGTGGTGGTAAGTCCTTGCCTCCCCACGCTAGACTGCATTGCTGGGTACCGCATGATTTGCAGCTGCTCCGGCTTCTGTGCACTCTTCCAGGATTTACTTCGTGCACAGCCAAGCCTGGGTCCCCGACACTCTAACCTGCAGTGCACAACCTTCTGAGTTGTCCTCTGGTGTTGTGGGACTCCCTTTTGTGACTTAGGGTGGACTCCGGTTCACTTTTCTTCTAAGTGCCTGTTCAGGTACTTCTGCGGGTGCTGCCTGCTTCTGTGAGGGCTCCCTACGTTGCTGGGTGCCCCGTCTGTCTCCTCATCCAAGTGGCGACATCCTGGTCCCTCCTGGGCCACAGCAGCACCCAAAAACCCTAACCGCGACCCTTGCAGCTAGCAAGGCTTGTTTGCGGTCTTTCTGCGTGGGAACACCTCTGCAAGCTTCTTCACGACGTGGGACATCCATCCTCCAAAGGGTAAGTTCCTAGTCCTCTTCTTTCTTGCAGAACTCCAAGCTTCTTCCAACAGGTGGCAGCTTCCTTGCACCCTCAGCTGGCATTTCCTGGGCTCCTGCCCACTCACGACACTGTCGCGACTATTGGACTTGGTCCCCTTGTCTTACAGGCACTCAGGTCCGGAAATCCACTGTTGTTGCATTGCTGGTGTTTGTTCTTCCTGCAGAATCCCCCTATCATGACTTCTGTGCTCTCTGGGGGTAGTAGGTGCACTTTACACCTACCTTTCAGGGTCTTGGGGTGGGCTATTTTTCTAACCCTCACTGTTTTCTTACAGTCCCAGCGACCCTCTACAGGCTCACATAGGTTTGGGGTCCATTCGTGGTTCGCATTCCACTTTTGGAGTATATGGTTTGTGTTGCCCCTATACCTATGTGCTCCTATTGCAATCTACTGTAACTTTACATTGCTTGCATTACTTCCTTTTGCTATTATCTGCATAATTTTGGTTTGTGTGCATATATCTTGTGTATATATCTTATCCTCATGCTGAGGGTACTCACTGAGATACTTTTGGCATATTGTCATAAAAATAAAGTACCTTTATTTATTTTTTTAGTATGTCTGTGTATTGTGTTTTCTTATGATATTGTGCATATGACACCAGTGGTATAGTAGGAGCTTTACATGTCTCCTAGTTCAGCCTAAGCTGCTTTGCCATAGCTACCTTCTATCAGCCTAAGCTGCTAGAAACACCTCTTCTACACTAATAAGGGATAACTGGACCTGGCACAAGGTGTAAGTATCTCTGGTACCCACTACAAGCCAGGCCAGCTTCCTACAGCACCACATAGGGAAAAAGCCAGGAGGGGTTCCATAGCGGTATGCGTACAGCGCCTTGAGACCCTAACCGGTGAGTAGTGCGCTATACAAGTGCAAAGTTTTTTGTTTTTTTTACAGTTTATAGACTTCATACCTCTTCAGATGTAACAAAAAATACTAGATTTTTCTTTCTTCAGTTCCTCTCTCTTTAGCTCTTATGTGGACATTGCGATTCTGCACATGAAGACAGAATCTGAGTCTCTCAAATCATTCAGCCTTGAGAAGAGGAAATAGTTTTTGAAGGTTTAATTCAAGGTGCAATTCAAGAGTTTTGACCAAAGACCGCATTATACCCATATTCCTTTTTTAGTAAATGGTAACAACAGCTGAGGCTCCAGGAACAGCGGGCACACCACTTGCAGTTTCTTTTAGAGAATGAAGAACCAGATAGCTAAAACTCTCAAAAGCCTCTAGAGGCTGCAGGAAAGGTTCCACCTGCCAAACAATGACTTCCTCACTCTGCCACCGGTATCTACCAGTGTAGTGGGGATATGGAGCTAGACATTTACAACTATTCCCCTAATAGTAGACAATAAATAAAGGCAATGTTGTCGAGAATTGACATTCCATTTCAACTCAAGTGTCTAACTAAGGAGGTTCAGTTTCTTCTACACAAAAATGTTGTGAAGAAAGTTCCCAGAATGCAAAGTAATAAGGGAATCTACGTCTGTTATATCTTTGTGAATTAAAATAATAACTTCAACACTGAAAGTAGAAGGAATCAATAGACCTGCAAGGTGCTTAGTTTTTCATACCCCCTTTCATGTCCCACTGAAATTGCTGAACTTTTGAATAGGCAGATCGTGCTAACAATCCAAGGAGCTACCCTTCGCTTGAAGGGAGCTCTAAGAGTTGATTCCAGCTGTGTGGTGGTGTTTTCATTAGCTTTGAAAGAAAAATGAATGATTGTGTACCCATACTTGGATGACTAGCTGTAAATACTAACTTGGTATAGCAGCTACAGTGGACATATACAAACCTCTGATTTGGGCTTACAGAGTCAACTATTGAGGTTTATCTTTGAAGCAGTTCAAGTAATTGCAGGATTCGGAATCCTCCACAGAATCAGTTTGTCAAATGTTACCTTCAAAGGAGAGACTAACATGCATATATTTGAAGATTCTCTCTCTAGCTTTCTCTCTCAGAGCAACGTCCGCTTTGTCAGGTTTAATCTTTCCTAGGCAGCATGGCCTGATGCACTGATTATTGGTTCCCAGTGCCACATTTGATACCTGGCTACTGAACAATGCCTAGAAGACCAGTGGTTGTAGAAGATGGCAGAGTGGAAGGCAAGAGTCCCGCTGTCCAACAAAGGTGACCTTTCCCTCTCATTGTGATAAACTTTGAACATGCTCCAGGGAGTTCATTTCCACAGGTGCGGGACTGTGTTGCTGATGGTAACAGAAACCTCGAAGGAAGGTCGGAGATCTTGCATTAAAAAGTTCTTAGCACAAGACAAATGGTCTACAAAAGAGAAATTACACCACATCAGTATGCTACAATTAAGGTTGGTCCATCTAGCCATCAAATTGTGTATTCCATCAATATTTGTGAGAACATTCCTTCTTCAAACAGACAATACAATAGTGATCAGTTGGCTAAATAGGAGAGGAGGAAGGCGAATGAGAGCTCCATCAATAAAAGCGCAGTTGTAAGGCAGTGGGACTGCTTTCCTATGAGTGCAGCAGGTCTGAGGTCTCACAGCCACAGTGAAGGCAGGCCGGCCATCCAAGTGAGTGCTGCGCTTTTTGGAAAAGGCTCTCTTTTACAAATACTCAGTCTCTGACAGTGCGAACTGTAATGAATTTGTAGGGGCAGCATGTAGGAAAGTGCCATCTTGCCTGGCAGGTTACCCCCATTTTTACATGTATGTAAGTTTGTTTTTGCCTGTCTCACTGGGATCCGCCTAGCCAGGACCCCAGTGCTCATAGTTTGTGGCCTGAATGTGTGTACCTGTGTAGTGACTAACTGTGTCACTGAGGCTCTGCTAACCAGAACCTCAGTGCTTATGCTCTCTCTGCTTTTAAAATTGTCACTATAGGCTAGTGACAATTTTTACCAATTCTAATTGGCACAATGGAACACCCTTATAATTCCCTAGTATATGGTACCTAGGTACCCAGGGTGTTGGGGTTTCAGGAGATCCCTATGTGCTGCATAATTTCTTTTGCCACCCACAGGGAGCTCAGACAAATCTTACACAGGACTGCCACTGCAGCCTGAGTAAAATAACGCACACGTTATTTCACAGCCATTTTTCACTGCACTTAAGTAACTTATAAGTCACCTATATGTCTAGCCTTCACTTGCTGAATGTTAGGTGCAAAGTTACTAAGTGTGAGGGCACCCTTGCACTAGCAAAGGTGTCCCCACATAGTTCAGAGCCATTTCCCTGGACTTTGTGAGTGCGGGGACGCCATTACACGTGTGCACTACATATAGGTCAATACCTATATGTAGCTTCACAATGGTAGCTCCGAATATGGTCATATAACATGTCTAAGATCATGGAATTGTCCCCCCCATGCCAAATCTGGTATTGGGGTGCCAATCCCATGCATCCCCGGGGCTCCACTATGGACCCCGGGTACTGCCAAACCAGCTCTCTGGGGTTTTCTCTGCAGCTACCGCTGCTGCCACCCCACAGACAGGGTTCTGCCCTCCTAGGGTCTGGGCAGCCCAGTCCCAGGAAGGCAAAACAAAGAATTTCCTCTGAGAGAGAGTGTTTCCTCTGCACCTCTTTCTTCGACTTCTGCCAAGGATCGACCGCTGACTGCTCCAGGACATCTGCAAAAGTGCAACAAAGTAGCAAGAAGACTACCAGAGACATTGTAGCGCCTAATCCTGCCGGCTTTCTCAACTGCTTCCTGGTGGTGCATGCTTTGGGGGCTGCCTGCCTTCATCCTGCACTGGAAGCCACAAAGAAATCTCCAGTGGGTCGACGGAATCTTCCCCCTTATCTAGCAGGCACCAAACTTCAGCGTCACTGGTACTCTGGGACCCCTCTCATCCGAGCGTCGCCCCTGGAACACAGGTGGTGGACCCAAGTGACCCAGACTGTCCAGTGGTCCAACTGTCCAAATTTGGAGGAGGTAAGTCATTGCCCCCCCTCTCCAGACAGTAATCCTGTGCACTGCGTGAACTGCAGCTGCTAGGGCTCCTGTGCACATTTCCACGGAATCCTTTGTGCACAGCCAAGCCCAGGTCCCCAGCACTCTGTCCGGCATTGCTTAACTCCCTGAGTTGACCTCTGGCTTTGTGGGACCCTCTTTTGCAGTGTTGAGGCGACCGCCGTGTTCAGACTTCTTGAACCCGTGTTCAAGGACTTCTGCGGGTGCTACCTTCTTGTGCGTGGGCTCTCTACGTTGCTGCGGGCCCCCTCTGTCTCATCTCCCAAGTGACAACATCCTGGTCCTTCCTGGACCCGTCAGCATCCTTTTTCTTCAACCGCAACTCTTGCAGCTAGCAAGGCTTGTTTGCATTCTTTTGCCAAAGAAACAACTCTGCATCCTCCAGCACTCCGTGGGACATCTTCTGCACGAAGGAGAAGTTCCTAGCACCTTATGATGTTGCAGAATTTTCAGCTTCTTCCATCTGGAGGCAGCCATTTTGCACCGTCATCCAGGGTTTAGTGGGCTCCTGCCCCCCCCGGACACTTTCACGACTCTTGGACTTGGTCCCCTTCCTTTGCAGGTCCTCAGGTCCAGGAATCTGTCTTCAGTGCGTTGCAGTCTGTTGTGGTCTTTGCAGAATCCTCTATCACGAGTTTAGTGTGTTTCTGGGGAAATAGTAGTACTTTACTCCTCCTTTCCAGGGTCTTGGGGTGGGGTATCTTGGACACCCTTAGTGTTTTCTTACACTCCCAGTGACCCTCTACACACTTCACTAGCCTAGGGGTCCATTTGTGGTTCGCATTCCACTTTCATAGTATATGGTTTGTGTTGCCCTTAGGCCTATTGCATCCTATTGTATTCTACAGTGTTTGCACTATTTTTCTGTTTACTTACCTGATTTTGGTTTGTGTGTATATTTTGTGTATTTGACTTACCCCCTAAGGGAGTATATCCTCTGAGATATTTTTGGCAGATTGTCACTAAAATAAAGTACCTTTATTTTTAACCCTGAGTATTGTGTTTCTTATGATATAGTATCTATATGATATAAGTGGTATAGTAGGAGCTTTGGTTGTCTCCTATTTCAGCCTAAGCAGCTCTGCTATAGCTACCTCTATCAGCCTAAGCAACTAGAACACTACTAATCTACTAATAAGGGATAACTGGATCTGGCACAAGGTGTAAGTATCATCAGGTACCCACTATAAGCCAGGCCATCCTCCTACACAGCATCACTCATGTATTTAAGACCTCATTAACGACTGCATGCATGACCTGTATGAAATAGACTTGTGAACCAATACTGTCAGCCAATGGGGGAATAGTATCAGCCAATAGGAGGGGGTTGCGAATTTCTAGTGGGCGTCACAAGAAAAGTGTAAAGACCAATAAAGTGGTAAACATGCAACAATGTGAGGAGAGTGATTTAAAAACAGTTCTCGGTGTTACACTATTACAGTAACAGATGGGTCTTACATGTAAGGATTAGAGTTACCAGAAACACAACGCAAAGTGGTACAGATTGAAACACTACCAGTGCAATATTATAGGTAAGCAAACAAAGAGGAACAAAGTGTTAGAGATGATCAAGGTTGGCACAGGACATTTGACACTGGGTAATTCATTAACAGACTTTTTTCGTGCCACACTCCCTTCCAGACGCACTGATGAGGCAGACTTGTTAAGCAGACTAGGAGGCATTTTTTCAGGAATGGGAGTGTTCCAGGCCAATTACTCTAAGGCCGTCATTATGAACATGGCGGTGCTGACCACGCCACCGCCAGCGGTGGCGGTAATTACCACTGCCATATAATAAAAACAGTAGTGAACTGGCTGCTTTGCAGCCAGTCTACTACTACCCACCGCCAAGCCAGATTCGACCACCAGGCCGACAGTAGGCACTTTCAACCCGGCGGTGGGATAATGTTCCCATTTCCACCAGGGATTTCCTGGCGGGATACCCTGCCAGTTAATCCCTGGCGGAAAGCATACAGGTGACAGGAATTCTCATTCCTGTCACCTGTATGTGACACACCAGCCTCCCCCTTGCCACAACCCCCACCCACCCCCCCACGCCCTAGACCTGCCCCCACACCCCGAACACTGAAAATCGACCCCCCGTCCCTCCTCCCTCTAATCTCCCTGTAGGCCCTTCCCAATATCCCCCTCACCATCCCCCACCCCCATCTCCATATAGGTTCCCACCAACCCTCCCATACACATGCACCCATATTTCGCCATACACACATGCATTCATACACGCAGACACACATCCCCCCTTCACAAACACACACGCACACCCCCATGCACGCACTCACTCAACACACACACACACACCCCACTTCCCTTTCAGGCAGCACTTACCTGTTCCGTGGCACTGCTCCGGGAGGGAACAGGCTCCTAGGATGCTGCTCCGCCTGCATCACCACGCCTCCATACACCGCCACGCCTATGACTGCATCATTATAGGCATGGCGGTGTCTGGACTGACGTGGCGGTGAGGGTGGAGCAGCATCCACCCCCTCCACTGACTGCCAGCATGGAGCATGGTGGCCCTCACTGCCATCAGTGGCGGTGAGGCTCCATGCATTGGAATATGGCGGGATGCCTGCTGCAGCCACTGGCAGTCTTCCGTCAACCGTCAGCATGGTCGGTGGCGGGCTATCCCGCCATGTTCATAATGAGGGCCTAAGTCTTGTAAGTTTTCAAGAAATATTACCTTCCTTGTCAATATCTTACAAATTTACATATGAAAAAACAATTTCCTAGTGTTTCAGTCCTTCAAACAAGGAAAAAATAAACAGATAAATCTCTCTATTTTGTGTCTTTGGGTCACAGTCTGGTTTTTCTGCCTGGACTATTGTCCTCCTGTGACTCCTTCACCCTCTCTGGGTTATAGCTGACTTTGGTGGCAGTCCTCAAAGAGAATAAAAGAAAACAAATGCCATGTGATAAATTTGGTTGTTGCAGATCCTCTGTCTCACCCTATTGTTTCTCCTATCACCAGTGACCTAGACCTATTTCAGTGTCTTTGTGAGTGGTGAGTCCCATTTCTAGCCTCTGATCCAGGTGTCTACAATTTTTTTTATACTACGAGCTATTTGTGTTCATTTAAAATCATGTAGAGCTACTAATATTGCCAGTGTTGTAAAAGTGACCACATCAGAAAACATGACATTGTCACCCCATGCAAGATTACAAGCAGTGATCACCTTAGTGCATCAGATAGGGGGCCAGCTGTAATGTAAAAAAGGCTTTGTCAGCTTGGAATGCCTCTATATAGGTCACATATATGCCAGCCACAGCTGCAGTACCCCGGGCACGAAAGTGTATAATATTAGTAATAAGTCTCCCCGTATGATGCTTTGTCATTCAAAAATCAGCTTTAAATATATTTTGAAAATTCAGTGAGTCATCTGCTTTTGACTTCTGAAAATTCACACATATTCCTCTTGAATATACAGTTTTCATGCATATATATTAATTTAACCAAGCAAAAGGTTCTCATTTAGTAGAGTGGGATGCACACAGGAGAGCTCCCTACAGGCAGCTGGAGAGCTACTAGTAGCTCATAAGCTACATCTTTGGAGAAGCCTGCTTTAAACCTACTCTCCAAAGTAAAGCACACACCACACTTGAATGTGCTCCTCAGATCACATCAGAAAACATGTCCCTTTTGTCATGGTTTGAGTATGAAATATCTTCCCTCCCGCTTCCCCTGTGCCCCAAACACTTGCCTTAGGCCACGGTTCTTTAAAAGAAAAATTACAAGAATGCCTGTACCATTTCCTCCTGGAGCCAGACGTTCCACAAGTTCCCCTTCTCATCGTTCAGTTCTGTCTCTCCATGTTGCCTAGGGGCTATCTCGTCCTCCTACTCCAGTTCTTGAGATCTATTGGGGATCTCTCTCTGTTGGTCCTTATGGGGTCTACTCTTGGCTCAACTCTTACCTTCTCTACTCTTGGCTCTCCCTTGTTCAGACTAGATCAAGCTTCTTTCCTTCTCCTTCGATATGCCATCCCACCACTCATCTATGCCCTCTACCAAATCCCTGCTACACCTTTCTTTCTCTCATATTGAAATGTTGCCCCTCTCTTCCGTTAATTAAAAAAACAAAAACATTTTATTAGGTGTCTGCAGTGTTACATAGTGTGTACAGATACATCAGTTCCCGCATATCGACAAGATAAGAGTGGATCGTCGGCGAGTAACAAACAATTATTCTATAGTACATTGCACCCACTGATACTAGAGGAAAGGTGTGATAGCGCAGAATATTGTGTGGTTGCAATCTTGAATCATTTGAGGAGTTAAAGAGGAGATCTCTCCAATGATGTGAACATTAGGTAACTGTGGCAGGTCTGGTGCCAGTGTGCTCTGCAATGGATGTGTATGGAAATACCTCAGGGCTTGCACGTGGAGCGGCTGTGCGTTGGGTGGTCACTCACCTCGATGAGAGGTGATGAGAGCAAGAAGAGTGTTGAAGGAAAGGAGGACATGGTTGTGGGGTCAGGGTAGTCTAGAATTAGAGTGGGCTGTGAACATTTAGTGGTACAGGAGGATCTATTAGTTTAAGGCGGTCTAGTGTCATTTTTTCCAGTCTCTGGAAGAGAAAACAACCTTGTCCTTTGACGATGCTTTGGGATATCTGCGGAGCGCTCTGGTTTCTTCAAACTGTAGATTCCCCATCGGCCCATCAGCGGACCTGTGCACTCCTTAGTGTAAGGCCCGTTAGTTTGGGGCTTTCCAGTTTACCTTGGTCGAGCGTTCGGCGATGAGGAAGGCCAGATCGAATTTTGTTGTAACTTGGGTTGTTTTGGGGGAAAAAATTGAGCCCCCATTTAACAGCAGTTTATGCAAGTGTGGGTGACTCGTGGTCGCTGAGAGAAGCATCATTTTAGAATGTGTTTGATGTCTGCATGTGTGGCAGAGCAGCGTGGGCAGGACAAAACTGTCATTACGTAGATCCTGCTGAGTCAGATATGCCCAGAGGATTATGTTATGTTGAATATATTGAAGTCTGCAATAAGTTTTGTTGGGGAAGGACAGGGCTTTGTCCCACTCTTTCTGCATGAAGGGTTGTCCCTAATCGATCTCACACTGTGCCCGTAAGTGGGCTGGAAGGGTTATATGCAGCCTAATATGGCCTTGACAAGCCAGATAATCATTCACTTTCCAGGACTGATAATTATTGAACCTGAGTCAGGGTGTGTGGGGGTGGTGTTGTCGTTAGTAATGTATCTTGTTCTAGGCCATCAAGACTATGTTCTGAGGCGCTCAGCTCATGCTCTGCTGTGACCCTGGCTCTGAGCACAGCCTGAATGTATTACCCACATATTCCAGTCTTGAAAGTATCTCACTCAATGAAGTTGGTGGATGCAGTAAGTGAGGAATGGACTTGTGAATAGTCTTGCGAAAGGCTTGGGCTTCTAATGTGGAGGGCAGTAGTAGCAATGTTGGGATCAAAGTTGTCAAGCTGGACATGCAGATCATGTGGTGGTAAATAGGAGAACTCTTTTGTGTCAGTGTGGAGGGCCATCCAAGTGTCAGTGAGTGGCCTGTGTGTGAGCCATTGTGAAAAATAGATATCAGTGGTAATCGTGAGTGGGAGTGCATAGAGGGATTGATCTCAGAGGAAATCTAGCACACAATTAAAACCACCCCCTCTTCTGGGTAGGTGGACCCATTGGGTGAGTTGCAATGAAAGGTCAGAGTGAAATTGAGACTGCCCTATATTGGGGGAGTATACGCTGCCCAGTAGGATTTTGGCGTTGAAGGTGCCCTCCACAAGGACATAGCGCCCCTCAGCGTTACTTTCTGTGGATATACATTTAGAGGGTCTGAATCAAGGGAGTAACCCCCCAGGTGTAGCTGGAGTAGTCAGTGCAGTAACACTGGCCTCTCCTGCGCTTTTGAAGCTCGGCCCTTCGTATACAACAATTTGTGTCTCCTTTAAGTACGCCATGTGTGTATGCCTCTGCGCTTGTGCAAAGTGTAGATATCAGGAATCTGATTGGCGGCACTCATGCCTTGGTCATTCAATGTTTTAAGTATCAGTGGAGCCCTGAGTCTTGGTAAGTAGCGATGGCGTGTGAGAAGATCTCCAAGTATGGCAAGGGGGGATTGTCGCTGTCCTTGACAGAGCACATTGTGAGACTTCCACTTGTCTTGTAGAGGTATAAGGGGACCTGCCAATGCAAACCACTCATCTTCTTGCCCCAGGGCCGCAGAACAACATCAGGCCGTACATGCAAAATAACAGTTTCAACAAGAGAACCTCTACAGGCTTGCAAGGGGTGGTGATTGTAGAGGTGGTGATTTGTTCATCCTTCCAGTATGGCCTTTCAATGGGATTTATGTAAAAGGAGAGAAAATCCAGATGGTTCCTGTTCTGTCGAGGTTCAGGAAGCGGTTGGGGTCTTGAAGGGGACCAGTACCAGACATCCCAAAACATAAGTGTCAGCAGACGTGGAGAACACAGTAGGGAGGGTTCTGAGCGCAAGCGGGATATTGCAGAGAGCACTCATGTTCATTGTATATTAAGCTGTCAGCAGTCTGATGGGTGATGGTGGCATCATTGAGACACAGCTTGATTATGAGCTGTGGGAATCCTTGACCAAGGCTTAGTCGACAGATTTTTCTTGTGTCAGGATGTTGTCCAGATCGTGAAGGCAAGTTGTGGCAGACAAAGCTGCTATGCTCTCCAGTTGTGACTGGTGCAGTGGGGATAGATTTACTAGAGGTAGGTTTGCCACTACATCTAGTTCACCCGTGGGGTGACTGGTGTTGATCACTATCCACAACTTCAGGTGTGGTTTGACGCTTTTTCACCCAGTCCCAAGAATCTGCTGGGTATGTGAAAAAGTGTGTGAGCATGCACATCTAGATGTAGGTGGATGTGCAAAAACTCACTTTAGATGTGCCTGCTGCCACACTGCTTCAAGCCAAGCACACTCTTCCGATACTAACATCAGTGCTTGGGTCGGATGTCCCTGTTTACTTCATTTCCTCATCTGGTGCTGCCATACTTAAAGTTCTTTGTTTCTATGTTGTTCCCTTTTCATGAGGCGCTAGATCATAATGATGTAAAAGACAATTTCGAGGCATTGCAAACTACCAACTTGGGACTTTAATCCTCAGAAGTCATATCTGAATGCTAAAAGCAGCCTGTCCAAGAATACCCTGTCACCGAACTAGTACCAAATGCTAGCATATTCTTTTTCACTTATACCATTATGAAATGAAAGGAAAGGAAATGAAAATATATTTTATAAAACATGCGTATGCCGGAGGGCGTCATGGCGCTAACCAAAGTCAAAAGCAAGAAAAGAAGGAAGAAAGACCTGCTGTCTAACAATTAAAAAGCCAGGTTCTAAGCTTGTTTCTAAAACAGTGGTGTGATGAGCAGTTCTTCAAATCCACCGAAAGAGAGTTCCACAGTTTGGTGGTCCCGAAGATGAAACTGCATCCCCCCCACCAATGGGCTCTCTTGACTTGAGGGACCATCAGATTAAGAGCCAATGATGACCTTCGGTGTCTGGCTGGAACATTCCAAACAAATTTATCTTTTAGATGTTGTGGCCCAAGGCATGCAGAGCTTTAAAAGCTATCCATAGAGCTGCAAAATCAATGACCTTGTGCACAGGAAGCCATTGCACTTGGACCAGGGCCTCAGAGGCTGACTGCTAACTCGAGATTGCTAAAAGGAGCCAAGCTGCGGCGTTTTGCAGAATCTGTAATTTGTTCAATAGCTGCTTCTGTAGGTTCATATACAAGGCATTGCAGAATATCTGCAGTGATTACTAATTTCCTCAACTCTAAAAGTATAAAAGGAATAATCTTTCTTAGAATTTTCAGAGCATGAAAGCAAGAAGAGGTAACTGCATTAGTTTGTTTGTCAAAGGAGAGTCGCTCATCAAAAACAAATCCCAGATTTTTAGAAACTGTGACTACCCAACTCCCCAAGTCTGAAGGCCGCCAACCTGGAGACCAGAAGGAAGTATTGTTACCTAGGAGCAACACTTCTGTTTGCGTGAATTCAATTACGGACATCCAATGACTGATCTGGTGCATGGAACTAAAAAAACGTAGCTACTGCATCTTGTTGATGGGTTGCATGCTTGTTCCCTGAGACGACGATCTGAGTGTTGTCTGCGTAGCTAACTACAGGAAACCTGTACGATTTGATCAGAGGCCAGAGGTGTCGCATATAAATTGAAAAGGGTAGGGCTTAAAGAGGAGCCCTGAGGGACCCCACAAGGAAAGGAGAAGGAACTAAAGGTAAAGTCATCCTAGGCTGAAGATTGCTTTCTCTCTAAGAGAAAAGACTTGAGCAGATCTAAAGCAGAGCCTCCGATGCCCAGGGATTGGACACGGTCAATCAAAACCTTACGATTGACCGCTTCAAATGTGGCAACGATCCAACATGATCAGTGCTGCAGCACACCCCTTATCTAATATGGCCCTCTGTTCTTCCACTGCTGTTAGCAGGGCTGTCTCTGCTGTGCTGGCTTCTGAATCCAAATTGAGTATCATCAGGCAAACCGTTGGATTCGATAAAGGAGGTGAATTCTTTATGTATTGCCTTCTCCACAATTTTAGAAGGGAGACGAGAGATGGGGTGATAATTGCTGAAGTCCATGGGGTTAAAATGAGGGTTTTTTGTTTAAGCAAATTCAGAATAGACACTACCTTCCAAGCCTTTGGAAAGTTGCCTTGACAAAACATTTCATTAAAAATAGGAATCAGATGACCAGTGATAATTCTGGGTACTGATTGCACAACCTTCGGTGGTCAAGGGTCCAGAGTTGACCCAGAGCGAGTGGTTAAAATCAGCTCCTGGACTTGATCATTAGTTAGGGGAGAAAAAGTTGAGAACAGAGCGGTTTGCCCTCACCTAAATGAGGGGGGGGGCTGCATCTAGTTGTTATTGAACGTGTTATAGATATCCAGCACTTTAGATTAAAAAGTGAATGCGATATTGTCACAAAGGGATTGAGAGCTTGCGGTCTTACCCTGTTCTTCAAAATAGGCTGGCTTTTATTTTTTACAGTAAAATAAAGTTCCTTGGGGGTGGGGGGGGGAGTTTTTAGCTACAGCTATTTGTTGCACAAAAAAGGCAGATTTCTCAGCCAGCAGGTTTTTCATTGGGATCATAGTGTAGCCTCCAGCAACGTTCCCGACGTCTACAAAGCTGTTTTAAAAGAGTAAGCTTATCCAAAAACCAAGGTTGGGAGGGAGATTGTCTTTGATTAGATACTGCTTTAGGAAGAGCCAAGAGGTTAAAGGCTGAGGTTAGTCAGCCGTTGTAAGCCTAAGGGTCGCAATCAAGATGATTAGTCACTATAGGGGATGATGATTGGAGTATGTTATTCAGCAGTCAAATACATTTTATGTCACACTCAGCGATAAGAGTTTGCAGACGATGTAGGCAGCTTGGGATACATGATTTAACCATGTAAGGGTTAAACTCTGGAGTAAGATAAAAAGCTATTATCTGAAAAAATGCCATCTTACGTGTGCCCCGCCGGGTGGGATGGGGAAGTGACCAGGTGATTCAGTCTAAGACTATTCATTAGGTCAAGAAGATTTTCTGAGTCTCTGTCTGCTATATTGTCCAGATGGAAGTTAAAATTGCCTAAGACTGAAATTATCAGAGTGCCAAGACACTGAATAAATGCAGACCTAGATCCTGGGGGTCGATTAATTAGTAGCCCGTTAAGAGGTATGAGGTTGATGATGATCTTAAAATTCAAGGCCTCACATTGAGTGGAAGTGGGAGCGGAGGAAAAGAAACCCTTGAAATGTTTTTTTGAAAACGATCTCTAGGCCACCGCCTCTCTTACCTACACTATGTAGCTTAGATAGCTAATAGCCCTCAGGAATGGCTAATATTAACTCCAGACACAAGTGCTGCCCTGCTCAGGTTTCTGTGACAAAAGCCAGATCGACATTCTGAGCTTCCAGAAATTCAAAGAATTCTAATTTGCTCTTAATTAATGATCTGATGTTAATTAGTGTGCAGCACAGCTGATTGCAGACAGGCATTGATATAGGTAAGACCTGTGTTGCCTACATTAGGGGTTTTATTAAAATTCGGGACCAACTGGAGTCAACAAGGACAAGTCATACCAATTACCACTATTAAGGGGTCGATCGAATTACAGTCATCAACAAGTGCTTGGTGAGGGGGCGTAGCTTGGAGGCCATCATTAGCGGACGCGTAAGCAGAGAGCTCTGCTCCGGCCTACGCCTTTATCCGGCCAAACAGAGGTGACAGAGGCTGGCATAGGAGGCTCCCCGGCAGGGCAGGGTAGGGTTCCCCGATGGGAGCCCGAGACGCCTGAGGAGTTGCAGTCCCTGAGCCGCAGCCGGCGGGTGGTGAGGACAGAGGTCGAAGGAGTGGCGCCCTGACCCGTGTGACGTTGGGTCAGCGTGGTGGGAGAAAAGACGCTGCACAGTGGGCCCCCAAGTAAAGGAGCCCTGCAATCGGTGGGAAGCTCCTGCCGAGAAGCCACTGCCTGCGGAAGGACTGAGCCGGGGGATCGAGGCAGGACGGCAGCGCAGTAGACGAACATTACGTGCGGCCAGAAGCCTGAGCATCGGTGGGTGCGGAGTGGCCCACGTTGCGCATGCTGTGCGTCCTGCGCGGGTGGCAGAAATGGGCTGCCTCCATACTCCAGAGCGACTCCTGTTTGCAGAGACCGAAGCTTCAGACAGCCTGTAAGCGGGAGGGCCTTGCCATAAGAAGCGAAGAGGACTGGTGCCAGAGAGTGGCAGGGGAACCCGAGCTGAATTTGTGACCCGGGTAAGAACTCGAAGAAGACAACGATTGGAGGGCCTGGTGACTGAATGAGCTGCCACAAACCCGCTGCACACCTCAAAGACTGAGGAGGTGATTAACGGATAAGTGAGGGGTGGCTGAATCTGGATGGATTCTCTGAGAAAACGGTAAGGAGTAGAGGCACGTTGACAGTGGACCAGCGGACAGGAAAGTGGCAGGTGTCCCTTCTCTCCCTTCCCCGCCCTCTGATAAGCCCTGGTGCAGGCCCTGAAGGTAGTGATCCAACCTTGAGGGCACATCCAGGTAGCAGAGGCCACTATGGTCAAGGCACGGAATGAAGTGACCATGGCTGGAGGAGTCTCACCTGATGCAACAGCCAGGGGTAGATACTCAGGACGACAATGAGGCCTCCATTCATACGCGCCTCGATAAAGTACTGGCTGTCATTGCAGACACCAAACAGACACTGCAGCAAGACATCACTGTAGTGTCAGTAGGACTGGGTCTGTTGCAAGCAGAACACCACAAATTGGCAGAGAGAGTCAAAATGGTGACCTCAGTGGACAAGATTAAACCAGAATACGTTGAACTGAATCAAACTGTTGGGGGCCTAGCTGAGAGGGTGAAAGTCCTGTAACAAAGGGCAGAAGATGCGGAAGGCCGTAATCACTGCAACAACATTAGACTAGTAGGACATACATGGTGGAGGTCCTAGAGCAGTGGATACAGACAGAGGTAGTACCAGGCTGCCTCGCCTCCTTCTTTGCATTGGAGAGGGCTCACAGAATACCGGCACAACATTTGGCACTGGGCCGTTCACCTCGCCTGGTGGTGGCGCGATTCCTACACTTCAAGGATCGAGATGTCATACTTCATAAAGCACGCACCAATGGACCATACACACTGGAGAACAGGAAGGTTTTGGTGTTTCTGGACTATACTGCTAGAGTGCAGGCACAAAGGGCATTGTATCAAATAGTGAAGGCGGCCCTCAGAGAGGCAGGATTGCAAAACTCGTTGATGTTCCCGCCAAAATTATGGATCATCCAGGATGGAACCATCCACTTCTGTACCTCACCCGAAGAAGCCTGGACTTGATTCGAAGTATATAAGGCAGGAGCACCGCACCCAACGCCCACAAACAAACCTCAAGTGTCTGCCAGATGACTAAAGACTAAACCTAAAGGCAAGCATGGAGGTAACTTCCAGACCAGGCCTTCTCCCTCTCAGACGGAACGGGGAGAGAGAGGCAGTGCTACGGGCTTTGGCGGAACAGGTGACAGGGCTCTAACGGAGGACAGATCGGATGATGCATTGGACCCGGCCACGAGTGTGTCTGGCTCTAGGTCCTCACATTCCTTAGAGGAGAGATCGCTTGTTGTGACCCCACAGACTTTATTGGAGAGAGGAGATATCGGACTGTTCCCCACGGAAGGCCGGGTGGCCGCTGCAGTTGTGCCCATGATAAAAAAAGGACCAATATCTGAAGCTGGACTGGCGATACGGGGGTGCCTCAATGGTAGTTTGCTCCTGAGACACCAAATGAAGTCTTATTCTATGTAAGTTGAGGCTGAAGTGGAAGGATGATTTGAGACCTTCCTTGCTCTCCCTCCATGGGAAGACCTCCATCCTAGGGAAGCGGAAGTGGTGATCTTTGATTAATGTTTTTGTTTGCTAGGTTTGCATGGCCAGGCGTTGTTTGGCTGCCCTGGGTGAGGGAGTTCAATGTAGAAACTGTTGTTGCAGGTCGTGGGGGTCATCGATGCATAGGAGGGCTGCACAGGACAAACTGAGGAGCCCACTGAAGAATACCGCACACACATGTCTGTGGCGCGAATGGATGAACAGGGGCCCAAAATTTCATTTGTAACCTGGAATGTCAGAGGAATGGGCTCTGTTGCTAAATGAGATAGCACCCACAGATACCTAAACGCAGACGGGCAACAAATAGTTATGTTGCACGAGACCCAGCTAATACAAAGAGAGGTCGAACGACTATGCCATGGGTGGGGAGTCATATCTATGCAACTACATATTCAGATTTTTTAAGGGGAGTGCTTCTGTGGGTATGGGCGTGAGTCCTGTTTGAACACATGCACACACTGATTGATAAAGAAGGGCACTACGTCCTGGTCAAGGGCAGACTCCTAGGTAAAGAAATAATATTAGGTTCCATTTATGCCCCCAACCAAAGCCAGATGCTGTTTTTTAATGAGTTGTCCAACCCCTTGGCTATCATGGGAGCAGGAGATTTACTCATGGGTGGCGACTTTAATTGTGTGGTAAATGTGGAACTTGATAGATCTCCCTCTCCACTAGTGGGGGCACCGGTGTGGAAACTATCAGAGGGTCTGCGGCAGTGGTTGACCCACTGCTACCTACTGGAGATATGGAGAGCACACCATCCCCAACTTCAGGAATATTCTTATTACTCTCCAGTCTATAAACTGCATACTAGATTAGATATGTTTTTATGTTCCGCCCCATTGAGTCATTCGGTGCCATACACAAAGTACCTTAGGCGTACCGTGTCAGACCACAGCCCGATGTTACTGCAAATTTGCCCCCTTCCGGAGAGGCCAGCAATACCCCTCTGGCATCTTAACCCCCTGGTGCTTGAGGACATTCCCTTCCGGAAGTCATTACAGAAGGCCATCAAAGACTTCTTTGAATTTAATCAGGGCATGGCCACCTCCAGACTAACCAAATTGGAAGCCTTGAAAGTGGTGATCCGGGGGCATTGCATTGGCTAGGGGGTGGGGCCCAGGAAACGACTGGTGGAAAAGCTTAAGGGGCTGGAGGATAGATTTCTGGAATTAGACAACCGACTGGGGCTGGAGGAGGGGGTAGACGACTTACATGGGGACATTAGAGCAGATTATTTTAAATCACTGGACCGCCTTAGTTGTTTATATTGCAATGGTTACTTGGCAAGGATACATGATGAAGAGGGCAGAGCAGGGAGGCTGCTTGCCTGGTTAGTTGCATCAACAAGGGGGACACCTATCAAGCAATTGTTGAGGGATGATGGACTTCTAGTATATTCGCCAAAGGAGGTAAATGATTCCTTCCGAATATACTATGAACGCCTATATTGCTTCCCTGGGCACCTTGTGAGATGGAAATGACGGACTACCTGAACCACATTCAACTAAAAGCGATGGATCCTACCGCGCAAAACACATTGGGTGGGCCAGTGACAGAGCAGGAGATCTGGGCGGCCATCAAGGAGATGGCGCATGGGAGGACCCCCGGCTGAGACGGACTGCAGACGGAATTCTATTCCGCCTTCTCAGCTATGCTTGCTCCCAAATTAGAGATACCATAGGCCAATTTGTTTCAGCTATGGCAATTGCCGACTCCTACTAACGACGCACTGGTGATACCATTACCCAAATCATTGGGTCAGGGGGCCCGATTATGGTGTTCCACCCCCTCTCCTTGAGCAATATAGACTTAAAAAAAAAGAGTAAGGTCTTGGCCATGAGATTAGCCCCACACATGCAGACCTCGATTCACCCAGATCAGAATAGGTTTATCCCGTTGAGAAGCACTTCCCTCAATTTACATAGGCTATATCATGTCATGTGCTAATGTCTATGGAAAAGGCCTTTGATTCTCTTAGATGGACTTTTTTTCATTGCAATAATGTGTCAAATGGGGTTCGGCAAGGCATGGGTGAAGTGGGTAGAGCTGCTTATGCCTCCCCCAGGGCCAGGGTGCGGACAGGCAGAGTGGTCTCCCCCCAATATGTGATTCACAGGGGTGCCCTCTGTTGCCCTTTCTGTATGCCCTAGCGATTGAGCCACTGGCGGCAATGTTTCGCCACCAAAGTGCGGAACAAGGACCCTCACTAGATGGTCAAGAGCATGTTATCTCCCTCTATACGGACGACTTGCTTCTCTGTTTAAACGATGGTTCTCACAGGGTAACACATGCAATGTCGTTATTGGAAGAATTTGCTAGATACTCTGACCTGCGTGTTAACACTACCAAAACTTATTTATTCCCCTTTAAGGGTGGACACCCCCCAGCCATCTGTAATCCCAAGCAGGTTGATCTGGGCCTCTGTCTCCTTTAAATACCTGGGTATTCGGATATTCCCCTCCCTGACAGACATACAGGAGGCTAACTTGGGCACCACCTTTAGGTCACTGAGATCTTATGTATCCTTCTGGAGGTCCCTGAAGTTACTGATACAGATCCCCTTAGGGAAAATAATAATGCTGCCCAGACTGCTATATTACTTTGTTAATTTACTGATTTTAAGATACCAGCTGCATGGTTCAAACAGTTAGACTCCCTGCTCTTTGATCTGGTCTGGGATGGTGAGCGGAATAGAGTAGCGCTAAAGGTCCTTAGCAACACTCTAGATGAGGAGGGGCTGGGAGTGCCAGATTTTGAGCTATATTATGTGGCAGCGCAGCTGCAATGGGTGACGGAATGGCTGGGGGCACTAACCTGGTGGAGCTGGGAGACGTGGAGGGGTGCTGAGATCAGTGGCCTCTTCTAGCAAAACTGCTGGGCAGATTAGTGGTGCCCCCGTCCACGAACACAGTTGGAAGTGGCCCTGTGGAGCTGGAAGAGATGCCTTAATAGATCGAAGGGGACTCCTGTGTATCCTCTGGTGGTGCCCCTGGTGGGACTACCGTACGGAGACCCCCCCCAACCGTGTTCACGTGCAGGCAGCTGGCGTCCTGCACTGGGGTGGGATTAACGACGGTGGGAGACTGCTTTCAACTAGGGACTCTTTTGCCCTTTGCAGACCTAAGGGAGCAGCAGGGCTTACCCCCAGGCCAGTTTCTAATGTACCACGCTCTATTATACTCGTTTAGGGATATATGGCAGTGCATCAACCAGGAATCAGACATGCACCCAGTATTACAACGCCTACTGACGCTTGGGGGGGGAGACTACCCTCTTGGTAAAGTGCCTATATCAGGCACTCCTGCACAAAGCCCAAAAGCCCTTACTCCATACCAGGCAGAGGTGGGAGAAGATGCTGGTGTGAGAGATATTGGACACTGACTGGAAGAAAATGTTGGCCTACAACGTAAGGTTTCCAGGAATACAAGATTAAAGTACACTCAATTAAATTATTTACACATGACATACTTAACACCGCACACATTGCAGGCCATCTATGGGGGGACCCGAAACATTGCCCGAGATGCTCATCCCTGGAGGCGGACTTCGGCCATATTACGTGGACTTGTCCTATAATTCACGAATTCTGGGATGCGGTTGTGGGCATTTTGAATGAGGTATTAGGTTGTAATCTCACATGTACCCCGGAGACTTGTTTGTTGGGACTGTACCCAAGGGTTAGACGGAAGCAAGTGGGCAACAGATTTGTGGGTGTGGCCATGATAATAGCTAAACGAAGTATAGCCAAACGATGGAAGTCCAGAATGGGCCCACAGGTGTTAACTTGGAAACAAGAAGTAATACAATGGGCTAGAGCTAAAGAACGGGCATTAATCCAAGATGATAAGAGGGGGATAAGGAACCTGGGAGCACCAGGGGGATGATACACAGACAGGGATGAGCTTAGCTGCCTCCCCCATTTAAGAGCCTAAGAGACATAGATGGGTGGAACACCCTAATTAAGACCAGCGAGCTCTGAGCCACACGTCCACAGTCCGGTAGTTCTTAGTGCACACATAGAAGGGGCTGATATCATCTGATGACAAAACGGGGGAGACCACACTGGCTGGACCTTCTTCATACACAGACTCATCTACACTGACACAGACAAGTGAGAACCAGAATGAGCCCTCACACAACGGTCTCCTGAACATGCATGATTATGATACTAATAGACCCTTATGGAAGGACCCTAGTGTGTGTTGAATTGTTGTTGGTTTGTAATACAGTTCGATCCATATGGACTGCCACTGAACCTAGTTGACGAGGCTGGCTCAAATCACTGACACATTGAATATGATCGCTACTAAAATCTTAATTGGTTTATTTGAATGGGAATCAGGCGATCGTCATATGTGAATTATGTTTACGTCACAAGACAAGTGGAATCAATAATGAGTAATGCTAGTGTCTAATTACTGGCAACAACAAATGTAATCAAAGAATGCCTCCAAAATAATTCATCCTAGCAGGAAGAACCAAAACCTACAGTCAAAAATGAATCCAATAGGTATTTAATAAACCATGCTGAATAGTTGAAAAGTGAAGGGCATCAAGTCCCAACACCAACAGCAAAATGCTAGAGACCAGTGGTGTAGGAAAGTACCTTTTTTGGCATGGTTACCCTCACTTTTTGCCTGCTGTAAGTATGCTTTGACTGTTTGCAATGGGATCCTGCTAACCAGGAGCCCAGTGATTGTGCTCTCTAACTTTGGTTGCTTAGGACTTTGCACACCGCACAATTGGCATACTGGTGTCCCATATAAGTCCCCTGTATATGGTACTTAGGTACCCAGGGCATTTAGGGACCAGGGGTTCCCCATGGGCTGCAGCATGTAATGTGCCACCCATGCAAGCCCATGCAAAATGAGTCTGCAGGCCTGCCATTGCAGTCTGCCTGAAAAGGTGTATGCACCCTTTCACCACAGATTACTGCACCAGGTCACTGTAAGTCACCCCTGTGGTAGGCCCTCCTAGCCCAGAGGGCAGGGTGCAGGTGCCCATGTTTGGTGGCACCCCTGCATGAGCAAAGGTGCCCCTACGAACTCAAGTTCCCTTGCACTGGACATCGTAAGTGCGGGGAAGCCATTTTACCTGTGTTCTGGACATAGGTCACTACCTGTGTCCAGCTGCATAATGGTAACTCCACACCTGGGCATGTTTGGTAAGAAACAAGTCTGAATCATACCCCAGTACTGTTGACAGTATTGGTTGTAGGATTCCATGCACTCTGGAGGCTCCTTAGAGGACCCCAAGCATTGCTTCTACCAGTCTTCTGGGGTTTTTGGGCAGCCTGCTCTGCTGCCACCCCTCAGACAGGTTTCTGCCCTCCTGCTGCTTGACCAGCTCAGGCAGAGGTAGGCAGAACAAAGGATTTGCCAGTGGGAGAGGGAGGTAACACTCTCTCCCTTGGAAATAGGTGTTACATGGCTTGGGGGGTGGGGTAGACTCACCAAGCTACCGTTATGCTTTGAATGGCACATTTGGTGCCCTCCTTTCATAAACTGGTTTGCACCAGTCCAGGGACCCCTGACCCATGCTCTGGTGCGAAACTGGGCAAATGAAAGGGGAGTGACCACTCCCCTATCCATCAGCATCCTAGGGGTGATGCCCAGAGTTCCTTCAGGTGGCCACTTGATTCTGCTGCCTTGAATTCAAGGTGGGCAGAGGCCCCTGGAAGCATCTGAGTGGCCAGGTCAGGTAGGTGACATCACAGCCCCCTCCTGATAGGTGGTCACCCTGCTAGGTGACCAGTCCCCCTTTCTGGGCTATTTAGAGTCTCCGTCTTGAATGGTTCTAAGATTCGAAGTGCAAGATTCCAGCAGGATTCCTCTGCATCGTTTGCTTCATCTTGTGGCCACTGGGTCTGCAACAGGAACCTCAAGGAATTGGTCTGCAACTTCAGCGACGACTCCACTCTGCAATGTTGTTTTTCCAGCTCCTTCCAACAACTGCAACATTTCCCCTGCTGTGCATCCTCTGAGGGCGGCGAGTCTTCGGCCTGCACAAGAAGTAAGAAGGAATCTCCCTTGAAGTGAAGGAGTCACTCCCCTGCATCTGCAGGTGCCAAATGCAACGACTACCTGCTGCATGTATCTGTTGTCCTCCGGAACTGTGTAGATTCCGCATCATAAGTGGTGGTCTGGAGTGGTCCCCTTGGTCCTCTCTACCAGATGTCCAACTTGGGAGATGGTGGGCCCTTGCCTCTCCTTGCAGGAGAGTAAGCCTGTGCACCGAGACTCTTACAGCCCAAGGCTTGTTTGTCCCTCCTCCAGGGGATGTTCAGGCGCTGTGTGGCCCCGGCCCCCAGCACTCCTTCCTGAAAAGCACAGTCTCCTACCTGCTGCTTCAGCGACGTGGACCTCCCCTTTAGGTGTGCTGAGTGGACTTCACTGCGACTCCTGTACCTGCTGACAGTGGGTTGCCTGGGTGGGCTGCCTCCTCTTCTTGTGACTCTCCCAGCTGCAGAGGGCCACCCTGGACTCCCATCCTTGGGTCGAGTCCCCTGGGCCTTGCTGGTCCTCTTCAGACTTGCAGGCCTTCTTCTCAGTCTCTTGTATTTGCCAAGGCTTGTTGGTGGTTTTCCATCACCACTAACCAACTGCTTCTCGACCGCTGATGTGGGACATCACTTGCGTCACTTCTGGGACCTCTCTTCATCTACTGTGCTGCACTGCTTACCTTCTTCATCCACCAGTCCTGCACCACAGAAGTGTGGTTAGTGGCTCCTGCCACCACCTGGTACTCCAACACGACCTGGACTTGGTCCCCTTCCTTTGCAGGTCCTCTTCTGTCAGGATCCACCTTTGGGTTCTTCCAGTCTTCATTGGGCCTTGCATTATCCTTTTCCAAAGTCCTCCTGTTGGTTTTGGGGAAACCAGTTACTTACCTCTGCTCTCCTGGTCGCTGAGGGTCACTGGCATTCACCTTTTGGGGTTCCTAGTTCCTCCAGCTCCCTTCTGCTGATTTCACTTCCTCGAATGAGGGGCTGTCTTTCACATTCCATTTTTTTTAGTATATTTTAAAACAAGTACTAGTACTAGTTGCTGTTGTTTTTAACAATGCTTACTGCTTTCTATGTTATTTACTGATTGCTAATGTGTATGTAATAGTGTGTTTACTCACCTCCAGTTGGGGGATTTCCTATTCAGTATTCTAGTATTTGTTACTACAGGGAGTGCAGAATTATTAGGCAAATTAGTATTTTGACCACATCATCCTCTTTATGCATGTTGTCTTACTCCAAGCTGTATAGGCTCGAAAGCCTACTACCAATTAAGCATATTAGGTGATGTGCATCTCTGTAATGAGAAGGGGTGTGGTCTAATGACATCAACACCCTATATCAGGTGTGCATAATTATTAGGCAACTTCCTTTCCTTTGGCAAAATGGGTCAAAAGAAGGACTTGACAGGCTCAGAAAAGTAAAAAATAGTGAGATATCTTGCAGAGGGATGCAGCACTCTTAAAATTGCAAAGCTTCTGAAGCGTGATCATCGAACAATCAAGCGTTTCATTCAAAATAGTCAACAGGGTCGCAAGAAGCGTGTGGAAAAACCAAGGCGCAAAATAACTGCCCATGAACTGAGAAAAGTCAAGCGTGCAGCTGCCACAATGCCACTTGCCACCAGTTTGGCCATATTTCAGAGCTGCAACATCACTGGAGTGCCCAAAAGCACAAGGTGTGCAATACTCAGAGACATGGCCAAGGTAAGAAAGGCTGAAAGACGACCACCACTGAACAAGACACACAAGCTGAAACGTCAAGACTGGGCCAAGAAATATCTCAAGACTGATTTTTCTAAGGTTTTATGGACTGATGAAATGAGAGTGAGTCTTGATGGGCCAGATGGATGGGCCGTGACTGGATTGGTAAAGGGCAGAGAGCTCCAGTCCGACTCAGACGCCAGCAAGGTGGAGGTGGAGTACTGGTTTGGGCTGGTATCATCAAAGATGAGCTTGTGGGGCCTTTTCGGGTTGAGGATGGAGTCAAGCTCAACTCCCAGTCCTACTGCCAGTTCCTGGAAGACACCTTCTTCAAGCAGTGGTACAGGAAGAAGTCTGCATCCTTCAAGAAAAACATGATTTTCATGCAGGACAATGCTCCATCACACGCGTCCAAGTACTCCACAGCGTGGCTGGCAAAAAAGGGTATAAAAGAAGGAAATCTAATGACATGGCCTCCTTGTTCACCTGATCTGAACCCCATTGAGAACCTGTGGTCCATCATCAAATGTGAGATTTACAAGGAGGGAAAACAGTACACCTCTCTGAACAGTGTCTGGGAGGCTGTGGTTGCTGCTGCACGCAATGTTGATGGTGAACAGATCAAAACACTGACAGAATCCATGGATGGCAGGCTTTTGAGTGTCCTTGCAAAGAAAGGTGGCTATATTGGTCACTGATTTGTTTTTGTTTTGTTTTTGAATGTCAGAAATGTATATTTGTGAATGTTGAGATGTTATATTGGTTTCACTGGTAATAATAAATAATTGAAATGGGGATATATTTTTTTTTGTTAAGTTGCCTAATAATTATGCACAGTAATAGTCACCTGCACACACAGATATCCCCCTAACATAGCTAAAACTAAAAACAAACTAAAAACTACTTCCAAAAATATTCAGCTTTGATATTAATGAGTTTTTTGGGTTCATTGAGAACATGGTTGTTGTTCAATAATAAAATTAATCCTCAAAAATACAACTTGCCTAATAATTCTGCACTCCCTGTATAATAAAGTACCTTTATTTTTGTAGCACTTTGTGGTTCTTTCATTTGTGAGCATGCTGTGTGACTATAGTGGTATTGCATAAGCTTTACATGTCTCCTAGATAAGTCTTGGCTGCTCATACACAGTTACCTTTATAGACCCCTGGCTTCCTAGACACTGCCTACATTTCACTAATAGGGGATACCTGGACATGGTATAAGGTGACTACACCATAGGTGCTCACCACACACCAGGCCAGCTTCCTAAAAACGACACCTATAAATGATTTGAGACACCCATCAGCAATCTATCTGAAGTATTTCAGTCTTGTGATGAATAAATCATCGCACTACAAACAAAAGTCCAGTGCATTTCGCGCTGACCAGCAGGAATGAACTGGATTCATTTAGCAAAAATCTGAATAAATAAAATAGCGTACACACTTTCATTCAATGTGCCCATATTGTTATTCAATCAAATCATAAAAAGGCACTCTACCGCAATAACTGAATAATACTGCCATTAAGGAACTACATTCACCTATATTCAATGTATTCAACACAAATAATGTATTTCTTGTCTATTCTTTGAGTTTTTGTTTAATTATCTTTTTCTCCTGGAGCTACTATTGTTAATATTAGGTTTATTAGCCCCAAGGTCTGGGTTTGCAGAGCATCCCCTGTTGTTGTACTACTAGGAATCATAAATGAGCATGATACTCATTGGGCCACTCTGGGCTCGACGGCCATTTTAAATGCACCTAATCATCATGTCCTAACAAAGGATGGGGAGTTTGCTGATCTTTCCACGTATGCTGAGAATAGAATGGGGACACATTTTCCCTGAGTGCTTAAATCTGGCAGCACGGTGCCTGAGTCTTATAGTTTGAGCACCTTAATTAACACAAGAGTAAGTGGACATCATAAAGGAAGCTGGAAGGACAGCAACATGAAAATGTTGTGGTAAAGTCTCAAAATCTTATGTTTCAATCCCAGCAAACATACAAGAGTTTTGATTCAGATTCCTTATGCAGTTAGAAATAACTTAGAAATAAGGTATTTGCAATAAGGTATTGAGGCACTTACAAATACCTTTTGTATTAGACAGTAAAGTTCGATATCTCAACATTTAAGTACCAGCTACTGCTGCTTACGAGGCAGCAGAGAAAATGTATCTTGTACATTCAGCCCCTGCACCAACTTGGAATTTAAATACTATCTTGAGACACTGTTAAGAGAGGTCCTTTCAAGCAAGCTTGAAAAATGTGACTTTAACAACAGCCTTTTTAATAGCAATTTCTTCAATATGAATGGTTAGTGAAATTCAACCATTATAGCTCAAGAGCCTTCTTAAGAATTTCTTTAAAAAAAAATAATGTAGTTGTGAGAACTAATCCCTAAATTTACTCTAAATATTGTGTTAAATCCTCAGGTTAAACAATTAAGATTCCCTCTTTTTTTGGCATCAACATAGTATCCTACGCCGTTGACACACAGCTTATCATCTCCCTTACTGACTCAGCACCGCTAATCAGACTTTGCCAATTGCTTGAGCAAATCACTGTTTGGATGAAAAACAACTGCTTCCAGTTCAACACAAACAAAACTGAAGTCCTTATCTTTGGCAACAATTGCTCTCCCTGGGATGCCTTTTGGTGGCCCTCTGAACCTGGCCCTCCCATCCACCCTTGTGGACCATGCCAAGAACCTCGATCATTCTGGACATCAACCACTTCATGAGCAGACAGATCAACACCGACCTCTCATCATGCTTCCACATCCTACGAATGCTGTGCAAGATTTTCAAGTGGATCCCTCTTAACACTAGACAGACAGTCACCCAGGCTATTCTCACAAGTAGACTTGATTACGGAAAGGCCCTCTGTGGGAAAGTGCCACTGTTGGCATGGGGCATGGTTTACCCCCCCCCCCCCCCCACACACACATACACGCTTTTTGCCTAGTGTTGATGCCAACTGCTAGTGTAGGACTGACTGGTCTGTGCCAGCCTGCCACTTTCAGACAAGCTTCTGACCACATGGGGTGAGTGCCTTTGTGCACTCTATGGTCAGAAACAAAGCCTTCACACTTCCCCCTGCAGGACCTGTAACACCTGGTGGTGAGCTTCAAAGGCTCCAACCTCGGGTTACAGTGCCCCAGGGCACTCCAGCTAGTGGAGATGCCTGCCCCCTGGACAAAACCCTACTTTTGGCGGCAAGTCCCGCAGGAAAATTAGGAAAAACAGGGAGGAGTGACCACCCCAGCCAGGACCCCCACTAAGGTGTCCAAAGCTGAGGTGACCCCCTCCCTACAGAATCCTCCATCTTGGCTTGGAGGATAGGGACCAATAGGGATAGGAATGTGCCCCCTCCCAAAGGGAGCTGGCACAAGTAGGGTGTAGCCACCTTCAGGGACAGAATGCCATTGGCTACTGCCCTCTGACCCCTAACACACCCTAAATCTAGGAATTAAGAGCCTCCCTGAACCAAGCTCACCAGATTCCTGGTGACGTACAAGAAGAAGGACCGCTAAGCTGAAACCCCGAGCAGAGAAGAAGGAAGACAGCTGCTTTGGCCCCAGCCCTACCGGCCTGTCTCCTGCTTCAGAGATCCTGCAAAAAGACCAGTGACGCGTCCAGTGGGCCTTGCGACCTCTGTCAACTCCAGAGGACTGCCCTGCACCCAAAAGGACCAAGAACTCCCAAGGACAGTGGCTCTGTCTGAAGAAGCCTTCAACTAAGGACTCCCACCTCATTCCAGATGTGTGAGTCTTGACCCCTGTGCACCCGATGCCCACGGCCCATGTCCAGGTGGTCCACCCAGCAAGAGAGGATCCCCAGACGATTGTGAGCAAGTGCCCACCCTGGGTTGACCTCTCCACCCCTCCACGACGACGCATGCAGAGGGAATCCCGAGGAACACCCGACCTCAGGACGAAGATATCCAACACCTAATGGACCTACTGCACCCGCAGCTCCCAGGCCTTGGAGAAGTCGACCCCCGGTGCCTCACCATTCAGCAGGGTGTGCCTGAGACACCCCCCTGGACCCTGCCTGCAGCCTCTTGAGTGACCACCGGGGTCTCCCCATTGACCTGCATTGGAAACCCGACGTCCTGTTTGCACCCGGCTGCCCCTGTGCCGCTGAGGGTGTGTGTTTGGTGCCTACTTGTGGCCCCTCCAGTGCTCCTCTAATCCCCCCTGATCTGCCCTCTGAGTCACGGGTACTTACCTGCTGGCTGACCGGATTCCGAGTACCACCTGTCTTCATAGGAGCCCATGTTAATTTTGCTCTACTTTGACCTCTGTACCCAACTGGCCCTGTGCTGCTGATGGTGGGTGTTTGGGGTTAATTTGAACCACAGCCGGTGGACTTTCTAAAAACCTGGAGACTGTAAGTGTTGTACTTACCTCTAAACAGATCTCCAAACCACCCAGAATCCCACTGCCAGACTCATCCTGAGTATCCAGCGAAATAACCACACCTTAACAATCTCCACTGGCTCCCAGTCCAGGAAGGATGTGAGCTCAAACTACTCACCCATGCCTACAAAGCTCTCCACAACACCTGTCCAGCATACCTCAACCATTGCCTCATCTTTTACCAACTCCACAGACCCCTTCAATCTGTGCCCCAGGCAAGAGCACACCTCCCTCACATCAAGAAGACCAGCATCAGAGGACACACCTTCTCATACTTTGCAGACAAGACATGGAACAACCTCCTGAAAACCCCGTCCCTCGTGGACTTCTGAAGGAACATCAGGACATGACTCTTCCATACAAAAGAGGCAAGATCTCCCCCCCTCCTCCCCCCCCCGCTGGCCTGCCCTGCTAAGTGCTTGGATATCCTGATAGATGACTAGCCCTGCTCTACAATTCTACATAACATAACACCAAAAATACCTAACATCGCTTTAGTCCCATGGACAGAATGCTCCCCAAAACTGAATCTATCCCATTCTCCCACATCTCACATCTCACTAAAGATGGAGATAGGCCCTAGTGCAAAAGGCTTACTGATGGAAATGAAACAATGGTCTGAGTTTCCCTTCTTAAGATGTTCTAAAGTCATTTTACTACACAAAGCTTAGAATTTTGTATTTGTAGAGTGCCCAGTTATAAAGCTGAAAAGCTCTGTCCAGGATTGCCTTAATACTACCAACAATGTTCTGTTAGATCTCAAATAAAAAATATATTATGATCTTGATATTTGTTCTCCTACAGATCTCAGCCATCATCCCTCATATAGGTAGAAGATCTGAGACTCAAATTTGAATGACCTAATGCCTTACATCCTCCTACACGAAAACAGGCAAAATATCATTGCTAATGTTGTAGACAGTGCTTTTCTGCACAAGTCACCATTGTCAAGCCAGGACGTCAACAATTCAGGATCCTATTAACATCCTGCAAGTGACAATGCATATGACTGGGAGAGTACAATAGCTTCATACACCAAAAAAGCTACATACTCTCCCAACACCGACCATCACCCTTCTGTGGCAAAATGGCAGCCGAAAGACATTCAGAAACCTGTATATCCTACCCATGTGAGCAAGGTGCGAGAGAAAGGACTGTGCCACTAACATCAAAGTGCCCTCCGTTAACATGGTGTGTGGGTCCCCCATCAAATTTGGAAGACTATCTAGACCCTGAGTGAGTAGGATCATAAAATTCTATGATACTTCCAGAGTGACTAGAATCCACACTTTTGAAGTTCACATCATAGTAGTCAGAAACAGTAAATCTTCCTGTTTCCTGATCTGCACAAGTATTCTGGATATTGCCACAAATGGAGGAAACAAATAATACAAAAAAGGATGCCTGGAATGCTTGAATTAATCTTTGCCATTGGGTATTACTTAGGGCCGCATCCCAGTCCATCGTTTTTTGCCCAGCGTGCCAATCAGATTACAACCATTCATATGCAAATCCACCTTTGTCCTGGTCCAGAAGGAACACTCCAGCCCGTAATGGCAGGCTAGGCGTTCTCTGATCCAGAATGCAAGCAACCAAAGACCAGTGTCCACCTTTTTGGTGCTCTTCATTCGGCACAGCGTGGTTCCAGTAGAACTGTAAGTGTGGACAAACCTGCTGCACTTACAACATCACAATCAAGAGTACAAAAAAGTGATGACTGGAATATGTGAATTAATCTCCACCAATGGTAATTACATCCAAGTCAGTCTTTTTCTTTGCCCTCCATGCCACCTCAGATTAGACTCAGCCATATGCAGATACCCTTGGCTCTGCTCCAATTGGAACAGTCCAGTCCGAACTGCCAAGCCAAGTCCACTGTGAACCAGAACATAATAAACTCAGTATAGTTTTTATTGGCTATTTGTGCCTCTTTGTTAGGGTGCAGCTTGATTCCAGTGGCACAATGAGCACGGGATCCATATCTGGCCATACTCGGTCTTCTGTTTCGTACAGTGCCAAAGTCCCTTGTCCAATATTGACAACAACATCATAGTTAAGAGGAATTGGTTTAAATCACTCCCAATATGATGCCCATGCAGAGAAAAATGCAACATTTGACAAGATCCTGAACAAGGCATCTGATTGCAGTTACATCCACCAGGAACTCCTGGTCGTTGATATGCAGACCGCTTTCCTGTAGGTGCCTCTCGCAATCTGGGGCTGCACCTCCACGTCTCAATCTCCGTTATGATTTGCTAAGGTCTGACTTAATAACTAATTCTACAATTTTCCCAAAAGTGTCATTTTTCCATTTCCCTTTTGGTTCAATAACTAATAGACTGACTGCTTTGTCATCCGGAGGAAAAGGTACATTGTCAGAGAATAGGGGTACGTTTGGAGATAATTCTTACAGAGCTGAGAGAGGGAGGGAATTAAGTAGGGGGTAAACAGACCCACTTTCTGAGGGACATCTCCTTTGCTAGCCGCTGATTAATCTCTACTAATATTACAAACCATTAGGGTTGTGGGGGACCATCTGGCGACCACTGTGCATGTTCAGAAAGCAGATAAAAAATGCACCTTCTTGCTCAGCATGTATAGTAGACCTTCCTAGATTAATCTCGAATTCTGTACTCTCAAAAAGGTTTGTGGTATATCACCTCAGTCTAACCTCAATGATAACCGGACGGAGAAAATGTTCTTTTTTCTTCACCAAAACGCTATTGCTGAGGAAGCCCATTGGATTTAGAATACAATATCCTGGTGATGGCCCCTTTGCTTGTCAGTTCTGCTACTTTCTGTGAACTGAGAACCCTTTTGTCTCTGTTATTTCAGTTGTATCTCGATACCATAAGTCTCTTTTTGGAACCTCTAGACTTTTTGAAGAACCCAAGCTTTTTTCTGGTGTTATCCCGTGCCAGTTGAGTTGAAACAGGGCAATCCAGGAATAATGGAAACCGCTCAGTTGTGCCAATAGAGGAAAGAATGGAAAATACTTTTATTTACACATGGCCTCTTGCAGATAGCTGGTTCAGCCTCTTCCTGCCTTAATCACTTGTTGTTGTCCTCTATTCCTACAAACCATCTTTGGGGCAGGTAGACAGATATTGCGTACAAACGGCCACAGATGACCCCTCAAAAAACCCTAACTGGGAATATCTTCATGGAAGCATAGGCCTTGCCGGTGGCAGTAAAGGTGTTAACAGGCTTGAAGGTGTCTCTGAAGAGCGAGCCGGGCCCGATAGCTCAAATTCCTCCTGTCTTAATCCCCACACATTCGATTAGAAGACCCTTCTGTTTTGCATCAGAAATTGCACAGATGGAGTTGCTCAAACGACAGTCAGCCAATTGGGTCTGTCCTGCCTAGAAGTGTGGGCACTGTACACTTCACACCCTTGCTGTTTCTGACTTCTCCAGAATCTTGGTTAAAGGCCCATCGAGTCCTGATGTTATTCCTGGCAAGTCATATATGACAATCTCAGCCCTTTATTTGGGTCGTTAGAAAACATGCTGTGAACCAGCACTTCGGGTGGGATAGGTGGGCCTCCCAATATCTGTGTGGAGAGTATCGAGGCAGCAGAAATGTTATTACAATCAATCAGAATTGTATTCAAGTTTTAGAATGTTATTTTAGCAACCAGTATATAAGAAAATAAGGTAAAGATTACTGCCATTTCTGCATCGTAGGACCAAAATCACTGTGCTATAGATATGTTGTTCATCCAACATATCATAGGGCATGTGGAATATTTTTCTCCATAGAATGAATAACTGCACCCTGTAGCAGTCTATTAAGAGTAGAACGTTTTCTGAAAAATTATCAGGTACATCCTGATAACATTTTAATACTACATTTCAATATCTTAGAAGGAAATGTAAGAAAAATTTGGAAAAATGTAACTTAATAGACTTCTAATGTAAAAAGAATAAATAGAGTTTTGTGCCTTTCAGAACTCCAGAAGGTCTTTCTACCCATGATGCTTGTATTAACACTTGGCCTCATCCACTCAGATCCTTATCGCAAGGGCCATAAAAAAAAGAACTGTGAGCACATGTGAGGTGTTAAAACCTCAGGTCTTTAAGAAAATACTTGTATTTTAGATAGATTTCCTACTCATCTGGCTGTTGCTGTGGCAATGTTTTCCTCTCATTACACCATCTCTGTCTGAAAAGTGCTCTTCCTGTGGCCAAAAGATGTCCAAACGCACTCTTAAGGACAGGGAGCGCATCCCACTTCACAGAATAATTAAAAACATGAAAGCAGAAGAAGAGGGGAAAAAGAGAAGGGGAACGGAAGACACAATCTCTCAAAAGAGTTGCCGAAAAAAATTGCACTGTGAAAAGGACCTCTTTAGAGGGAGCTCCTCAGAGAAAAGGCATTGACCTAATCACTGCTGACGTCATTGGCAGCAAGAGGTTCACTGTCGAGGGCATCAGCCCCACCATGGCTGCAAAAGGTGGGAAACCATCATCGGTGTGCTGTATCACGTCATACCACTGAAGACCTACTTCACCTATGAAACATAAGCAGTCAACATCAACAGTCCCTGCAACACCACTATGGCCAACGAAATCACCTACAATGTCAACAAAACAATGTCAAAATATATCACCTAGCATCCCAGTTGATCCAATCACTCTACCATGCACATACCATTGTTTTCACTGTCACTGGTTTGTTTTTCACATTATACGACCCACTCATTTGTTAGAACTCCAAGGCCATCTCAGTCTTAAGCGTCATCAGGAAGGAGGCAACATCTGATACATCAGCTAAAACGCAGGTGAGTATGAGGCTTCCTATGACACCAGACTTTGGTCCTTTACCTTTTATTCCCATAGCTCCAGTTTTTCCATTTGAAGACCCTCTTCAAGAAAGGCCTCAATATTTAAAATAATGTTCACAAGAATGATTTCAAAGCCCACGTCTATGTCTCCACTGAGTCTAATACCACCTAGACGTTCACCTGAAAAAAACATTCACAGAACTCTGTTAAAATCATGTCCTCCACTCAGGGACATTTACACTACACTTTCATTGTACATGTCAACGTCTCTACCCACATCTCTATCTCATGCTTTCCCAGTGGATGACATCAACACATTCCATGATGTCCTAGCAAAAGGTTGCATCAAAACTGACTGGAAACCTCTAAGCCGGCAGTATTGGTTATCTATAAGACCCTAGTCCAGTGGTTCCCAACCTTTTGACTTCTGTGGACCCCCATTTTATCAATACTGGAGCCCGGGGACCCCCACTGAATCATTATTGGAACACTGGGACCCCCAAGGAGTCATCACTGATAGCTGGGACCTAATGTTATTAAATTTTTTAAGCAGCCGCGGACCCCCTGAGGAGGCTTTGAGGACCCCCAGGGGTCCCCGGCCCACAGGTTGGGAACCACTGCCCTAGTCCACATGCAGCTGATGAGATGTGTAAAATGAAAAGTGAAACCAACACATTGCGTACATTAGGCCTAGAGGAGATGAAAAAATTGTTCAAACAACTCAAGGCCAGGGACATGTGACAATACCAAATGTGGCTTAAATTTCTTTGATGACCTTATCAGCCCTATAATCAATAACAGCAAGGGCAAAAATATCAATATTAAAAAAAGGCGGAATTGTTCAAAAACCACCACCCACAATCTTCAGCTTCTCAACCCTTCACTCCACTCCCCAATGTTTCCCACTCTAGTGGGGAGAGTGGTGTCTCTTTATCTGGAAGAGTGGTCCTCAGTCTTAAACAAGTGAGCATTGTGTTGTATCTCAAGGATGCTATCTTCACTTTGAGAAGACTCCTCCGCAACCTTCACAACATACCAAAAAGACGTCTAAAATTGTTTTGGGAGTAAACTTTCTCCCTTCTGTCAGAAAAAAGAAAAAGCAAGAAAAGCCATTGGAAATGGACCACTCAAACAAAAGGGCCAAAGAGTGTATTCAAAGTGTAATTAAAAAATAAAAAAAATAAAAAAAGGACTCACGTGCAGATTTCATACCAATCTTGTAAATACGTTCACTAAACAAATGCATCAAGAAGGAACAATTTTGCATGCTGGCATTACATCTAATTGCCCCTCATCTCCAACAATACGACTAAATGTGTCTAATACAGTGCTTCCGAACTTTTTAGAGCCATCACCCAATTTTTAGAATGCCAAACGTTTGTGACCCACCAAACTTTAATGTACTTGAGGCAGATGGGGATTTTTTTTAAAATATAATAATAGTAATTGTTTGTAAATGTCTCAACCCTTTGATAATGGACAGATCTTGATCTGCCCATAAGTGACTATACCACGCAGCCATGAAGCGCACTGCGGGGGGGGGGGGGGGGAAGAGGGAGAGAGGGAGAGAGGGAGAGAGGGAGAGAGAGAGAGAGACTGGTGTGACCTTTTATTTGTGAAATAGCTTTGTGAAGTAAATAAAACAGCATTAACAAATACAGTAAGATTTACCTGGAGTGTTGCTTGGGAATATTTTCAGGGTTTGCTTTAAAACTGTACTTAGGGGCATTGTTAAGCACTGGAGCACAAATGGGGCTAATCATTTTGAATTTTTAAATAGACCAGGACATTAATGACTCACCAAAAATCGGCTTGCGATCCACCAGTCATATTTATGTTGTCCTAAAACAAACAACTGGCTGTATTGATTTGGACACCGGAAAGTGAGATATTCTGAATATTTCCTTTAAAAACAACTGAGTGGGTGAGGCAAGCTGCCAGAACAAGTCATCATCATTGGGGAGGGACTATCTGGAGTTCTCATAGGCACAGGATTCTTTTTCACTCTGTTTTACATTAGAAGTGTATCAAGTTACATGTTTTCTCACATTATAACCTGCCTTTCAGTCTAAGTTGTTGACATTTAGTATTAAAATGTTAACAGGATTTACACACTGGTTATTTTTTAAAAAAGCCAGTCTTCATATACTGCTACAGTGACCTATCATTCATTCTATGGACAAATGGATTCCTCACAGCATGTGTTATGTTGGCTGAACAACATATCTAAGCTCCAGGTCCCATGCAGACAGTGGAAGATCATGCAAAAGTGCAGGACTATCAATAAAGATTCTTATGATGCTGGACTAGGACTACAAGTAAGTAATCTTTCCATACCACACTTCTGCAATCAGCAACAAAAAAGAGAAGTGAGTGCTATAGCCAGAGGTTCTTGTTTTTGGGTAGGACTTTGCATTTGACATTTAGGAGTCAATGACATTTAGTTTTTTTTTTTTTTTTTTGCCCACTCCTTTGATTCTTGGGAAATGTGACCCCATGTCTGTTTTTTCATTGGATGAATACTACTGTCAGTACTAAAGAGTTTGAAAACATAAGGCATATGGTCATGCCATATACATTCGGGGTTTTCAGCAGGCAGATGGTCTTTCCATGTGTCCTGTTCATCAAAAGGTGTTTGTGGTGATGTGCAGTGAGAGCAGCCAATGAAAGAGGCGTGGGCTGGATAGTATGGAATTGGATGAAGTTCATTATGGGATCAGTAGTAGGAATATCCGCAGTGAGATGCTAGGTGTTAAATACACTATCCATAAGCAGTGTTTATTTTATTGCAACTTCACAAAAATGTGTTCACAATTAATGTAAATACATTTTTCCTTTTTTATTTTATTAAGCCTTAAAGAAGCCTTTGCATTTAGCTCCGGAGGTGGTTTTGAATATTTCCAACATCCATCCACAGGACTCCAAACTCGTCCCAGGTATAGATCTCCATTTCTGAAAACTTGTTTATATAAAGATATTTTTCATAATAGCTCTTGTTTCTGAAACCGTTTGTTGTCAATTTTTCATCAATGCGTTCTGTGATTTGGGATGCACCTGGGTGTTTTCTGATATTGGATTCCCCACTGTTTTGTAGAGTGAGTAGGGATAAGTCTTGCTCAGCTCTGAATACTTCTTTCATAAGTTCATTTGTGAATGAGGATTTTTTGGTAAGAATCCCAGAATACTTTTAACATAGTACGTTTAGTATCCACCGTTCAACCTACAACCCCAATCTCTTTTATCATCCCTTAACCTCCAGCAGTCGTTAAGAACAAAAGTCGCTACTTTCGATAGCCATCATTGAATTACTTTCCCTAGGTACATCAGAAATGATGGATGCATCCTGAAGAGCGATGGTGTACTGAATGAATTGCATGGGAGTCGGTGGAAGACAGCAGAGCCGATAAACCAGTGTTATAAGCCAACAACTATTCTTCTCTAGCTTTAGATGTCTCATAGTCATATTATGCTCTGAACAAAATAGATAACATTTTTGTAAAATGGTAGAAGACTGACAACGTCTGCATCATTTGTTGTAATATTTTTCCTCACAGCCTCAGATCGGAATTTCGACCTCATTTGTTTAATAAATATTGTATGAGTGAGATTTGTCTAAAATATTTAGAAATATTCTTTTACTCTCCTATCCCATACACGTTTAGCAAAGTAACAAACATTTTTGATAACTGGTCATAGATTACATTGAGTTTACATTTAAAAAGGCTTTTTCCTCCTATCTTTGCTGTCGTCTATTGGTAGGTGTTTATTTTATTTTATTAAGGTCTTCTGCACTTTGTCCCACTTTTTTTTATCATAAATGCAAGGCCACCCTCCTCTTACAAATAACACATTCCTCTGCAGACCACAATATGCCAACCACATAATGACTGTAGAAAACAATGTGAACAGTTCATACACCACACCATGAAGCCCAAAATAAACTGCAAGACCCATTATGCCATGGGTAAAATGATCACAAGTGAGACATCATCAATCCAGTAAACCAAAAACGACAACCATAACCTGTGAGTGTTGTAGATTGTATGGAGTACTGTCTGAACACCTGTGTTTGCCTCTCTCAGCTTAGGAATACATTGACTTACACTGCCTAGACCCCTCTTTAGAGGTCTAGTTATGAGTACAGTTGGCGATGTGGGGCAATTAGTTGCTTAGGACAGAGTTTGTCTATTGACTTTCAGAATGATGACCTTTTTAGAGCTTGCCACCTAACGACTTGGGGAATGTTTTGAAACTGTCTTCACTGGTTACTGCTTTGTGACCATCAGCTATCTTCTAAAACAGAGTGTATGGCATAGTTTAATGGCAGGACTGTGAAGTTTCTAAAGCATGCCATTAAACGGCTTGTGCAAAGCTCTAAAAACTTTTAATACTGTTTAAGATTTGCAGCCCTGAATCGTTTTATATACTATGCAGTGGCCAGCTGCACTACAGTTAGACCATTGAATCTCACTAGATACTAGACCTTCAGAATAATAATTGCAGGCCGCTCAATACCCCACATCAGCGAGAGCAGCTCCAAGAAACCTGACAACATTGAGCTACAGGCACATATATAAATTTATATATCCTCCAACCCCCACAAAATGTATGAGGAATGTGGTCACATAAGCCGTCATTAGGACATCTGTCTTTGCTTTCCAAGATGTCATTTACTTTTCCTTCGGTGACTGGTGACACTTTTAAGTGACTCAGGATAATGCCGCTTCCTTGTGGTGACTGAAATGAAGCTTCCACTCTTGGTGGAAGCAGGAATCAAGTTGCTAAGCCTGCAGCACTGAACAGTTTTGTATCCTTCCACCCACTTCTCACATTTTCATATTTGAAACCAGGACGATTCCAAGTTGGGAGCCATGTCCACCTAGAATCAGTAATAGTAGCACCTGCAGCAGTGACATTCTAACAGAGTATTAGTATGAAAAGAATGGTCTATGGTACAAAAAGCAAGGCCAATCTGTACATGAACTGGCTGGTGCAACGGTAATACAGGATGATGAACCAGGAGATGGAGAAGAACACAACCCACATTATTTTCATCTACTCCAGTGTTCTCTTAGAAGACGTTCAATCCCTGTCTGTTTCAGTAGCATTGAGTTATTGAAATCCGGAAGACATATCAATACTTTCAGCTGTGGAGTGTGTCACTATAACACCTAGACAACCTTGAGGAAAAGTCCATGGGAAGATCAAATAGGCATTGTCCCACATGGACCAAATTCTCATTGGCTAAGAAACTGAAGGTTTTAACTCTCATGGAACACTACAGTCATTACATTCTCCACTCAAGCCACGGGAAATTTGGAACAAAGAGTGCTGTTGTATGTGTCGCAGATTGTCATCCAGCTGGCAAAAGGTTTTTGATGGAGTCACTAGCTAATGTCCATAAAAAGCTACATGGAACTGAAGCAAAAGCGATAGTGGTCAAAAGCAGGCTGGAGGCCAAGCCTTCTAGGATTGCAGGATGAAGGCATTCACTTTGGCAACGGAGAAAAGGATTGGAGCTCTTGACGCATTGAAGTCCAAGCACCAAGAGGCCAAAGTTACTTATGATAATTAGTGATGTACTTTATAATTGTTACCAAAGTAGGACTGGAGAATACCAGGAGGAATGTCAACATTTGCTTGCTGCACTGGGATGATTTGGTTTATTGTGATGAGTCTTGCTGACTTCAGTTGAAAGTTTTCTTCTAATGAAATGGACTGTCACACTGATACGAAACCCATCTTTGTAAAGGTTGTTTCTTTGCTCATGAGAAGTAATGCAGTAGTGGGACCTGTGAAGGTACTGTTTCATTAATTCAATATGGCTTGATTCAGCTAGGGGCAAAAAGAAGGGTAATATGATGTGAATTAAGAGTCTATTTTTCTTTACAAATGTCATCCACGCCACAGTTTTAAGAAGGTGAGTTGTACAGGATCTGAGGAAAGACTTTCTGGTATTGGGGGCTCAGGCGAGTGAATTATACCTTGCTTGCCTAAAGGTAGTTCTGGGCGGTTGCGTCTCCCTATTTATGCTAATGGAATCAATTACCCCTTTATTTAGATTCTTACCCCTTTATTTAGAGTCTCTTAAGACCAGTGAGGGAAAAGGAAGGGAGGGGTTGTTGTTAAAGTTAATCTCTGTAATTGGGCGTAACACACAATACATGTATCTATGCTATTCAGGCAAATAAAAATGGACCAAACCAAGTTACTGGATGGTAACCTACATGAAAGTGCTAATTTTTTTTAAATATCTTTACTGGCATTTTTGACAAATTTCCAGCCATCAGTCCTTAATCAGAATTTGAGTATTCAGACTGTACAGGGCAGTCCCAAGCATACATCCATTACATTTTGCAGATAATATACAGATGTATTAAAACAAGAATAACATGAAAATGCTAATAAATGATTAAAATATAGGGGGTCATTCTGACCCTGGCGGTCATTGACCGCCAGGGTCAACGACCACGAGAACACTGCCAACAGGCTGGCGGTGCTCTCAAGGGCATTCTGACCGCGGCGGTTTGGCCGCGGTCAGAAAGGGAAAACCGGCGGTCTCCCGCCGGTTTTCCGCTGCCCTCAGGAATCCTCCATGGCGGCGCAGCTTGCTGCGCCGCCATGGGGATTCCGACACCCCATACCGCCATCCTGTTCCTGGCGGTTCGCCCGCCAGGAACAGGATGGCGGTATGGGGTGTCGTGGGGCCCCTGGGGGCCCCTGCAGTGCCCATGCCAATGGCATGGGCACTGCAGGGGCCCCCGTAAGAGGGCCCCACAAAGAATTTCAGTGTCTGCTTAGCAGACACTGAAATTCGCGACGGGTGCAACTGCACCCGTCGCACCTTCCCACTCCGACAGCTCCATTCGGAGCCGGCTTCCTCGTGGGAAGGGGTTTCCCGCTGGGCTGGCGGGCGGCCTTCTGGCGGTCGCCCGCCAGCCCAGCGGGAAAGCCAGAATGGCCTCCGCGGTCGAAAGGCCATATGGCGGTTCCCGCCAGGCGGGCGGCGACCGCCGCCCGCCGGCCTCAGAATGAGGCCCATAGTCTCTTAAGGCCAAAGGTGCATCCATGAAATTCTAATATTACTGTGGCTTAACTTTATACTTTTCACATTGATCTTGCATTTTCTTGTACTGAATTGTTGTTCCTCTGTGTCCTTAGAATCTGATACTCCTGTGCTTTGCCTTCATGGAAACATTTAGTACTGTGTAATCATTTCTATATAATCTTACAAATCCACTATTGCGCATCCTTGTGAGAAGTTCTTTAGTATTTAAATGTTCCTGTCTGATTTGCATATACCTGGTCTCTTTCTGTGGTGGCATAGTGGGCGAAAATTAATGTACTGCAATGCCTTAGCAATTACCAGTAGCTGAGATTAATTCAAGCATTTCGCCTACACTTTGTTTTTTCTAAACTTGCCTTAAGTTTATGCCTCTGGATATATATACCAGTTTGGTCAAAGTATGACAGATACAACTTTTACTGAGCAATACTTAATAAGAAGTCCAGTTTTGTATTTCTTTCCTGCTAATGCAGATTTATGGTAGATAGAATTAAGGGAGGAGTTACAGTACACACAGTTCTTCGGGCCAGCTTTCCTATCACAACATTTTTGCTTTGAGCTTTCCCTGTTTTTTGGTTTTATTCAATGAACCCCTAATCCAAGAGAACCCAAACAACAACTTTAATGTTTTTCTGGGATTGAATGGGGCTCTGCAGGGAAGGGGTACAAACTAGAAGTAGCTCACTTGACTGCTGGCTGCTGGCTGCCTCTGAGGACACTAGTGGTCCTCATGGGGCAGCACCTTCAGCACTTATTCCTGGCAGGGTGCATCACAGTGGTTCTTTGAGTGCTAACCCTAAATCGCACCACCCTCTAGGCTCAATATGGGCTCAGGGAGTGGGGTGTCAGCAGATTGTTTGACATTTCTGTGTGTCTCTTGCGACACGTTGGAGTGCTGCTTGCTCTCATTGTTTTCAAAACGTGTTCTTTATCATGCTGGTTTTCAAGAAGTGTTACTTTAGAGCATTAACTGTGAGAAGCTTGCATGAGCATTTGAAAAAATGTCTCTGCCCTCTCACCCATGGAACTGTTTTACGATTACCTCTTTGAATAAAGGCAGAAAGTCAGGGTCTATATTTTAATTTGCATTTCTCAATTCTGCTAGTGCCAGTTGGCACTATGACATATTCTAGCATTAGCAATTCCTGGCTTTTCAGACAATAACATATTGCATTGTGAAGTTTGTAGTTTTTGTTTCTACCAATTTCATCATGGGCTCAAATCCCCAGCATGCAAAGTTTTGATGGCTAAAACACCAGAATTGGCCAAAAATGATACACATGACATGTAGCCACTTGTCAGCGATGGTTTATAACTTAACAAAGTTATCTACTGCATATCAAAAACTGTGTGTTTTATAAGTAAAATGAAAAGTAATCTCTGCTCATATATTGTGTGAGCATTCACTCTTTCTTTCACATTGTGCATTGGTAATGCAAATCATATGTCTTTTGTATTTTGGAAAGTCATTCTGATCTGTGCAACATATTAAAGGTAAAATAAGTACAACAGCAACCAAACCCTGTAACATAAATGGCAGGTAAAAGACAGGTAGTAGCAGAAGTAACATTGCACAATTCTTTCACACATAAAGGACAAGTACAAGATAGTTAGCTAAAGAAGAATGTCCGGTTGAGCTTCAGGAGGAGGTGGAGGCAGAGGAGTTTCTGGAGTTCCTTGTTTAGTTCAGTTCGGCTAAGTAATACTCATTTCCTCACGGGCAGGACCATTTTGACATTACGTCACTAACTCCATCCTGGCGTGCACACTGAGCCAAGAGCGGAGAGTGATTAGCTGACTGCTGAGTCTCCCCCTGCTCCCGGGGGAGCTTCAGAACCCTGTCTTGCAGGCACCCAACCCTGTGTTCCCTGCATTCTGCCACCCAGAAGAGCAAGTTGGAGTGGCATTGAACAGCACTGCGGCCACTGGCGAGGGCGAAGATGGAGTAGACTGTCCTGTATGTGCTAGGCACTGGCAGTGAGCCCCTCTGCAAGTGGAAGCGGTGGGCATTTGGGCCGGTGCAGCTTGCTGGTGTGAGGGACTGCATGCCTGCTAAACGATCACACCCCCTTACAATTCACCGTCCGCTGATTATCATGTCAAATTATTACACCAGTGGTGCAATTTCTTCAGTCCACCACTTTCCGCTTGCTGACGCATGTTGTCTAGTCTGCCTCAAGTCTACATTAACCAGCTTAGCTGTGTTAGAGATAGCTGGGAATCTCTTTGGGCAATGTGCTAGATGGGGTAGAGTGCATACGTAGTTTGAATAGCTTCTTCCAGCTTCTGCCAGGGCACATAAATCCTCAAAAAGCCACTATTAATTTTTTTTTGTATAAAATGCAAAAAATCGCAGACTAAACATTTAACTTCAAGCAACCAAAATTACCTAAGCAACTCAAGGGAAAAAGGATCACTGTTTAGTAGACACACACGTACAGTGCTGTGCTTGTGCCCCTTGCCTCAATTGTGCAGACACTCTGTGCTTGTGCACCGTGCATCTTAGCCCACGTGGCCCGTAATAAGCCCATTTTGGTTTTTAATCAAGGAAGGCGGTAGCACCTATTGAAGCAAAATCACACTACAGAAGAAAATCAGCATCTGTCCCTCATTCCTTCATTCCTTCATATATGGTAGTGAAGCCAATGACCATAATTAAAAAAGGAAACCAACTAAGGAGCAGAGTTTGAGCTGGAGGCAGGAGACTTCCTGTGTCCCTTTGTGCTCCCTCTCAAAGTGGAAATTCTTCAACAGAATCTCTAGTATGTGACAGAAGTATATGAGATCCATAAAAAAAATTGTCTTCCCATTAAACAGGGTGCTGCAACTTTAACAGAATCCACATGGATATCAGGGATTATAAACCATCCGGCGGAGGGCTTACATCAAGTCATCAAAAAACCACCGGAAAAACTACCACTCTAGTCCATAAATATTTCTTGAAATACAAATCGGACTCAGACATTGCCCTAAGTTAGGCTATGAGGGAATAATTTGTGCTGTCCAGTACTCCTTTAAGAACACCCTCACTGATGCTGGCATTAATTTCAAAGGGAGCGAACCTGGGAGACCAGGGAATGGGAGTCTCAGGAAAACACAAAGTATCTTCATCAACTGGCCCTATTGCTCTTTCTTTGTATTCCACTCTTGTCTCTACACATGCTATACATCTGAGCAGTCACTGTACAGTTATGGAAAACTACTCTAATGTCAATCACAGCTAGCTGCTGCAAACACTCTTACATGGCAATCACATAAATTCAAGCTGCAAAGTGATCTAGTGAAATCAGTTTCCAACTCTATATCTAACATTGACTAAAAAATTGCCAATTTGGAATCTAAATTTAATATTCTAAAACAAAATTGGAATTGTCTGTGCTCCAATAGTTGACAAACTGCCTACGCTCCCACAATTCTGATCATTAATGGTGGAGAATTGAAAAGAAACCAGTCTGCATAGGTCCAACCAAGGGGTCACTGCAGGTGCACCTGAGCTGCCCTTTACCACCCACATGGAAAATGAGGGGAGGCGAACCCCACTACAGAATTTAAATATCCTGTGTCGAGTGATGCCCAAAATGGCAACCCGTGACACATCTTGCTAAAGACAACTTCTGTGAGGGCCCGAAGCCAGCAACTCCTGCTGATATGTCACAGCAACAAACTGGTGCCGATCTGCTGAAATTTAATATTCAAACTATTAAATTCTTAACAAAGAAAGGAAAAAAACTGAAGAAAAAAAAGAAAAAATACCCTAAAGGTTTTGACAAACTAAACAAAAAGGGGCTAGCAGGTAATGCCACCAACAGCATTATATCACATCTGAAAGTATTTCCCATCTTTTGCTATTCACAAATGAAGGAAGATCAGACATTAGGACCTGCCAAAAATGATGATTAAAATACTGCAGCTGGAATAAGGAACTCAGCTCTTGCCAACCAAGCACCACACACTATTCCTGTCACACCAGTCACAACCACTCCATAAGTATTCCACTTTAACGTGGTGCAAGATTTTCTAGGGGCCCGGCCGGACAAACAAGTATGGAAGAGTCTGGTCAGCTATCTCATCTATTGGGGCACAACTGTTGTGTAGTAGTAAAGCTCGAGAGCAGGATACATCCCCTAATGGACAGATCTATGCATCCATAAGAGTCCATTAATCTATCATACCCATTTAGTGATCCCCTCCCCCAGCCACCAACTAATGGCACAAATGTGGAGTGCCTATACAATAAGAGCCCAAGTGTGGTTATTAGGTTACCTCAGTCACCCAAGACACAGCTAAGAGCACCCAGGAACAAGTTACTAGAGCTCTCCACCATCAGGGACCAAGTAAGTAAGGAGACTCCACTTATTTTGTGTTCACAATACATCTCAAAGGGTAGTATAGATATCCTCAATAGAGTAAGTATTTTGCGGCTGCTATGCAATATTCTCTCCTTCAAATACCTACAATCCAAAGACATACAGAGAGTTACATTTTTATGATTGGATTATTCACCACAAATAGAAGAGACAATTGTGATCTGGAGCTCCCCGTCTCAGGTGAAGTTAGTGCTCAGTGAGCATGCAGTGTGAGAACTAGGGTATTGACTTATGAGAAGTTAAGGAAATGAAATACCCTTACATCTTTGACAGTACTGCTGATACGGAACAGACTGAGCCCTGGTTCACAAGTTTGCTAAGGAATATTCACAGTGCCTCGAAGGCCAACGCATACAAAAATGCCTCAGACAGGGTCTGCTACCGCAAAAGTGACACAGGCTAACATACTGTCTATATCAAGGGACCCTCAGGAAACAAAGAAGACTCAAGTGGGCTAGCCTCAATGCTGCAGGGCGCAACCACTCCACACATCTAGCAGTGGCATGTAAAAATCACCACAGTACTACGCCTTTCAGGATGCAAAAGTGAAGGCCTATCACAGTCAGACTTCCATCATGAGAAGTATTGAAAGTGGTAGAATTATTTAAACAAGAGATTACATTATTATGGAACATTGCTGGTCTCTGCCAGTTAATGGCTCAGCGAGAGGCATACCATTTTATCATCACTGGGGACATAATATGTTTGCAAGAAACCTGGGCGACTGACCCTGTCCCCATAGCAGGATTTAATTAATTTCTTAAGCCAGCAATAAAGTGTAAGGTGGTCATTTTGATTTTGGCAGTAAAAACCACCTACGGCTGCCAAAATACTGCCACCGGGGTTACCATCTGTCCGCCATATTATGAGCACTGTTGGACTTCCGCCACAAGAAGGGCGAAAATCCGGCAGTTTTCATGGTGGCAGACAATGATAAGGTGGCGCTGCTACCACCTGCACCGCCACGCCGGTAGAACGCCGGCAGCCATATCATGACCTGTGATAGGGCCTGGCGGTGTTCTGCTTGCGGTAGCAGTGCCCCTTCCTGTTCCCTGCTGGAAGACCTCGACCAATGTAGGTCGGGCTTACGACTGGGGGGATGGGAGTGTGGGGGGTGTTGTGTATGTGTGTCTGAGTGAATGTGTGGGGTTAGTGTCTGTATGGGAGGGGTGGGGCTTTGGCTGGAATGGGGTGGTGGTGTCAGGTGTGTGTTGGGGGTGGCGGAGCCACCTACCGGTGACAGGGAAGGAATTCTCTGTCACCTGTAGGGCCTACCACCATGGTTTTCGTGGCTAATGCCACAAAAACCATGGTTGTAGGCAGGCACATAATGCCGCCCGCGATACTGTGCCAGCCGCCTGGCTGGAGATTGATATCTCTGGCCCAGCGGCTGATACTGCCATGGCGGTATGAGTGGAGAAGTGGCGGGTTGGCTGCAGCCAACCTGCCATTCTCATGATGTGACGGTATGTACCGCCAGCCTGTTGGCGGTACTACCTCCACATTTACACTTACCGCTGGGGTCATAATGAGCCCCTTACTCTTTTGGGTGGCAGTCAGTGGACTTTCCATATGTCTCTGCTACATTGAATCTTGAAGTCAGAAGCTTTGATTCCAGCAGCCCTTCATTGCAAGCCATGACAATTGATGGCTGCAACATTGCTGGTATGCCAAGAGCTATATTATTGGTTAACACTTAAAGTTGCATAAGGGTAATAAAACAATATTGCTGTATGACTATTGATGTCCTGTGGAAGACCTTGTGTGCACAATCCACTTGCTGCAATTGTTTTCACTTTAAGTAAAAGAACAAAACCCATCTTTGAAAGCTCAGCCAGATGGTAAATTTACTGACCTTTTGCTGGCCTACGACTTAGCCCTGTTGCAGTCAAACAAAAGCCAGCCTAACAATGACAAAAAGGTACCACCTACGTTTAGAGGCACTTACACTTTGGATTACACTTTTGCACATCATGTATACATCACAGTTACAAACAATACAAAATTAAACAAATACAGGTCAGAGATCACCTTCCACAACATTTCTGCCTCTGACTAATTGCCAGAGAACATACAGAGTTAAATGTTGGAGGTGAGACTCGAGGAGACGAACACTAAGGCCCTCATTATGACTTTGGCGGTCTCTAAGCGAGACCGCCAAAGCCACAGGCGCCAGAAGACCGCCTGCCATATAATGGGTACTGCCGGATTTCTGCCACACTTTAAGCGGAAATCCGGCAGTAGCCATGCTGGTGGATGGTGGCGCACTTGTGTTGCTACCACCTGCATCGCCCAGCCAGAAGGACGCCGCCAGCTAGATTAAGACCATTAATATGGCCTGGCGGTGTCCTGCTGGTGGGGCGTTGCCGGCGGTGGCAGCGCCCCTTCCTGTTCCCTGCTGAACGACCTCCTCGCCGAACAAGGTACGTCAGGCATCCGACAGGGAAATGGGGTGGGAGAGCGAGGGTTGTTGTTTGTGTGTGTGGTGTTGCCGTATGTGTAAGAATGTGTTTGCGCATGTGTAAATGCAACTGTGAGTGTTGTCTATGCGTGGTTGTATGCGGGTGAGTGAATGTGTGTACAAATGTTGAAGTGCATGCGTGTCTGCATGTCAGTGTGTATGCATGTTTGAATGTTTGTGTGTATTCATACCTGAATGCGTGTGAGTATGTGTGAGTGAATGCATGTGAGTATTTTTGAGCAAATGTGTGTATGGATAAGTGTGAGTGGATGCGTGTATGGATGAGTGTGAGTGGATGAATGTCTGGAAGTGTAAATGAATGGGAGTATGTGTGGTGTGTGCGATGTATGCGGGCGTCATGTAAGTAGGAGGGTGGGGGGTGCTATGTATGTAGGGGCGAGGGGGTCCGGTGCTTGCTAGGGGTGTGGGGTGGAACAGGTGCTTGCTGGGGGTGGGAGAGGGGGGAGCTGTCTACCGGTGACAGGGAAGGAATTCCCTGTCACCGGTAGCCCTACCGCCATGGTTTTCGTGGTGGTGCTACCGCCCCAGAAACCATGGTGGTAGGCCAGCTCATAATGCCGCCAATGGTCTGCTGTGGACCGCCGGGTGGGAGATGTACATCTCCGGCCCGGCGGTTCATACGGCCATGGCGGTATGAGTGGAGATGTGGCGGGTTGGCAGCAGCCAACCCGCCACACTCATAAAGTGGCGGTATACACCACAGGCCCGTTGACGGTGATACAGCCACATTAGCCTTGGCGGTCAAAAGACTGCCAGGGTCTTCATGAGAGCCTAAGTGCCATTAAAATGGCTTAAATGGAGCAAGATTAGTGAGTCAGTGAAAGGTGGCTTTTACCTGGGACAAATACATGCAGGATCATGACTTAGGTCAAAGACTGACATCATCCTAGGGCTATATAACTGAAACCCTGTATCAGGCTTTATAAGGTAGACAGGAAACCTCTCGACTATACAAAGCCCCCCAAGGACTTTCTAAAACCTATGGCACCCTACGGAGATTCGAAAAAGTAGCAGGGCACGAAGGATAGCCATGAGAGAACATGGGGCAAATAGTACTTTGAAACAAAGGGTCCCTACACTAAGGAAGGCGCATCAGAATATGGATTGCTAAGACTAAATATTTGAAAAAAGAATGGGTGTAGACCATCCATCCATTCCCTCTTTGGCCCTCACAACTAGGCAAAACGTTTGCGACATATCTACAAATTAAAAAGTAAACTGGGTTTATGGGGAAATGGGGTTGCCATGAAATTATGGGTTAAACACATTGAGGCCTTATAGAATGACAAAAAAAATTAGCTTCACAAACCATTTCACAAACCCTGGCGGACAGCAGTCCTATGAAACGATTGCATCTCCTCAACGGGACAGCAGAAACAACAAACATTGAGATCATACAAAATACTGGTTGTGAACAACAAACAACTAACTAAGCTTACCAACGAAGCTGTTAGCAAAGTTTTAAAAACAATCAGAGTGAACGGGCACCAAAATTACTCTCTGGGTCAGTTTCCAAGGCCAATACTGAGCTGTGGGCTAATATCCTCAGCCCTCCTTATCACTATTGCTGCCAGTCTGCTCATATACCACATTCATGGAGAGGGATCCGTATTATACCGAATCCACAAAAAGGGACTCGCCAACGACCCATCGAACTATCGACTAATTGCCTTGCTAGATGTAGAAGCAAAAGCATACGCAAAAATATTTGCTGGAGGAGCTTGAGGAATGATCTGCAGAGGAAAATATTATTCCCGACGTCAAGACTGGTTTTAGGTCAAAGTCCTCAACCATAGACAATATGGTCACTTTATCCTTTTTGGTTCATCAGACAATGAAATCTTTTAATCATCCGCTTTTCACCTGCTTCATTGATTATTCCCCTGCATTTTATAGGAGTGGAAAGCAATGTTTTTTGGTCAAAATTAGCACAACGTGAAATTCCTTCTCCTTTATTGATGGCAAATACATCTCTCAATTCAAACATGGGCTTGACAAACGAAATAGGGTTACATCTGAAATGCAGACATAACAAGGCTTGAAACAGGGGTGCATGCTAGTACCAATTCGGTTCAGCTAATAAACAGCAGACTTGGAGCAAGTCATATCAAAAGCTAAAACAGTACCGCCAAGGACTGGGTCTTTTAGACTGCCGGTACTTTAATATATGCAGATGATCGTATCATTCTGGACCACACAAGAAACAGGCTGCAGAAACCTCTGGACCAGCTAAATTCATATAATGGTTACAATAAGCTTATGGCCAATGGTCTAAAGACCAAAGTTATGATATTCAACAATTACAAACACAAATCGACTCCGCAATGGAGACTAGGAAAAATGAAGTCCAATAATTGAACAAACTACAATTACCTGGAAGTATGGTTCTCTGATAACCCTAAGCATAGCGTGCATCTGCAGCATCTCACAAAAAAGAGCAGCTGCAGTCCTATTTGCTGTCTGCAAATTAAGCAAACAACTTTATAGTCCCTTGGCTGAGGCAGTAATTTGAGTTGTGCACACCAAACTATTGCCTACTGTTTTCTGTGGTCCTCAAACTTACACTGGGGACCTATCAACTGCACTAGTGATGGAACAGTGCTAGGCATACAGGTGGATATGTACTTTACCAAAATACACAAGACAGTCGCTGTTATGGCTGGAGTTCAGCCTTATCAGGCAAGAGTTGGAATGTAAGGCATCGCACATCAAATATTATTCACTAGTCACTACAGACCCAGGAACTTTAAAGAAGTACCTCCTTCACATTTATAAATTCGTCAATAATCACTGGGGATTATATTTAGTAGCTACAGCTAATGACTTAAAGATCAGCCTTGACTCCGACTCTGCGTTCACACCTAGTTTATCAGGTCAATGTTGAAAAAAACAAGCCATGGCCGTTTCCCGTAAAGCTTACATCGAGAAAATTTGAGATGCTCCATATGCACCTCTAGTCACCAAATCTTATGAATACGCAAAGATCCAGCCCTATCTCAAAGAGCTTCTAAATGGAAAAACTTGACATTCCATCCTGTGCCTTAGGCTAATGATCCTTCCATTCTGAGAAAATAGAGTAAACTGGGTGAAACAATCGAACATTCAAGATTGCAGATTTTGTGATTGCAGGCGAGGATCAATGCTTCATCTTTTATGCTGCTGCCCAGCATTTTAAAAAGCATGACTCACTTTGAGGCCAATGTTCTTCATTCTCAGTATTCATACCTGTAAGCAGGCCAGAGTTTACTGCCTAAGTACTAACAGGCTGACGGACTTTGCCCGGTTTAAGAAATTTACAAAAAATGTGCATGACGCCATGAACTCCCTCAATACAACTGTACAATAGAGGGTTAAATCTGTCCTTGCTGGATCTCTACAAATTGTGTCCTTTGTGCACAAAACCTACTCCTGTGCCCTTTACAGTTTGTATTTATCCATTTTATAATATTGTCTTTTTATAATACTGTGATTTTATACAGTGTTATGTACCAATTTTTATTGATTGCCACAATAGAGGTCTTACAGTACAGTTACAGTAGTTCAGTTCAAAGGTCCTGGTTGGCTACATTGCAAAGGCCAGGGTACCCTGCTTGGCTCAGTGCATAGCTTGTCAGGGCTGTGAAGACTGTAGGAACTGCACGGGTGGGGATAAAGTCGGCCCGTGCCAGCGAATGAGTGGCAATCTGTTTGTGCAGTGTACTCTGCAGGCAACTGAGGATGAAGTGGTCCCTCGTAGTTGTGCCATGAAACCAAGCATCTCCCATACACGAAAAGACATGGTCGGGGAACAGGTCCTCTATATTGACTAAGGTATGTGAGTCAAATGTAGCGAGTACCAATTTTTCAAGTTTGAGTGGCGACCACAAGTTATCATTCAAAGGAAGTACAGCATGGTGCTCCCCAGGAGGTGCACCAGACTGTGCCACGCCCAGCAAGTCGTAGCTAACGGCTGAATGTCCGTAAGGTGCAGCAGGACATCGGTCGGGAGCAGAGCTTTGAGATAAGTGGGGGAACACCAGGTCCCTTTCCGGGACTGCATAAGGCAGTCGGGAATCGGGGAGATACCAATTATAAGCATAGTGGCATTGAGCTATTAAATAATATAATTGGAAATGAGGAAGGCCAAAGCCCCCACACTCGTATGGGAGCACCAAGACTTCCCAGTGGATGCGTGGGATCCAGCCCGCCCAAATTAGTCACATCAAAGAAGTCTGAAAAGTCACAAAGAAGGAATTTGTGAGGGGAGTGGGAACATCTACGAACAAGTAGAAGAATTGCAGGAGCACAACCATTTGAATCAAAGCAATGCGTCCCACCATTGACAGGGACGCCGAATCCAGCGTACAGTCAGGACATTAAGCTTGTCCCATGCTGTATCATAATTAAGGTGTATTGCCTGCTCGCCGTCTCTATGAATATAAACTCCCAAGTATTTGACCTGGTTGTCGCACCAAGAGAGTAGGTATTGACTTGTGACAGGAGAAGTAGACACTGTGAGGGGAAATTGTTCAGATTTACCCCAGTTAATCCTGAGGCCCGAGTGCGTCCCAAAGCACAATATTTCTCGGAGCACTGAGTCTAGGTTGACTGCGGGATGGCGTAGGAACAGAAGGATATCGTCCGCACTTGGAGAGATCAGCAAGGGGCCTGTTTTGAACTGTAGCCCGCGACGAAGATGTTTGTCGGGTAAATGTCATACAGGTGGATCCAATGCAAGTAAAAAGAGCAAGGGGGAGAGGGAGCAGCCTTGCTTCGTCCCTCTGGAAATAGGAAATGGAGGGCGTTAATGTGCCATTTATCCGAAGGTGGGCGGTTGAGGAAGAATATGATAATAGCATGATTAAAGATGTGAAGCTGCGGGGCATACCTGTTTTACGGAGTACAGCCTATAGAAAGGGTCATTCTAGAGAGTTGAATGCCTTCTCCGCATCAAGCAGAGCAATCGCTTCAGGGATGGTAGGCGAAACTCTATGTAAGGTGGCAAATACAGCCAAGAGACGTTGATCTATGTGGCACAAATCCCGATTGGGCCGGCAAGATTATTTCTTCTAGAAGTAAGGATAGTCGGATGGCTAGCAGCTTCGCTAGTATCTTATTGTGAAAGCTAAGGAGAGACAATTGTCTGTAAGAGCCTCAAAGTGTGGGATCTTTGCCTGGTTTCGTGTAGCAGGGTATTCACTGCTTTGCAGAGAGTGGGCGGCAACTCTCCTACCTCCAAGGCCTCATGATAAATCTCGAGGGGATGAGAAGCTAAAAGTGTTTGGAATGCCTTGTAAAAGCTTACCGTGAATCCATCCAGTCTCGGTGCTTTGAAGCCTCACAGCGCGTCTATAGCAGCGATTACTGAAGGAGATAAAGTGCCCCACGGAACTACTGCTGTAGCGGGCTCAGCCACACCATGGCCACCTCTTCAAGGTAGTTCTGCAAGGCGGAAGAGCAAAAGGCGGTCTGGGTGATATAAAGACAGGAGAAGATGAACCTGTACCCAAGCTGCCCCTGAAGCCATTCGCCCCCCCGGAAGCTGAAGCTCGGGGATATAGGATAGGGACCTTGGGGGCAAAGTTCACAGGCTAGTGTACGACCGGACGCTCGCCTTCGCCATAGTGATGAGTTCTTGCATATTCACCCATGAATTTAATTTCCTGGTCCACCAGCTCTTAGAACTCATTCTGTCGCTGGGATCTTTCATGTAATGAGTCTCCTTCAGATCAGGCAGGATCCTCACGGTCCAGGGCTGCCAGCCCATCGTCGACCCACCCTTTGTCGCGCCGAATGGATTGCAGAACACCTGAGTGTGTAGATGTATGCTTTAAATGCCTCCCAGAGTACTGCTCTAGAGTACGCTGTTGCAGTGCTTATAGTGAAGTATTCAGCAATGGCCGTACAAAGGTTCGCTTGAAAGACATCACAATGGAGTGCCATGGCGGGGAAGCACCAAGGCCGCTAAATGTATTTCACACATGGTATTTGGAGTGTTAGATGAACAGGAGAATGATCAGACAGACATTGTCTGAACAAGAGGAGACCGAGTCAGCAGAGAAAACGTAAATCTGATGTTCCATTTGATGCTGAGCCGTTCCATGTTGAAACCAGAAAAGGACATATGGTGACTGCCCAACGTCCTGGGAAATCCATTATGCAAGATTCCTCGCATTTCAGACATGTGGCTCATCGCTCATTATATACCGATGCCAATGTAGTGACTACCAGAAGTTTAGAAATGTCAAAGATGAACTGTCCGTGACACAAGAAGATATTATTCTGAGGGGTTTGAGAATTGTCATTCTGGAGAGTTTGTGACACAGATAATTGAAGCAGCCCACGAGGACATTGTGGAATCACTGTCACAAAACAATCTCTTTGTGATTGGGTCTGATTATCTCATATTGATAAGAGTTGAAAGAGAATTGAAGGCCTTTTGTCTATGCAACTGCCTGACATCAAAGACCACTCAACACCCCTTAAATATGCCAGAGTTGCTAAAGCATGCATGGGAAAAAAAATGCTGTTGACTGTTTTGGTCCACTTGACAATGGATATCACCTGATGGTGACTGTGGATGAATACTCCAGCTTTCCATAAATAGGTGATCTCTTATCTATCACTCAGAAAAGAGTCATCGAGAGATTAGATGGCATCTGTGCAAGATGGGGCATTCCTGCAATTTTAAAATCTGAAAATGGCCCACCTTTAAATAGTCAAGAATACAGAGACTTTCTCAATCTGCTTAATGTGAAGCATCAGAAGAGCACACCTCTTGGGCCACAGGCTAATGGCCATATTGAACATTTCATGAGCACAGTAAAGCAAGCTATTCAGTGTGCTGCATTAGAAAAGCTCAGCCTCAAGACTATCTTGAATTCTAGCATATGAGCTGTTCAACTCCTCTCTTGACCACAGGTGAAAGCCCAGTAACGTTGATATCCAGGAGAGCATTAACGACCGAGTTATCACACAAGATCAAGAACTGATAAAGAAACTCATACAAAAGACTTGGATCATAATATGAAAATTAAGGCCTATGCATAAAAGAGACGACATGCAAAGGACATTGGACACAGCAGCAGCGGTGACGATAATAGCTAAAAATCTATCTGCGACCACACAAAAGTGTATAGGAGTGCTGACACCAGGGACATCCACCAGGGGTCTCGTAGAGAGTGCACCTCTCATATGTCCCAAAGTATTCGTCTGGAGCGTGTTTTAGTGGCAGGGTGAGTGGATGTGTTATCTAGGGCCTCATCCTGCAATAGGTTGAACTCTCCACCAACTATCAGATGCTCAGCAGGCTATCTGTCTGGGTGTGCCTGAAGTGTATGGAAAAACTCAGGTTAGTCATTGTTGGGAGCGTACAGATTAAGCCAGGCCACACATCTCCCCGCTAGCACCCCTCTAATAAGCAGGAATCTACCTTCTGGGTCAGTCACAGTCCGCTGATGGTAAAAAAGCAGATTGTTATGACTCAATATGCATACTCCACGAGAATAGGAGCAATAGCGGTGGGCCCCCAGTGTTTCGCAAAGCTGCAGTGTGTCGGTGGCAAATGCGTCTCTTGTAGAAAAGCTATCTGCGCTCCATGCCTGTTTAAGTTCTGAAGGACTGGCATCCCTTTACGCAGGTTATTTAGGCGGCATATATTCCAAGATAAGAGCGTCACATCCAGTGTAGAGTTGAGTATCAGGCATGTAGTCTGTGCGCAAAGTATGAAATGCATCACATGCTTAACAATATGGCGATGTACATATCTGCAAAATAGAAAGGTAATGTCACAACAGGTGGCTTACTAACAGTCTCAATTCCCCCCACCCACACCAGATAAAAAAAAGTTGCCGGTGACATCCCTGAGAATATGAAAAAACAACAATAACAAACCCCAGAATGCAGTAGGATATGGTGTCAACCTTGGAGGGGTGACAATGCTGCTGCGGGCGGGGCCCAGTACGGAGTCAAGTGTCTAATGCAAAATATACAATAGAGGAGTCTGGTACACACCATCAACCAGGGAAAGAGTACAAAGAACTCCCATGTCCTTACAAGCAAGATGTATCTGTCCGGAATGGACCCCTCCCCCGCTCCTCATGGTATTGAAGGAATGTGCCACATGTAGCGCAGTTGGGGCATTCGTTAGAATCTCAGTGTGAAGAGTATAGGTCCTGTGTAGAGGCACAACCGGGGGAGTGGCCCGGGTCTAGGGGATCCCCTGACCGAGATTGTCTGCTGTACGTTTTGCAGAAATCAAGCACATCCGCTGGTTTGTCAAAGAAACATAAATGCCCTGCACATCCACTCAGAGTCTGGCGGGATAGAGCATGCCATATCTGAGCCCAAGTTTTCGGAGGGTGGATTTAGCATCCTGGAACTTACGTCTGGCGTCCTGCACCGCCACTGTGTAAGCGGGGTAAAGGGAGAGCATGGAGCCCTGATACTGCAGGTGGGCCTTCTCCCGGGCTAGGCGGATCGAATTGTCATGGTCTCTGCAGTTTAGGAGACAGGCGACTATGGGGCGCAGTGGGGCCTCTTGAACAAGAAGCGCCATCAGTGACCGGTGGGCCCGCTCCACCACAAGAATTTATGTGAAATTGAACCAATAAAATAGATCCGTGAGTAGGTGCGCCATGAACAGATCCATGTGTCCTGTATTTGTAGATTCCGGTACCCCGATGATGCAGATATTGTTATGTCGGCTCCTCGATTCCAAGTCCTCGTTCTTGATAACCACTGTTTGTAAATGCGATTCCTGGACCTCTACTCTGCAAGATAGTGCCGATGTGGCATCCTCCGCCTCAGAGATACGCCCCTCCGCATGCTCCAGTCATGTATCCTGCTTGTCCAGTCGTTCACCCAGACAGTTGAGGAGGCCGGCCATGGTGTCATATCTGGCGTCCATCGCCTTAAATCCATCACTGAGTTCCATCATGATCGTAGCCGCGGTGATGGACTTATCTGCAACTCATCCCTCATGGGTATTCGTTCTGATCGCATCTAGTGGCTCTCGGTGCGGTGTCTGTCTCTGCTTGTCAAAAGGGAGTGTCCGCTGCTTGGGTTCACTCTTCCCCATGTAATATTTAGCAGGCACAGAGAGCAGATTCAAGGCATTCCACCAGGGGGGCCAGCAGGGGCGACTGCTCATAAAGCAGATCCTCTCTAACTCCACCAACGCTATCTTCACCACCAAACCGCACACCCACTGACACCAGTTGCACACAGAGGGGACAGGCTGCAGCCAATCGGTTGCCAGGCAAGAGTCGGGGTACAGACCTCCGAGGCACCAGGCGCTTAGCGTGGCATGCCGCGAGTCACGCAGCCAGTGGCAAACTTCACCATGCAAGCCACAGGACACTGCCGCACCACCGCCGTTGCACACAGGCGACAGTCATGGGGAGGCCCGGAGCCCACGCAGGCACCAAGCGCCCCTGGGTGAAGCATGTTCGCTGATATCACCTCAGGTGCCGCGACATCCAAACTCCTCCCCATGCCCGAGCAGGCCTCAAGCTGCAACGACCCACCTCAACAACTGTCGTTATGGATGGGCGCCTCCTCACACCGGCAGGAGGTTAGCTGCGCCGTGCAATGTAGCTCTGGTAGGCGGCCATCGATCGGCCCGCGATATGCGAGCCACAGGGCAGGCAGTCAAGTGGCGTATGGCCTTGTGACTCAGCCGCACCGGGTGACTCCTCAAACCGTGCCTCAAGCCTCCCGTAACCCCTGTCACTACTGGGGGGGGTTCCTAGGCCGGGGGTTGGGGCACAGGCCGCAGTGAGTCTGAAGCGCTCTCCGAGTCACTCAAGGGCGAGCAAATATCATAGATGCCTCCCCTATCAGCCCTGGGAGCCAGTGAATGCGATGGCCAGGCATGAGGATGTGCAAAGGTCCCAGCTCACCGATTTTGACCCCTTCCCTGCAGGAGCGCTAACGCCATGTGGCCATTTTGGTCCCAGCATAGCTACGCCCCTATCTTGCAACTCCTTTAAGAAGAGCTTAGAAGATGCACCCACAACTTCTTTTACATCTTTGTCATTACTGAACTATTTCAACAGAAAACCTGCAAATAATATGGACTTGAATATTATTAGTAATTCACTCCCTTCTGAAGAATTAACAAGTGAATCTCTTTTGATAAAAGTAGACTTCAGAAGAGTGAAAATAATCCCCTATTTACACTTAGTGTAAACAAACCCACGTATACACAATTGTATCAGTGCCCAAAGAGATTGAGCTGGAAGTCAAACAACACCAAAATAAGCTAGTTGCATACAAGTCCATGCTAAATTGCAGACTTTGAACAATCTTCTTAGTGCAACATCTCAACATATAGCATAGATCATGTCGAAGAACAAATAAAACTTACTACACCTGCCAACTCTATTAAGGAAAGTAATTTGAGCTCCCCAGAAATCAATGGAAAAGGCAAAAACACTATTAATGCAACTGTTAAAGCTCTAAACTTCCAATCAAATACATTGGAGTTTTTTGGTTGCCTATATGTTTTGCGCCGCGTGGCGAATCTTCACAAAATTGTTCGAAAAAATTAGACAGTCACATGAGCTGCTGTCTGGAAAGTTTCATGGTAATCTGTCGAGTGGGGGCCAAGATAAATGGGGGGTGAAATTTAGAGTGTTTCCAATGTTAATTCCCATAGGAAAAACTGAGCCACTGGATGGAATTACACCAAATTTGGCAGAAAGGTAGATCTTGGTCCAGAAAGAGCCCTTTGTGTTATTTGGTGCAAATCCGTTCAGTAGTTTTTGAGAAATTTAATTAAATCCAAATTTGTGTATATATATAGGGACGTGAAGGATTTGCGAATCCTCCCCGATCTTGTACAGAGATCTGATTGGCTGATAATACTTCAACAACAGAATTGTTTTCAGTCATCTTGGGATTCGTCTGAAGCAGTCCCAGAAAAAATAATAAAAAATACAAAAGGTACCAGGGTACAAACATCTGACAGCACCCTCCCACCTGACCCCCTGCTCCCCACCCCCCATCGGCTAAAAGGCATTTGTTTAAAAAAAAAAAAATGTTTACAGTCTGATCCATGGCCACACAGCCCCACTTGTGGAGCCTCTGATGCCCCTGGAGACCTCCATTCCCCAGGGCTGATTCCCGCTATGTCCCGGGGTGCCCACTCCCGGGACATAGCTCTTTGCTGTGGCTTTGTTGCAGCTATGCAGCCAAGCCACAGCAAACACCTCAGGTTTTGGCAGCGGGACCTGTAAAGCAGGCCCCGCTGTAAAAATCTGAAGCTTTCATCTCTATCCCTTGGAACATAGCTGTTTGCTGTTGCTTGGCTTTAGCTATGCAGGGCAGCCAAGCCACAGCAAACATTTCGGGTTTTGACAGCAGGACCTGTAAAGCAGGCCCGTTGTAAAAATCTGAAGCTTTCATCTCTAACCCCTGCACGCGTGCCAGGAACAGAGATATAAATGCTTCAGCAACCACAGAGCTGCTGCTTAAAGCAGCTCTTTGGTTGCTGAAGCAATGGAAACACGGGGGGCCTCGAGGCTTCCCCTGCAGTCCCAGATAGCCCATTAAGGGCTTGTTTTGTCATATAATTTAAAAAATAAAATACCCCCCCCCTTCCTCCACCCCCCCTTCTTCCCCCTTTTCCTTAGGTGGATCACCCTTCCTCCCCTCCCCTTATTAGCTCTTCTTTTCTCTTTCTCCTTTTTCCCCTCTTTTTTCTCCTTTTCTTTCTCTCCCTCTCTTTTCTCCCTTTCCCCCAGCTCCATCAGGGGCATGACCTGGGTCTCTTTTATTCCCTTTATTCTCATTAGCAAGCTCCGGTCGTAGACCCATATATCCGAGGCAGCATACGACCACCAAGTGACAAGCACGGACTGTGCCTTGTGAAGCTAAAGAACTCAGGCCCTGATATCCAGACTGATCTGCCTTCTCGACAACCCACAGCCTAGGTGTATACTACCACACTGATATCCTGCCCTCCAACATGAAGATACCCGACCTCAACTCGATTTCACACTATGTACAAGCATTGCGACTTGCTCACAACCCGGACACTGATACAGAGAGGAGTGAACTTCCCACTCCCGGGGGCCTGATGACGACACACTATCCTTGCCCCCATGCCCCCCTATTAAATTCTCTACCCCTTCTGTTACCCCCTGCTCTCCTGTACAAAGATGTCCAATAGCACGATGTCCTATTTAATCCCCATCCCTGACTTCTATCTCCTTTTTTCTTTTACTCTTCGTTCCCCTTATTGTTTTTTCTGATTTCTATTTTTACTATTATTATTATTGTGATTATTGTGATACGTTTTCGATGAACAATTGACAATGTTCCAACGTTTCACCCGTTGTTTACATTTCTTGATTTATTCTGTATCATTGTTTGTAAATGTTGGGACCTCGATCCCGTTTGGGTTTTGTATCACTTTTGCAGTGCTTACAATAAAATAATATTTAAAAAAAATTAAAATACCTATAGGGACCGCGGGGGAGCACATGAGGGCTCCCCCACTGTTCCAGATAGCCGTTAAAGGGTGAAAAAAAGAGGGAAAAAAAAAAGATAGCTCAGCGTGAAAGTCAAGGACTTTCACACTGAGCACTGTGTGTTCGCGTCCAGCTAGACTAGTTTCCCTCTTTTTTTTTTAATTTACAAATGTTTAAATTCAAAATAAAAGATGATTTTATTTTTTTTAAATAAAATACATTTTCATTTTTAAATTGAACTATGTCATTCTAAGTATATCATATATCAAAGCCTAAAAAAGCCTCTGTCTCCCTCTCACTCTTTCTCTCTCTCATTCAATCTCTTTCTGCCACTCATACACCCACTCAGACATGCACCCACTCACAAACCCATCCACCCACGGACCCACTGAGACTCTCTTGCACCCACTCACGGACCCACTGAGACTCTCTTGCACCCACTCACAGCCCCAGTCAGACACTCATGCACCCACTAAATCACTGATGTTCTCACTCTCACACCGAGACAGACAACCTGACTGCCACTCTCACCCCCAGATACACCCTCTCACACCTATTCTCACACCCAGAGAGTCTGCAACCAACTCCTGCTACGCGCAGTTAAAGATGCATGCACAGCATGGGGTTGGGTAGTTGGGGGATGTTGGCCACAGGGTCTGACTGCAGGCCAGGTCTTGTGGGCAACTCCCCTGCACACGGGTGAAGGCCGTCCACAGTGCAAGGTTGGGTGCTTATAGAGGGTTGGCCTCGCAACGGTGTTTAGATTAATGTATAGTAATGAAAATTACTATACGTTAAAAAAAACATAGAAATTCACTGGAAAAAAAACAAAGGTTACAGGGACGTTATAGGAAATAGATTTTTTTTTTAAAACATAGAAAGTCACAAAAAAAAAAAAAAAACAAAGGCTACAGCGACGTTATAGTTAGGCTCACATTTTAAACGTACAAAACCATAGAAATTCACCCATTATAGTTAGTTACCCCAAGTATCCATAACTTGTACTCTAAGGTAACTATAACTCGCACCCTCGCACTGCTAATTAACCCACAAATTTGACGAAACAACTGTGCATGGCAGGGGCGCAAGTTAGTTACTTGAGGTAACTATAACTGGTGAATTTCTATGGTTTTGTACGTTTAAAATGTGAGCCTAACTATAACATCCTTGTCACCTTTGTTTTTTCAGTGAATATATATATATATATATATATATATATATATATATATATATATATATATATATATATATATATATATATATATATATATATATATATATATATATATGAATTCTATGTGTCTGGAGTAGACAAAAAATGAGAATATCAGAACAGCCTTAGCCTTGTGGTAACACTGTCTGGGCAAAGATTTCACCTCATTAGTAACAGCTTAACAACGAAACACAGCAGTAAGCAACTGAAAGGTACCAGTCAACCTTTGAAAAGGACATTCCACTGTGTAGGAACACCTATCGCCACTTTTTTGGTAACTTTTGATGTCATTTGAGCTAGAAATATATTTTGTAAAAATATGCAGATTATGCAGCAGATGATGAAATGTGTGTCAAATGCAGCAAATCCACATTTATGTGAAAAATACAGCGGCTGCAAAATCCCATAATTCCCTTGGCCTTGATCTAAATCAAGGGGTGTTGTACTTGGTAATCTAAAAATCAGGAATATATGGTTCTCAAAAGCCCTTAAACTAAAAAAAAGGGAGTTGAATAGAGAATAATGGCTAGCACAAAAATCACTGTTCAAAATCGGGCAGCTGGAAAACTTGCAAGATCTGAGAGGAAATGTAGAAAGGCAATCTGAATGTCAAATACAAGCGGCCAGGACCAAATTTGGAACTTGCTTCTCACAATCTGCAATAAAAGGGATCTCAAAGAGTTTGGTCATTCATAAATTAGAATATAGTCATACTTGAGCAAATATTGCTAACGTCACGGAAGAGGCTTGGCTCAACTATGTAAAAATGTTACCCAGGCACATGAGTTCCAACAGTGCATCATCACTGCCAAGCATCTTGGATTGAGGGACACCCCAGCCATCTTTATGATGTCAAACTAATCTTCCATACAGTAAAAAAAAAAGAAAAAGAGCAGAACCGACGGTGCACTAGGCCTGATGTGCGACCAACTACTTTATTTAAATATAGTCTTAACTTTTGGTCAAACATATTGACACCATTGTATAATAGTAATATACAAGTCCAGGAGATTTCAGAATCATGGAGAGGTTCCATCTAGCACCCTGTATAAAAATAAAAAAAAAAGAAAAAAAGAAGATCCTGTATCAGATCCAGCAAATTTTAGACTGCATTTTTTTATGTGGATGTAGTCTGGATGTTATGTTGTTTGCCAGTGTATTTCTCTAGAACTTGGAAGCATGGGATCAACAATCTAACTTGGTGCCACTGAATTAAACTTGTTTTGGCCTAAAATTGACACAATAACAAATCTTTTAGCTCTATCAACAATAATTAAAGACTTGCTCACATCTAAGTCATAACTATATGCATGTTTCATGGACCTTAAATCTGTCCTTTTTTCCCCAAAATATTCATTTTATTATAATCTAAAAATAAATGATCAAACACACAGAACATAACAAAGAACACCCTTCCACCCTGCGACGGTCACACTGAATTCCATGTTGTACATAAAGTAGTGAATCAGTTCGTCTCTCCACAGTATATCTTTTGGAATGCCTGATAGAACCGTCTTCCTGTGGCTGAGAACACAAAAAGATTATCTTCTGTGTATTCCTTGCAAAGGGGGAGCAAACCAGTAAAAAGAAAGTATGAGGCAACCCTATCCAAGTAATACCAGTTTCCCATCCACCCTAAATCTTCTCAAATTTCTTTTTGTAGCCCCTTCCCCAATATATTTCCTTCTCCATGAGTCAACACTGATCCATTCCCTTTTCTCATTCGTGATACAGAGGAGGGGTTCCCACTCTCTACTGTCCTACAATATCACGTTTCACCATCATGCAGCCTAGGTTAACAAGAAGTATGTGATACTGGGTGTGGTCAGTCTGTCCCCACACGCTCAGTAGTGCCAGCTAAACTTGATAAAGTACCAAGGCAAATATTATGGTCCAAACTATATCACCGGGGTATCGTCCCAAGGCTGCTATGCACAGTTCATTTGCTATACACCCAAATCTTGGGTCAAAGTGAAAACAGGCAAGGAGAATGTAGTTTCCACCAAGATTTATACAATGATTGGCTTGAAACAGGGATGTATTTTGGCACCCCTGCTTTTCAACCTATACATAGCTGACTTGCATACCTCCATTAACAGCATAATCTCTCATCTACTTAGACTTGGTTCGTACCCAATAGTATCCTTTCAATATGTAAATGACTTTATTCTGCTTGAATAGGACTCCAGAGGTTGATAGCTTCTCTGTCAAACAATGGCATGGGGCTCAATACAAAGAAAACAAACCAAAATACATTTTGTTTCGTAAGAGTATTAGAAAACCAAGCAGCTGGTAACTAGATAAGAAAAATTACTGTTACCATCTATACATAGCTTGGTGCTATTTATGACAGTCAAAACAACTTCAATGTCAATCATACTTCATTGAAAGCAAGAGCGAGACCTTTGGTACTTGCCTTCAAAGGCACTCCTCATGTGGTCCATCCCTGAGCTAAAGTTGAAGGTAATAAATTGTAAATTGGCTCCTTCATCAACCTCTGTATCTGAAATACTCTGAGGAAACGATGCAAAGCTACTTGACATAATACAAGCCACACTTACGTACTGTTATTTACTCTTCATAATAACATATCTGAAGCACAGGTCCGGCTTGAATTCAGCCTGGTAATACAGCAATCACCATGCCAGGCAGCTTTCCTTAAAATGTTTAACAAACTATAGGAAGCTCTAGAACAAACATAAAAAAATGTATTTGGGAGGAACTAAGTAGTCCAAAAAGTAATATACCATGACAAAAATACCTACAACCAGCATTGGATTAATTGTAGTTGAAACTAATTTGTGAAGCAACAATAAGCTCAAACGTATTTAAAAGACTAGTAAACAAAACAGTAAGACTGATATTGCACTGCAGGAAGAAGGAATTGTGTAAAAATAATAATAATAATAATCTTACGCTTGAATGGATATTAACTCTTATGACACCGATCTAAAGCAACTTTATTTTGAGGACTTTTTCCAGTTCATACTAAAATAAAGCTTATGACCTTTTTAATGGGCAGCTCCCCAACCAGAGTTTTGACACCTTCATGGAAAAGATGTTGTAGAACATCAGTGTAAGCTTGGCAACTACAAGCATGAACCCATTTGGCACATATGTGCTTGTTGTGCCCCGCGCTGAGGCCAGCAAAAGACTCCTTTAATCCTATTTTAATTATCTGAGTATTAGTACTTACATGCATGCCTTTATTCAGTGTCTGAATGGATGCCATCTGCTGCCAGAAAAAAACTCTTGAAGAAAAGTGTTGCCCACCCCAGTATACCAGTGCTAGTAGTGGGCCGGAGGCATGCCCCTGAAAGGGGCATGTGGGAGCACTCAAGGAGGCCTAAATACCGAGATCTCTTGCAAGGTTACTAAGGCCCCGCTGAGAGATGAGGAGCTCAGTCTGGGGCCAGCTCTCCCCGGGGGCAGAGGTTTATGGTGGGCACGCCACACACACCCTGTGACTAGCACCGCCACAGAGAGAGGCGTCCTAGGCCTCGTGGCTTGCTGGTCGGTCCCTCCCCCATATTCATGGTGAACACAGGAAAAAGCTACAAGAAATCTGGGCCAAGTGTAGTGGTGCAGCATGGGGGAGCTCATGGCTTGATGTGGGGCCAGCGAGGAAAAGGAGTGCTTTTCTGAAACCTTAAAGGACAGGAATGTAACACTTGGGAAGACCAGTACCTCGATCTTTGGGGGGGGGGGGGGTAGATTGGTTTTGCTGCAGATCGTAGCAGCTAGGCCAGGCACATGTACCCAGGGTGGAAGCTCTGGTGTTAGCTGGATTTCCGCCAGAGGAACTTGCTGCCCACTGGCAGGAGGGGGGCACATTGAACATTGAAGAGACCTGCGAGATGGCACCCTAGACACTAACATCAAACTGACAGACTACCAGACTGTAAATGTCTGACTTTAGCTTCCCCGCATGGAGAGGGTCCCCCTCAATCAGTCCAAGATAAAAATAGACAAATTCACAGACCACTCTCCCTTGGACCCCAGGGCATGAGGTGTAGGTGGCTGTGAATTCTCCTCACCCCAGGGGTGAGAAGGAGGCGCCATTGAGGTGCTCTGGGTCCCCGAAGGCCGCAGAAATTCTACAGCCTATTCAAGCCTCTCTTACAGCCTTGAAGCATAGGACTGTTGTGGCACTCCTGCTGCAAGATGTGTGGAACACTGTAGAATAAGTAACCAGGTGGAGGGAAGCATCTCCGACTTGGAGGACTCATGACAGCGCTGTAGCTGGAAGTGGGCTCGCCTTACCCTCCGCCTCTCGTATCCTGGAGGAATGTGCAGAAGACACGAAGAACCGCAAGTGCAGAAATAACTTATACTTCACAGGTTTTCCAGAGGGAGTGGAAAGCGCCTCCCCTGAAAAGTTTCTGGAGGACTGGATCCTGGCATGGACCCCAAAGGAAAGACTATCTAATTGCTTTATTTTCAAATGAGCTCATCGCTCCCTGGTAGCTAAGCCACCATTGGGCGTGCCCCCAGACTCCTTGATAGTAAAGGTCATCAACTACTGAGACAGGGATGCGATCCTGCAAGCGGATAGAGATTACAATGAAGTGCGCTTTCAATCCTCCAAGAATCTTGCATTCAAGGAGTACATTCGCCCGATCGAACTACAATTCAAATCGATTGAGGCAATCAATTAGAAGCTGAGGTCACTTAAGCAACAGTACATACTCCTGTTCCTGGCCAGGCTCAGGGTCATCCACAATGGAAAATAACACTTCTTTGACCCACCTGAAGTGGCTTGGGAGTGGGCAACAAAACAGAAGGCGCTGAGATGCTATTTTCCTCCCATCAGGGGCAGACAGAACGCTAGACAAGGTGAGACACTCTGGGCTCATCCCCATAAGGCCAGAGGCTCCTGTAAGAAGTGTACAGACCCATGACGCCCTTTGGCCTCATTTGGCTTGGATGAGGAGCAAAGCGGATGGCAGTAGAGCCCAGACCATATCAAGACTACCAGCGACATGGCAACTGGACAAACCTAGGGGACTGATATGTCCAGGCTGGACCTTCCGGGCCCAAGACTGAAACAACACAAGACCTAAATCTCGGAATCTCTGGGCAGACCGCCTGGCCATGAGCCTTGAATTAAGTACCTGTTTCATCACTTTGCCAACAACACCAGATCCTAATGCTGCAGTGCCTGTGCTGGGAGGTTGGCAGGCCATTGAGGGCCTCAGTGTAAACTATTTGTTGGGGAGCTTAGTGTTTGGTTTGATAGATGCTTCTGTCCTAGCTAGATATGGATATGACAGGGTGTTTTATGTAGGGCATGCCTGAGACTCCAGGGGTGTGACCATCCTCTTAAACAGGTGGGTTCCCATGATGGATGCCTGAATAGACTCTGATCACCAAGGCAGGTTGACCTTGGAGAGGGTGATGGCTGAGTGGACTTACAACTTGGTGAGTGTATATGTCCACCTGAAGCTGAGGGAGAGACACTGAAAGCACTCAAGACCACGCTGTTAAGGCTCCGACACAGGTGTGTCGTGAGATTACCTTAGCTAGTACACAGGCATGTTATTTTAGCCTAGGCCTGCAGTGGCCTTTCACTCTGAGGCGTGCATTTTTATTTTTATTTTATTTTAGCTGCAGCCTTCTTTTAGAGGTGTTTTTTAATTATTTTATCAGCTTGTCCTTTTACACAGGCTTCTGTTATTCTTTTCTCTGCACCACATTCTCATGCTATGCTCTATCCAAGGTTGTACGTGATAAGTTACAAATTATTGCTGGTACAAAGTGTTCATCATGCCCCCAACTCTTATACACAGAAATGTATGTGTTGTCAGGGCAGTTTTCTCAGAACACCAGATGCTTTATTATAGAACACCTCACTGCCTCCTATATGATAGAGGGGAATTCCAACCAGTTGCCATCTTACTGTCCACGTCGTCTTTGCAAGTTTCTGCTGAGACTTGATATAGTCTCTCCCTCCATGTGGGAGAGTTGGCGGTAGACCAACAGGCCTCTTCTTTACCTACAATCACAGGTATGGGGAGCTGGGGTTCTCCCAGGGGGCCTAATGGGCAAACACTGCCATGCTCATGTAGGGAATGTCAGTAATGCAGGTAGTGATGCTCTTGTGGGGAATTTCAGTAATGCAGGTAGGGATTTTAGAACCATTGTTCTAACAGTATGGTGAGACTTTTCCTGTGTTTCACTTTCATTGTCACTGCCTTGCTTTTATTATGTTTTATCATCCTCATAATCGCAATACATGCCTTTTTAAGTAGAATGCAGTTGATTCAATAAAACCTATTGAACCTAGTCCTGCTTCTGTTTTGCCTTTGTACATGTGTGACTGAGAGAAAATCTGTTCCACCATGATTTCCCTGAGCAATCCAGATGACATGCTAAGAACTGCCACAAATCACCTTCTAATCTTGGGGACTGGCGGGGTGCTGCCAGCAGCACCCCGCCGGAAGGGTTATGCCAACAGTTGCCATGCGGTGCAGGATCAGGCTCAGTCCCCTGCTCCCATTGGTGCCGCCTCCCAGATACAGCAGTCTCATTACTGTGCTGAGTCATTATGACAGGCGCACTGTAGGGGGGGACTTTAATATGGTAATGGCCCTGCACAGGGACTGTTTAGCGGCAACCCCAGACTGGCCTAGGGACAGAAACAAGGCTTACGAAATGGGCAGCAAACTTGGGGCTTTGTGATGCTTGCATTATTATTACCCAGGTGAGTACACGCATACCTCTGCTCCCCATTAAAGTCAGTCACATATAGATCTCCGGCCGTGGACGTACCCCTCATGATAGGGAGCGTATGTGCTGCCTAGGTGGATTTTGGATCGTTCACAGGTGGGGGTGCATACTGGGGGCTGGGGTACCAAGTCCTGAGCACAGGCAGATCTGGTAGCTCAGGGATTGACGTCTTGCAGGCAAGAAAGTGGTCCACCATTCATCCCTCAAGTTGAAATCCTTCATGGGACTGAGCAAGGGGTCTGTAGGATCCTGGGGCACCCTATTAGGAGAGGGTAAGATGTACATTCGGAGAGTGACAAAGTCCCATTTCAGGGCTAAAGACAGGCAGTTGATGTAACAGATAGCACACCTGGAGGCACATATAGTTACCTTGTAACAGAAGAATAGTAGGCATGAGACAGAGGGGCACAAGCTCACGATCGACAGAGCGTCACTGAGACAGCTTTGCCTCAAAGAGACATGCTAATGCAGGATCGCCAGACAAAGGCAGGTATACAAATACGTATGTGGACAAGCATAGTAAACTGCTGTACTAGCTTGCCACACTTGGTGTAGTGAAGAGAGTAATTCCAATGGTGATCGGCCAGGCAGCAGGAGGGCAGAAGGAGCCTGTGATAGTTCATATGCTTTTGCGGACTATATACATTACTGTATGCTAGACCTGAGTAGCCATAGAGAGAATCCATGTCACTCCTGTTTACGGACTTGCCTTTGGAATGTTTATCACCTTCTGACCGGGGGGAAGGTGGGGGTAGAGCAACACTTTTCTGTGGAACAGCTAAACCTACTCTTTATACTCTTTCGATTATTCAAGTTGGCTAGATGCCAGGACCCAATGGGTTCCCCATTGAGTACTATCAGAAACTAAAGTACTCCTACAGATTTTGCTGGAAGTATAAAATGAGGCTATCGCAAAGGGAGATATGCCCAATGGACTAGACCTGGCGACCATTGTTGTGCTCCATAAAAACGAGTGAAATTCAGAGGAGTGTGCCTCCTATCGGCCAATCTCACTAATCAATTGCAAACTCTCAGGCTGATGATCTTTGTCATCCCCACTCTGGTGCATGCACACCACTCCGGTTTCAGGCCTCATCGTAGCACACTACATTACATCTAAAGGGTGCAGACAGCTGTAGCCTACGGAGATGCAAGGGTAAAACAAACTTCTCCTCATAGATTTTGAGAAGGCATTTGACACCTTCGATTGGGAAGTATTATCTCCTGTTAGAAATGGGGTCTCTAGTTGGCAGTTGGTTTGCACTCTGTCCAAGTAGGGACCCTCACTCTAGTCAGGATAAGGGTGATACCCGCTCAGATAACCCCTGCTCACCCCCTTGGTAGCTTGGCACGAGCAGTCAGGCTTATCTCAGAAGTAATGTGTAAAGCATTTGCACATAACACACAGTAATAAGTGAAAACACTACAAAAGGACACCACACCAGTTTTAGAAAATTAGCCAATATTTATCTATATAAAACAAGACCAAATACAATAAAAATCCAACATACAGTAAGAAAAAATATGAATTATGCAAGATTTACTCAAAACTACAGTTCCTTGAAGTCGATAACTCCACCTGGGGCTATCACGGCGTCGTGATCAACACAACCAACAGTTCAGGCCAGCCGCGGCGTTGCGGGCCAGCTACAGTGTCGGGAAGACCCGCAAACAGTACCTTGGATTTGCAGGACGTTGTGATCCTCGTGGTGAGATCCAGAGGGCGGCGTCACTGATGTCACAGTGTCGGGTCTGGAGTCGGTGCAGGAGTCGTCGGGCCCTTGAGTTCACACGTGTTACAGATCGAATTCCAGGCTGATGAAGTCCGGTGCGCCAGCGTGGATGGTGTCAGGGCTGCGGTGTGAAGCGGGCGGTGCGACGTGCGGTGTCCACAGGTCACGGTGCAGACAGCGGCGGCGGCGTTGCCGAATCGCTGTCGGTAGGCCCAAGCCAGCGGTGCAGGACGGGACGGTGCTTCGTGACCGTCACAAGCGGTGTCCACAGGCCACGGTGCAGGCAGGATGCCTGGGGACGACACAGGAGTCAATGGTGCTGGCGTCGGTGGACCGGGGCTGCGGTGCGGTATGGGACGGTGCTTCGTGTACCTCACGAGCAGTGTCCGCAGGCCACGGTGCAGGCAGTGGTGCCGGTGTCAGCAGGAGCGTCGTCGTCGCTGATGCCCAGGCTGTGGTGTGAGCAGGCGATGCCAGAGTGCGGGCCCACAGGTCGCGGTGCGAGCAGCGGCTCAGTGAAGTTGTCCGATGACAGCGTCGGTGAGACCAGGGTCGCGGTGCGAAGCGGGGCAGTGCGACTCCATGTGGCGTCAGCAGGTCACAGTGCAGGCCAGCGGTGTCGTTGGCGGCGGCGCAGTGGTTTCTCCTCTTGAACAGCTCAAAACACACAGTTCCCAGTGCTGCAGGTTGAGGAAACTGAAGTCTTTGGTGTCCCTGAGACTTCCAACAGGAGGCAAGCTCTACTCCAAGCCCTTGGGGAATTTTCTCAAGCAGGACACACAGCAAAGTTCACCCTTTGCACCCTTTGCACTCTTTTCAGGCAGAAGCAGCAACTGCAGGCCAGTCCACCAAACCAACACAGCAAAGGGACAGTACTCCTCCTTCAGCTCTTCATCTCTTCTCCTGGGCAGAGGTTCCTCTTGATTCCAGAAAGATTATAAAAATCTGGGGTTTTGGGTCTTCTTCTTATACCCAGTTCTGCCTTTGAAGTTGGCAAACTTCAAAGCAAAGTCTCAAGTGTTTGCAAGATCCTTCCTTGTCCAGGCCAGGCCCCAGACACTCACCAGGGGGTTGGAGACGGCATTGTGTGAGGGCAGGCACAGTCCTTTCAGGTGTGAGTGACCACTCCTCCCCTCCCCTCCAGCACAGATGGCTAATCAAGATATGCAGGCTACACCCCAGCCCCCTTTGTGTCACTGTCTAGAGGAGAAGTGTGAACAGCCCAACTGTCAAACTGACCCAGACAGGGAATCCACAAACAGGCAGAGTCACAGAATGGATTAAGCAAGAAAATGCCTACTTTCTAAAAGTGGCATTTTCAAACGCACAGTCTTAAAATCAACTTTACTAAAAGATGTATTTTTAAATTGTGAGCTCAGAGACCCCAACTCCACATGTCCATCCGCTCCCAAAGGAAATCTACACTTTAATCAGATTTAAAGGTAGCCCCCATGTCAACCTCTGAGAGGGACAGGCCTTGCAACAGTGAAAAACGAATTTAGCAATATTTCACTGTCAGGACATATAAAACACATTACTATATGTCCTACCTTAACCATACACTGCACCCTGCCCTTGGGGCTACCTAGGGCCTACCTTAGCGGTGCCTTACATGTAAGAAAAGGGAAGGTTTAGGCTTGGCAAGTGGCAAGGGGTCCGTACAGTATATTTTGAGTGTTCTCAATACCAAGGAAAGCTACCTCAGTCTGAAAAGCAGGGTCTCCCCACTCTCCATGAAGCCATTCATTAAGCACAATGAGCTATGAAGCCCAATAATATAACCATATATCTGCTGTGGCCATGTCACCATCAGAAGTATACTGGGTGAGTTTCTCAAACGCAATGTGTGGGATTTGGACAACTCAATCAATCAATCGGGAATTTGTAAAGCGCACTACTCACCAGTGAGGGTCTCAAGATGCTGAGAAGGGGAGGGGGGAATACAGGGGTGGAGGAGGTGCTGCTACTGCTCGAACAGCCAGGTCTTGAGAAATTTCCTGAAGGTAAGGAGGGCTTTGTTCTGACGCAGGTGGGTGGGAAGAGTGTTCCACATTTTGGCGGCAAGGTGTGAGAATGATCTACTGCCGGTTGTAGTTCTGCGGATGCGTGGGACGGTTGCGAGGGCGAGGTCGGCGGAGCTGAGATGCCGGGTCAGGGTGTAGAAGGAGAGTCCTCTGTTGAGGTATTCTGGTACGGTGTTGTGCAGTGCTTTGTGAGCGTGGGTGAGGAGTTTGAAGGCGATTCTCTTGTTGACTGGGTGCCAGTGCAGGTTTTTCAGGTGGTCTGTGATGAGGCAGTGGCGGGGGATGTCCAGGATGAGGCGTGCGGAGGCGTTTTTGATGCATTGCAGCCTCTTCTGGAGTTTGGCCGTGGTTCCTGCGTAGAGGGCATTGCCATAGTCCAGCTTGCTGCTTACGAGGGCTTGGGTGAAAGTTCTGGTTTTGGTGGGTATCCATTTGTAGATCTTTCAGAGCATGCAGAGGGTGTTGAGGCAGGAGGAGGAGATGGCGTTGATTTGCTGGGTCTTGGATAGTGAGGGGTCCAAGATGAATCCTAGGTTGCGTGCGTGGTCGGTGGGAGTCAGAACGGTTCCGGGAGTGGCAGGCCACCAGGAGTCATCCCATGCGGAGGGGGTGGAGCCAAAGATGAGGACTTCTGTCTTGTAAGAATTGAGTTTGAGGCAGCTGCTCTTCATCCATTCAGCGATGGCCTTCATTCCTTCGTGGAGGTTGGTCTCGGCAGAGCTCTTGGTGAGGGAGAGGATCAGCTGGGTGTCGTCGGCGTATGAGATGATGTTGAGGTTTTGGGATTGGGCGGTGTTAGCGAGCGGGGCCATGTAGACGTTGAAGAGGGTTGGGCTGAGGGACGAACCCTGGTCAGGCTGAGGGACGAACACTGGAGCATGCCGCAGATGATTTTGATGGCCTTCGAGCGGAATGGTGGGAGGCGAACTTTCTGGGTTCTGCTGGTGAGAAAGGAGGTGACCCAGTCCAGGGTTCTGTCGCGGATTTCAGCATTGCTGGTGCGTGAGCGTAGGGGGTGGTGGCAGACAGTGTTGAACGCGGCCAAGAGGTCCAGGAGGATGACCGCTGCAGTTTCACTGTTGTCCAGTATGGTTCTCATATCGTCGGTGGGGGTGATGAGGGCGGTTTCCGTGCTGTGGTTGCTGCGGAATCCGGATTGAAAAGGGTCCAGGGTGCAGTTCTCTTTGAGGAGGCGGGTTAATTTGTCTGTTGACAGCCTTCTCGATGACTTTTGCCGGGAAGGGGAGCAGGGAGATAGGCCAGAAGTTCTTGAGGTCCTTTGGGTTCGCCTTGGGTTTTTTGAGGAGGGCGTTGATCTCAGCATGTTTCCAGCTCTCCAGAAAGATGGTGGACTCGAAGGAGCTGTTGATGATCTTCCATAGTTTGGGTGCGATGACGGAGCTTGCTTTGTTGAGGATGTGGTGAGGGCAGGGGTCAGATGGAGAGTCGGAGTAGATGGTGTTCATGATTTTGATGGTGTCATTGCTGTTGACGGGGGTCCAGGAGGGCAGGAGGTTGGTCGAAGGTGAATCTGTGGTGTTGGTGGTTGCCGGGGGGTCTGGGTGCTGAAGCTGTTGTGGATGTCTGCAATCTTGCGGTGGAAGTAGGAGGGCTAGGGAGTCGCAGAGGTCTTGGGATGGCGGGATGTCGTTGGCGTTGGAGCTGGGGTTGGAGAGTTCCTTCACGATGTTGAAGAGCTCCTTGTGGCTATGTGCGTTGTTGTTGATTCGGTCTTTGAAGGCGGTTCCCTTGGCGGCTCAGATGAGTTGGTGGTGTCTACGGATGGTGTTTTTGAAGGCTGTGAGGTTGTCCAGAATCTGATCTTGGTGCCACTTTCCCTTTCACTTGCCCGATCCCTGTCTCCTTCCCTGAGCCGACAAGAGTGATACTTCAAACGTGGAGGGTAGCTCTACTGAGGGCGGGATGGGATAAAAACATTACATTGCAGACTCCTCTTTGGAGGGAAAAGTGGTGGTGGTCAGGTCACACAATTGGAGAGCTTCGCCTAATGGGATTTCATCCGCATTTCCCAGCTTGGGGGCGTGTGGCAGGGCTCCTATATGAAATCATTCATGGATTTAAAATCGGAATTTAACTTCAACCCGTCCTTATTCTATAAATACCTTCAACTCTGACGTGCATTACTGGCCCATGGGGACTGAAGCCATTGGACTTTTACCTGCTGGAGGCCCAGTTGCTGATGGATCCGTTGGGGCAGGAGGGTGTGTCCCACTTTAAAAGGTCATTGGTCATTAACTCTCTGTATCTGCTTGCAGTCCAGAGTGTCAAATGGGAAACATGGGTAGAGCAATTACAAGAAAGCGAGTGAAGAGAGACACTTATGGCCCTAAGAGAATTTGCGAACTCATCCAGGCTTTGCCAGACCCTACTGAATTATTTACACACTACATATTTGACTCCGCTGAGGTTGTCGAGAGCCCACAGATGGCCGAAATCCTCCTATGAGTGCTCTGGGGAGGGGGAAACTAGCTTTTTCACATGGTTTGGTCCTGCCCTTTAATGCATAGGTTTTGGGGAGCCATCTTCCATGTATTATCTCCTGTGCTGGAATGGCCAGTTATCATCAGCTGGCCTCGCACTCTTGGAATTACTGGAGGACCTGGGTGTAACCGGGGAGATTGGACGCTGGTGGGATTGGGAACCCTGCTCATAAAGAAACATTGCCCAATTATGGAATTCAGCCGCCTCTCCGAGGATTGCAACATGGCGCAAGGCAATGGACTGGAGTGCCAAAACTGAAAAACTCAACCATGCAGCAATGGTGTGACCCATCTAGCACAGAACATTTTGGGGCAAATTATGAGGCTTCTACGAGTTAGACTGAGTTGAAATCCATTGATGTACGCAAGGCATCGTAATATGGTGTACTTGATCATGAGCACGGTCTATGCTAATTTTCAATTTTGTAACAAATCAATGACATTTGGTGTATAAAAAAACATATAACGCTATTTTACTTGACAAATCGGGTTGTTGGCATCGTAATAAGGAATTTTATTCAGTTGTTCACTCACTTTTACATTTTGTTCTGATGTTTGGGATAAAATGTTTTTTTTTAACCTTAATACTTTTTTGAATGAAATTGTTATAGGTAAATAGTTAAATCCTGTTTTATTACGCCTCAATTTACCGTATATAGATATGAAATTATTTGATCTTTTCATTTCTCCTGCTATCAAATCTGTCACCATATATTGAAAAACTGCTAATGCTTTATCAGGTCCTTCCTGGCATATGTTATATATTAAAAACGATGGCAACATTTCTTACAGTAAGAATTAAAAAAAAACCTTTGATCAAATCATTATTCTGGCAAACACATGATAACTATAATGCTAAATGGTAATTTACCCAAGCAAAACACCAACGTATTAATTGGCATCATATAAGTAGATTTATACTTGTTTTATTATTTGTTCTCTTCATTTTTAACAGATATTCTATTTATTATCACTCATTTTATATGTAATGTATTATTCTAGATGGACCAAAATGCTGCTATTAATTTTTGTCTGCCTCTTTGTTATTATACTATTATGCATAAAACTTTATAAAATATTTTGAGCAGGAAAAAGTGGCTTGCCTGACCTTCTGGTGTGATGCAAAGTGACATTTCTATCCCGAAAGTTCTAATAGTACTGCTATAAGCTCCCAGGGTGATGTCCCAGGTTTAAGAGGAGGTGCTAGGGCTCTGGGTTCTTTCAACTGAAGCAAAGTAGTTGGTCCTTTAAGAGAGGTGTGGATCTATTTCTCTGGGGATAGTCCCTCTAACAGGCCCTCCGCCTCATAGCCCTGTGTCCTTTATTCTCGTCTCAGCCTTTTGTGTCTTTTGTGCAAGCATGTTGACCTGTTGTTTGTAGTGTGGGCCTTCAATCACGCCCATCACTTTCACTCGTTCTTGGGCTTGCCTTTGAGAATTCACTTGATGTCATTGGTAAATGCTTTACGTGTGTCCCACCTGGAGGCTGTTTTTGTTGCACCTTGCAGACTGCTCCTGTTACATGGAACATTGCACGATTGCCGATATACTTCCGCGTGGGCAAGCTATATATATATATATATATATATATATATATATATTTTTTTTTTTTTTATCTCGCCACTTCTTGCTGCATGGCGGTCATGGCATTCACAGTGCGGACAGGCACAGCAGTGTGAACTTGTTGTATAAATCCTACCTGTTTATTCAGAATATTTTGTACATATACAATGTACTTTTAACTTTCCTTCCACCCTTGTGAAAATAAGATAAGCCTCTTTGTTTTGTATATTTTTTATGCTGTCACGCTCCTTGTATACCACCCTTTGGGGGGCCTCGAGCACATTATAGAGGTTCACAAAATAAAAAATAAAGTGCCTGCGGCCTGGCTGCCTGGTCTTTGTTCCGTTCTAGCTTGGCGGGTTGAGTTTCCTAACCCTTCAGCTGACACATAGCATAACATAACACAATATAACACAGCATAGCATAACGTAATACAACATAGCATAACATAACACATTATAGCATAGCGTAACATAACGAAACATAAAAAGCATAACATAATATAACACAGCATAACATAACACAATTTAGCATAACATAGCATAACATTACATAACACAACACAGCATAACATAACACAACATAGTATAGCATAACATAACACCATATAACACAACATAGCATAACATAATGGAATATAAAACAACATAACATAACACAGCGTACCATAACGCAACATAGCATACCATAATGCAACATAACACAACATAGCTTAACACAACATAGCATAACACGATGTAACAGATCATAGCATGACATAACACAACATAGCTTAGAGTAACATAACACAACATATCATAGAGTAACATAACATAGCATAACACAATAGAACAGAACATAGCATAACATAACAAATTGTAACACAACACATTGTAACACAACATAGTGTAACACGGCATAACATAACACAACATAGAATAGCATAACACAATATAGCACAACATAGCATAACACAACATAACGCAATATAGCATAACTTAGCACATAAGACATTATAGCATAACACAACATAGCATAGCATAACATCACAATATAACACAACATAGCATAGCATAACAATATAACATATAGCATAACATAACACAGCATAGCATAGAGTAACATAACACAACATAGCATAACACATCGCATATCATAACACAACATAACATAGCACAGCAACTCAACATAGCATAACACAACACAGCATTACATAGCACAACATACCATAACATAGCACAGCATAGCATAACGTAAAACAATATAAGAAAACATAGCATAGCACAATACAAGATTAACATAGCATAACATAACACTATATAACAAAACACAATATAACACACCATAGCATAACACAACATACCATAACATAATATAGCACAACATAAGACAAAGCCTATCATAGCATAACACAATTTAACATAACTTGACACAGCATAGTATAACACTACAAAGTATAGGATAAAATAACCCACATAATTACACGCCACCCCGCATACCATCCACTCCATTCCAAACCACAACACATGGGTGGAAAAAATAGTCATCTACAACGTCAATAGCTCTAACTCTAGCAAAGGCGAGACCGATTGCATTGCAAATGCTTGTTTGTTAATGTTTTAACCGTTGCTCGTTGTTCCTCTGCCGCTATTGTTCTATGCTCCTTTTCAGCTGTTTTCCCTCTGTCCGTACATAGTAAGTTGATCTGTGTGGGCAGTACCAGTACAAGATCACTCGAAGGAGATCTGATGGATTTATTCTGCGTTGGTCTCTCAGACAGTGGAATGGTCAGCGAAGTGCTGTTTGTCACTGTTGTCTATATACCTGTTCAGTCTATTACTCTGAATTATTGTTTCCCATGTAATATTTACGGCCGCTAAATAATTCTGTCTTTGATTTCATAATCTGCAACCCTGACATACCTTGTTTGCTAGTCCTCAATGCTCACTATCCTCTGCGACCCGAATTTATTTGTGCATCACGTTCCAGTCAGTGCATGGTGGTCTCTGTTACCTGCTTTTCAACAAAACTACTACTGCTGCATTCCCTTTAGTTTTCTAGGCTGTAGCAGCTGAACTGTCATCTGTACCCACGCCGCCCTTGATCTATAGCCCAGCGTTCACGTACCTGATTTTTAATACGAGTTATTCTGCTGAACTGCGAGCGATTTAAGTGTGGGGTGGCTTGCCGTTTCTTTCTGCCATTGTCCACAGTTCAGCCATGTACCGCATAGAAAAGCGCCTCTTTTTACAGCCTAATATCTGCTACACAATAACTTCCTGTTGCACTGCCAGTCAAAAAGCTCACTGGGACATTTCCCAGTAGCACTTGACATAATATGGTTCTCAGGCCTATGTTGTTGGGTTAGCTCTCTTTCTTCCTTCCTGAATTCCCACTCCACTTCCCCATCTCCATAGCTCTTTTTTAACGTAACACAAGGAGTTCTTTTGAGCCCTAGGCTCTGTCTTCCTCCAGGGCATTGCAAATGGCTGCTGCCTGCACAGGGCCCAGCAGTGGCAGAAAATCTCACCGCACAGATACCTCAGCCTACTGAATCCCAGGGTTTCTCTCTTTAGCGTGTGCCTGCCTCTCGGCTCCTACGAACCCCAGACTCACCACATCTTTGTGGCAGATCTTTTCTTCATCCCAGATAGCCCTTTAAGCAAAAGTGGTGCCTGGCCTTCAGTTTGGTGTTCAAGCTTTGTCCGCAGTCGGTGCTGCCAGTGGGTTGTCTTTTCCTTGATTAGTTTATTATATATTGCTGTGTTGATCCAGAAACAGGGTGGCATATGTTTTGTGACCTTAATTCAATCAGATTTGTCTCATCAGGGCCTATAGTAACAATAAATGGCAAGCCAACGCTATCACAACCATAACAAACCATGAGAGAAAAGAAAATTACAAATAACAAGAAAATGACAAAAAATAAGCAAACAACAAAAATATAAGTTAATAAACCATATTTTTAACACAGCTATGTAACTTGCATACACAAAAGAAGGTAAGTAACACATGATATCTTGAAACTTCTTAAGAAAATGAAAGAATTCATGAGAGGTAAAAAAAAAAAAAAAGGAGAATCGGGAACAGAAAAGTTCAAACCACCTTCCAGAAAAGATCAATCTAAGAACCAAAGCCAGAAAGACCACTTCATTCTCGCCAGGTGTTGATCTCAAAGAAAGTCACAATCACCATTAGGTACAAAGAAACACGCTTATGTTAAGTGACTAAGCTTTGTTTCATATACCATACTTCTTGTAAATATGTTGGTAAGAACGCAGGATTGAGTATTAATAAATTCTCTCATATTGCAGTAGCAATTTTTTTTTTTTTTTTTAAATAGCGCTACGTCAGTTACATTGCAGCATTTATATGACAGTATTTTTTGTATGAGGATGTGCTTACAACACATTATGTGCAGAACCGTAAAAAAACAACACTTTTTGTTGTTACCTGTCTATATACAGGGAGTGCAGAATTATTAGGCAAATGAGTATTTTGACCACATCATCCTCTTTATGCATGTTGTCTTACTCCAAGCTGTATAGGCTCGAAAGCCTACTACCAAATAAGTATATTAGGTGATGTGCATCTCTGTAATGAGAAGGGGTGTGGTCTAATGACATCAACACCCTATATCAGGTGTGCATATATTAGGCAACTTCCTTTCCTTTGGCAAAATGGGTCAAAAGAAGGACTTGACAGGCTCAGAAAAGTCCAAAATAGTGAGATATCTTGCAGAGGGATGCAGCACTCTTAAAATTGCAAAGCTTCTGAAGCGTGATCATCGAACAATCAAGCGTTTCATTCAAAATAGTCAACAGGGTCGCAAGAAGCTTGTGGAAAAACCAAGGCGCAAAATAACTGCCCATGAACTGAGAAAAGTCAAGCGTGCAGCTGCCACGATGCCACTTGCCACCAGTTTGGCCATATTTCAGAGCTGCAACATCACTGGAGTGCCCAAAAGCACAAGGTGTGCAATACTCAGAGACATGGCCAAGGTAAGAAAGGCTGAAAGACGACCACCACTGAACAAGACACACAAGCTGAAACGTCAAGACTGGGCCAAGAAATATCTCAAGACTGATTTTTATAAGGTTTTATGGACTGATGAAATGAGAGTGAGTCTTGATGGGCCAGATGGATGGGCCTGTGGCTGGATTGGTAAAGGGCAGGGAGCTCCAGTCTGACTCAGACGCCAGCAAGGTGGAGGTGGAGTACTGGTTTGGGCTGGTATCATCAAAGATGAGCTTGTGGGGCCTTTTCGGGTTGAGGATGGAGTCAAGCTCAACTCCCAGTCCTACTGCCAGTTCCTGGAAGACACCTTCTTCAAGCAGTGGTACAGGAAGAAGTCTGCATCCTTCAAGAAAAACATGATTTTCATGCAGGACAATGCTCCATCACACGCGTCCAAGTACTCCACAGCGTGGCTGGCAAGAAAGGGTATAAAAGAAGGAAATCTAATGACATGGCCTCCTTGTTCACCTGATCTGAACCCCATTGAGAACCTGTGGTCCATCATCAAATGTGAGATTTACAAGGAGGGAAAACAGTGCACCTCTCTGAACAGTGTCTGGGAGGCTGTGGTTGCTGCTGCACGCAATGTTGATGGTGAACAGATCAAAACACTGACAGAATCCATGGATGGCAGGCTTTTGAGTGTCCTTGCAAAGAAAGGTGGCTATATTGGTCACTGATTTGTTTTTGTTTTGTTTTTGAATGTCAGAAATTTATATTTGTGAATGTTGAGATGTTATATTGGTTTCACTGGTAATAATAAATAATTGAAATGGGTATATATTTTTTTTTTGTTAAGTTGCCTAATAATTATGCACAGTAATAGTCACCTGCACACACAGATATCCCCCTAACATAGATAAAACTAAAAACAAACTAAAAACTACTTCCAAAAATATTCAGCTTTGATATTAATGAGTTTTTTGGGTTCATTGAGAACATGGTTGTTGTTCAATAATAAAATTAATCCTCAAAAATACAACTTGCCTAATAATTCTGCACTCCCTGTAGATCAGGCAGAGCATTTTAGTGGACGGCCAAATAGCCATAAACGAGAGCTCCATGGCTAGCGCGATCCCACGTCAATATACTGAAGAATCTGAACCCACATTTCGCATCTACAAACTATGTTCTATATTAGGAATTCAGCAGGCAATCAGTATTTCTTACCGACGCATATTCTTAGAAAAATATATATATTGTACAAAAGAACTTGTGATACGATGATAGCCGTCGCTACATTCTTTCCACAAATTTCTTTTTTGTCAAGCACCTACGAGAAGCAAGCCTTTGCTAAACGTAATTACCATGCTGACCAGAATTACGAACAGAATGACCATTTCCCAATAAATAATCGATAAAACCTCTTCCTTAAGCACCACAGGAAGCTGGTCATCCTTCCCCAGGTACTACTGGTATCTGAACACGTTATGCTGTGGAAGAAAACCTAACAAAGAAAAAAATGAACAAACCTGCTGCTTTGAGGTTCGGGCAATCAGAGAGCAGTCGGAGACAAGTGAGGTTGCCATGGAAACTGAGCAGCTTGTTATCATATCTTGTTGCTGCCACGCTGGCTAGGCCCCTCTACCTCTTCCTTGCTGTCATTGGTGCTCACAGCATTACAGGAACTGGGCCCCGGGTCACAGTGCAGTGAACGTCAACTTGCCTTTTCATTCATGGAAAATTTAAATTGACATTGCCCAGCTTTACATTTGAAAGCTTGTGAGTGCCGCTAGGAGGTATGTAACTGCCTAATGTTGATCCAGCTGTCTTACATCCAGGCCTGGAGCACCTACGGCCCGACCCAGAAGGTGAAAAAGAGGGATGGAAGGGTGGTTGTAGTTGTATTACCGAATCCGAAGAGCAGGGCAGGTAAATGAGTTTTAGATTCTACAATTCTTTCATAATTTCAGAAAACTCATTACATTATCATAACTGCTTCTTTTTTGCTCATGGGAAAGTGTCACTCATAAGCACAGTAGAAACATAGAAATGTCACACGAGCAATCTGAAAACCTGGCGGCTATGAGTAACTAAATAAATACACTAACTGGCATGATAATCGCCAGTTGCGTGAGTGCTCATAGGGGTCTAATCCGTACAGCTGGGTTCGGTTTTCCATATAACCATACCAAGAAAAGACTTCCGGGTGAAACATGCTTGTCCTTCCTGATCAGAGGAATAGATCGCTAACTTTCTCTTGAATATCGACCACAGTAAACAAAAGACTAATCTGCGCAGTTTGCACATCAGCCCACCCAGTATCTCATGGGCAACGGGCTGTGCTCTTAACACATACTCCGCAGATTTAAAATGAAAATAAGAGGGCCTAGAAATCATTACTACAGCTTATTAGAGATAATTAAGTTCCTACCACAATAAACAAATTCAGAGGTAAAACAGAGCAAGCGGCAGGCTGTAAACAGTGCCTTATGTAGTATCCTGGTGCAGGGTTCCAGTGAAAACACATATGTGCAGTTAAACCCTGCAAGATGATGAAACATATGCCTTGACTAACAAAGTTGTGCCACCTGATTCTCCTCTAGATTTTCCATATAATATAAAACTGAATAAATCTCCACTACCAAAATACAATGTCCACAGGGAGTAGTTGTGTTGCCGGACAACTGTGCAGCAGAAGAATTTAATCATGCAGGTATTAATATACCTTTAAAAACCCATTTTAGCCCTTCATGTTTATTAATCCACATGTAAAGCACCTCAGTTTAAAAATCCAAAACGTTATTGCTCCCTCAATTCTGTTATTGGTTCTCGCTTCTGAACACTCTCAGTAACCAAAAAGCGTATGGACTGAGGACTATCAATGCATTCTGAAGACTTTAAGTGCAAGGATATTTGGTATTTCTCATTGGGGGCTTTAAAAGCTCTAAAGTGCTCTTTCCATCTTTCTTTCACTGGCCTGATCGTAGACCTGAAGGAATTTTAGATCAAACACAAGTAATGACATGCATGCACTAAGTGCTGTTAAAATTTTTAAAAATCCTTGATCTTCTAGCTCTTGTTTCTTTCACAGTACGAAAAGATCATCTGTTTCCCTTTTGTATAAAGACAACAGATGCAATTGCAGCATTAATGGAATCCATTTATGTCGAATACTCTCCCTACAGAACCCTCCTTCGGAGAGTATCTTTTTGCCACAATGTTTTCCGAGATTCCTCCCATCTAAAAGTTAACACTGGTTTTCTTTTTAAATGTTTGGATAACTCATTGCCTAGGCCCAACAAATGACAATGTCCCTTTAAAATCTGAGAGATCTTGGTGCTCTCACTATTGTAATGAGTGACAAACTTCACAGACCCGTCTCAGAATCATTTTTAGATTTGCCAGAAACCTTAGGATTGTACAATAAGCCATTTTTTGAGGCTTGAATAACCCTGTGCATAGCTATTTTCAAGATATTATTATGATGACCTATTTCTAGAAAGCAGCACCTGAAATGTAATGCTTCCTTCTTGTAATCTTCATCTAAACTGCAAATTCTATGAGCTCTTAAATGCTCCCCATAAAGGATGTTTGATTTTTGATGAATGGGATGAGCTGAATCATACTCAAGTATACTGTTAACTACTGTAGGCTTCCTGTGGACCCTACTTTGATACTCATTTTACTAATGAATATTTCACAATCCGAAAAACAGATCCTCCTCTTGCTATATTCCAAGGTTAATTCTATATCTAGGAAATTTTCTTTCAAACATTTGTGAAATCTATGCAATTCATCCACATTCTCTTTCCAAATCAAAAACATGTGATTAATAAAATGTAGCCACAACAAAGAGCTGTTTTCCAAAAACAATAAGTTCTTCCATTTTCAGATTTTCCTTACCAAACCAGCCCATAAACAATGAGGCGTACAATGACGCAAAACAGGAACCCATTAGGTTGCGCAGGTTTGATGCAACCCTAATACAAAGTCAGGCATTTCAAGCAATATCCTACTGTGTGATAAAAGGTTGGCCGAGCTATTAAGAAAATAATTCATACTAGAAAGACTACCTTCATGTTTGGCACATGTATACAAATATTTAACATCCACTGTTACAAGAAATAACTTGTTTTTATTTAATCAATCAGTCTGTCTTTGTATAGTGTGGCACTATCACTCCTCGGGGTATCTGGGCGCTAGGGCGTGAGGTGTCTGTCAAAAAGACAGGTCTTGAGTTTTTTTCCTAAAGTCCATAAGGAAGGGTGCTGTTTGGAGGTGAAGTGGAGGGGGGAGTTGTTTCAGGTCTTCGCAGCGATGTAGGAGAAGTAACAGCTGCTGCTGCAACAGATACGGGGTGTGTTTGGAAAGGCTAGTGAGGAGGAGTACAGGTGTCTGGCGGGTTGGTGGAAGTTCAGTCGGTGGTTGATGTAGGCAGCTTCTTTATTGTGTAAAGCTTTGTAGGCATGCGAGGATCTTCAACTGGCATCTCTACTGGATGGGGAGCCAGTGGAGGTTTCAAAGGTGGGGTTGATGTAGGCCCCTTTTGGGAGGCCCAGGATGAGCCTAGTTGCTGCGTTTTGTGTAGACTGGAGTCTTGTGAGGAGCTGTGAAAAGATGCTGGCTTAGAGTGCGTTGGCATAGTGCAGGCAGCTGGTGATGAGGGCAAGGATGACTGCTTTCCTGGTGTTGACTAGGAGCCATCTGAAAACTTTGCGGAGGGTGTGGAAGCAGGAGGAGGCAAATCCATTGATTTGTCACTTCATGGTCAGCTATTTGTTGAGGATGATGCATAGGGAGCTTGCATGGTCTGTTGACATGGTCCGGCTTTGGCTGGCCACCAGTTGTGTTCCCATATGGATGCATTTCTCCCAAAGATCCGCACCTCTGTCTTGTTGGAGTTGAGTTTGAGGCAGTGTGCCTTCATCCAGTAGGCTACGTTGGTCATGGCCTTGCAGAAGTTTGTTCTGGTGGTGGAGTCTTCGGTGAGCAAGAGGATGAGCTTTGTATTGTCCGCATAGGATATGATGTTGAGAAAGTGGGATCCGATGATGTCAATGAGGGAGGATGATCATGTAGGTGTTGAAAAGTGTGAGGCTGAGGGCTGATTCTTGGGGTATGCCACATAATGTTCTTGGGTTTGGAGGTTAAGGGATGCAGCCTGATGCTATGAGTACGTCCTGTCAGGAAGGAGGCGATTCATTTGAGGGCTTTCGCTTGTATGCCAGTGTTGTGGAGTCTATTGATGAGGGTGTGGTGGGATACTGTGTTGAATATGGCTGAGAGGTCGAGGAGGATCAGGGCAGTGGTCTCCCCTCAATCGAGGATAACTCTGATGTTACCTGTGGCTACAGTAAGTGCGGTCTCCTTGCTGTAGCTGGCATGGAATCCTGATTGGGAGATGTCAAACAGGTTGTTTTGTTCCAGGTATTTGGTGAGCTGTTTGGTGCCTTCTCAAGTACTTTGACAGGGTAGGGGAGCAGAATGACTGGTCGGTAATTTTTTAGCTTGCCGGGGTGGGATGGTTCCTTTAGGAGGGGTCTGATTTCTGCGTGATACCATTTGTCTGGGAAGACTGCTGTGGTAATAAGGGTGTTGAGGATGCTGGTGGGTTGTGAGCCGATGTGCTTGTTTCTGAGGTTGAACAGGTGGTGAGGGCATGGGTCTGTGTGTGCTCTGGAGTGAATGTAGGACATGATGGCTGTGGTGGATTGTGTGGTGAGCGATGTCTATCGAGTGATCGTGCGGTTGGTGTGTGCTGGTTGAGTGAGTCCACTGAGGTGGAGGACTGTGGGTTGGAGGTCGAAGTTGTTGTAGATGGTGCTTGCTATGAAAGTAGTCCTAGAGGGTGTCACAGAGTTCTTGGGAAGGGTGGATAGTGTTCTCTGTGGTAGCTGGGTTGGAGCATTCTTTGACTCATCTGAATAGTTATTTTGTGTGGTTCTTGATCTTGATGAGGACTGTGATGGCTGCTCTGATTTGGTAGTCGCTAAGGGTTGCTTTGTGGGCTGCTCTGTTGGAGGGATTGCCATTGTTTCTTGAGTTGGTAGCAGCTGCGCCTGGAGGCTCTGAGTTTGTGCTGTGGCCTCCATTAAGTAGGTCGTGGGGAGGCACTGGCTGGTGGGAGGAGGGAAATGGCAGGAAGCTGGCAGCAGAGGAACAGTGGGGAGAAAAGCAGAGAAGGCAGAAAAAGGGACAAAAAGGCACAGCAGAAGCAGAAAAGACAGAAAGAGCCGAGAAAAGACACCACAAAAGCAGAAAAGGCAGAAGAAACAGGCACAACAAAACTAGCAGAAAAACCAATCGGCCGTGGTTAAAAGTCAGAAACAGAATGGGCAGAAGGCTCAAGCAAAAGACAGGCAAAAAGCCAAGAGTCAACAGGCAGAGCAGAAACTGGCATAAGAGGCAAAAGGCAGGAGACTGAAACCAATGGGGAGAGGAGGCGAAAGGCAAAGACAGGACAAAACGGAGAGAACAGAAGCGACACAGACAGGCAGAGGAGGCTGAGGTAGAACAGGGCAAGACAGGAGAAAGGCAACAAGGTACTGGACTTCGGCCGGCCTGTTCAGAGACTTGACATAGGGAGAAGGGGAGCTGGTGCAAAAACAGACAATATTCACACGGAATATTGTCTGTTTTTCAGAAAATCAGTGGTGTGTTTTATATAAGAGGGATAGCCCTTCGCCAAAAGGGCTATAAAAATATAAATAAATTCAGACAACCTCTCTGTTAAAGTTCCATTGGTGGGGTGGAGGGGGGCTTTGGCTCCCGGATTTAGAATTTTATTATTTAGCTGCACAGCTGCAACATGCTGCTAGTTGGTGTGACCCTGAGAACAATTGAGAAAATAGATTATTGGAGGGTACCTGGGAGAAAAAGCAATTACCGGTCACGTTAATGAGAGGATGCAGAACCTCCACTCAGTGCCCGATAGTAGTTCAGCGGGTAGCCCTGGTGTGTGATATTGTAGTTAAGAGGATACTAAAGCGAGATCCCTTTTCCAGATCACTGGAGATTCGGTGGCTGCAACTATTCCAAAAGATATTTAGAGGTATGTCAAAGGCCAGACGGAGTGTAGGAGGATGCATTACTATGGCCGGGGGGGGTGGCTGTACCTGGGAGAGGCCCTTGTGTCATTTCCGGAAGCCCCATCTACTTTTGGGGTGGGAGCGGGTCACTTTGTAACTATGCCACAATGGTGTGTACAACAAGGACGGGTTTCCCCATGTTCCCCCAGTCAACAGCCATGTTGGATGCCTTAATACAATTGGATCATGCTGCACATGGTGCATCGGTGTTATACAGTGTGCTAAAGCAGGACAGGTGCAGGGAGCCCGATGTGGCACGGAGGGGTTGGGATAGTAAATTGACGCCCGCGCTCACAGAGAAAGAATGGGAGCGCACTTGTGGACAGGCCTCTACGATCTCCAGCAATGTTAGATTAAAGCTGGTGTATTTTAACTTTACTCCCTGTACCTATCTGACACCTGCCAGATTGTATAGAATATTTCCGGACAGGCCCTCGGTATGCCTGAGATGTGGGGGAACATGGGCTGATTTCTTCCAGATGCTCTGGGGCTCTTTCCTTCTGGGTGATCATTGGCAGGGTGTCATGGAAAAAATACACGATGTGGTGCAGTTGCGCGTTGACAGAACCATTAGCCATTTTCTCTTAAATTTAATCCTGAAACCTCGAAACTCAGTACTACAACACAAATTTGCACCACTTGCACTGGTGCTGGCAAAGTATTGCATCACCATTCAGTGAATCCAACCGAGATCCCCATTCCTGGATTGCTGGGGATGGGAATGTTCTGGAATGCGCCACAGCTGAGGAAATCTGTACTAAAATTATCAGGACTGATGAACAAGCAGCTGAGGACTTTGTATGATTGGGCTTCATGGCTGAGGAGCTAGGCGGGGGAGGATGGGAGGCTATGGTTTTTGTTCTATGAGAAACTTATAAATAAAGCTGGGAAAAATCCATTGCTGTATTCAATGGGTCTGCTCTGTGGGTTGTCCAATGACTTCAGTATCTTAGTAAGGAAGTAGATCACCAGTTTTCTTGAAGACGAGATATTTAAATCACAATACTCATTGTCAGACAGCAAGCCCGCCAATTTCCAGTTTGCCAACAACAATTTCAGGTTTTGCTTTGCTTTCTTGACCATCATAACATTTTAGACCATAGATTATGAGTCCATGATGCTGATCTCTGAAATTTACTCAAATTAGTCTTCTTGTGGGTCAAACCGTTTCTGGTTTACATCTCTAACTACACAAATTTCAAAAGCATCAATATTGTCATTGTCCTGTAACTTAGGAAAAAGGTTGATTTTAATCTTAAACCGCTTTCTAGTGATTCATCATACTCAATGTCCAAATCTTATGCAGTGTCCTCTAACCCAGTGTCAGTCGATTCACTGAGTGACAGCACCATTTGTATGTCTAGAATATCCTGAATAGAGTGTGACATCATAAGAGTAGTTCTAAAAGATGGACTACGTTTCGGGGGTGACTTTTTTCAATTTAGGAATCCTCAAAAATTTCAGCAGATCTTTGCGGAATTGAAATAAATCTAAATGTTAAACCTTTATTTAACGCTCAATTGGTCATTTGGAAGAGTCACTTTCGACAAGTTTTAAATCATACTTAGTTCTTGCTGTTTTCCTGTCTTGTCTGTTGTCTTGTTCTTATACCCTTCACTTGATTTAGCTCCTCGGGATTTCTTGGTTCTTCCGTGGGCGGTATTTTTTTCCACACCCTGTATCTCAATCTGGGTTTGGACTTTCTTTGCCTTGTGCATTCTTCGCAGTTCTTCTAAAGAAGTGACTGATTTTAAAAGTAGAAAAGGAAGACTTAGTAGATGGTTCGCTATCCATTATGACACTGGCTTACTGCGAAGGGAGGTATCTAAAATGCTAATTGCTTTAATCACCGCGAGTGGAGCCTTACTCATTAAAAAGTCATATATTTTTGCATATGAATGGCTACATTCAGAATTATGGTAACAAGTATCTTGCTCTAGTTACTCGTTTCTTTTCCCTCACTTCATCCTGCTATCTGTCTAAGACACTGTGCAGAATTTCATAATTTTGAGCATCTAGCGCATCACATTTCAAATCTTCAACGTCTTTCTTAAGATCCTTAATTTCTGTTTCAACTTGGAGATTAATATTAACTTTTCACCCATTTCTACATTAGTGTCCTCTGCAGAAGGGAAAGGTTTTCCTTCAAACATACTGCCTCAAAACTTGGATCTCCTACCAGTTAGTGCTTTCTTTAATCGTTAGCCTTTCTGATTTTATGAAGAGTTGTTTAAGACTTTCACATGACTGTTATATTCTTATATTGTTGTCGTTTTCTTGTTATCTGAAATTTTCTTTTCTCTCATGGTTTGTTACATTTGTGACATTGTTGGCTTGCCATTTTTTTGTTAATATAGGCACTGATGAAGCGACAGATCTGACTGAATAACGGTCGCAAAATATGTTTTAGTTCTGAGGAAACATATACATTTCTTAGACTATTGGTCTCTAGTCTAGACCAACACAAGAAAAAAAAAAAGAATCAAGTAAAAAACTTGCAACAGTTTGACTTCATTATTGTCAGAAATATGGAAAATTAAGACCGCTAAACAACCTGTCTCTCAGTGTTCACTTGAAATAGAGCTAGGAAAGTAAATCAGTTCCTAGAGTCTGATAGTCCGCTAATAACAGAGCTCCTGTCTCCCCGTCTCTCTAAGCTCTTTCATAGGTTCCTTGTCTTTTTGTCTCCAAATGTCTTCATAATCTATGTGGCTGAAATGTGTCAACCTTCTAGAATACAGAAAGGGAATTGCCTTACAAGTTCTTTCTGCAAGGCGAAAAACAGCAGAGCTCATCTTCATTCTCCTCACTGCCACAGTGCACTGAACTACCTCTGGGTGGGTTATGGACTAAATATTTACATGGACACACAACAAATGTAGAATTGAAGGATAGAAAAGGATTGCAATATTCACCTTTGTTTTAATCCTGTGACATGCAGTGGGATGAATATATGTATATGCTTTTTGTCAGAATTTGAATGTTTTGTATTGTATATTATAGTGTATGTAGGTTTTGTCTGTTTAAGTTTGGTGAATTTGTAAGCACAATTCTGGTTCCGTTTGGAAACGTAAAGAAATTCATATGTGAAAAGATTTTCACCTAGACAGGTTGACTCTACCGTCCTATGAGAAATAATCTTTTTATTGTCTGAGAATAATGTTGTGTTGAAATCTAGCCTAATACAGAACCCATTTTCCCTTTACTACTGTAGAAATAAAACTAAGGTTCTGTCTGCAATTTTGCTACCTGGCCCTTCATCATCTGAGCCCTTATTGCCCTTCAATGAAGCCCTAACTGACAATCTGGCTGTGGCATGGGCGAAGCCCTACCCTGTGTTGCCAGTTAGTCTCCGTGTAGCTAGGTGCCTGGCTATTCGGGCTGGACTGTTCCCATGGGGAGCAGGCTCAAGACTATTTTGCATAACTGGGGTGGCATGGTGAAAAAAAGAACAATGGATGTAACCCAGATCTGTGAATGGGGGTGAGTGTTGGAAAGGTTTCAGCAGTCTGTCCATCATCTTTCTGTGTTGCTTAAGTCGCCATAAGTGGGCCAGGGTATGCCCAGAGGTGGGTCCCTTGCTCGCTGTGCCACTAGATTTAAGGTAGAGTGGCTGACGAGGGGGTGATACCCCAAAACTGGTTCCAGGATGCTTGTTTCTAGTCCAGGGGGGACCAGGCCCGGCAGTTTGGGCTGGACTGTTACCATGGGGAGCAGGTCAAGACTGATTTTCATATGGGTGGGTCCAAACTGGGGTGGCATGGTGAATAAAAGAATGATGGATTTATCTCAGATCTGTGACTGGGGTGAGTGTTTGAAAAGTTTCAGCACCCAGTCCATCATATGTTTGTGTTGCTAGAGGTGCCACAGACCTGCTCCTGTGATCCTGCTTTTTGACTTTGCAGTCCTCACCAGAAAGGCTTGTAGGGAAGACCTCGGCCTGCAAAATGAACATAAATGACTTTCCCACTGCTCTTTCTGATCAAGAATTTAAAAGCATTGATGAGTTTGGCAGGAGTTTTTTCTCCTGTTTGGCTTTCCGATCTTTGAATGAGCTTTCTGGGACATGGCGAGCAAGATCTCTTTCCCTGTCGTCAAACTGTGCTGATCCCCCCCTCCTCCAGGGGAGTCTTGTGCAGCCAGTAGAGAGCAGACTACGCTTTTACCTGCCCAGCTGGTACTAAATTAGCTCAAACTATTGGGCCCTGCATGTTATCCTCAAGGTTACCGCTTTCTGTTTTTGCCAACCTTCCAGTTCCTCCTCTTTTCGCCTGACCTCAGTAGAACATGCCTCCATACTTGCCAGAGAGGTTTAGTCACCAGGTGGGTAATGTGTGTGAAAAAAATGTAGGAGGTGCTATTCCAGCTATTTTCAGTTGCTCAAAAAGGGTGGTGGGCTCAGAATTATTGTGGACCATCTGTTCCTGAGTGCTTTCCTTCTGAAGGACAAATTCAAGATGTTAAAACTTGGCACATGGCCTCTGCTGTAGACCCCAAGGACTGTATGGCATCCTTGGACTAGGAGGATGCATATTCTCATTTGCTCATCCTGCAGTCCCACACGCGTATCCTCTGATTCTTAATGCGGCAGGAACTCTTTCAGTTCTGCATTCTGGGGTCACTGCAACACCCCTTTCCCCTTCAGTCATCACAGAGGCAATGGTAGTGGTTGGGGCCCATCTGTGCAGGTCTGTAGTTAAAGTCTTCCTGTACCTTGATGGCTGGCTGTTCAAGGCAGATGTGTCAGTCATTCACGAGCCACAAGTGAATGACCATCTTGCTACTTTTGTCCCTGGAGTTCTCCATTAACAAGCCAATATCCAACCTCAAGCCGGTGTGGAGGATTCTGTATACATGGGCAGTTCTGGATGGCATTCAAACCCTTTCCACCCCAGCTGCGGAGTCTGGGACATTCAGGATATGATGCAGATGTTTCGGTCCTGAGCTCTGTCCCACATGGTTCTGAGGCTTTTTGGTTTCCTTTCCTCATACGTCCTTTTCTTAATTATGCTCGTTGGCACATGCAGGCTCTCCAGTGAAACCTCTGCTTTAAGAGTGCTCAACATTAGGGGGTATCATACAGACAACATCCACATGTCAGATTATGCAGCAAGGTCCTTCAGTGGTGGATGAAGGCTGCCAACCTGCAGACCCTTTTCCTTACCCTACAGAGAGTTCTAGGTGATGATAGATGTGTAGCCTCTGAACTAAACAGACCACCTGTAGAAGCTGGGCATCAAAAGCATCTAGCTGCACGTTTATGGCTGGTTCTCAAGTCTTTTCTACCCTCTATCAGGGACAGCTTTGTGCAATCTCTGTCAGATAGCACAACACCGTGTGGCTGTGCATTATGAAATTATGGGTGGGTTACCAGGAAGCACTGAGACTGCGGTGCTGACTGTCAACTATCTGGCTGGATCCCGCAACACAGGGGCAGATGAATTCAGCAGACACCATGTAGTCAACCTCAAGTAGTGTTGGCACCCAAGGGTAGTTCAAGAAGTCTTCTCCCAGTAGGAACATCCTTTTGCCGTCACTGAGAATACTCATTGTTGAGCCTTTTGTGTTCTAGAGTTTGTGCCTCAAAGCTGCCTGGGAGATGTGTCCTGTCTTTGGAACACTGCTCTCGACGCATTCCCTTCATAACCACTATTTCCCAAGTTTGTGGCCTAGTACAAGGACCATCACAGGTCATTCCCTTTCAGGCCAAACTTGGTGATATATTCCTGTTTGTTCTGTCTTTGGCCCAGCAAGACCTGGCCATGGACACTGTTAAAGATTATTTGTCGGCCCTCTCTGAATTTCTATATTTGTATAATAAGCCCTCTCTCTTTAAGTCACCATTTGCAGTAAATTTTTTCAAAGAGCTTGTTATGCAGCAGTAAGACCTTGACTTGGTTCTTGACTTGTTAATGTGGATGACGTTCGAGCCTATGGACAGATGTTCATTAAGACTTCTATCTCTTATTAACCGTCTTCTTCTTTGTGATTACTTCCATGCACCTGGTGAATGAACTGCAGGAATTGTCAGTACAACCACTATTTCCCTCCTTTTTTCCATCCCAGTTTCGGGGCGGACCTGGGGCATTCAGAACATCATGAGTCTCATTGTTTTTCTCTCTGCTATAGCCCATCCTCATCCATAGGTATCCTTTTTTCAGAAGATGGTGTCTCCCTTCTATGTGAGGCTGTTTACCATGCTTCTCACCATATCCTTCTGAGGAGAAGTAGTGGATTCATCGGTTGATCCCAAGAGGGCCCTTAATCTTTTACTAAGGAGCATCAAGACTATGACCATCTCTTGATGGCATTCTCTGATTTGTAGAAGGGGAAGGAGATCCAAATGAGATATACTGTGCAAAGAGTCAAGTGGTTCCCTTACTAGTGAACAGGGGCTTGCTCTAGAATTCCCAAGGTGCTCTCCTAGGGGGATAGTGTGGTCGAGCATCTTTAGGCTTATCAGAGATGAGTGTTAGACAATTACCAGAGGCACACAGTCAATAAATGAGACACACAACTCAGTGAGGAGATCCACACCAATTTACAAATATAGCAGGTATTTTTATATGTATTTAGGCACCAGAATCAATACGATCAGGTAATTACGTTTTGCAATTTAAATGATCACAGATTTGAAAAGTAGATAGTGCAATTTTCTGGAGCTGTAATGTTACTGTATGGGAGAGAAAACAAATGCGGCAAACATGTACTCCACAACAATATACAGGACCAATCTTCCAGACTTGGCAGGGTCCTAGGCCACACCAACAGGTCACCTCAGGCGGCCGGGTGCAGTAGTGCAGTTCAGCATCGGGTGTCCTGTTGAAGTCTGTGAGCTTCGGTCTGGTCAGAAAGATGCTGCAGGTGTGGACTGAAGGACCAGTCCAGTTAAACCTCCACAAGGGTTCAGTTCTTGGGATGCTCAGGGACGTAGGGACAACAGTGGTCCTCATTTCCTTGCTCCGGGGCAGCCGTGTGCAGCGTTTTCTTGGACCGTTGTGATTCTGTCACCGGGAGGCAGTCACCATAGAGGGGGGCCTGCAGAAAGGGGCAGGTGGGCATGGACTGGGGGTTCAGTCCGACTGAACCAACAAGAGGGCTCAGATCTCACGAGACTCGAGGACATAGGGAGACCAGTTGTCTTCAACTTGGTCCCGGGCGGCCGGGTGTAGAGGTACAATGTACCTTCCGGTTTCCGTCACCAGATGCGGTCGTGGTAGAAGGGGGGCCTGCACGGAGGCTGCAGGCATCGCAGTGGGAGAAACCATGATGGACTTAATCTCTGGAGGGCCTGGGGACCATGCTGGCACTATTGGCCCACTTCAATTCGGGCTAGGGGGAAAAGATGCAGTAGTGTCCTTTGCCCTTTGTGTCTCTTGGGGTGCCTGAGAGATGCAAGGAAGCAGCTCCACTGCTCCACAGGAGTTCCTGGTTCCTAGGTGAAGGCTAGCAGTCCTTCCGGACTTTTGGAGCAGGACAAGGCGTCTTTGGCATGATTGTCAAAGTCAGCAGGCAGGCTGGCAGAGTTGGCATTGAGTCCGTCACTAGTCTTCAATTCTTGCTTTTGCATCTTTGAAGTGTCCTTCTTCAGGTCGGCAGAATCTGATTTCCTGGTGCCAGGGGCTCCCCTAAATTCAGAATTTAGGGGATTATGTAGGGGTGTGTAGGGTAGTAACCAATGGGCTACTTACCCCTGGGGTCGCTACACCCCCTATATGACCACTTCCTGTGGGAAGTGGGCATAACTTTGTCCAGAGAGATGCATAATTTTATGTCCATATCAGGCAGCTCACCAAAGGGGTGGAACTGACCTAAGGGATGGACACACCTCACTGACTACTAATTTTCCCGCCTGTCAAGGTGCCAAATGGGCCCTGGGGCACGGGGTTCCGCATTTCCTCTGAGGGAAGCCAGATCTGCGTACCAAGGGCGGTGGGCTGTTTGAGGCCTGTTACCTTGGAATGCATATTTGCAGGTCATCCTGTTGGGAGGGATGTGTTTACACCCCTACCAGAGCAGGCTTTGTTCCTGACCGCCCAAGAGCAGAGGCTCTCGCCATTAAAACATGTCTGTTGATGACAGGCTAGCTAAAACTAGTCAGCCAGTACACCAGCAGTTGGTAGGGTTTTCAGGAGACACCTCTAAGGTGCCCTCTGGGTGCATGTCTTAATAAAGCCATCACTGGAATCAGTGAGGGTTTATTAATACAACATGTTTGATACCAAACATCCCTAGTTTAAGTGAAGCCATCATCTAGCTGGGGAACTCGTATTGACCAGTTTCCAGCACATGTACTTAAAATGGCTTCCCTGATCACTTACTATGTCTAAGAATCGGAAAATACATAGCGGGAGCAAGAGCAGATATGCTACACACATGTAATATAATGCACCCTGCCTTGGGGCTGGAAGGCCTCTTGTAGGGATGACCTACATATAGTGCATGCAGTGTTAGTTGGCATGGCATACAGGTAGTGTGCCATGCGGTGTTTTCACTTTTAGCTGCACCAAGACACACAGCTTGCAATGACAGTTTGTATGAGCTTACTGAGGGGTCCCTGAGGGTGGCACAACACATGCTGCAGCCTTTTGGGACCCTCTTTGGTACCAATGTCCTGGGTACCTAGAATACCATTTATTAGGGACTTACAGTGGTGCCAAAGATATTGCCAATCGGGAAACAAATTGTGTGTTTTGGGAAAGAACACTGGCACTGATGACCTGGTTTGCAGTAACCCAGTGCACTTCAGTAAAAGTTGCATCAAATGCCAGATAAAAAGGTGGGGGACTACTGCATCAAAAACCCAGTTTCCTACATCCAGTAACTGGTTTGACCAATTAGCCACAAATGTTATTAATGAAGTTGAAGAGAAGTACATTTTCATGTGTACTGGCTAATAAATTAATCTTAACCTCTTCGCTAGGCCATTGGAAACTGCTTCACACAGAGCCTCTGCTACAAAACCACCCTCTGGAATAGGCCTGGTTGAACAGGGGGGGAAGTGAGTTATGGGTGCTGATGTACACCACTCTAGATGACTGAGGGGGCTGGTGGTTGAAGACATAAGATTTTGAGCATGGAGTTGCAGGTGGACTTGGTAGATGAGCAGTTAAGGATCAGTATGAGCAGTTGGGGGTATACAAGGAGATCATCAGTAAAGAGACCACAGAATAGCAGAATACAGCCCCCAAACATAACCTTCAGATACCGGAGTATGCATATGTTGGACTTTGAACCCAATAAGGCCAAGCTATGCCAAGGCACCTAGATGGAGTCCTAACCTGATAGAACTTGGCTTTTTATCAACGTGCTTCTAGTAATTCCCTCCCTTTCCTTTCTTCTGGTTGGTTATCTGTGCTGCAACGCTCTTCACTTCTAGCCATCTGGCGTGTCGTACCACTGACTGTTTGCAGCAGCTCACCAGTGTAACCTGTATTTCTTATGCTTTTATCAAGGGCACCTCTACTTTGTGTGCTGCCATTAGTATGAGGGCTGTCTGCACCACTTGACTTGCATGCATTGTAGAGGTGCACCGATATCTAAAGAGATGTTGGACTTTGTCACCAGGAAGAAGAATCCTACATGTGGTATCAAGAATCCTTTTTGCTGGTTGGTTAGCAAGCTGCTATGCTCTTGCCACCCTCAACAGTTCCTTCACCAACTCCAGAGACCCTCCAGCGACGTTGTCTGCTTCAGTGGCCTGACGCAAAGTGTTTGAATCATTTGGATAAGGTGTGTGCACCTGTGTGAACAGCCAGCTATTTGCCAGTAACTAATGACCAACTACAGGCATATCATATTGTCAAAATCCACTAAAGAGCTTAAAGAGTCTGCTAGCAGAGGATCCTTCAGTGCCGAGACCAAGCCCTGCTTCAGAAACTCCATTATGTCTTGAATCAGCCCCTCACCAAGATGCAGAAGCCATATGCCATGGTTGCACCTGGTATCAAGTCAGTCTCTCCTTTTGGACTTGTGCTACAGGTTTGCTGCACCAAAACATTGAATACTTATCCCTTTTTGGCAGTGTCTAAAGTTCCACTTGATCCCAAGACTTGCATCAGGAAATTGATCCTAGTTTCCTCAATGGGGTGTCTGTCACCAGTCCCTGTCTTATATAGTATATCAGTCTTCTGACTCTGCCTCAGCTCTACAGTAGATCCTTGCTCAGAAGCTGCGTTTGGTTGCACTTGAGAAGGGGAGTGCTAACCAGGCAGTGAGCAGAGAATGTGTGCATAAAAAGCAGGAATGCCCTAGTATTCAGATGCACACAAAGTTCCCTCTTAAATATGACATAGGGGTGAAAGCACGGATCATTGCATAGCTAGCTCCCCTTGAGATGCAACTGTCAGAATCTTGTTGGGAAGTCATGCAAACTCCGGAAGTGCACCATATTCAGTAATATGTAACACTGCTACCTGCTCTTCTGAGTCTCTCTCCACTGAACTCGCCCATAGCTGTCCCTTCCTCTAACATTATGAACTCCGCTTCCACATCTTATTAATTAGGTTTCACACCCAGATGCTGCCTGATCCGGAGGTACTACGTACCTTCCAACTTTCTGTTAGTCTGGTTGCAGTGTTGCCTCTAAGTTGTCCCTAACATTCTCCTTAGACTCCCTTCTAGATGCTCTGAGAGATGCACTTGTTCTGGGGGCCAAGACCCGGTACCAGTGATAATGAAGGACTCCATCTGGATAGATGCTAACATGTCCTCAATACCTTGGAGGGGCTATCCATTGAAGCACTGGTATACACACCAGAGAATAGGAGATTCTGTGCCTTAATGGCCACAACATATCCCCACCAAGACCTGCCCTGGCTTCAGATCCTAAGGTTTTCAAACAGGAATAGAAGATTTACAGAAAGCCTTTCCTTGAGCTCACCATTTGAGTCACTGGACACTAAGTACCTGGCCTCAAGGACTGTTCACTCTGTGTCCTTTGTTCCCCAAGCTCAGTCCATAGTTGTGAAGATAATTTCTTCCTCCATATGAGCAAGGTGGCACAGTGTTTGAAGAGCTACAACATTCCACTTTTCTCTTTTTTGGCAAGTTAACGCCACCATGGCCAGCTCCTGTCTCCAGCCCTGGCACAACTTTGATTGCTATGCATTCTTGCCCTCGGACTATGCCCAGTAAGATTCATGCTCAACCTTGGTGTAAGTGAGATGTGAAGCTGAAGCTGCTTATATCCAAAAACCTAATCTGTACTGTTTCCAGGGTCTGGAACTTCTACCTGGAAATGTGCCAGCAGTAGTGGCTCATGTTCTTGCATCTGAAGGCCCAGGAAAGACTTCCACCTCCCCTTTGATGAGAGTTTGTTTGATCCCTCAATGGCTGAGGTCATCTAGCTGTGTAAAACTGTCACAGCCAAATGCCTTCTCCTCGGTCCTAGTAGGACAGTGGTTACAGAGCTGCTCGTTCGGTTTTTACCATGATCATGGCCCTTGTTGCTGCCTTCTTGTGCCACCTGAAGATCCACTATTAGTCTTACCTGGGCAGCTGTCTAATTCAAGTGGCATCCAAGAAGTTGCAGAGTCCACTTTAGCCCTAACACTACAGACCCTGTACAAGCATAGTTCCTTGACAAACTACTCCAACTCTTTTCTTGCTCCTGCCAAAAGTATTTAGTTAATAGGGGTGATTATGGACTCAAGCCTAGTAAGGGCCCTCCCTCCTCCAGAAAGGGTAACCTCGTAGACCAATTAGTGTGTGACGCTCTTGTGGTTTTAGAAGCTTCTGGGACTCCAAGTAACGTTAACTGGCATAGGACCCCCACATTAAGCCAATTAGTCAGTGACAGTCTTGTGGTTTCAGAAGCTTCTGGGAACCCAAGAAAAGTTAACTTGCATAGGACCCCCCCACGTTAAGCTCCACAGATGTTCCTTGCAACTCCAACTGCCTGAATAGAAGCTTATCCTGGTCCATCCATCCTTAGTTCTGCCCTTGGAAATGTAGGGATAGACCCACAACCTCTTGGTCTGAAGCCCTTTCCACTTACCCCCGTCCACAGCTTGAGGTCATCGCCATCTCTTCAGAGATCAGCGTGGAGGGCGGGTGACTGGGATGGGTGAACGCTGTGTGGAACTCTGAGCCTTGTGGACAAATCACGTACTTTCTTGCACATAGGCATGCTGACAATAAAAGTAGTCTTCTTGGAATTGAAGGCTTTCCTTCCAGTGTTGAAATCCAGGGTGGTGATTGTGTACACAGATAAAACCACAGCTTTCTTCCGCATCTGGAAAGATGGTTGTGGGAGTAAGTATTCCAGTTAGGCATGGTCCTGCTAATCTTTCTTGTAGCATGGGTCTACAACCCTTGAATGGACAACTTATATGAGTGCTCTTTAGCAGTCACACGAGTGGGAGGTTCTCAGGGAAATCCTCCATTCCATTTTTGATGCGTGAGGTTATCCTACTCCAAAACTTCTTTTCAACTAGTCTCAACTCCAGGTGCAACAGTTTGCTTCTTGGATGTGGAATGGTGTCTGTTCCCTAGAGAATGGTGTGATGTTGGATTGCACAAGGTGTTTCTGCATGCCTATTCTCCTATCTAGTTAGAAGGTCCTTCAAAAACCTTGGATGCTTTCTGATTTTGGTGGCGTCTACCTGACCTTGCCACATGTAGTCATCAGCCCTCCTCTTCATCAGAACCCAATACAAGAGAAGTTGTTGTGTCACTGATTATAAGAGAAAAACATAAATCCGCCTTTTGGCTCTATAAATGATTAGATCTTTTTACTATATTGCTTACTATATGTCGCATCCTTTACAGCAACTGTTGCTACATCGCCAAGTAGATGTCAAGTTATAGTAAATATATACTAACCTTGGTGATGCACTGGATGTGATATTTTAGTATGTTGATATTTTTAACCTGATTTTAGTGACATTCAACCCTATTTTACACAACTTGGCAGAAACTGGGGTTAAGTGGAGTCATGCAAGACTAACCACTTTGGTCTATTGGAATAGACCTGGGACATTTCTGCTTATTTACTTATTTCTGTCTATGGCACTTTCCCATGGCACCTGAGCAGAGGAGGTCCTGCACATCATGAACACAAATCCTGTTCTGTAACTTTTATCTGTGTTTGTCGGCCAACTGGTTATGATATTTTGGGGCAATAGTCCCAGATAAGTACTGGTTAGGCAACTATTACCAGGTGGATACGGTCTTGCATTGCCTATAGCTACATTTTGCACTAACTCAGCCTCTGTCAGGTGTTTGGGGGCAAATTTTCCCAAATGAGTAAGGGGTGTGAATATCCCCATTATAGCGGATCTGGTATTCTGCTAGGAGCCAGTGTAAAACCTTTAATTGAAATTGTATTAAGAAAAAGCTATGATGTGCCGAGTTCACAATGCAGAGATAGGGCTCCATGCTTAGGTCTATCTTCAGAAGCATATGTGACCTGACTGTAGACTTTTGCAGCTCCCTTCTCTCCCTCACACTTTTGGCTCTTTTCATAAATTGCTGTTTTATCCAAGACTCATCTTTTTGCTTGATTTGCTCAGGAGCTGCAAAATAATTGGGACAACCCAACTTCTCCAAAGTGTTCTTACTATAACACAACCACAGGATACTGAGGCCACTATCTAGGGCGAGACAGTCTCTGATGATGGCCTGATTTAAATCCATCTGGGGATTTGACCAAAGTTTAAAACAGCTAACTACTGGGGCAAGGCCCAGTTTATCAGAGATATAGTCCAAGCCCAGTTCCTCGTGGGCAACAAAGTTCGAAATTGACTGTCGTAGACAGAGCAATCTTCTAACAGAGGCGTTCTCCACTCTCTGTATCGCCTCTCCTTGTAACCCCATAGTCCACTACCATAACTCACTGCTCTGGCAATCACATTTCTCGTTGCCCTTCTCTGTGGGGCCCAAGACCCTCTCTCATCTAAAATGACCCCTGAGAATGGAAAAGTCAAGACCCTGATCACCTCCTGCCTCCCTCCAAAAATCTTTTTTATTACGCTTGTTTAAGTTCCTATTGCCATAACATGGGACTTGGAGTAATTTATCTCCATATCCAGAGAGGACATAAAATCAATAAAGTAGTCAAGGAGGCTTTGGAGACCTACTGCAGTCCTGGCCAACAAAATTGTATTGTCCGTATACACCAATGGGGTTATCGTCTGCAACCCAGCCGAGGTAAATAATTGGAGGCGGAGCTTAGCACTGAGCAGAAATTGTTAATGTGTAAAATGAACAATAACGGGGCCAGGATACAACCCTGCCTCACCCCTTTGTGGGATTTCATAGGGGCCGTTAAGGACCCTTCTTGATTATATCTAACCCACGGTGTAAGGTCCTGATGAAGATCATGCAGAAAATGAACAATCCAGGCCCATATCACTGAGCATAGACCATAGCTTAGCTCTGTTTACCAGGTCAAATGCCGAAGACAGGTCCATGAAGGCTAGATATAGCCTCTCACTTATAGCCACTGAATATCTACCTACTAGAAGATGCAGGTTGACACACTGGTCCACTGTACTGCAACCCGCCTGGATCCATACTGAAAACAGGAAATCACATTGCCTTGGTGTAACCAATCTGTTAACCTGGCTAGAATCACCCTGCCCAATACTGTAAAAGACAAATCGATAAGCAAGATTGGTCTGTAACATTTTGGATCAGACCTTTCCCCTTTTTTAAACATTGGGATAATAACTGAACATTGGCAGGTTGAGGGAGGACCTACTCGCCAAGCCACGTTAAAACGCAAGTTAGGACTTAAGCCCAAAGACATATATCCTTTCAAAATAAATCAGCTGGCACCCCATCAGGACCAGGGGCCTTGTTTTTGGACATAGCAGCAATAGCGGACTCAACCTAGTCTTCTCTAAACCAAAAGGGGAGGTCTTCCCTGAACCCATTTAGCTCTATAGGGGTTGTGCACTCCTCTCTACTACCATAAATTGCAGAGAAGTGCTTAATCCAGTTACCACCTGGAATAGAGCAGTCTATAGTCCTGTTCCACTCACCATAAAAGAAAGGGTGGTTAATAACATCCCAGAACGAGGCACTATTATTTACGATATGCGGTTCAACAAATCCTCCCAAGCTTGTTCCCTAATCTTTTTTTTGTGGGCTTGAACACCTAATTTCTCCAGTATTGGATCTTTCATAGATTCACATGCTTGAATCATCCCCGTCATCGAGGTGGGAGCCTCACGGTAACCTGAAATACACATAGCAATACACTTTATACACTAGGCCCCAAGGGCCCCCTTAGGTTCTTTTATAGTCTAACCATGTCGTTTTGCAAAAAGACCCAAAGTTGAACCTCAGCCAATCAGGCGTCAACACCCTCTAGAACCCTCCCAACAGAGGCACTTTCCCTCATATTTTCTACCGCATGTCGTGTGAAGGGAGTCTCCCTGAGCTCTGCTCAGTATACCTTTCTGACGGGAATTTTTCTCTCAGAAAATTTAACTTTTACTATTCTAGCATGTCTCAGCAGGCTAAGAAAGGTCTGTTTAGAGATTGTGGCAGCTGTGGGAAGAAGAGACTTCACGTTGATGACCACCACAGAAAGTGTATCTACTGCCTCCATCCTGACCACAAGGTGAGAGACTGTAAAGTCTGTTGCACCTTTAGTCAGAAAACCCTCAAGGACCGTGAGGGTAGGCTTCTGTTTGGGCTCCAGAGACAGAAAGCCATGGAAAACCCATCCTCAGATGAGAGTGAAGCATCATCTCGCTCCCTCAAACGTCATGGAGAAAAGGGAAAACTATCTGAGGAACCTCCAAGGAAGATGATGAAAAAGACAAAGCATAAATCTATGGAGAAACAGGGGCACCAAGAGCCTACTACTGCCAGATCAGAGACCCAGGCGAAACTCTTAAAAAAGGTTTGTTCAGAGCCTACGACGTCTGTGGGAAAAAAGGCACCCGCAAAAAGTGGCTCTCCGTCACTGTCGCCGACGAGTGATCCGGTAAGGCCTCCCTCTGATGTCACCAAAAAACATTCGTCGACGACGGCCCCGTCAATGACACCGTCGACGGTCACAGCGACGACGATGACATCGACGTTTACGACGGCAGTATCTCCAATGATTATAACATCATCACCGCTTTCATCGACGGCGATCATAACGGTCAAAATATTCAAAAAGGCATCGTCGACGAAGACATCGTCGACAGCAGAAGTGGTCCACCCGTCGACGACAGCACTACCGTCGCTGAAGCACCTGTCCTCGAGAATGAGGAAAACGACGTCGACTAGCACACCTGCGTCATCGACGAGAGATCCGTCGGCGAGAGATCCGTCGACGACACCACCATCGGCGACGACAGATCCGTCAACAGCACAACCGTCGACGAGAGTCCCGTCGGCGGCAACACAGTGGACGAGAGAACCGTTGACTAGGGGACTGTCGACGACGAACACTGCAATGTCAGCAGCAGGGATGGACGTTTTGTCCACTCAATCGTTGACCATCATGCCCCCCTCTGGAGATTTCGAAGCACAGCAGGAGTCCACAAGATTCCTCCCTCTTTCTTTTATCTCCATGGGAGAAAGGCCATCATCAATCCTTCTAAGGCATACGTCTCCAAGAAAAGTCTTGCCATATCCCCTGCAGCATCTCCTAGATGACGATAAAGACAATTATTCACAGGATGAGGGAATGTTCGGTGCAGCCAGTAGCCCATCTCAGCTGCATGTAAAGTGCCAAGACTTAGATGAGGAGGAGGAAGAACAGCAGCAGCTCTATTATTCCTCAACTGTATATCAGGAGGGCTCTTCATACCCAACGGGGAGCAGGAACCTTCTTTCCCCATGCCCAGGTCTCTGGTGACAAATCTACACGGTATGCTCAAGGACTACTATAGACGGTTCCCACTGTCAACGCCGGTAACTCCATCTAGGCCGTACAGTCAACGGACACCTATACAAGCCCCTTTTACTAGCCTTCCAGGAACACCGCACAGAAGTGTCCCATTGGTACCACCGCCACAGGATGACCACATCTCGACAGATGAAGAGAGGGAAAAAGGAGAGATTTCTGAGGCAGCCCCTAGTGAGCGGGATGACTACCTCATTGCCACGCCGTCGCCGGCAGGACCAGTTGATTCGCCTCCTGAGGACATCGGAGGTTTCCACAATTTAATGGAAAGGGCGGCCAACAGATACGACTTGCCTATCGTTTCCCAAGAAACAGATTGTTTCTTATATGATTTCAGAGAGCCATCAAGGAAATCTGTAAGAGCAATCCCAATAGTGGACTTCCTATGGCAAGAGGGATTGAAGGCAATGAAGAACCCAGCCACAGTGCCTTCACAGATGCCAAAGCTGGAGAAGAAATACAAGGCCCCTGACAACACTCCAGCCTGTTTAATATCGCAACCAAAGCCGGACTCAATAATATCCCAGGCTGCACAACGTAGGTTGAAGAACCCTTCGGCACCTATCGCAGGGCATCCAGACAAGGATGGGAGGAGGTTGGATAACATCGGAAAAAAGTTCTCCTCGGTAGCGGCGATCACAGTAAAGGCGGCCAACTCCTTGGCCATACTAGGAAGGTACGATCAACAGATGTCGGCGGACATGTCAGCTTACGTGAATTTGTTTACCTGGGGATGTCAAGGTGGAAGCAAGGAAAGTGCTGCAAGAGGGTGAGCGGATCGCAGCGGAAATCATTGACTGCGCGATAGACATTTCCTTAACAGGATTCTGCCAACTCGCAGGAGCAGCTGTCTTGCGTAGACAGGGATGGCTCAAGTGTACTTCTTTCCGCCCAGAAGTCCAGAGCCGCATCCTAGATATGGCGTCTGATGGGGAAAGTCTATTTGGGAAGTATGTTGACGACATGCTACAATCCATCAAGACAGAGACTGACACTGTGAGATCGCTTGGTACCTTGCAGTACGGCAGGCAGCCCTTTTGTGGGGCAAGAGGCAAAGGAAATTACTCCTTTCGAGGGGGTTTTCAACAACACAGATCCCAGTATCAGTCCTCTACAGCAGGACCCAGACAGCAATACGGCCAACATCAACAATATTACCGGTTACCACCTACCACGGCATATCGGCACCCGGCGAAGGGAAGACCAGCACCACAGGGAAGAGATACTAGCAGGAACAAATGACCAGCTAGCCATACCAGCTTCCTACACTACCAGGAGCTCCAAGGTCGGGGGTCGCATCACTTCTCACTTCCTTCATTGGAAAGTCATAACATCAGACAGGTCGGTGTTAGACGTAGTGGGCAGAGGACATACTCTGGAGTTCATACAGATACCACCGGACGTCCCGCCGTCGGGCTCTCCAACTCCACGAGTAGCCCAGCTCCCCAAGGAAGTACAAGTGATGCTGCGCAAGGGAGCAATAGAGCTGGTCCCTGCTCCTCACAGGAACAAGGGGTTCTTCTCACGCTTCTTTCTGGTAAAGAAACCTTCAGGAGACTGGCGACCCATTTTGGACTTAAGGTCGCTAAACAAGTTTCTGAAGAAGCAGTCGTTCAGGATGGTAACACTGCAGGACATCTTGCGCCTCCTGAGTACCGGAGATCATATGGCATCCCTAGACCTCCAGGATGCGTATTTTCATGTTCCGATGCACCGCAACCACCGAAAATTCCTCAGGTTCAAGGTAGCTGGTATGCATCTACAGTTTCGGGTCCTACCTTTTTGGTTTAAAATCAGCCCCCAGAATTTTTACAAAGATGCTTACTCCAGTGGCAGCTCATCTTCGTCAGTCGGGCATACAGGTGTTTCCCTATCTCAACGACTGGCTCATAAAAGCACCTTCAAAAACGCCAAGTGGTGCGTCACATATCTCTCTGCCTCCAGTTGTTCGACGATCTGGGACTTACCGCCAACTACCAGAAATCGCATCTCCATCCCACGCAGACATTGAGCTGCTTAGGAGCTGTACTGGACACTGTCCATAGCAAAGCGTACCCGTTGGAGGAAAGGAAATTAAAGCTCAACAGGTTAGCCCGCAACCTCTCGGCAAAAAAGTGCGTTTCAGTTCGCGCTTACAAGTCATTGCTGGGAATGATCTCGTTATGCATTCCGCTGGTTCCAAACTGCAGGCTGCATATGCGGCCCCTGCAAAAGCAATTGGATTTACAGTGGGGCCAGGTTCAGGGATCTTTCGGGGACAAAATTCTCATCACACCGTAGATGAGAGCAGCCATGGATTGGTGGGCAACACCGGCAAATTTGTCCAGAGGTCTCACATTTCTTCATCAGGTGCCTCACTATGTCGTGACGATGGATGCTTCCCTCGAAGGGTGGAGTGCCCACCTTCAGGATCTTCGCATCAGTGGGTCTTGGACTCCAAAGGACAGACAGCTCCACATCAATCACCTGGAGCTCAAAGCAATAGATTTTGCTCTAAAAGCTTTCTTGCCAAGACTTCAGGGCTCAGATGTCTTGATCAGAATGGACAATACCACGAGCATGTTTTACCTAAACAAACAGGGTGGCACAAGGTCTCTACAGCTCTCGCAAAAGGCTCAAAACATATGGAAATGTGCCATAAAGCACAACATTTCTCTGAAAGCAGAGCATGTCCCAGGACACACCAACGTGCTGGCCGACACCCTGGGCAGGACAATTATCCCCTACCACGAGTGGGAACTGGACCAGGAGATTCTGGATCAGCTCTTCCAGTTATGGGGCAAACCAAACATCGATCTGTTTGCCACGTTCGAGAACAAAAAATGTCCCTACTACGCAAGCTGACTTTCCCAAAGAGGATCGTGGGGGAATGTGTTTTCGGTGAGATGGTCCGGCATTTATGCCTATGCCTTTCCTCCGATCGCATTGATACCGAGAGCCATCAGCAAGATGAAGGCAGAGGGTTGTCACCTCCTATTAATAGCATCGAGATGGCCCAGACAGGTGTGGTTCACTGATCTCCTCATGCTCTCGGAACAACCACATGTGCTACTCAAACGGAAACCAGCCCTATTAATGATGCACCGGGGCCAAGTCAGACATCCGGATCCGTCATCTCTCCACTTATCGGCCTGGCTCCTGAGTTCCATGAGTACTCCAACGTAAACATCTCTTCTGAATGCAGGGAGATTCTAGCAAGAGCTAGAGTGGATACTACCAACAGAACCTACAGGCTGAAATGGAAGCGTTTTTGTCTGATGCGCAGCTGAAGGGATCCACCCGATCTCCTCCCCTCCAGAACAGGTATTACCGTACTTGTTACACCTGGCAAAGTCTGGACTCTCATACGCTTCGATCCGCGTGCACGTGGTGTCAATTTCAAGATACCGCAGGTTTCAAGATGCGGTTTCATTGTATTCCACCAGAATTGTAAAGCAGTTCCTTAAAGGCATGTTTCGTACTTTTCCACCAGTGCAGAAGCCTCCACCGTTGTGGTCCCTAAACGTGGTCCTGGGGCAGCTCATGAAGCCTCCTTTTGAGCCCATTCATAGAGCGGAGTTAAAGTTCATTTCATGGAAGACGGCGTTGTTGTTGGCTCTTACCTCCGCTAAGAGAGTGAGTGGCATACAGGCATTCACCATTAAAGAGCCTTTTTTTCAGTTCACCACTACTAGCGTGATTCTGAGAACGAATCCTAAGTACATTCCGAAAGTGCCCTCAACTTTCCATCTGAATGAACCTGTTGTTTTGAAAACCTTTTTTCCTAATCCGCAGACAGTGGCAGAAAAAGCACTGCATTCCCTGGGCGTTAAAAGATGTCTGAAGTTTTACCTACAAAAGACTCCGAGCATACGCAAGTCAGACCAGTTGTTCGTGGCCTTTGGAAACACAAGGAAGGGCTTTGCAGTATCCAAACAGACTGTAGCTAGGTGGATTGGCCTGGCAATCCAATTCTGTCATATTCAGGTTGGTAAGCCTCTCCACAACAGGGTAAGAGCCCACACAACAAGGGCGGTAGCCGCATCGGCTGCCCTCTTCGCAGGAGTACCCCTACGGCAGATCTGTAGAGTGGCCACATGGTCCAGCATACGTTCACGAAACACTACTGTCTTGATGAAGCGAATAACATGGACACAGCAGAGGGTCAAGCAGTCTTGAGGCATTTGTTTTGCTAAGGTGACCCTCTTGGATCATCCCACCTCCACAACCAGGGTAAGGTGAACAACGTTTTTCTTATTATAATCAAGATTAAATCTTTTCTATTTTTTATGCTTATGCTAGAGCCTGATTATCGTAGCATGCCACATATTTGTTGTAAAGCAGAGATCTGTGCTTATTATAACTGATGGTTACTTACAGAGTAACATTATTACGTTACCATTGAACACTAACTAGAGGTACTGTTGCTCTCATTTCTATTGATATTCTAATGTTGGTTCGGATTGTAAAGGTACGGCTATATGTCTACTTAATCAATATTACTGCTCGCTACTCTAATTCAAGCATGTGAATCTATGAAAGATCCAATACTGGAGAAGAAAATTAGTTACTTACCTGTAACTGTGGTTCTCCAGTATTGGTATTTTTCATAGATTCACATGCGACCCACCCTCCTCCCCGCAGAGGCTCCCCTTATAGATGAACTCTTATCTTCACACTTGTACTAGAAAATCTGAGGGAAAGAGCCTCTGTTGGGAGTGTTGACGCCTGATTGGCTGAGGTTTAACTTTGGGTCTTTTTGCAAAACGACATGGATAGACTATAAAAAGAACCTAAGGGGGCCCTTGGGGCTTAGTATATAAAGTGTACTGCTATGCGTATTTCAGGTTACCATGAGGCTCCCACCTCGACGACGGGGATGATTCAAGCATGTGAATCTATGAAAGATACCAATACTGGAGAACCACAGTTACAGGTAAGTAAATAATTTGCTTATAAACCTTCTGTCTACTAATAATTTGTATCCTACCTCTGGGATCCTTCTTAAGCACCACTTTCAGATTATATAGGGCCTTAGAGCACTCATAATTAAACCACCTTTCACCCAACGGTTGGCCCTGCCTCCTAATAATCTTTAAATTGCTTTCAATCTGCTTAAAAATCCTACCAGAAGCCTCAAGATGCACTTCTATCATCCCCTGAATCATTCAAACACACTTCGATATCTGCTTTGGTTAAGTTGTACAAGGTGTCTAAGAAAACATCATGCGACATGTGGCTCCATTTCAATCACCGCCTCTGATCATGAGGGGTAATCTCCTTATTTGAAGGGCCTGCCACCGCTGACCTAACTTCTCGGGGTCCCCAGTTCGTATAAAGAGTCAATGGATTTGGTCACTAAATGACGACCAATCTACTTCATAACTATGGACAAACCTCACCAAAAAGGCAGAGAGAAATATAATTGATGGTCATGTTGGCCCCTCTGCCTTTAAAGGTTGGAACTAGCGCTCCATCTATTGCCCTCCCTGACATATACTAAATTAAAAAGGACCCCATCCAAAAGAAGCTACCCTCAAGAGAGTGCTCAAAGTGGCTACTCTGTAGTATGTTCAGATCCGTAACAATTAAAGGGGCAAAGATGCACCCATAAGGACCAAACAATAAGGGCCTCTATACTTCCCTTCAAGGGACTGCAAGGCTGTGCATAGAATACCTAGGAGTTCAATGGGAAATTCCTGCTCATGTGAGTTTTAGAAATTTAACAGGAAAATACTTGGGAGACACTCAAAGTCTAATTGACCGCCAGCAAATGCTTGGTATCAAATACTATCTGAGAAAGGGTACAACTTAAATTAAGGGATATCAAAAAAGGAGACCTCCCCTTGCTATACCCAACCGGGACGGCTCTGCTGATGCCGAAAAGGGGGCATACCCATCTAAAAAGAAATTAGACTCTGCTTCCTATGTCTTCTGCAAGCCCTTGATATCAAAGTCTTTAATTTCCCTCAACAAAGCTATAGCCTGTTTCTTTTTGCCCAGCCCAGCTATATTCTAGCTACAGATTTTTATGTAGTGGCAATTGCTTACTCTGGGCCTCGACCTGGGGGATAACCCCTTTCTGGGAAAGACCACTAACAGCCATGCTTTGTCAGTCATTACCATCTATCTCCTCCAGTGGCTGATACCTGTTCCTCAGTTCCAATGATAATGAAGGCCGCCTATTGCAGAGTGCTAAGTTCTCCGCTGGAGAGGGTGAAAATTATTATAAACCCTTGGTGGTGAACCCCTAACTGAATGATAAAAAAAGCCTAAAGGGTGGACTTCAATATCCGACCTCCCCTCCCAGATGAACAATGGGAGATCAGCTGCCCAGCTATATCTATTTGATTAAAGTTCAACACAATACAGTCACCCTCAAACAGCCCCCCCTCACCTAGCCATCCCACTCTTCTGGCCATTATAGTATTTCCACAGTTGCGGTCAGGGAATGCTCCCCCTCCCCCCCCCCTCTTTTCCATGAACACCAGTGTCTGGCTTTCCGAATAAATTCTCATGTGGGTTTATCAACCCTGTCACTCAGAGGAGAAACGTTCGCCAGAATGGCCACATAGGGGGTAGAGGCTGGAGGAACTTGCAACCTAGATGATCGGGCCAAATGTATGTTATGAGCCAGTGTCACAGAGGGTTTATTCCCAGTTCCACAGCTACTAACACCCCTAAGTGTAGAAGATGCCACCGGCAAATGCTGCTCCTGAGAGGTAAATTTCAATCAATCAAAAATATTTGTAGAGCGCGCTACTCACCCGTGAGGGTCTCAAGGCGCTGGGGGGGAGGGGGGAATTACAGGGGGGGGCAGGAAGGGTCAACCATGTCTGGAGGTTCTTTCTGAAGACCAGGAGGTCTTTGGTTTTGCGAAGGTCGGTTGGGAGGGAGTTCCAGGTTTTGGGGGCGAGGTAGGAGAAGGACCTTCCTCCTGTGGTGGTGCGTTGGATGCGGGGGACTAGGGTGAGGTCGGATGATTGGAGGTTGCGTGTGGGAGTGTGGAAGTTCACTCTTTCGTTAAGGTAGGTTGGGCCGGTGTTGTGGAGGGATTTGTGTGCGTGGATGAGGACCTTGAATGTGATTCTCTTGTCTATGGGGAGCCAGTGAAGGGATTTGAGGGGTGAGATTCGTTCATGGCGGGGAGGCCAAGGACGAGGCGTGCGGCTATGTTCTGGATTCTCTGGAGTTTGCGTTTGAGTTTGAGTGTGGTGCCAGCATAAGAGGGCGTTACCGTAGTCCAGTCTGCTGCTGATGAGTGCGTGGGTGACTGTCTTCCTGGTTTCTGGGGGAATCCATTTGAAGGGTTTTTTTTTTTTTTTTTTAGAGTGCGGAGTGTGTGGAAGCAGGAGGTTAGAGCATTGATTTGCTGTGTCATGGAGAGGGAGGGGTCTAGGATGATTCAGAGGTTGCGTGCATGGTTTGCGGGGGTGGGTGCGGGTCCTAGGGCGGTGGGCCAACAGGAGTCGTTCCATGTGGTTTTGTTGGGGCCGAAGATGATGATCTCGGTTTTGTTTGAGTTGAGCTTGAGGTGGTTAGTGGTCATCCAGTTGACAGTGTTGAGGAGAGCAGCGTGTAGGTTGGTTTTGGTGGGGTTGCGGGTGAGGGAGAGGATGAGTTTGGTGTCATCTGCATCGGAGAGGATAGTGATTCCGTGTGCTCGGAGGATGTTGGCTAGGGGGGTCATGTAGATGTTTAAGAGTGTGGGGTTGAGGGAGGACACTTGGGGGACTCCGCAGGTGATCTTGGTAGTGTTGGGGTGGAAGGCGGACTCTCTGGGTCCTGTCGGTGAGGAAGGAGGTGAGCCAGTCTAAGGCTTTGTGGTGAATTCCTATGTTGTGGAGGCGTGTGCGGAGTGTGTGGTGGCAGACGGTGTCAAAGGCTGCGGAGAGGTCTAGGAGGATGAGCGCGACGGTCTCGCCTTTGTCGACTTTGGTCCTGATGTCGTCAGTGCATACGATTAGGGCGGTTTCCGTGCTGTAGTTCTTGCGGAACCCAGATTGTGAGGGGTCAAGAGTGTTGTTTGCTTCGAGGAAGTGGGATAGGCGGGCGTTGATTAATTTCTCTGCAACCGTGGCGGGGAAAGGGAGGAGGGAGATGGGGCGGTAGTTGGAGAGGATCTCCGGGTCGGCTGGGTTTTATTTAGGAGAGCGGCGATTTCCACGTGCTTCCTGGGGTCTGGGTAGGTGGCGGAGTCGAAAGAGGAGTTGATTATGTTGTAGAGTATGGGGGCGATGGTTGGGCTGGCTTTGTTGTATATGCGAAGTGGGCAGGGGTCGGAGGCGGAACCGGAGTGGATGGAGTTCATGGTTTTTTCGTTTTCTTCGTGTGTGGTGGGGGTCCAGGTGGAGAGTGTGCTGGGGGGTCATGCATGGGGGTTGGGTTGGGTGGGTGAGGGGTGTGTGTGGTGGGCGTGTGTGGTATGAAGCTGTTGTGGATGTCCAGGATTTTGTGGAGGAAGTGGTTGGAAAGGGCGTCACATAGGGGCTGTGTGTGTGAAGGGTCTATGTTGCTGGCTTTGGGTTTGGCAATTTCTTTGATGATGGTGAAGAGTCCTTTGCTGTTTTGAGAGTTGTTGTCGAGGCATGTCTTGTAGTGATCTCTTTTGGCGGTGCGTATGAGTTGGTGATGGGTGTGGATGGTGGTTTTGAGGGTGGAGAAGTTGGTTGTGGAAGGTTCTAGTCGCCATATTTTCTCAGCTTGGCGGCATTTGTGCTTGGAGTTCAGGGGTGAACCATGGGGCGTTCTTGATGTTGCGGGTGGCGATGTGTTTTCTGAGGGGGGCTAGTGTGTCTGCGCAGGTGGTGATCCATTTGGAGAGGTTGTGTGCTCCTGTGTTGGGGTCGTTGGCGTTGGGGGGGGTTATGGGCCAGTTGGGAGTTTAGTCGTTCTGTGGGGATCTTGTCCCACATGCGGTAGGGTGTGGTGTGTTGATGGTAGAGTGTGTGGGGGGTTTGGTGAAGGAGAAGTGGACGCAGTGGTGGTCAGTCCAGAGCAGTTCGGTGGTGTGGGTGTAGGCTATGTGTTGGCTTGCGGTGAAAATTGCATCGAGCGTGTGTCCTGCTGAGTGGGTGGGTGCGGTGACCAGTTGTTTGAGTCCCAGTTTGATGAGGTTGTCTATGAGGGAGGTAGTGTTGTGGTCTTGTAGGTTTTCTAAGTGAAAGTTGAAATCACCGAGGAGGATGTAGTCTGTGGAGGTGTGGGCGTGCGAGCTGCTGCTGTTGGTGATGGTGTCGCAGAAGGCGGGGCGTGGTCCTGGTGGTCTGTAAAAAAGTGTACCTCTGAGGGTGGAGTGGAGTTGTTGTTAATGTGGATTAGGAAGTGCATGTGTTCAGTGTTGTCAATAGTGTCTTGGGAGCTGGTGGTGACTTTGATGGTGTCTCTGTGTAGGATGGCGATGCCACCACCTGGCCTGTTGGGGCGGTCTTTGTGTTGGAGTTTGTATCCCTTGGGGGTGGCGATGGCTATGTCGGGTTCTGAGGAGGGAGTGGTCCAGGTTTCCATGAGGAAGGTGATGTCAGGTGAGTGTGATGTGATGAGGTCCCAGAGTTCTATGGCATGTTTGTGAAGGGAGCAGGTGTTGAGGAGCAGGCAGTTGAGGTGGTTGTGGTGGGTGGCGTGGGTGTGGTGCATGAGGGTGTTGTTGCGGGATGTGTTCTGGTTGTGGGCTGGTGTGCGGTGGGGTTGGTTGGTGGGGGGCAGGGCGGGTGAGTCTTGCGTTGGGGGTGTTGTGTTTGTTGAGGGTGGTGTCGCTATGGTTGGTGTGTGGTGTGAGGGATGAGGAGCAGGAGAAGTGACAGGTGTGGCAGGTGAAGGGGCCATGAGTGTGTGTGGGGCTAGATGGGGTGCATGTGGGGCGTGGGTTGAGAGTGTGGAGGGTGAGGTGGGAGTAGGTGTGTCTGAGAGGGCTGGGGGGTGGGGACGCAGTGGCGGGGAAAAACCAGGAAAAAAGACAGTGAGGAAAAAAGAGACTGTGAGGAGCAGGGGGGAGGTGGGAGGGGCCGCAGAGGACGCAGCGGCGGGGAAAAACAAGGAAAAAGGACAACGAGGAAAAAAGAGACGGTGAGGAGGAGGGGGAGGCGGGAGGGGCCGCAGCGGCAGGGAAAAACAAGGAAAAAGGACAACGAGGAAAAAAAGACTGAGGAGGAGGGGGGAGGCGGGAGGGGACGCAGCGGCGGGGAAAAACAAGGAAAAAGGACAACAAGGAAAAAAAATACGGTGAGGAGGGGGAGGCGGGAGGGGCCGCAGGGGATGCAGCGGCGGGGGGAAAAACAAGGAAAAAGGACAACGAGGAAAAAAGAGACGGTGAGGAGGAGGGGGGAGGCGGGAGGGCCGCAGGGGACGCAGCGGCGGGGAAAAACAAGGAAAAAGGAAGTGGAGGTGGCGCGGAGCGGCAGGGCGGGGAGCTCCTTCTCTCTCACTGCCTTTTTTCTCTCGTCTGCTGCCCACTTCAGTCCCGACAACATGAGTTGGGGGGATTGTCTATGCCTATGTGCATAACCAACTTCCTTTCTGAAGTTGGTTCACTTAAAGCCCCCATCTGCCCAGACAAGCGGCTCTCCACATCCGCGGGCCCAGAAAAGGCAGGGTCACCATGGTCTAATGCATCCCTTGTGCCCCAACCCCCAATGTGATTGATGTAGAGACTCCAGGTGTGACTCAATTAAATGCAAGCGGGCTCTAAAGGGGATTAAGTGGACTTCCATAATCCGCTCTAGCCACTTAATAGCGTCCTCCATATCGGTAGCTCCAGAGGTAGGAGTGACTGTCCCTTTTATACCCCCTGCTGCCTCCAGCTGACATTTCTTCCCGACACAATGCTGCCCCTGTTTTTTCTTTCCTTTTGATGACCGGTTCTACCGTGTAAGGGGGATTCTCTTCCTGCCTACCAGGGAGGCAGCTCCACACAATGGTACCATGCCTCAACCAGTGGACAAGGACTCTCTCCCACCCATCTCCCCCCCCCTCCTACTCTCCCCACACCATACCCATTTAGAGCTAGGGCCGGTACATTCACCCTCTTCTTCCAGTCTATCAACCTGCCTCAGGGACAGTCTCCTTTACAATCCTATTTTGTTTGTCACTACCCCAGTCACCCGCTCCAGCATAGTATCAATACTGGTAGGCTTACGAGGAGCAACTGGACCTCCTGCCACTTTACAACACATCTTGGCTGGTAAGTGAACATCCTAGGCACTTTGTTTAAACTACACTCTTGAGACTCCTTTTCATATCATTAACAAGTTTCGCCAGGAAGGTATGCTGAATTTCTTGTCCTCCAATCAGTTGCTGTGTACTCTTCTCACATAATGAGAATTGGAAAACCCATGATTTTAGATCGGCACACATTTACTGTTGTTTTAGCTTCACAGGGTGAATATTCTTCCAGAGATTTATCAACCAACGCCAAAGCTTGTCACAAGTCTGAAGTACATCAGCCCTTTCTTAACTCTCATGCTCTCCACAGCACTAACATTCGTTTGAGACAAATACAACCGATGTTCGAGGTTAAACAGAAGACGGAGAGAGGAAGCAAAAACGGAGTAAGATCGTAACTGTTACCATTATAGTGAAGATAATCTGTCTGTAGCCTCATTCCCATTGTCGGTGCCCTTTTGCTGACCTCTTGCCATCAGTCAAAAAGAACACACTGATTAGACCTTTACTTGTGAGGTCGAGCATATGCACATGGCTGGGGTAAGGACGCAAATCAAGTGTACATGCGTATCTAATACCAGTGCACGGAATTTACATACAAAGATCTGTCGATGCATTTTCCTGTCTCGCCACTGCGTGGCCATGATTCCTAAATGTTGATAGTGGGAAAAAGCCTATTTCCTAAGGTTAACGGACTTTATAAAGACAACATATAAAGGATTCTCACTCTTGCAGATTACTTACTGAAAACCTTCTCAGATGCCAGATCAGATCCAAAAGCGTTAAACAGCTATGTGGAGCCATTATGACTGTAGCCAAGGGAATTCAAACGGAATTTGAATTCGCCAGTCCATGTGCCGCTGAGGTCTGTTATACCTGTTTTCTTGATGTTCACAGACCTGGGCTATAGCCCCTGTGTTTTCTTTCTTCTCCTTCACCGTTTTGATGCCTTAAGTGCTCTTTTATATTTTTTGAGGAGTATCTTCTCCGACGTTGTCAGTCTTTAAGTCTGTTGTGTCTTGTCGCAGAAAAATGAATGCTATGACTGACCTTCACCCTGTGACCGCTCTTTCTTGGACGAGTCCATGTGCAGTCTAATGCTCCAATAGGGCGACCTGCCGTCTGGAAGAAATTTCACGGACCGCCCGTTATTTGGGCCTCTTGTCCATTGTCCGTGATGGTCTGTTTCCCGGACGCCTTTTGTCTCTAATTCTGTACATGAGCGAGCTGCTTGCCACCCCTGCAAGAAGCCTAATTTCTGAAACTCTCACTATCGTGGCCTGCATCAGCCCTTCCCTGACCCGGCGCAGAGAGACCCATTATCATTCTGATTGCGCGTGATCAGGGCCGTAGCTACGGGGACCGAGCAGGGCCAGCCTATATTAGCGCCAGACCCCCAAATCAGAGTTCCAGTTCTTTCTTAAATATTCTTCCAGAGATTTAATCTATTTTTTAATTCGGAAGATGAGTTTGTAAACTATTCAACCTGCAGTGTGTGCTGCTTTGCTGGGGCTTTCTCTGATGTGTTGCGAGGAGCTTCTGCAGAGGTTTGTTTTGCGTGGTACTTACTGACTGCAGATAATGCAGGTATCCCCTTTACTGAACTGCAGTACAGTGCTTGTAGGTAATTTCCACACTGGGCTGACGCTGTTCAGGCCACTTCTAGCCAGATGACTGTGTCGAGTTTAGTACAGACCTGAGAAATAATGGCAGCAGGTAAGAGTGCAATCTTATCCTAACTTCTGTGTGACTGTTCATATGCCAGTATTACAGCCACAAATGTCGACAACGGACTGAGTGGTTAGCATATTTGCGATGATTACGTTTTACTGTGCAATGCCTGGTTCGGAGACTGAATGCAGCTCACCAGAGCACCAACGTGTCTCTCCCAGCACTGACACAGAGCATGATCCAGCCAATCAGCAAGTGGCACTGATTTTGAATTGAGTAGTTGGGGGGCACGTGGAAGTAGCTCCACTTACGAAGCAGAACAATGAAAATGCCCTGCCAACACAGCCCTTACCAGAGTAGCATCCCGTCGCCCCCAGACCCTACTTGCACACAGGTAATCGAGAGGCAGGGGGAGATATAGGGCCCAGGGCCTCCACAGAACCACACATAGAAGTCCAGCCTGGCCAAGGCAAAATTATTTGCATCTCAAGTTTTGCGCAGGCCGTGCGCAATATGTGACTGACCCTATCCGATCCATTGGCCTTTGTAATCGGACAGGTCTGCTGGTTCTTCTCGATGGCCGTCTATAGGCCTGTCTACTTTAGGTAGAGGAAGGAGAGTAAAAACTGGGCGACAAAAGTGGAGCTGAGTAGAGTGAAAACAGGAAAGGAGGAGAGATAAAAAAGCAAAAGAGGGGAGAGTGGCGTGGTTGGTCAATGACAAGATGGAAAAGTGGTAAATGATGAAGGAAGCAGGTGTGAGGAAGGAAAAAAAGAAAGGAGACAAATGAGCGAAATAATATGAGGTATACAGAGAAAAAGAAGAAAGGTGGAAAGAGTGGCAGAGGATGACAAAAGCAGGGGAGAGGGAGACTGCATATGAAGTTAAGAGGAAAGAAGAAGAAGATAAAACAAGGGCAAAAGAGTGGAAACTGGAAGAAGGATAGGATGGAAAAGGGCAAGGAGAAATGAAAGAAAAAGAGTAGAAGCCGTGTACTGCAGGAGAACAAAAAGGAGGAAAAGAGTGTGGAGAAATATGAAGAAAGGCTAAAGAGCATGAAGCGAAGGACAAATGAACACCTGAAAGAGAAAAGTGTGGCAAGGCACAGGAGAGGATCAAGAAGGAAGACATGCTGAATATTAAGATATTGAGAAAGATAATTTGACTGCAGAGGCAGCGATAGAAGCTGGTGCAGGCTGGTCTACTGCCTCAGGTTCATGTTTCTAAAACTGTCCAGCAGGCTTGGAGCCAAGTCAGTGAAATGTTAGTCTCTGCTTGATACATGTCCATCCTTCACCGGGCCTACCTGCTTTTAAGAGCTGGGGGTGTGCAAAATATGTGTAATTTGCTTTTATGTAATTGTGCAAAATGTCTGCAGAATTATTAGAAATTATGCATAATTATGCAAAATGTAAAACCAGCATTTTGTGCTAAAAATAGTCCAAAAGCACCACGAATACCAGGCACTCGAGCTCTGTTGTGTTGTTCCTATGCGTTTGCTGTACTTTTTTTATTTTATTTTTAGCACGAACGGCGCATTCACAGTAAACTTTTAGAACATGTGGCATGTAATCATGTGATCTGGCATAATTTTCCTAATTTCGCATTACAAGACCAATGCAAAATCACCACAATTACGCTAATTACACCACTGTAGAGCAGATTTTGCCTGGGCCGCTCTACCTTTCTTGTGCCTGACACTGTTCCTGTCATATTGGCCTGTCGGTGAAATATCCCTGTAGGGACTTTTCTACAGTCCATGGAGACCAGTCTGCCTCAGCTTGACTGGCCTGATTCAACATGCTCAGGTGAAAGGGATGAAGGAATTGGATGAGCTCTGCTAGGAACCAGGACAGATTAGAACTCTTCACACAGTTTGGGACCTTCTTTTCTCTTGGTCCAGTCCCTTGGTTTGGGGCGGGTTTGGATCCAGCTAGACTCCAAACCATCACCATGAATGGTATGTCTCACGCTAATATGGTGAGGAAGGGATACATAGATTGCAAGACAGGGAGTTATAGAAAGGGACCTTAACAGACTACCCACTCTATAGACAAAATAATCAGTAGTAATAGATCTTTTTGCTATTACATACATGCTAGTGGAATTGTGGAACAGTAACACAACTTATTCCTTTAGTGAAGTGGCTCTGAAGTTGCCAGAGAAATCAGGATAATACTGGTGTGACTGAATCAGCCTCAAGCCAAGTAGCCTGACCTGAAACAGGGTGGTGGAAAATACACGAAGCAGCCTCTATGTCACTGCTGAGAGTTTAAGAGACAGCTTGAGGGCAATTAAGAAATGTCTGTTATAGAGAGTAATTCCATTTTCCTTCAGAGAGGAAGAGTGGTTACAGAGAGGGAAATGGAATGGGGCAGAGATGGCTGGAGAGGGACTGAAATGTAAGAGAGATGGAGAGGTATAAATGAAGGGGGAGAGAGTGGGGAAAGGAAAAAAGAAATACAAAGAAAGCTAGTTTGAGAACTAGCTAAAGTAAATGGAGGTATTCCCCATTCACCCATCTTCACTCCATGACTCACTTGAGAAAGAAGGATTGAGACAGATCGATATGAGACAGAAATGTAGAAATATAAATGGAGATAAGGAGAGAAAGAGTGATGGAGAGACTGTGAGATCAGTAGAGAGATAGGAGTGTGAAAGATGAGTGGAAAAAGTATAGAGAAAAAGAGAAAGGTTAAGAGAGAAAGAGGGAGAAGGCTTATGAGTAAGCGTGAGAGGGTGACCCAATTAGTGGAGTGAGAAAGAGGGATTGAGAGATAGCGATAGAAAGGCATGACAGGTGGATTGAGAGGAAGGGCAAGAGAAAGTTACAGTTGGATAGACAGAGAGGCAATGAGAATAAGAGAAAAACAGAGTGGAGGACAAGGAAAAGGGAGAGGCTCAAAGAGAGGGAAAGAAAGAGAGGGACGTAGCCATAGGGTGGATGGCAGAGAGCCATAAAAAGTGTGAATCAGGAACATTTTATTTGTTCTCGTCTACCTTATCACTGCCAAGCCCATCCATTTCTGTCTCAACATCCATCTCTCCTCATATTCCCTCCCGTGCCATTGTTTCCTTACCCCCTTTCATTGCCAAAATCCTTGACCCTCTCTTTGTCTCTTCCTATTCTTAGTCCGAACTCTTTATTAATATCTCCCTATTAACTCGTTGAGTCCTCCATCCAGTCCTTTTACCCTTGACTTGATTACTCAGCTCCTAACCTTTTCCCCTCACTCAGTCTATCCAGCGTCACCCTTCTCGATTTCCCAGCATCTCTTTCCCCAGACTCCTGCCACCAGGCTTGCTGTCCTTTTTTTCCAGCCATTCAGCCTCTTTCAGTTTTTCAGACTCATCAGCAGCTTCTCTGTCTTTTATTTAACCCCCGGCTGCAGCCTTGCACTCTCCATTCTTTATACCCAGTACCTCTAGCAATTTTCGGAGCTTTCCCCTTTGTACAGCATTTTTTTTTTATTTAGCCCCAGTTAAATCTCAACACTTGAAATTTGGGCCTTTGCTATTTCTCTTACTTCCGAGGACTTTAACTTTTGTTCTTTCTCTGTTTCCCTGGCACCTATTCTCTCTTCCCCAGGATCCCCAGCCCAAACACCATTTCCTGCAATATCTCCCAACGTTATGTTATGCAGATTTATAGAGCGCACTATCACCAGGGGGGTATCCTGGCACTGAGCAGGTGTGAATCCAGCTAAACATGTGGCCTAGTGGGCTGTTCGAAAAGCCAGGTCTTCGGCTTCTTGTAAAATTCAAGATAGGAGGCTGTTATATGTAGAAGCAGGTGGGACAAGGTCCGACCACCGGATCTGGTTTTCTGTCTGCATGGGGTGCGTGCAGGTAGGAATCTGGACAAATGGAGGTGTCTGGAAGGTTTGTGAAAGCAGATGCAATTGTTGACGTATGCTGTGCTAATGTTATGTAGCACCTTGAAAGTGTGGGTGAAGAGTCTGAATTGTGTTTTTGTTTACGAGGAGCCAGTGCAGGTCGAGAGTCATTCTTGCTGCTGTGTTCTGAATGGTCTGCAGCATTCAGTTTAGGTTTTTTGATCTATCCTGGAATAGATGGTGTTCCTGTAGTCTAGCTAACTTGTGGCAAGGGTATTCTTGATCGTTTCCCAGATGCTTTTTGGGAGCCATTTGAAAATCTTCCTCAGCATATTCAGGGTATGGAAGCTTATGGGGATGATGGCATTGACTTAGGCGGTCATGTAAAGTTTGCTGTTGATGGAGATCGCAAGGTTCTTGGCTTGAATGGGGACAGTGGGTAATGGTCCTGGTTCTGTTGGCCACCAAGTGGAGTCCTATGGTGAAGTGCTTTTCCTGAAGGTCACAATATTGGTCTTGTTGGTGTTCAGTTTCAGATTTGGCCTCTTTAACTGTCTTTCATATCAAAATAACTTTCAGTATCTGTGCAATTCTCCCCAGGTTTAAACAACTCTACCTTCCCATTCAAACATAATTGTATAATAGGAGGAACTTTATACAATTTGGAAATAAGGTGTCCGAATGTTTAAATTGGACATTTGAGGCACATCAGAAGTTCACCCCTCACCTTCTAGTCAGTGGTGGGAAATGCCACCTTTGGGCTTCATCCTTATTACATCCAAAAATTGTGTACTGCTAATGGCAAAATATTCCTTTTTAGCAGAAATAATGAGATGAGCAACAGAAAACCATGTATCTCTTCTACAGCATCACCCGCAAAAACACCCTAAATGTACAAACTTCACTTCTTTGCACAACCTGCCTAGGACCAAGTGCAAACTATCACACATACCAGCCAACCTTATGAGTTTGAATTGAGAGGGTGAATGGGCAATAAAAATGACTTTACATTTTCCTTTCAGCTTGTCACAAGTGCTATATGTTCAAGAATAAAGGGCAAATGTCAGGATATATCATCTGGCAAATTTCTGCTTATTCCTTTAGCATGTGGATTGGTGTTTACAAAATTCTCTAACTTCGCAGACACAGACAGAATAGTAAAATGGACTAGTTGACAGTCTTGTTATGGTGGTAAAGGACGTGTGAAAACAAAGGCTGTACGCTGTGAGTTTTTTTGGAACACACAACAACTTGTAAATACCTGTAAATGAACTGTGCAAATGTTTAAAAACATATCTTCAATTAGGAAACCACAAATGGACCACTTGTTTGCAATTCAGAAGTATGCGGGAAACAGAGTTCAATAGGATCAAAACAATCAAGACACTTTACTTGGTGATGTTCAAATGATGCATATTTGCTGAAACCACATTTTCACACATTATTATTTGTATTATTAGTAAAACTACATTTTGCCATTTTGATTCTATTTCAATGGACAATGTTCTTTATGTTGGACAGTGCCTCCTTCTGACCTACAATAATGCCTCAACAATTTATACAGTTTCTAGTCTGTAGCACAATTCTGTGCATCAATAAGAATCTGCATTTTACAGCTCACAGAAATGAAACATCCCAATCAGTATACTATTTCCCATATACAGGAGGGCTGATATATGGCTAGCCAGGGCATTATATAGTATTGTCAACTCCTGTCTAACCATTCCAGCGCACAACAATACCATAACACTCAGCAGTGTGTGGCCAGTTATAGCTCATGCAGTCTGGTTAATAACTCCCTTTTACTGATTAATGCTTGTACCATCACACAAGACATGTCCACTATGGGTATTATCCATCACTCAATACTGTACCAGCCCCTAAACCAGACATCACCAGCTAAACATACGTGGAATATCTGAAGCGATTTGACACACAAAGCTGGCCACTCAGAGGAACTGCACTCAAGTCCAGCACTGCAGTCCCAATTAGCTGCATTCAATGCATGCTGCTTTACATCTCGCAATGGCAATCTGATATGAGATGCTAGTAACAAAGTACATCTGAGCAAATGTTCCCGACCATTTCTCTTGCCAAACATGGCTGCTCAGGACCATGAACTGTAAACAAAATATCAGACTGGACAACCCAGTGCAGTAACCATATAAATAGAGTATCTTGTGTTTTGAACATGATTTCAACCACATTGATAATTTTTCAGCCTAAAAGGACCAAACCAGTGTTCTAATAAGTGCCTTGGATACCAACAAATACTAGACACGAAAAGTTCACCCTTTCTAAAGCCCCCTCGTTCTCTAACATAAATAAGAATGAAGTGAAGTGGATAATGTAATTCCAGAGAATATCAGAATATCAGAATATCAGCATATCGGTGTGAACTGATATTCCAGTTCCTGATTCCCCATTGGCAGTCTGTCTCAGTTTGCTCTAACCAACCGAAATCTATACTTTACACAGAGATTAAGTGCACCTGTAGTTTCTGAGCAGCTTCCAGGAAATGTAGGCTCACACCAGTGGATATGACCAATTTAATAGCTCACTTGGCTTTAGAGAGTTTGAGGGTTCATTCTTATCCTTGCATGTTTAACCTTCAATACTTCCCGACTGGGAGTGTCAGTAGGAGAAACTAAAAACTTTGAAGCCAAGCACATCAAGACACTAACAGGGGCATAGCTTGGTCAGTAAGATTGGGGGAAGGGGTGTTAAGTTTCAGATTTTTCCAACAATCACCCTGGCATATAATATTAATATAGCCTTAGAACCCGCCATAGTGGGCTCTACCGGCTATTAAAGGCCTGCTCTCGCGTTAAAGGCCCAAGCCGAGGGCCTTTAACAAAGGAGAGGGCCTTTAATAGCCGGTAGAGCCCACTAAGGCGGTTCTAAGGCTATTAGAACTTTCTGCCATTAGAGGGCAGAATGTTCTCATAAATAAAACAAAGGCTTCACGGAACCGGAGGGGATTAAAATCCCATCAGGCTCCGTGAGGCTTTGTTCAAAGCTCTTGCTGTGAACAAAGAAGATTGGAATGTTGGCGCTTCGGCTTTTACCGGCCAGTAAAAGCACAGAGCACTCCATTGTTTTCAATGGAGCTGCCAACATTCCAATGTTCTAATATACATTATACATCAAGGAGAGTGCATGAAAAGGGGCTTTAGGGCCAGTGGAAAGGGAAAGGAATGTGGATTGGTAGGTGTGCGAAGTGAGAGAAAACACAATATTTTGTAAAATAAGCAACATTTTTGAAGACTTTCAAAACAGGGAGAGTGTGTGTGTGTGTGTGTGTTTTTGTCTGTGGGTGTATGTAAAAATTCCTGGTGAAATCCGGCAGACACCTCCCTATATCCAACCGAAACACCTGTACCCAACTATTTACCAGAAAATACATTTATTAGGGGGGCTGTAACACCCCAAACACCCCTTTAAAGCTACACCCCTGCCTACTAATGCTACTTGTCTCTTTGCAAGAAAGTCCCATGCCCTGTGAGAGCTGGCTGATGTGATGCTCCCCAGTTTCACTGAATTCTTGCTGAAGCTTTCACAGGATGGCAAGCATACTTCACAATAGGCCATGAAAATGGCCTGGACATAAAGCCTGATTTAGATATTGGCATAGGGGTTACTCCGTTACAACTGTGACGGATATCCCGTCCACCAAAATCTAAATCCCATTATATCCAATGGGATTTAGATTTCGGAGAACAGGATATCCGTCACCATTGTGACGGAGTAACCCCTCCTCCGTCAATATCTAAATCAGGCCCTTAGTTCCTTTCTCACTGGGTACTCCTGTTTTATGAGTGGATGAGGACGCCAGGCTTTTCTGGTGACATTCAATCACTGTTACTATACATTATATTTTGATGGCCAGTGACTTTTAGGGGAGAGAGGTGGGTAACTCCTGGGAAAGGTTAAAAATGAAAAACGTTGCTCAACTGCCAGACCACTGGCTTTGATATCCCTTGCTAGAAGCTTCCACCAGCAGTACTGAAGTTCAGTTGCACTGAACTTTGGAATATGTGTAGAGTTTGTGTATGTCACTACCAGTATAGGGGAAGGAAGCAACTGGTGATACAAGCTATATTATTGATTAAAGTTGTAACCTCATTTGGGGTATGGAGAGAATTTGTGTAACCTAGTTTGTGTTCTGGAGCACAAGTCAATCATGCTTGTTTCTTGGTGTACTGCAGGTGCAGACATGGCTTTTGAACTTAAACCTGAGGTGGGAAATCCTGCAAACACTCCCCAGTTGCAGCCCTTGGAAATGCAGAACAAACGGCACATGGAAAGCAGTCTAAAGGAGCTCTTTCCAAAGAAGAGGAGCACACATTTTCAGAACTTGAAGCAAAGTAAGAATAGCTTGGTCCTTTACTGTACTGGTGTGTAAGCACATATTCTTTTACTATTCAGCATTATTACACTGTGTTCATCTGAAGGGAAGTTACTGTCCTTGACAACAGTTGTGTTTCTGTCCACATTCAGTCACACTGTGCATCCCTCTAATTCGGTTATTATGTTCCATGTTGGCCTGAACTGAGGAATCTATATTCTCTGACATAATCAAATTGTGTACATCAGTTAGGGAAAAAACTTGGACTGTGAGCTCCACACCTTTTAGCATTTGGACACTGCACATTTGTAGGGAATTTCATATAATCTACGGCTGCACTCTTACTATATTTAATAGTTACTATCCTGGAAGTCATGCTCCCAGCAGCCTCACACTGCGCATCTGTAAGGAAGCTACTCTTTAATCCTACTCCCTCTTCTTCCCAAGTAGTTGTTTTGCATGCACTGGTAGGCACAATCGTAAGGCTTCTTGGAAAGAATGCTATAGCTTTAAATGTCTTATGTGAACCCATCTGAGGGCTGTCCCTCCACATATGGATCCTGCCCCCTTTCAAGCCTCACCACTGTCCCAACACTTTTCCTATTTTTCCCACCTATCAGGCAAGATTTAGCGATTTGCTTCTTTGGGATTTCTAGTTTTGTGGTGTTGAGGTGTTGCGGTTCGTTCTTTCACTCTCTTTCCTTCTAAGAAAAGACAGAGGTTTCCATTTTACTGTACTATTAACTGGCAGAAAATGTCTCCGTCTGCACGCCTTCTTATCTTGACATGCATCAAGCTGTGCATAGAATGCAGCAAGCAACACTTGTCAAGCACTTCTTCTTACTTTTTAGGAATCAGTTGAAGTTAAGGGACAAATCACCCACTATTAAAGAAGGGGACCTACAGTTTGTAGCAGGATGTGAGCTGTTACATTTGAGTGAGAGATCAAATACCGGGCACACTCACTGGGTTGCTCTTTCTGATCTGCATCAATGAGTGGAGTACATTTTTGCTATTGTCTTGGGTGTTAAATATGCTTGGTGCATATCATTAAACTGTATGAGGGGGTAAGGCATCTTTCACAAATGCATTATCTTCTTGAAGATTCAACCACAAAACTATCACAGGAGCTCTTATGTCTTTACTCATGCCAGATGACTAAGATTATTTGCCTACCTTAGATCATACCATGAAGCTGAGCCATGAGGAAAAAGCCTATTCTAAACAAAATAATATAAACCTTTATATCTGTAAATGATATGTTCGCTGGCATGTGAGACTGTTGATGAACATACTCTGCATACTCCTGATATCTAGCGTTGGGCTTGGAGTGTTACAAGTTGTTTTTCTTCTAAGAAGCATTTTCGAGTCACAGGATTGAGAGACTTCTTCTCGGTGATAGTGTGCATGGGCATCGACTCCTTTGTTGGATTCTACACAGACCAACATCTTGTGTGTAACCAGTGCCTCTCCCCGACCACCAAGAAGCCACCTGCGATGCCGGTAGATCCTGCAGATTGAAAAAGACCCTTCGATACCGAAGAGCTCATCAGCTGGAGATGGCTCACAAGACTCCAGCAGACACTATGGACATCTTCTGGGAGAAGGACGCCCAGGAGGAGCCGAAACAGGAGGAGGCCTTCTCCATCCTGGACTCTGACTATGACGTTCAGTTGGATATCGAAAGCCACAAGGTGACATCAGCCCAGCCTTCTGAGTAACATGACCCCTCCTGTAAGACTTGCAGAAAGCCTCTTACTGTGATTGGGGGACCACCAGTGCCGCCAGGCATGTCTGGTTCTGTACAACAGGCTCTGATGCCCCACCCTCCGGCTCTGCACCAAAAATTGCCAAGGCCAAGACATTGTCTACGGCAGTGGTTCCCAACCTGTGGTCCGGGGACCCCTAGGGGTCCACAAAGCCTCCTCAGGGGGTCCGCCATGGCTTAGAAAATTAAATAATATAAACAGATTAGGTGCCCAGCTTTCAGTAATGACTCGGTAGGGGGTCCCCGGATTACAATCATGATTCAGTGGGGGTCCTTGGGTCCCAGTAATGATAAAGTGGGGGTCCACATATGTCAAACGGTTGGGAACCACTGGTCTACGGCATTGACCACAACATCTTCCGTATGAGATATTGTCACTACTTCCATCTAACCTTTGGCATGGACCACTTTGGCACAGCAGAACAACCTCCACATCCACTTCTGCTCTGACAAAAGGACACCAGTCGAAAACCTTGGTGTCGAAAACCAGGGATTAAATATCTCTGGAGGTAAAATCTTTGGCCACACCATCCCCTGTTGAACCCATTTTGGGGACCATGGACGCTTGACAGCGCCGCATCCACATCAGGCGGATACAGGGCGCATTATTACTCCACCCCCCCCCCCCCCATCACCTTGAAGAGGAAACTATCCTTTCAGGAGGCTCTCAACACTTCACCACCTCCAAAGAAGACTAAGGACAAGGCTATCACAACTTATCACAAGCCTTTTCCGCTTCTTCCTCCTCAAACACCTTCTTCACTACCTCCACCCCCTGCTTCTCCTCCACCCTCCTCACCTCTTTATTCGCCTGCCTCTCCTACTACAGGAGATTTAACACTACAGGGTTCTCCTTTATTCACTGGGTGAGAGTTGGGTGACACATAGAGGAACCCAGATCCATGGGACACATATGACCCTGACCCCATGAATTCCACAGATCCGAGTTTATACCCAGCACAACCCTCCCCTCCAGAGAATGCCACATCTTAACAGCAATAACTTGAGCAGCTCCATTCCACAATGTTGAGCTGCACAGGGACCCCATTGAGCAAGACTTTCTTTTTGATACCCTTACATCCACACATAGACAGTTCCTCACCACGCTCCCTGGCATGCTCCGTCATACAGACAAAAGTTTTAAGGAACCAGTCCGCTTTAGGGTTATCACCCCTAGAGTAAACAAAAAATACAAAGCTGCTCTGATTGATCCAATTTACATAAAATCACATATCCCGCCGTGTTCTATTGTGACTACCAGCACACACACTGGCCAATAGTTCGGCCGCAGGAGACGCTCCTCCCCCAGATGAGGAAAGCAAAAAGATTGACGACACAGGTAAAGTAGTGGCTGCGCAAACATAGGAACATCGCCAACTGACAAGCTTTACTTGCGAGGTATGATCAGACTCACTGGGATGAGATGGAGGAGCTCCTCCAGAATCTCCCAGATGAGCACCGAAAAAGGGGACAACAGATTGTCACAGAGGGGCAGACAATCATTAATAATTCAATCAGATGTGCCCTAGATGCTGCGGACATGGCTGCATGCAGTATCAACGCCAGCATACTAGTGAGGAGACATCCCTGGCTTCAATGCTCAGGTTTTAAACCAGAGGTAAAACAAGCGGTACTCAATATGCCCTTCATCAAGGAGCATCTTTGTGGCCCTCAAGTGGACTCCCCTCTTGAGAAGCTGAAAAAAGACACAGACATCTCAAAAGCCATGGGTGCTTTACACCCCCCCTCCCAAGGAGGTAGTTTTTGTCACCCCACATTCATAGATGGTTACAAACTGACAAGTACAGAGGCCTCCACCTCTCAGGCCAGACAGCTTTCCAGTTCATACTCACGAGGCTTCTACAGAGAAGCCTATAGGGGTAGTAACACCCAAGATAGAGGCAAGAGCGCCACCACCCGTACCTCTTCATCAACATCTAAACAGTGACTACCTAAGTCTTCCCATCCCCACTCCACACCTATTGGGGGAATGGGTCCTTTCCATTATCCAACATGGTTACTATCTGGAGCTCATTACCACTCTTTCAAACATTCTCCCTCGCACTCACAAGATCTCTCAGGAAGACCTTCTTCTTCTCAAACAAGAGGTACAATCCCTTCTTCATAATGGGGCTATCGAGCCAGTTCCGCTGCAACACCAAGGAACAGGAGTATACTCCCTATTCTTCATCATTCTCAAAAAAGATGTCTCTCTCAGGCCCATTCTGGACCTTAGGCCCTTAAACCACTACATTCTGTCAGAACACCTACACATGGTTACTCTTCAAGATGTTATCCCTCTCTTACAATAGGGTGACTTAGACGCCCCTGGATCTAAAGGACGCCTACTTCCATATCCCCATCCACCTTGCACACCCCAAATATCTCAGATTTATCATTCCAGGCAAGCACTACTAATTCAAGGTTCTTCCTTTCAGAGTCACCACAGCTCCCGGGGTCTTCACAAAGTGCTTAGCAGTAGTAGCAGCACATCTCAGGAGAAACAAATGTTACATGTATTCCCCTACCTGGACGACTGGCTCATCAAGGCCAGTATGTTAGCACAATGCCAACGTTGCTCTCAGATGACAGTGGACCTTCTACACAAGTTAGGGTTCACACTCCACTTTCTCAAATCCCACCTTAAACCTCTTCAGATACAGCCCTATCTAGGAGCTATTCTCAATGGAGAATTGGGGATAGCATTCACTAGTCTGGCTCGTGTTCACAACTTTCAATCTGTCCTCCCTCAGTTTCGAGAGAATTCATCATACATGGTCAGGACTGTTATGGGCTTGTTAGGGATGATGGCCTCCTGCATTGCTGTCGTTCCCCACGCCAGACTCCACATGCATACCCTACAGCAGTGTCTGTCTCCTCAGTGGGCTCAATCACAGGGTCACTGGGAAAATCTAGTGTTGTTAGACTGCTGCTCTCTGCAGTGGTGGAACACCACCAACCTGTTGAAAGGGCAGATTTTTCTAGACCCTGTGCCTGAGATCATTCTGACAACAGACGCATCACACACAGGCAGGGGCGCTCACCTTCAAGAACTCTCAGTACATGGCCAGTGGGATCACCATCATCAATCCCTACACATCACCTTCCTTGAGTTTTAGACAGTATTTCTAGCCCTAAAACCATTTCTTCATCACCTCTCTCAGAAGGTTGTCTTAGTCCGCTCAGACAACATGACAACAATGTACCATCTACAGAAACCAGGGGGGACACGGTCATTATAATTATCACAACTCTCTCAGACAATTTGGGAATGGGCTCTCCACCATATTCACCTTGTGGCAGAGTATCTCCCAGGAACGGACAATGACTTTTGAGACTTGCTCAGCAGAATGCAGCAACGAGTCCACAAATGAGAACGCCACCCGCAAGTCCTTCAAAAATACTTCTGGAGGTGGGGAACACCTCAAATAGATCTTTTCGCACAGCAGAAAACACAAAATGCCAAGACTTCAGCTCCAGGTACCCACCTCCTCTATCCAAGGGCAATGCTCTATGGATGAGCAGGTCAGGGATATTTGCCTATGCTTTTCCACCTCTCCTCCTCATTCCATTTCTAGTTTGACGGCTCAGGCAGACATCTCTCAACATGATCCTTGTAGCTCCCACATTGGCACGGCAGCCCTGGGTCACCACACTACTGGACCCCCACGAGAAGCTTCCCAAGTTTCTCACTCAAAACCAAAGTCAGGTCAGACACCCAGACCCCAAATCTCTCAACCTTGCGATATGTCTCCTGAGGTCATAGAATTTGGTTACTTGGATTTGCCTACAAAATGTATGGACCTTCTCAGAGATGCCTGTAAACCCACTACTAGAGCATGTTATGCTGCAAAGTGGAAACACTTTATGCTGCTGTCAACCCTAACACATTAATCCCATTAAAGCTATTGTCAAAGACAATGGGCCTGATTCCGACCGGCGGGAGCACCGCCAACAGGCTGGCGGTGCTCCCCAGGGTATTCTGACCGCGGCGGTTCAGCCGCGGCCAGAAAGGGAAAACCGGCGGTCTCCCACCGGTTTTCCGCTGCCCTGTAGAATCCTCCATGGCGGCGCAGCTTGCTGCGCCGCCATGGGGATTCTGACCCCCATACCGCCATCCTGTTCCTGGGGGCCCCTGCAGTTCCCATGCCAATGGCATGGGCACTGCAGGGGCCCCCGTAAGAGGGCCCCACCCTGAATTTCAGTGTCTGCTTAGCAGACACTGAAATTCGGGACGGGTGCTACTGCACCCGTCGCACATCCTCCACTCCGCCGGCTCCAGTCGCCCGCCAGCCCAGTGGGAAACCCAGAATACCCGCGGCGGTCTTTTGACCACGCAGCGGTATTCTGGCAGTTCCCTCCAGGCGGGCGGCTCCCGCCACCCGCCGGGGTCAGAATGACCCCCAATGTCTGCTATTTGCTTCATCTACAAAATAAAAAATTTACCCTACACCTCCATTCGCTTACATCTCACAGCTATAGCTGCATATGTACAAAACAGACAACATACATCCCTGTTTAGAATTCCAATGATCAATGATCAAAGCATTTATGGAAGGCCTTAAATGGGTCATTCCACCAAGAGTGCCCCCCTTCACCATCATAGAACTTCAATATTGTCCTTATCAGGCACATGGGACGTCCTTTTGAGCCACTGCACTCATGTCCTCTTCAGTGTCACTCATGGAAAGTGGCTGTTCAGTTGCTATCACATCTCTCAAACATGTTAGTAAGCTCCAGGCCCTAACCTTGGAAGAACCACTCTTCCAAATTCATGGGGATGAAGTGGTTCTTCACACTAATCTGAAGTTACTCCCTAAAGTGGTCTCTCAATTCCACATTAATCAATTCATTGAGTTACCAGTCTTCTTCCCGCAGCCTGACTCAGTTGCTGAAAGAGCCCTTCACACTTTAGACATTAAACATGCATTAATGTTCTGCATTGATAGAACTGAAGCATTTAGAAAGACTAAACCGCTGTTTGTAGCTTTCTCACTACCTCACAAAGGCAATTCAATATCCAAAAGCTGAATAGCTAGGCGGATAGTAAATTGTATTCAAACTTATGCTAAAGCAAAAAGACAACTTCCTGGCACTCCCCGAGCACACACTACCAGGAGGAAAGGAGCCACTCTGGGTTTCCTTGGAAATACACCCATAGCCGACATTTGTAAGGCAGCTACATGTTCTCCACAACATACATTTACAAAACACTGTTGTGTAGTTGTACTTGCGCACCAGCAAGCCACTGTAGGCCAAGCATTAATGAGAACACTTTTCCAGTCAACTGCAACTCCCACAGACTAGCTACCACATTCATGGAGGGACTGCTTTAGTCTGTGCAGAGCAGATGTATCTACAGCCACACATGCCATTGAACTGAAAATGTTACTTAACTGGTAAGCATCCTTTCTGATGAATACAAACTACCTGTGGATTCCTCACCTTATGAATTCATCCTTGCGCCAGCATCCAACAGAAAGTTCTCTTCATAGCTCTCCACGTCGACGAAGACGTCACAATAGCACTGCTCCACGCGACTCCGTCTGACATCACTGTGCCAATAAGAGATCCTTGTCGGCGTGCTGACCTCAGTTTCCTTTTTTCTGTGCCTTCGACGCCGACGGTTTTTTCCTGGCTTGTTGGATAGTGTGTGTCCTTGGTTGTTACAATGTCTCCTCCGAGAAAATCGGGTTTCAAGCCTTGTAGTGAGTGTGGAGGTAGGATGTCGGTCACGGATCCACATGAGAACTGCCTTTGATGCCTTAGCTCTGAGCACGATGTCAAGGGGTGTGGTTCGTACCAGAGTATGAATCCTAAGGCACTTAAGGAAAGAGAGGCCAAGCTTTTCTTAGCGAAGGCTAAGAAGAAGGACCACAAGAGGTCTTCCTCTCACACCTCTTCCAGGAGGCATAAGAAGAGGCGTCGGCATGACTCTCGGCGTCGTCATGGTTCACGGCGCCGATCGACACGGAGCCGATCGAGGTCTCCATCAACTCGACGTCGGAGTAATTCGGAAGTGAGCCCTACTGTGACTCCGCAGCCCCAAAGCCCAGAAGTGTCTCCGACGCCGTCAGTATATGAGGTGGCTCCTCATGGCTCTCAGTTTTCTCAAGTGCCTCAAGAGCCTGATGTGCAGCAGCAGGATCAAGAACAGCGTTATCCTGCCTTCCCGGCTCCGGGAGCGGATCTGGCGGCTTTCTTAAATGCCATGTATGCTGTTTTCCAGGCTATGGCCCCTGCTGGTGCACCAGCGGGTCCCACGGGGCCATTAGCTTTTTCTTTGGGCTCCCCGGCTCCATATCAGTCGAAGCCGTTTATGCCGTTATGCCCGGTTGAGGGTGCCGGGTCGACGTTGATGATGTCTCCTCGAGGTATGGCGTCCCCATCTACATCCGTGGCACCGTTGCCATCTCCGCGTCAGCCGACGCTCTCCCCTGGCCAGCCGGCTCCATTACCTGCGTGCCAACCGACTCTGAAGGAGGCACCATTGGAGTCCGTGTCGGCGCCGGGTCTGAGTGATTTTCGGATCCATGCATCTTCTGTGCCTGGTCGGGATTCGGCTTCGATGCGGTCGATGTCGACGCCGATGTTAGAATCCCGCTTGAGGTCTCGGAGAGAGGCCTTGCGTCTTCTTGAAGAAGGAGAATACCGGCAATTAGAAGAGGGGGAGCTTATGGAGCCTTCGAAGGATTGGGGTCGGCCAGTGGATTGGATACTTCCCCGGAATGGGAAATTTCATCTCCAGGGGAGTTTACGGAGGAGGCAGCATCATTCCACTCGGTCATTAGAAAGGCAGCGGACTATTTAGACTTGCCTTTATCTGCAGCAGAGGTGAAGACCAATCTACTGACGAAGGTGCTGCATCCTTCTACATCATCAGCTGATCCTTTGCTGCCCTTCAACAAGGCTTTTTTGGAGCCTATTATGGACTTGTGGAGGAAGCCAGTTTCAGCTCCAGCTGTTAATAGAGTTGTGGCAAGGAGACATAGGGGGGCACCCTAGGATCCTGGGTTCCTCGCACATCATCCAACCCCGGAGAGTTTAGTCGTTCAAGCGTCTTGCTCCACTAAGTCTGCTCCTGGTTCGTTCCCTGTGGCCCCGTCTGATAGGGAGTCCAAACGAATGGAGCAGTCTTCAAAAAAGATCTTTTTGTCTTGCAGCATGGTGCTTAAGGCTGTGAACGCTACCTGTGTGCTGGGCAGGTATGTCCATGCCCTTATGGATTCTGCCAAGGCTATGGTCGGAGATCTGCCACAGGAGGCACAGAAGCCTTTTGGAACACTCTTTTCGGATGCGCAGGCAGATTATACAATCTGGCCTTGATACCACTGACTCGATTGCTAGAGCGATGGGGACTTCTGTTGCTACAAGGAGGCATGCGTGGCTGAGGTCCTCCGGATTCTCCTCGGACGTACAGACCACCTTACTTGACTTGCCCTTCGATGGTGAACAGCTGTTTGGAGAGAAAGCTGACTCTGCCCTTGAACGTTTTAAGGGAAGCCGAGCAACTGCAAAGTCCTTAGGTTTACAAGCTACCCCTGCTGCTCCGTAAAGGTCCTTTCTCAGAGTCAGAGGGTTTGGTCGTGGGGCGGTGTTTCGGAGGCTTATCGACCCTTTAGAGGCTGTGGGAGGGCTAGAGTTAGAGGGGCAGTCCAGCAACACCCTTCTTCGTCATCCTCTTCCTCTGGTGGACAACAGCAGGGAAGGCAGCCCTAGTTTTCCCCACTTTAACGAGCATTCCTCTCCTGTAGGGGGAAGGCTTCATCTTTTTCTCTGCAAGTGGGAGTTGATAACAGCAGACTCCTCTGTGTTGAATATTGTGGAAAAAGGATATGCTCTCCCCTTTCAGGAGCTCCCTCCTCCCTTCCCCCCTCGTCCCTCGTTTTGTTCGGAGGACCATCTTCTGTTGTTGCAACAGGAGGTTCTGACCATGTTATCAAAGGGTGCGATAGAGTTGGTTCCGGAGCATGAAAGGGGTCAGGGTTGTTATTCAAGATATTTCCTGATCCCCAAGAAGGACGGTCGTCTGAGGCGGATCCTAGACCTGAGGATTTTGAATTGGTTCCTCAAGCAGGAGAAATTCAAAATGCTGACTCTGGCGTTGAACAAGGGGGATTGGATGGTGTCTGTCGACTTGCAGGATGCATACTTTCACATCCCTATACTCAAGTCGCACAGGAAGTATCTCCGGTTTGTAGTGGGGTCGCAACACTACCAGTTTGCAGTCCTTCTGTTTGGACTTACTTAAGCACCTCAAGTCTTCACAAAGGTGATGTCGGTGGTTGCAGCACATCTCAGGTGGAAAGGAATAGCGGTATTCCCTTACCTGGACGATTGGTTGATCAAAGCCAAGTCTCCGGAGTTGGTGCTGCATCACCTGCAGGTGACAACCCAGTTGTTGTTCGACCTGGGGTTTTCGGTAAACGTGCCCAAGTCTCACGTGGAGCCCTCTCAACGCCTACTGTTTATAGCGGCAGTACTGGAAACAACATTGTATTGGGCCTACCCTCCGCCTCAGCGGATCCGTGACAATCAGGCTCTGATTCCAATGTTTCGAAATGGAGCGGATGTTCCGGTCCTCAATGTCTTACGCCTGCTTGGTCTGTTCGCCTCTTGCATTCTATTGGTCACTCATGCGCGCTGGCATATGAGGGCTCTTCAATGGTGCCTTCGCAGGCAGTGGTTTCAGCACAAAGGGGATATCGAGGATTCGATAAGGATCTCCAGGGACACTGCAGTGGATCTCCAGTGGTGGGCAGTGGACGGCAACCTTTCCTAAGGAAGGCCGTTCTCACTACCACCTCCAGTGGCCACAGTTGTAACGGATGCCTCCACTCTAGTGTGGGGTGCTCATCTGGGGGATCTGGAGATCAAGGGTCATTGGTCTCCGGTGGAACAGATGTTTCATATCAATCTGTTGGAACTGCAGGCGATACGTCTGGCTCTCAAGGCCTTCCTCCCTTCCCTTCGCGGTCAGTTGGTTCAAGTCCTCACGGACAACACTACCGCGATGTGGTACGTAAACAAGCAGGGAGGAGTAGGGTCGTACCATCTCTGCAGAGTGGCTCCGGTCCTGGGTTCAGGGCCATCAGATTTGCTTGATAGCAAATCATTTGGCCGGGGTTCTGAACGTACGTGCGGACAGCCTCAGTTGGCGCTTCTTGGACGATCACGAGTGGCGCCTCCATCCAGATTTAGTCAGGTACATCTTCGAAATGTGGGGGTCTCCGCAAGTAGATCTATTCGCCACACGGGAGAACGCGCACTGTCCGTCGTTCTGCAGTCTCCAGTATCCATTGCAAGGAGCGTTAGGGGACGCATTTCAAATACACTGGGGCTGGCAGTTGCTTTACGCGTGTCCCCCATACCCTTGATTCCTCGGGTCCTGAGGAAGATTCGCCAAGACAGAGCCCGTCATCTTGGTGGCACTGGATTGGCCGGGAAGGGTTTGGTATACAGACCTTCTACAACTCTCAAAGTGCCCTCCGCTCCATCTCCCGCTCAGGGCAGACCTCCTCTCACAGTTGCAGGGACAGGTTCTACACCCCCACCTCCAGAGCTTGAACGGTGCAACCCGAGTTCTTTTTCTCTCCCACCGGATGTAGTGGATGTTATTCTATAGTCCAGGCGACACTCCACTAAATCCATTTATGCCAAAGGGTGGGCTAAATTTGTTAGTTGGTGTGGAGAGAAGCGGAAAGATCCCTTGAAGGCCCACCTTTCCGATGTTTTGTTATTTGTCCTTACTTTGGCAAAGAAAGGCTGTTTAGTAGCTACAGTGAAAGGTTATTTAGCTGCTCTATCGGCTTTTCTTTGTCTCCCGGATCAGCCCTGTTTATTCAAATCTCCGATTGTAAATAGGTTTATTAAGGGCTTACTTAATAAGTTTCCCCCCACGCCTTTTCACATGCCTCAGTGGGATTTAAATCTTTGTTAACATTTCTGATGGGTCCACCGTTCGAGCCCATGCATTCATGTCCTTTAAGGTATTTGGTTCTTAAGACAGTATTCCTTGTTGCTATAACTTCTGCTAGGAGGATTGGGGAGCTTCAAGCCCTTTCCGTAAAACCCCCCTTTACCTTGTTTTTTGCTAATAAAGTGGTACTGAAAACCAGGGCAGCTTTCTTGCCAAAAGTTGTCACTCCTTTTCATATGGGACAGGCTATTACCCTTCCTTGTTTCTACCCTCCTCCCCACCCCTCTAAAGAGGAAGAGAGACTCCACCGATTGGACCCTAGAAGGGCTCTCAGTTTTTATATTGAGAGGACGAAAGACTTTCGCTTCGGGGATCAGCTGTTAGTGGGGTATCTTGGTCAGCGGAATGGCAGAGCAGTCCATAAAAGAACAATCTCCAGGTGGGTCATTCTTTGTATAAAAGTTTGCTACTCACTGGCAAAGAAAGTTCTTCCTGAGGGAATCAGGTCTCACACCACCAGGGCTAAGTCGGCCACTTCGGCCCTGGCAGTGTCTCCCAATGTTGCCTGGAATGGTCAAACCCAATGCTCAATTTAGTGATTTGGCTCCTGAAGTCCTATAATTTGGTTACCTAAATCTTCCATCAGAATGTATGCAAGTGCTTAAGCAGGCATGTAAACCTACGACCAGACAATGTTATGCCAACAAATGGAAAAGATTTGTTTACTACGGTCAATCTGAAAATATTGATCCACTTACAGCATCTATACAAGATATTGTATGCTACCTGCTTTATTTGCAAAAATCGAATTTAGCTTTCTCATCCATCAAAATCCACCTTACTGCAATATCTGCATACTTACAAAATATTCAACACACTTCTCTATTCAGAGTCCCTGTTATTAAAGCTTTCATGGAAGGATTAAAACGCATTATTCCAACTAGGACACCACCTGTTCCTTCTTGGAATCTAAATAGTGCACTTACCAGACTCATTGGCCCATCGTTTGAACCCATACACTCTTGACAAATTCAGTTTTTAACATGGAAGGGTGCCTTCCTTGTAGCTATTACTTCATTACGAAGAGTTAGTGAAATTCAAGCGTTCACTATTGAGGAACCTTTTTTCCAAGTACACAAACATAAAGTCGTACTTAGGACAAATCCAAAATTTCTGCCAAAAGTAGTATCTTCTTTTCACATCAGCTAAACAGTGGAATTGCCAGTCTCCTTTCCACAGCCAGGCTCAGTTGCAGAAAGAGCCCTTCATACTCTAAATCTCAAAAGAGCTCTTACGTACTATATAGCTAGAACTAAAGATTTTAGGAAAACAAAACAACTTTTTCTTGCTTTCCAACAACCACATAAAGACAATCCTAAACCTAAACAGGGCTTAGCAAGATGGATTGTTAGATGCATATAAACATGCTACATCAAAGCAAAAAGACAACTTTTGATCACTCCTAGAGCACATTCTACATGAAAGTAAGATGCGTCAATGGCATTTTTAGGAAATATACCAATGGCTGATATATGTAAAGCTGCCACATGGTCTACTTCTCATACCTTACAAAACACTATTGTGTTGAAGTTTTCTCACAGCAACAAGCCACGGTATCTTAAGAACATTATTTCAAACAACTTCAACTCCTACAGGCTAGCCACCGCTATTTTTGGGGAGGACTAACTACTTTGTAGTCTATGCATAGAATGTGTATCTACAGCTATACATGCCATCGAACGGAAAATGTCACAGTACATCTGTTCGTGGCATGTAGTGCTGCAGATTCACATGCATCCTCCCTGGAAGCCTGTAGTCGTTTAAGTTTATCATTTGTACATGTGTAAATATATTTACACTTGCATGGACATCTCTTTATATTCTTATACTCTATCACTCCTTCCTTCACCCTTTGAGGGAAAACAATCTAACAATGGAGTCGATGCCCTTGCGCACTGTAACCGAGAGGAGGAGTCACTCGATCCTTTGATTCCGAAAAGACTTCTTCAAAGAAAAACAACTTGTAACACTCCGAGCCCAAAACTAGATGTCGGAAGAGCTATGCATAGCATGTGAATCTGCAGCCCTACATGCCACGAACAGCTGTACACTGAGTAAGTGACATGAATATATATATATATATATATATATATATATATATATATATTATACTATACAACTGTTGCATGGACATCTGTTATCTATACTTCCACTACTTCTCATCTGCCTGCGAGAAAAGAGTCTAACAAAGGAGTCGATGCCCATGCGCAGTATCACCGAGAAGGAGTCATTGCTCGCTCCCATGACTCGGAAATGCTTCTTCGAAGAAAAACAACTTGCAACACTCTGAACCCAACAGTAGATGGCATGAGTATGCAGCACATGTGAATCTACAGCACTACATGCTTACTGGGTAAGTAACATTTTCCTTCTGACAAGCTGAGTGGGGAAGATTGTCCAGAGATTTGGGTGTCTTTGACACGTGTTGGCTGAAATTTCATAAAATCCTGGTCAGGGTGACTCAAAGATATCTCTTGGCTTACCTTATGGTGTTAAGAGAGCTCCAGGCTGGCTCTTTCAAGAGAAGTAAGTGTGTGAGGCAACAACTCGTACAGCAATGAGATTTAAAAATTAAAAAACATAAAGATCCTCACCAGTGCCTCTCAAAAATTGAATCTAGTGGGCCAAGCAGTGGTAATAATGAGACACCTTTTCAAGTAATAACCAGTGACGCCATAGGGAGATCAGTGGCAGTCAGCATAGATGGGTGGAACTAAAAACCAAACATAAGGTCCAGTTGAGATGTACTTATTGGCAAATATAGTTGGATAGAGTTTGGGGGGGATGTCTTGTAAGATATTTTTCATTTAGAGTTAGCTGGAGTGACAATCAGTCTTGTTGAGTAAGACAGTGGATGATTTCAGACGAGCTTTCCAGATATGCTGTACAAGCGACCTCTTGTGAAGATCAACACCTTGAAGTTAATCTGCATGTGGAAAAAGGTACCGCTTGAAGATGGATGACAGATGTGAGAACAACCGATGTAGCTGGTCCAGTGAGCGATATTAGCACATACAGGCTAGCTTGAGTAGGACAGCTGAACTGAGATTACAGGCCCTCATATGTGACAGATTTTAACTGCTTGGCATTTTGCCCCATGGGGCAAGGCACTTCTCTTATCATTGCGGATTTCATCTTTTAATAAATGAGTTCCACTAGGTTACCTTGGTCATTTGGTGGTGTTCTCACACAAAATCAAGCTTTACCTGGTTTAAAATAACCAATCATGTCTTTGGTTAGTAGTAACAGACAATCCTGACACTTTGCTCAGAATCTTCAAGTCTGAATCTAACATAGTCATTCCACTTGGCATCAGCTTCTACTGGATCGCTGCTAATTATAGAACAGGTCCATAATTTTTTCTTCAAATGTCTTTGTTAGTTTTTTTTCTCTTTTTTTCGTATGAGTTCACACTTATTAATATACAATAAAGCATAGGATATTGATGAAGAATTAAGTCGTTATCGGTACATCAGCTTGAAGAAGATTAGCAAATCCAATCATAGTCATCAGTTAGGTGGCCAATTTTTGTCAAACAACAACAAAAAATAACTTATCAAAACCAAAAAGAGATTGTGCAGTCGCCCATTTCCATAGATCATCCAACAAGCAACTAATCTGTGGTGCAATAGGGGACTGCCATGCCATTGCAATATAATGTTTAAAAAGTATAACCACTAGGTCACCAAATCAACATTCATACTTGTTTTTCATTCTAGACATCAAACCCAGCTTGCACTTCTGGGGCTCCATGTACAAATGCTTCCCAATCACTTCGGAAGCCTCCTGTCCCACTTCTGACCATGTCTGTGCCAATACCACACACTTCCATATCATGATAAAAATGTGCCTCCGACTGACCACATCTGGGAGATGCCGAAGCAGCACTGGGGAACATCTGCCCAGTACACTTTGGAGTGAGGTATGCCTGAAGACAAGAATAGTCCATGGAGGCCACCCACTGCTTGGCTGTCCGTTCAAGATCTAAATTCGGGGACCATTTGTCTTTGACATCTGCACACTTGTATATGAGTTGAAGCTTAACTCTTTGTACGATAATTGCACAGCTTCTCTCCCTTCTACGTGGGATACCAAGTGCTGCAGGAGTACAGATGCAGTTGACCGATCTCCTTGAGGGCCTGCACTGACCACGTGGGAGGTATCTTTTTTGGTTTCACATATTTATGCCAACAATCCTTGGCTGTTGCAGTCAATCTGCCTAAATTTGTTGGCATCTGAGACAACAGCAATGTGAGGATTGACCCTCCTGCCAGGTTTCTGCCACACAGGTTAGGACCTTAAACGTAGACCTGTGGTTCCTCTGTTTCCCGGGCCCCACAGCTGCTGAGCAAGTATTTTCTGATTTCAGCTACCTGACCTCCCAGGCACTGAGTAAGGACATCTCTCCTCATTTTCTTCAACAGGGGCATGGCATCTTATTTGCAAATCTTGTGGCAATGTGAATGAGTTTAACAAGGCATGTTAAAGGATAGAGCAGAGATCCATTACAGGTACCCTCAATCCATATTAGTTGATAAGGACTTGCAGGCCCTTTTATAATAGTTACCTAATCAAAAGTTAATGCCATTTCTCACTAAGCAAATCTCACAGGCTACTCCACTCCCAATGCAGAAGAGGTCTTTTTGGGAGAGCACAACCTGAATATCTAGCACTTCTCTGCTTCCCCAGCTCACACATAAATGAAGCATTTCCCTCCTATAAGAGAGTAAGATGTCACTTTCAGGCACTGGAGCCAGATGTCCAGCAAGCCCCCTGATGTACCAAAGATGATGCTATTAGGAGTTTCATATCACCATAACATCCCCTTTTTGTTAGTCAGGGGAAGACTGGGGTTTCTGGTTTTAACCACTTCACAGTGGTGGGAAGGTACCAATTATGATAAGTAAAACCGAGGCCTCTCTCTTGAAGGGGCCTTAGCACAATCTATTTAGATTTGCCCCCAGTTATTGACAGGCATTGTGTGGATCCAGTTAGTGGTTGGACCAAGTCAAAAATTTTATTCTCCTAATCCTGATGTCTGGTTATGATAAATAACATTTGGTTTCACATTTAGGAATTTAGCCCCCAAATCATATGCGTGTAGCAAACGTGGCTGTAGATACTTGCGCTTTGCATACTTCTGCAATCTAGTGTTGGAATGGGGGATGTTTGCAAGTTGTCTTTGTTTGAAGATGTCTGAATGACAAGATGTACTGTAATTCTTCCCTTGGTTTACAGTGTGCATGGGCACCAACTACAGCTTAGACTTTTTTTTTTGCCATCAGGTTCAGATGTACACTGAGAGAGCTCAGAATTTGTTGTTTTTCTCACACATTTTTTCGGGCCCACACAGTTGAATCTAGATACTGACTTTTCAGTCACACTATTTAACTAGACCCATTCATAGGACTGCGACAAACACTTGACATGCCAGGGAAGTCTATGCTTCCTTTAGACGCTGCATGCCTCCCTCGACACCAGAGAATGCAGTCACTAAGAGGGTAATAGAACAGTTACCCATCCAACATTGCATCCTGCACAACTGAAAGTATCTGTGGTCGGATCACCTGTCTGCAACCTATCTCTCCTCTGACCAAAATGATGCTTCTTGTGAGTTCTGCCTTGCAGTCCACTCAAAAAAGACCCAAAAGTACAGAAGAGACGGACTTGGGCATACTGCAAAACACACCAGTAGGCATCCTCCGAAACTCTGGAGATTTTCAAAGAAGAAGGTCCCTTCAGTGCCGAAGAAGTTGAAAACACAGATCCATCTGTAATCTTGGCAGCCCAGCCAACGCACACTCCAGAGACAGTATCCTTGAGTGCATCAGAGGACAAGGAAGAGGAGGCTGTCCGGCTAACTCCAGTGTCCACCGGCCTTTGAATTAAGATGATGCCCAGGGTCATAAGTACAATACCTGTGTCCGAGATCCACGCAACCAAGCAAGGGTTCCATACTGAGGTAGAGCACTATGGTGGGCCCTCCTAGCACAGAGGGCAGGGTGCAGGACCCTGTGTGTGAGGGCACCCCTGCATAAGCAGAAGCAGAGGTGCCCCTACGAACTCCAGCTTCATTACACTGGATTTCGTAGATGGAGGGAAGCCATTTTACCCGTTTACTGAACACAGGTCACTACATGTGCCCAGCTACATAATGTTAGCTCCGAACCTGGGCATGCTTGGTATCAAACATGTTGGAATCATATCCCAATACTGTTGCCAGTATGGGTTGTATGATTCCATGCACTCTGGGGGCTTTCACGAAGACCCCTAGTATTGCTCCTACCACTCTTCTAGGGTTTTCCAGACAGCCCGCTCTGCTTCCACCTCTCAGACAGGTTGCTGCCCTCCTGCTGCTTGACCAGCTCAAACAGGGGAAGGCAGAACAAAGGATTTCCTGTGGGAAAGGGAGGCAACACCCTCTCTCTTGGAAATAGGTGTTACAAGGCTGGGAACGGGTAGCCTCCCCAAGCCACTAGTTTGCTTTGAAGGGCACCTAAACTGGTTTGCACCAGTCTAGGGGCCCCTGATCCCTGCTCTGGTGTGCAGCTGGACAAAGGAAAGGGGGAGTGACCACTCCCCTGTCCATCACCACCCCATGGACATTCAACGTCGAGACCGGACCATCCAGTGTGCCCTTCGACGTCGGCACAGCAGTCAACGTCGACACAGGTTTTACCTGTCTCGCAGGGAGTAGAGCATCGTCCTCCAGCAGATAAGGCTCCATCTCCAGTGGTCTCCATCCGGAGCGACTCATCTCATTCGAGAGCGGCATCATCGGGGCATGTTTCTCCCATCAACTTATCACCTAGATGGTTGGAGAGCCTGAATAGACCAGCGGCCTCCCCGGATTCACAATACTCTCGAATGTACTCTCCTACTGCCTCTCTCCCGAGAACACCATCGCCGACAGCGCGGGCAGGACGGGCTCGTTCTGCTCCTCGTCAACCGACCACGAGGCCTGGGCGCTCTGTTACAGCGTCTCGCAGCATGTCTCGTTCCCAACGGAGATCCAGGTCACGATCACGACACAGAAGATCACCCTCTTGGTCGTCGTCCGGATCATCGGTTGGGTGTTACTCCCCCACCCTAACAGATTCTCCACCTGCTAGGATCTCACCGGTGGATGACATTACCACTTTTAACGAGGTGCTGTTAAGGGGAGCGCAGAAATTGAGTATAGAGGTTCCGGAGCCAACTACCTCCTCCTCAGTCATCTTTGAGACTCTGCAGCACAGATCAGTGTCGAGAAAGCTACTACCACTAGTGCCTGGCTTATTGCAGCCAACCATGGACACTTTTCTGACCCCAGCCACATTCAAGTCTGCCCCGGCTAGGATTCAAAAGAAATACAAGGCTCCCGAACAGGATCCTTTATTCCTAAGAAAGGATCCACCACGGGATTCTGTTCTATTGGCCGCAGCCCGAAAAACCCACTCGGTGGCATCATCCTCCACGGTCCCCCCGGATAAAGAGAGCAGGCATCTAGACTCTCTGGGGAGAAAGATGTGCGGTACGGCGGCATCTGCAATGAAAGTCTCCAGTGCTTCTGCACTCCTGGGCAGGTATGACCGTTCTCTGTGGGACTCCCTCCACAGATTCACAGAAAAATTGCCCAGAGAAGACAGACAGGACTTTCAAGAAATCCTGCAAGAGGGATGCCTGGTATCCAACCAGGTCATCAGCGCGGCGGCGGATGGAGCGGACTTAGCTGCGCATGGGTACACGCATGGAATCTGTGCTAGAAGGTCTTCCTGGCTCAGACTGACTGGTTTAAAGCAGGAAGCACAGCAGCGCATCCTAAACCTCCCATTCAGGGGGAACTCGCTGTTCGGTACCCATGCAGATGAAGAGATGGCCCGCATGAAGACAGAGGTGGACACCATGAGGGCAGTGGGCCTGGAAAGGAAGAAAGATTTCAGGCGGAGGTACAGGCCTTATGACAGGCGCCCATTCCAGCAGAGGGTTCAAACCCCTCACTGGTCCCAAAGGCCACAACAACGGCAAGGACGCCCCCTTTTTCAGGCTCGTAAGCCCACAAGGGAGCGAGGGTCAAGTAGACCTCAACAGTCCACACCGAAAGCGCCGGCCAAACAATGAGATCTCGCTTCCCTCGACACTGTACACCACTCCGGTGGGGGGAAGTATCACGGATTATCTTCACAGTGGCACTCTATCACAAAAGACAAATGGGTGCTCAACATTGTCGAAAATGGCTACTCTCTACTTTTCAGACAGCCTCCACCACACTTGCCACCAGCCAGATGCATTCCATCTCATCTCAGCCTGCTGCGCAAAGAGGCTCTCGCCCTCTTACAAAAGAAAGCAATAGAAAAGGTTCCACCTGCGCACAGAGGAAAGGGGGTTTACTCCCGTTATTTACTGGTGGCGAAAAAGGGCAGAGAGGGCATTTTCAGACCAATTCTGGACTTACGGCTGCTGAACAAGTACATAAGGAAACAGAAGTTCAGGATGCAAGCCCTTCACCAGATTTTCCCGCAACTACATCAGGGGGACTGGATGTGCTCCATCGACCTGCAGGATGCATATTTTCACATCCCAATAGCTCCCAAGCATCGGAAATTCTTGCGTTTCCAAATAGCTTCACAGCACTATCAGTTCAGAGTTCTACCATTCGGCCTGAAATCTGCCCCCTGCGTCTTCTCGAAATGTGTGGCAGTGGTAGCGGCACATCTTCGAAAACAAAAGATCTTCATCTACCCATACCTAGACGACTGGTTACTGAAGGCTTCCTCTCCGGATCAGGCGAAAAGCCATCGGGACATTGTGCTCAGGGTTTTCGAGTCTCTAGGTCTTCAAATCAACTACCAAAAGTCAACCTTGATTCAAACACAGAACCTTCACTACCTGGGAGCTATACTAAACACAGAACTCCAATGAGTGTATCCTTCGGAGGAACGACTTTTATCGATACACAGGAAGTGTCAAGACCTGTTAAAAGCCGACGCACCTACTGCCCGTCAGGTGACATCGCTACTGGGCTCCATGGCTTCATGCATTTTCATTGTCCCAAATGCCAGGCTGCACATGAGGCCCCTTCAAGAGGCATTGGAGAGCAACTGGAGCCAAAGGACAGGTCGCTGGGAGGACAGAGTGCGGCTACCGACAGCAGCACTTCAGTCATTGCAATGGTGGATGCACAGACCTCACCTGTCAGTAGGTTCTCCGTTTCACCAGGTAGTTCCATCCGACACTGGTAACGGATGCGTCTCTTCAGGGATGGGGGGCTCATCTGGGTCCCCTCCAAGCTCAGGGCCTGTGGTCCGACAAGGAAAGGAACTACCACATCAATCTGCTGGAACTCAGAGCGGTCCATCTGGCTCTCAAGTCTTTCTCTCCATTGATTCAGGGGAAATCTGTCCTAATACAAACGGACAATACAACCACAATGTATTATTTGAACAGACGGGGGACGAGATCCCTACCCCTATCTCGAGAGTCCCAAACGATATGGCATTGGCTCCTGGCCAGGGGAATGTCAATTACAGCGGTTCACCTGCCAGGTCAGCAAAAACGTGGAAGCAGATTTCCTGAGCAGACACCTAGAGGACGCACACGATTGGGTCCTACACGGCGAAGTCGTCGAGGACATCTTCGCTCAATGGGGTCGACCTCAATTGGATCTCTTCGCAGACGAAGTAAACAAGAAATGCCCAGACTTCGCATCCAGGTTCTACCGTCCGGGATCTCGAGGGAATGCCCTGTTGATCGACTGGTCAGGGATATTTCTCTACGCCTTTCCACCGACTCCCCTCATACTGGCAGTGATCAACAAACTTTACAAATCCAGAACCAGAATAATTCTCATAGCGCCACAATGGCCCCGTCAATTCTGGTACACAGATCTCCTCAACCTTTCGGAAAAACCTCACAGGAGGCTGCCGTGCAGACCGGATCTTCTGAGCAGGATGGAGGGCAGGATTCTACATCCCAACCTACCCTCTCTGAGCTTAACAGCATGGCTCCTGAATTCCTGCAGTATGGACACCTAGGGCTCTCGCAGGAGTGTATGAACATCTTGAAAGAGTCCAAACGGCCTTCCACGCGGCGTTCTTACGCTTTTAAGTGGAAGAGATTCTACATATGGTGCTGTCAACAAGGGCACAATCCCATACGGGCTCAGGAGGATGTCATACTGTCTTATTTACTTCATCTGGCAAAGTCCAGTCTGCAGGTATCATCTATTAAGGTACATTTGTCTGCCATTACAGCCTATCGTAAGTCACCTTCTCAGGAATCCTTCTTTACGAAACCAGTAGTCAAGAAAGTTTTTCCATCCATTCGGAGACCCTCTCCTTCATGGGAACTGAACATAGTACTGTCAAAACTTATGGGCCCTCCTTTCGAACCTATACACAAGGCCTCTTTACAACACCTTACGTGGAAGACGGCTTTTTTGGTAGCCATTACGTCCGCGAGGAGGGTCAGTGAAGTTCAGGCTTTGTCTTCAAAAGAACCGTACACAGTTTTTCACGACAATAGAGTGGTTCTGCGAACTCACCCATCTTTCCTTCCGAAGGTGGTGTCAGAATTCCACATCAATCAAACTATATCTTTACCGACTTTCTTTCCCAATCCGGTGACTCCGGCGGAGAAAGCATTGCACTCCTTAGACTTGAAAAGAGTGCTGAAATTTTATTTGGATAAGACGAAATCGATTAGACATTCCAACCACTTGTTTGTAAATTATGGTCATTTGAGGATAGGAGAGGCAGCATCTAAACGAACGATATCAAGATGGATAGTTTCTTGTATTGTTAATACTTACCAGCTGGCTAATAAACAATTACTAGCTAGGCCTAAAGCGCATTCCACAAGGGGAAAAGCGGCTACTGCTGCCCTCCTTAACAATGTCCCAATCTCTGAGATTTGTAAGGCTGCTACATGGAAGTCTGTACATACTTTTACTAGACATTACTGTTTAGATTCAGATGCAAGAGCAGACTCCCAGGTTGGGCAGGCCTCTCTGAGAAATGTATTTGCATAATACGTATCTATTCCTGCACTTCTATTAGACAGACCGCAGAGTTTAGGGATGGGCTTGCTAATCTATTCAATGTTTATGACTATTGATGAGGATCCCCTGGAAGAGAAGGATTAGTTACTTACCTGTAAATCCTAGTTCTCTTCCAGGGGTATCCTCATCAAAGTCATAAACAACCCACCCTCCTCCCCCGGACAAACGTCTCTTAGAAGTGCAGGACAGACTGTCTTTCGAATCAGTTTCACAGATTGTCACCGTAAAAAAGTACTGACCTAACTGTGAACTAACTGTCACCTTTCCTTCACCCCTGAGGCATGGTGGGATACTGGAGGTGCTCAGGGTCTTAAAGGCACGGTGCCAAAGTTTTTATGGTTCTCCTGTGTTAACCTGCATGCAGCCTATTGGCTAAGAATGCTCCATTGTTTTTCAATGTCGTTTTTTCTCTAGATATTGCTGCTGCTTATTTCCCTAAGCCCAGTTTTGGGGGCTTGGGTAGATATTTATTCTCTATTGTGATTTTATAATGTTTAAAAAAAAATAAAAAAAAGAACTCCATAGAAATAAAGCATTTTAGCTTGTTTATGATTATAGCCTGCATTGCTGTTTTACACATGTATATATGAATTTAGTATGAAAGATATGTCTACTAAAAATGCTATATATATATTTTTTCGTGCATATTTCATACTTTATATGTGTGTATTTTATACATGCTCCGGGGTCCCCGCACAAGGGCGCGAATATTCAATGTTTATGACTTTGATGAGGATACCCCTGGAAGAGAACTAGGATTTACAGGTAAGTAACTAATCCTTATTTACCATCACTCAACCCCACACATCTCCTGTGGGGGGCAGACTGCAGCAATTCCACTCCCACTGGCAAAATATCACTACAAATCAATGGGTATTGTCAATTATCTGCAATGGCTATTGCCTAGAATTGATTTCTACCCCCCCCCCAAACATTCCTCCACATTATCACAAACTGTCCCCAGAACACAATATGCTGTTAAAACAAGAAGTACAATCGCTACTACTAAAACAGGAAATAGAATTGGTCCCACATTCTCAACAAGGAACAGGAGTATACACACTATACTTCCTCATTCCCAAAAAGGATGGCACTCAGGCCCATCCTAGATCTCAGATCACTAAATCTATATATCCTGTCAGAACACTTTCACATGGTAACTCTGCAGGACTTCATTCCACTACTACAAAAACAAGATTACATGACTGCAGTAGACCTCAAAGATGCGTATTTCTATATACCCATCCATCCAGCTCACAGAAAATACCTAAGGTTTGTGATAGCAGGAAACCATTATCAATTCAAAGTTCTTCCATTCAGCATAACAGCAGCTCCAAGGGTATTCACAAAATGTCTAGCGGTAGTAGCAGCCTACCTAAGAAGACAACACATACATGACTTTCCATTTCTAGACGATTGACTAATAAAATCAAGCAATTTCATACAATGTCAAAAACAGCTACCAAAAATCCCATCTTCAACCAGCACAGGTTCAGACTTACCTAGGTGCTATTCTCAATACGCAAAAAGCCTTAGCCTACCCAAATATACAAAGGATACAAGCTTTTCAAGACCTCATACCACAAATGCAGCCAAGTCAACAATACACTGTAAGATTTATCATAAAGATATTAGGAATGATGGCATCCTGCATAGCAATAGTACCGCATGCAAGACTAAACATGAGAACACTACAAAAGTGCCTCTCACAGCAATGGTCTCAAACACAGGGTCAGTTGCAACATCTAGTGTTGTCAGACCGCCAAACGCCCGAGTCCCTTCAATGGTGGAATCAGCAATTTAATGAAGGGGCGGTCATTTCAAGACCCTGTGCCTCAGACCACAATAACAGATGCATCTATGGCAGGTTGGGGAGCTCATCTCAACAACCTTACCATTCAAGGGGAATGGGATTCAAAACAACTAAACTAACACATAAACCATTTAGAATTATTAGCTGTTCCTTGCGCTAAAAGTGTTTCAGCCGCTTCTC